>NC_045619.1:95894432-96519432 GCF_009829155.1 Mustela erminea
TAAGCTATCTAGCTTATCTCCTGCTAGCTGAAGTAGTCTCAGCCTGCTACTTCTCCGCCATATTGACTCCTCCTCCCCATGCTAGTCTTTTAAAACTACATTGTGCCCTTATGTTTGGACTGCCTTTACACAGTAAGACAAATAGTCCCCATTAAGGTATGAGGAGAAGAGATTAGCAGAGTTGGTGTTAGGATGAAAACATTATTCTTTCAACATTTTGCTCAATATTTATTTATGATACAGCAAACAATGGGCTAGTGATTTTCACAAGTATTGTTGCATTCATACTGAAAGGTGTTGTTATTATTTCTTAAATAAAAAACAAGTTGATGTTCAGAGAGTGTAAATGACTTCTGAGATCATACATCTAGTAAGTGGCACAGAAGGCATAAAAATATAGATCCCCATCTTCTAAAATCATTTAGATTTATTAAATTTATGTCTTAATACATAGGGAAACTTGAAAATTTAGACAGAAAAATGTATTTACTAAAAAAAAAAATTCAGTAAAACAAATAGTTCCATACAATCTGTACTAAAGAGTATAACATCTTAAAACCTAAATATCTCTAAACCTGAATCTTTTTTTTTTTCTGAAAAGCTGAATCTTACAATAAAGAGCCCTTTAATTCATTTTTGGTTATTAAAGACTCTAATCGTGAGGCTTGTATGTGACCGACACCATGCAGGATTCTGGAAATTAATTCATTTCAAAGGTGTTAGACACCTTATGCTGTCTCAGAGTTCATAGTCTACTAATTAATTGATTCATTCAAAAATATTTTTGTACTCCTACTATGAGTCAGATACTATAGAGGTAAAATAGTGAAAAAGATAAATGTGATTCTTGTCCTCTGGATTATATTCTTTTTTTTTTTTTTTAAGATTTTGTTTATTTATTTGACATACAGAGATTACATGTAGGCAGAGAGGCAGGCAGAGAGAGAGGAGGAAGCACGCTCCCTACTGAGCAGAGAGCCCGATACAGGGCCCGATCCCAGGACCCTGAGATCATGACCTGAGCCGAAGGCAGAGGCTTAACCCACTGAGCCACCCAGGTGCCCCTCTGGATTATATTCTAATAGACAAGACAAATTCTAAAATTACTTAACTGAAATTATAACAAAATAATATCACATGGGAATTTTTAAAAAGGATATATGCAGGATGCTAAGAAAGAGAGTAATTATCTTTTAAGAGTATGATGAGATTGATCTCTGTGACAAGACATTTATTGTAATCCCAGGTAGATAGAAAGAGCTAACCATGGAAAGAGAATTCCAGAAAGAGGGAATGCCTAATATGTGCGAGATTATGTACATATAATTTGGCTTTTCCCAAAGAGAGGTCTGGCCTTGTTCCAGACTCCTGAAAGGTAGTCTCCAAACCCCTGGAATCTCCTGAGTGATGTGTCTTTCATATTTATGGTGGACCCCTCAAACCACACCTATGAGTTCACAGTAGCTAGATGACTCATGGTGGGCCCCATGAGGGGTCATTGGTCCAGACTCTGGGAAGGAAGGGCTAGAGACTGAGTTCAGTCATGTAAGAAATCAATCAACCTCCATAATGCCTACATAATGAAGTCCATTAAAATCTCTACACATATAAGCTCAAGTGAATTACCTTGGTTGGCTGTCCTCTATGTGTATTGTCACACACTGATGCTGAGAGGGTAACATATTCCAAAAACAACAGAAGCTTTGTTTAGAAGTTTCCCAAGCTGCCCTATGTGCCTTTTCTTTTGGCTTCTTTTCCTATATTTGTAGGGACTATTACTATTTATCAAAATAACCTAATGAGCCAAACTGAATTAAATTGCCCTGAAATAATTTGAAGTGAAAATTATTTTCATCCTTTATCTGTAACTCATTTGATCTTGTTCATGGATTTCCACCAGCAAGAAATAAAATTAAAATTAAAAACAGGATGTTGACTTTGCACATTTATGTAACAATAACATTTACTGAATAACCATTATAGTGATGCATGTCATTTATTAGTAATTGCTTGTCTCGATTATATATATCAGCTTTGATAATTTCAACAGACATTTTTGTTATTTTGTTCATTTCATTTCAGGAAATAAAATTATTTAATTAAAAAAATAGTGATCTCTGGAATCAGATTGCATTGTTCTGAATTCCAGCTCCACCACCTACCAAATATTATATAATCTTCCTGAGTTTCAGTCTCTTCATCTGTAAATGCTGAGAATAATCTTGCCCACCATAGTGTTGTTGGGAGGATTAAATAAGATAATCATGTAAAGAAGTTTGCATGGAGCCTGGGACATCATATGTCCTCCCTAAAAATTAACTGATGAGGGCAGGTGGGGACATGATTTGGAAATGAAGAAGATGAAAATTTAAAAAAAAAAACTAAATTAAAATGAAATTTTAGACCAATTTATTAATTTTTGTCTAATGACAAACATATAAACGATGCCTTTAAGAAATTTTTCAATTTCATTAACTAAAATACACTTTCTCCCAGATTTCCTATCCTTCCCTCTGTTTGTCTCCAAGGTGGGGGCTGAGTTCATGCAGGGAGAGGAAGTTTCTGAAAAGGGTTATAGCGATGGAAGACTGGATCTAGGCCCATAGAGTGTCTTCTGGCTCATTCAGACCCTGTTGCCATGCTCAAATACCATCTTCTCTTCTAAAATAGAAACTCATATATTAAACTCCATTCTTGACATCTACACTGGGATGTCTCATAAATATCTCCAGGCAAAAGACACCAAAGAGAACTACTGATTTTTTTTTTCCTATATCCAAACCCATTCCTTACCCAGTCTTCTGCCTTCACTCTATCTCCACTATCCACGTCATGTTCCAATCCCAAATCTAAGCTTTGTCATATGTTGCCTTTCTACACTCCACATCAGCAAGTCCATTTGGCTCTTGTCTGATATCCCCTTTATCCATCCTTCTACCTTTATTTCCACTACTACTACTACTACTACTACTACTACTACTACTACTACTGTATTCCAAACCACCACGATCTCAAACTCATCTACTCTATTCTCTATGCCTCCACTCTTGCAACTCACAATCTATTTCCCACAAAAAAGTCTGAGTGATCTTTCAAAACTTAGATCATGTCACAACCATTCTTAAAACCTTTCAGTAACTTCCCACAACATTTACATTATACTCACATCAGTTAATAAAACTTCTAAAATAGATTTTTATTTGTCCCTGACTACTTTCTGAACTCAGATAATGTCATTCTTCGGTCCTCCAAATTCACTGACCTTCTTGTTGATTCCTTGAGAATATTAAGATGATTTCTATCCTAGACTTCTGAATTCACTATTATTTTTACCTGGAATTCACTATTATTTTTACCTGGAATTTACCTGGAATTCACTATTAATTTTACCTGGAATTACCTGGAATTTTTACCTGGAATCCAGGTAAAATTCCTTAACATTCAGATATCTGTCTTTTCCTTATCATGCAAATATCCAATGACTTAGTTTACATGTTACCTCCTCAGAGAAGTCTTTACTCAGTATCTAATCTAAAAATTTTGTCCAGATACACTCCACCAACTCATATTTGAGGTTTTCTTGTTTATTTATTTGCTTTCTTATATTTCATTCTTTCATTCATCTCATAATTTATTTTCTTTGTTCTCACCCTACTGTAAGTTAAGCTACTTGAGAAAAGACACAATGGTTTCTGAGACAGTAGATTATCAATATATATTTTTAATTAAATTACTTAACTAAATAAATAATTGAACTCATTGAAAAAAATGAATTGACTGAATCAATGCTATCAATGCCTAGAATACTATGCTCCCAGAATTGATGATCTCTATGTTTAATCTGGTCTCCTTTGGCTATTGGTGCTGGTGCTCACTTCTAGATTAGGTCTCTACTTATGGCTGCCCTTAATTCCCCAATCCAGATCTCTGTGCCACCTTATCAAATCAGCCCTACAGCTAGAATCACACCTTAATGCTTATATATACAGTCAGCTTCCATGAATGCTCCTGTACTATCACCCTAAGCTATATTAGAAATAAATATTTTTGAGGCTTCTCCCAAGAAGTTTAAAGACTTTCACAAGCTAAAGAAAGTATGCCACTCATATCGGTGCTCTGGGACAGTTTCTTACCTATTTGAAAATTTCTGAAAAGTGTTCCTCTTACACTGCCTTCATACTAGTCTACTTAAAATAAGAGAGTTGAAGAATGAGGATTCTCATATCCTATTTAATCTCCTTAACTTTTCCCCTCTTCCAAAAGTCTCAGAATCAGAAGGATGGAATATCTTCCAATTAGAATAAGATACATCACTTATGCTATAGAATCCCCTGCATTTTAGATATACCTATTTGTATCCTTGTGGTATAATTTCACATGTTCCTCTATCCCCACATATTTCTGTTAGCTGGTAGTTATATCTAAAGTCTTGATTTGATCTATTGTTTTTGTTTTGTGGCGGTCACTTTTTCTGTTTGTTTTATCCCTATCATATCAGAAGGCTCATAATGTGAGGTTCTTTCCTCTTTTAGTACTGGTAACACAGATGTGAATATTTAGGTTAATAATAACTAAATGTAATAGCTTAAATCCTCCATTAAAAAGTTTCATATCAATCCTTCTTGTAATGTTTTAGCATCCACTCATAATTAAAAACCAGCTCCATTATGTCATTAGGTAAAAGTCTTATTTATTAAATGCCAAAGATTGGCCTGCATTGATTTACTTCAAAGGAATTTTTATGTGGGTTTCTAAGGACTATGTATGCCCACAAGTACTGCAGTGCTTAATTAATAGCCAACCTCCAGGCCCTAACCTAATAGAATTTTATTCTTCTGTTAATGTAATGGACTTTGAGTTACTTCTTAATGACCTTACACAATCAACTCTTCCCATTAGAGAGCAGAATTCTTTGGTGTACATTATTTTTTTGTATCTATAATGCATTTGTGTTTTGAAAGCACTTTATATTTTACCTTTCAATAACTAACTGTTCTTTCATTATTTTGCTTTCATGCAGGGCAAAAAGAATGCAACCAGATAAACTAACAAACCAGAAAGTAGCATACCTTCAATTGAGGGACACAAAAAAAATTCAAGTGAAAGTAAATTTATAGAATAATCTCAACTAGTGATAATCTAAAAAAAAAATTTTGATATGATGAAAGTTAACTAGGGGATAGATAAGGTAGTCATAGAAGCTCTCTCTGAAGGGGACCCAACGAGCTGAACTGAGAAGGAGTTGGTTATTTAAGGAGCACTAGGAAAGCTTCTCAAACTGAAGGAAGAGCCATTGTAGAGAGCTTAATAAGGGATTGAGTTTGGCCTCTTTGAAAATCTGAGAAAAGATTAGTGGGATTACAGCATTCTCCGTGAGGAGCAGAACTTTTTGAAATAAGATCATGTAAATAGATAAGGGCCTCATGATATAGGTCTTTCAGTGGAGGCCATGATAAGGAATTTGAAATTTATTCAAACTATAAAGAAAAGTAATTGTAAGTTTTTAGTATAGTGGTCACGTGTTCTTATTTAGGTTGTTAGAAGACTAACTTAGAATGGTGATATGCTCAGAAAGAATCTGGGAGAGCTGAAGGATGAGAGTGGGAGTAGAGTAACCGAAGGAGAAGATGGCTGCACGAGGAAGAGACTGTGGCCTAGCTTAAATGGCGGCAGGAGATAAAGCAAACACACAGACAGGGTCAAGGAATATTTTCAGAAAGTAAAAATGATAGGGATTTCTGAGAAATTGGGTGGGGCCAGTTTTGAGGAAAAGAAACAAATCAGTGTAAAACTCTCTATATGAGCAAATGATGGATGCTTATGTTATTAAGTTGCTGTGGAGAAAATGGGGAGAAGAGGTTTTGTGGATTCCTAGTTCGACCTTGATAACTTTGAGAGTTCTATTAGACTTATAACTGAAGTTCTCAATTGTCTGTTAGATACATGGCTTTGGACTCCTGGAACCCAAGGGAACAGGTCATATAGCTCAAGAGACAACACCGGAATCCATTAACAAAAATATTGAATAGATAAGAAAACCTAGAAAGAGAGTATAAGCAGAAAACAACAACTTAACATGGTCCCAAACCTAGACCACTCTAACAGTCAGTTAAAAGAAGGAAAAGCCTGGGACATAAGAAGTTGTCAATGGGAGAAAATCAGAAAACTGTAATATCAACAAAGCTGAGTGGAAGCTGAGAGTAGAGCGTGATGAGAGATAAACTAACAATGGGCTCTGGTACTATAAAAGTCATCTGTGATTTTGACAAGGGGAAGTCCATTGGGGAAAAAGGCACATTCGTAAAAATAACATGATTTGAAGTGAATGGGTGATTTTACACAGTAAAATAGGAATTCTACGTCACTGGGGAAATTTTGAGGTAAAAATGAGCAGGGCACTGGATCATAGATAGGGGGAAAGAGGTTAAACTGATCATCCCCTTGTTTTCATAGGATTTGATCATGTGTTTTGTATATTGAAGAAAACAGTCTGTCTGAGGGGTAGAACAGATATAATAGAAAGAGGGAGGGAAAATAGCCTCATTAAAATGCTTGAGAGTGACAGACAATGAGATGCTGGGTTCTCTAGGATCAGGGCTCTCCAGAAAAACAAAACCAAAAGGATATCTACATTTAAGTCTAAATCTAAATCTCAATTTCTCCCTTTCCCTCACTCCCTCCACCTCCCATTATCTCTTCCTCCTCCTACTCCCTCTGGCTGAAGCAATTACAGAGGCAGAAAAGCCCCATCTCCCAGCTAGAGAAAAGCTATTGGTGTAACTCCAGCCTGAGTCTGAAGACCTGAGGACCAGAGAAGACAATGGTGTAAATCCCAGCCCAAGCGTAGGAGAATACCAATGTTTCCACCCCTCAAGAGGCAGGCAGGAAGGGAACAAATACTCCCTCCTGCCATTTTTGTTCTATTCAGGCCCTCAATGAATTGGACACTCCCAACCCACACTGGAGTGGATAAACTGCTTTATTGACTCCATGGAATCAAATGCTAAATCTTATCCAGAAACCACCTCATAGACATATCCAGAAATAATGTTTAATCTGTATACCCCATGGTCCAGTCAGGTTGACACATAAAATTAATAATAACAGATGTGAAGTGGAAGGGTTGTTTTTGTCTCTATTTAGAGAAGACAATTTTTTCTCTATTGTTAAGAAAGAGAAGACAGAAAACATCAATATAGATAAAAGTAAGGTTTGATTAAGTCATTTGATTTGTTTTATTTTATTGTGAGTCAAGGGCATCAGTAATATGATGGCCTAGGAGAGAATGTGGGAAGCTAGAAGAGGAAGTATAGTCCTATGAGGAGAGATTAACCAGGGAGTGGAACAGGATTTTAAGTTTACTTCCCTTATTCAAGATGTGTAACTTGGAATTGAGGACAGTAGTTGAATTCAACAAGAAAGGATTTAACCAGGCAGCTAAACGGGGAGAAAAGGGGACAATACCATTGAGAACATTTGCAAGGGAATGATTATGATAATAGAAACTATGGAGTGAGGAGGTAATAAATGCTGAAAAAGTTATGGGGTGAGAGAATGGAAGGTCTCCATAAGGATAAGATATTTTGGAGTGATGCTTAGTGTAAGTGACATGGATAGATAGGAGTTAGCAGTTTTACAATGTGCACTTGAAATTGAAATTTTGAAAGAGGAATAGCAGAGACAGAATAAGAACGTCAGAGATAACAAAGGCTTGAGGCTTGGAGAGCTCCTTATGAAACACTGAAAGTAAGTTCCAGTCTATAAAATAAGCGGAAGGAGATTAAAAAATTAATTTTTTCATGACAATTATTTCAATACTGCTTATATAATGGTATAAAAAATTCTGAAAATAACTCTGTGCCATGTTAGGGGTTATGCATTACCCGTACCCTAAGCAAGGGATCAGCCTGCTTTTCAAGTACTTGAGCTTTCTACTTCACTTCCCAAGAATGATTAGGTGGGATGTCACTTGTGGAAACCATAGATTAAATAATTAATCTCTCTATTCTGTAGTGTTATCATCTGCAAAGTGGTGATAATAATACCTAACTAGAAGAGGTGTTTGACAATCAAATGCAAGTGTGTGTGTGTGTCTGTGTGTGTGTGTGTGTGTGTGTCTGTGTGTGTGTGTGTGTGAGATTTGTACTGGGGGTGTTCGATAACTTTTTCTTCTGTTCAGTTTCCAGTCTTGTTTTCAAACATAAGCTATGGATGTTTTCTAAAGTAGTATTTGTTAAAACATTGTTTTCAAGGGATAGCTTCCTCTCACGATAGAAAAGAGAGGTTTGTTCAAATAAATCTAAAGAATCTGAGGTTAAACAATATGTTTTGGATTTTAAGATACTTTTTTTTTTTTCCCCGCAGCACTTTCTGGGGACTTTATTTTCCTTTTGTGTATTATGACCCTGAGTGAGAAGGAAGTTGGTTTTATTTGTTCTGATTTTTCCAAAGTTCTTTGATGACAAAGCTATTCGAAAAACACTAACTTTCCAAAAATCACACTGGAATGCTGGGATAGATTGTCTCTTGGGATTTCGTTTCCTCAAGGTTATGATACTATCAGTGATTAATAAATGGATTAAGTGTGAATGTTGAAGGCAAAATGTAGTTATGATCTATGGATGTAATCATTAAGAAGGAAAGAACTAGGGCTCTTTCCCTCGTGGAACTTGAAATCTAAGTATGTTTGGCACTTCAAAATAATCCCTCCCCACGTCCACCCCCCACCCTTCACCTCCACAATTCCCAAGTCCTTCAAGGGATACTTTTCATCCATCCCATTGTCCTGGCAGTAGCACTTTCCAAAGAGCAGGTAGTCAGTAATCAATTATTTTAATAAAATGGCAGGAGTTTAGGATGTAACTCAAAACTGTCAAATACCAGCATTCTGAGACAGATCACATCTGCTACAAACATCCTCATCAACAACTTCAAGGTAAAGGAAGTGACTTTATTAGACCTTTTCAAGACTAGACAGGGAGATTTAAAAAAAAAGATTAAGAAAAATCAATATATCTTTTCACACATTGGCCTACAGTCAGACAACAGAGACTTCCAGCTACAAGGCAGACTTAAAATTAGAATCTCTAATGTCACCCAACTTTAATGAGCATAACTGAGATAATACACATATGACACCCATTTACTCAAACACTTTGATTAGTCCTGTCTAAATGCCCAGCTCACCAGTTAAAGGAAAGAGGACCACGAACAAGTTCTTAGAGCCTAGACCATCTTCAAAGGACATAACAGTTTTCCTCTGAGAAAAGACGTCCTACACAGCATGCTGTCTGAAGAAAATGAGTCACTGTGAAGCATCTCAGAAATGGCAGGGAAATGGGAGGATAAAAACGGATTATGAAAGTATAAATCAGCTTGAAGCATGTCCTCTAACTATAAAATGATGCTGAGAAGGGCCGATGAACAATGACAAATATCCTCAATGTTAATAATTGTTGCAACCAAACATGCACTAACCAGAGCATAAGGCATACCTGTGGAGGTATCTATAGGATAATTTTCTCAGCCATTCTAAGCATTCTCATTCTCCAAGTGTGGTCCTAGATCAGCATCTTGAGTATCACCTGGGAATGAGTCAGAAAGGCAAACTCTTGGCCCCTTACTCTGACAAATTGGTTCAAAAACTGTGAGTGGAGCCTAGAAATATGTATTTTAGAAAACCCTCCAGCTGATTCTCATACACTCTCAAATTTGGAAACTGTTGATCCATCCAAATCATTGCAACAATTTGCCCAAGAATGAAGCTTTTTCTCAGAAAATTCCCCCATTAAAAAATCCTGTAAAAAACAAAAAAACAAAACAAAACAAAACAAAAACCTTTTATTTTATTTTATTTTTTTTGCCTTGTCTGCATATGGCAATAGCCTAATCCCATAGGGAACATGAAAGAACAATTATAAAGGGAGTCAGAAAAGAGGCACTGGCCTCAGTCATCAAACTAAGTTATGTATGCTAACAGTGATGTGATGAGCAAGGGTCACTGATTAGCAGATTTGGCCCCAACTGCACACAGCTGCAAGGTCAAAAGCGTCATATTCATTGGCAAGGAGCTACACAAATAATTCCTTAATTAAAATGCCTGTTGTGTACCTAAACAAAATGAACCACTAGCATTTAACTTACCATTATGAAAAGTCCTATTGATTACGAAATGTTAAAAATACATTACATCAAATTTGAGCCATTTGTCCACAAAGTAATAGGACACTGTGGGAGGCTTGCTGATAATCCAGGGGGTATTTCACGAGAACCTGCTGAGGCAGATTTATGTTTTCGAAATTTAGATACAGGAGATCGCACTTGTTTAGCTGCCATTGTAAATCCATTAGGAATATGTTGAATAGCAGCCAAAGAGAGAAACCTGTGACAATATGACCAAGTCAAGTAGAACATATTTAGGTTTAGAGTCTAGGAAATGTTTATCCTACCCTCAAATATTCCCTACTATCAGCTTTGGCTGTGGCTCCCTGCTCCATGGTCAGGTGGCTCTGCTCCTGCTACTCAGTTTCATCCAGAAGAGAACAGAGCCAACCCTGTCCTGTCCAATCAGCAGCTGGCTGCTTATCTGACCAGAACAGTTCCATAGGGCAAAGTTCCTCTCTCTGAGATAAACAGTCCTTTCCATTCCGGGAAGCAAATTGGCTCTGGAAAAGTAATGTGTGCAGAGCAAGATTACAAGAAAAAAATAGAGAAGCCAGAATGGGACATAGTAGATAAAAAAGGATAAAGATGGAAGGAGAAAAGGATGGTAAGGAAAAATAATTAGGGAGGTAAAGCAGAGGGCAAAAAGGAAAACAAAGCTATGGCCACTCAAACTTAGAAAGATTACATAGTATTTAAATATTTGCAAGCTAAGTATCTCTCCTGCAACAAACCACCACAACAAAATGGAAAGTTGATACTCTATATCCATACAACAGCTCCACTTCTATAAGGAAAGTTTTCCCCACCCAAGTCAGTACAAATTATCTCTTTGTATTGGTTTCTGTCAGTCTTTTAAATTTCTTATAACAAAAGTATAACACACCAGGCCTGTGATTAAGGATGTGTTAGCAGTATTGCCCAACTTGGTAGTTATTTTTTAAGTCCTACATTATAGGAAAAATACATCTCTAACTGAGACTTGATTTTAATTGGCAGTTATTTTTTAAGTCCTATATTATAGGAAAAATGCATCTATAACTGAGACCTGATTTTATTCTCTAGAGCAGCTAGAGTTAAACGAGTCTACCCTCCAACATGTATTTTTCAGTGAAGAATAAGGTAACCAGTAGAGTTGAGTCTTATGGCGTTAGGGGGCTTTCTCATTCACTTTTGTGACCCATCATCTGATTGCTAGTTTATCACTTGCATTTACTACAGAAGTAGCACTGCACACACATAAGTTCATCAGGTCGAGTTGTAGGAAAAAAATCACATTTCTGGTCAAAGGATTATTTCCAAATATCTACTTTTTAAAAAGAGGTTACTAACCATATGTCTAGATGATGTAAAAGAGTGTAATAATGTAAAATATTTAAAATGCTAATTAATTTTAATCACAGTGGTATCCTCCAGTGTCATGAAAATCAATCAATCTCAGAATGAGGACTCTGTCCTACTATTCCTTTTATTTCCTTTATTTTACTATAAATATGAGAATTTAATGGGGATCTTACCACACTTTAATTTTTATCATAAATATTTACAGTATATGAGGCCAAAACTCATAACCTCCAATTATTTTAATTAAGAGGTAAAACCTTCTAAAGCTTTCTACTTAATTAATATACAAATTGCACTATCTGTTATTGATAAGTGTTCTGTATATGAAAACATACTATTCTCATGCCATATGTTATTACTAACATTACAGAAGCCAGACAATGTTATATAAAAATATAGAGTGTTCTTGAAAATAATATTAAATTGGAATCACCAGATTGGAAGACAGAGATGCCAATAGTACTTTTACTTTTTTGTCACCTTTTTCAGCCTGCACACACAAATATTCAACTATTCAGAATGGTTCTGAATGAATTCACCATTCAGAATGGTAATGCCATATAAATAATCATTGTAATCTTTTAAAGTCAAATTATACAATTTTATACTAAACTGAATTTATATATCAACTACCTGTAATAAAAAAAAATAATTTGCTTTATTTGAGAAAGATTTTTCAGAGAAGGAAAATAAGTATCATCCCTTGACTTGCAGTTAAAAGACTGAGTAGTTAGTTTTTGGTCAGTGAATTTTTTGGTACTGCCATCCACTAAAAGAAAATAAAAATGAAAACATAAAGTTTTTATATTTCAGACAGCTCTTACCAACTTCAAAATGTTTTCAATTCAATAAACTTGGTATGCCTACTATGTATCAGTGATATTAAGATGAAACAAGCATCTTGACTGGCACATTTAGAGTATAAAAGATTTTAAGGACTAATTTAAATATTTTGTTTCATTACCTTCTGGTCCATAATTCATTCATTCATTCATTCATTCATCCATCCATCCATCCATATTTATTCATAGTCCATATATATTACCTGAGCACCAACAATGTATTAAGCACTGTACTAGGCCTTGGAAAGGCACAGGTTGACAACTTAGATATTCTCCTTAAGAAATCTAATAGGAGAGGGAGGAGGAGTCAAGATGGCAGAGAAGTAGCAGGCTGAGACTACTTCAGCTATCTGCTGAAGATCAGCTAGATAGCTTATCTAAAGATTGCAAACACCTGAAAATCCATTGGCAGATCGAAGAGAAGAAGAACAGCAATTCTGGAAACAGAAAAACAACCACTTTCTGAAAGGTAGGACTGGCAGAGAAGTGAATCCAAAGCGACGGAAAGATAGACCCCGGGGGGAGGGGCCGGCTCCTGGCAAGCGGCGGAGCAACGGCGCACAAAATCAGGACTTTTAAAAGTCTGTTCCGCTGAGGGACATCGCTCCAGAGGCTAAACCGGGGCGAAGCCCACGCGGGGTCAGCGTGGCCTCAGGTCCCGCAGGGTCACAGAAGGATCGGGGTGTCTGAGTGTCGCAGAGCTTGCGGGTACTGAAATGGGAAAGCCGGCTACAGAGACAGAGCCGACAGTAAGCTCAAAGCTCAGGGTTACCTTGAACCGGTCGCAGGCTCGGTGAGCTCAGAGCGCTGCCAGAGGTCAGGCAGACGGGAGTAACTGGGCGCTGTTCTCTGAGGGCGCACTGAGGAGTGGGGCACCAGGCTCTCGGCTCCTCCAGGCCGGAGACCAGGAGGCTGCCATTTGTATTTCTGACCTCCGGAACTCTACGAAAAGCGCTCAGGGAACAAAAGCTTCTGAAAGCAAACCGGAGCGAATTACTCACCCCGGCCCCTGGAAAGGGCGGTGCAATTCCGCCTGGGGCAAAGACACTTGAGAATCACTACACCAGGCCCCTCCCCCAGAAGGTCAACAAGAAATCCAGCCAAGACCAAGTTCACCTACCAAGGAGTGCGGTTTCAATACCAAGGAGAGCAGCAGAATTCCAGAGGAGGAGAAAGCAAAGCACAGAACTCATGGCTTTCTCCCTGTGATATTTTAGTCTTGCAGTTAAAGTAATTTTTTTCTTTTTCATTTTTTTTCTCTTCTTTTGCTAAAATTTTTTGTAACTTTTACCCTTTTCCTTTTTAACGTTTTTTAACTAGTTTATCTAATATATATATTTTTTCTTTATTTTAATTTTCTTTATTCGTTTTCTTTTTTAATTCTTTTCTTTTTTTTTCCCCCTTTCTTTCTTTTTGAACCTCTTTTTATCCCCTTTCTCCCCCCCTCACGAATTGGGATCTCTTCTGATTTAGTTAAAGCATATTTTCCTGGGGTTGTTGCCACCCTTTTAGTATTTTACTTGCTCCTTCATATACTCTTATCTGGACAAAATGACAAGGCAGAAAAATTCACCACAAAAAAAAGAACAAGAGGCAGTACCGAAGGCTAGGGACCTAATCAATACAGACATTGGTAATATGTCAGATCTAGAGTTCAGAATGACAATTCTCAAGGTTCTAGCCAGGCTCAAAAAAGGCATGGAAGATATTAGAGAAACCCTCTTGGGAGATATAAAAGCCCTTTCTGGAGAAATAAAAGAACTAAAATCTAACCAAGTTGAAATCAAAAAAGCTATTAATGAGGTGCAATAAAAAATGGAGGCTCTCACTGCTAGGATAAATGAGGCAGAAGAAAGAATTAGTGATATAGAAGACCAAATGACAGAGAATAAAGAAGCTGAGCAAAAGAGGGACAAATAGCTACTGGACCATGAGGGGAGAATTCGAGAGATAAGTGACACCATAAGACGAAACAACATTAGAATAATTGGGATTCCAGAAGAAGAAGAAAGAGAGAGGGGAGCAGAAGGTATACTGGAGAGAATTATTGGGGAGAATTTCCCCAATATGGCAAAGGGAATGAACATCAAAATTCAGGAGGTTCAGAGAATGCCCCTCAAAATCAATAAGAATAGGCCCACACCCCCTCACCTAATAGTAAAATTTACAAGTCTTAGTGACAAAGAGAAAATCCTGAAAGCAGCCCGGGAAAAGCAGTCTGTAACATAAAATGGTAAAAACATTAGATTGGCAGCTGACTTATCCACAGAGACCTGGCAGGCCAGAAAGAGCTAGCATGATATTTTCAGAGCACTAAACGAGAAAAACATGCAGCCAAGAATACTATATCCAGCTAGGCTATCAATGAAAATAGAAGGAGAGATTAAAAGCTTCCAGGACAAACAAAAACTGAAAGAATTTGCAAACACCAAACCAGCTCTACAGGAAATCTTGAAAGGGGTCCTCTAAGCAAAGAGAGAGCCTAAATGTGGTAGATCAGTAAGGAACAGAGACAATATACAGTAACAGTCACCTTACAGGCAAAACAATGGCACTAAATTCATATCTCTCAATAGTTACCCTGAATGTTAGTGGGCTAAATGCCCCAATAAAAAGACACAGGGTATCAGAATGGATAAAAAAAACAAAACCCATCTACATGTTGCCTCCAAGAAACTCATTTTAAGCCCGAAGACACCTCCAGATTTAAAGTGAGGGGGTTGAAAAGAATTTACCATGCTAATGGACATCAGAAGAAAGCAGGAGTGGCAATCCTTATATCAGATCAATTAGATTTTAAGCTAAAGACTATAATAAGAGATGAGGAAGGACACTATATCATACTCAAAGGGTGTGTCCAACAAGAAGATCTAACAATTTTAAATATCTATGCCCCCAACGTGGGAGCAGCCAACTATATAAACCAATTAATAACAAAATCAAAGAAACACTTCTACAATAATACAATAAGAGTAGGGGACTTTAACACTCCCCTCACTGAAATGGACAGATCATCCAAGCAAAAGATCGGCAAGGAAATAAAGGCCTTAAATGACACACTGGACCAGATGGACATCACAGACATATTCAGAACATTTCATCCCAAAGCAACAGAATACACATTCTTCTCTAGTGCACATGGAACATTCTCCAGAATAGATCACATCCTCGGTCCTAAATCAGGACTCAACCGGTATCAAAAGATTGGGATCATTCCCTGCATATTTTCAGACCAAAACGCTCTGAATCTTGAACTCAATCACAAGAGGAAGTTTGGAAAGAACCCAAATACATGGAGACTAAACAGCATCCTTCTAAAGAATGAATGGGTCAACCGGGAAATTAAAGAAGAATTGAAAAAAATCATGGAAACAAATGATAATGAAAACACAATGGTTCAAAATCTGTGGGACACAACAAAGGCAGTCCTGAGAGGAAAATATATAGCGGTACAAGCCTTTCTCAGGAAACAAGAAAGGTCTCCGGTACACAACCTAACCCTACACCTAAAGGAGCTGGAGAAAGAACAAGAAAGAAACCCTAAGCCCAGCAGGAGAAGAGAAATCATAAAGATCAGAGCAGAAATCAATGAAATAGAAACCAAAAAAACAATAGAGCAAATCAACGAAACTAGGAGCTGGTTCTTTGAAAGAATTAATAAAATTGATAAACCCCTGGCCCGACTTATCAAAAAGAAAAGAGAAAGGACCCAAATAAATAAAATCATGAATGAAAGAGGAGAGATCACAACTAACACCAAAGAAATACAAACTATTATAAGAACATACTATGAGCAACTCTACGCCAACAAATTTGACAATCTGGAAGAAGTGGATGCATTCCTAGAAACATATAAACTACCACAACTGAACCAGGAAGAAATAGAAAGCCTGAACAGGACCATAATCAGTAAGGAGATTGAAACAATCATTAAAAATCTCCAAACAGGGCGCCTGGGTGGCTCAGTGGGTTAAGCCGCTGCCTTCGGCTCAGTTCATGATCTCAGGGTCCGGGGATCTAGTCCCGCATTGGGCTCTCTGCTCAGCGGGGAGCCTGCTTCCTCCTCTCTCTCTCCGCCTGCCTCTCTGCCTACTTGTGATCTCTCTCTGTCAAATAAATAAATAAAATCTTTAAAAAAAAAAAAAATCTCCAAACAAACAAAAGCCCAGGGCCAGATGGCTTCCCGGGGAAATTCTACCAAACATTTAAAGAAGAACTAATTCCTATTCTCCTGAAACTGTTCCAAAAAATAGAAATGGAAGGAAAACTTCCAAACTCATTTTATGATCCCAAAACCAGACAAGGATCCCATCAAAAAAGAGAGCTATAGACCAATATCCTTGATGAACACAGATGCGAAAATTCTCACCAAAATACTAGCCAATAGGATTCAACAGTACATTAAAAGGATTATTCACCACGACCAAGTGGGATTTATTCCAGGGTTGCAAGGTTGGTTCAACATTCGCAAATCAGTCAATGTGATACAACACATCTATAAAAGAAAGAACAAGAACCATATGATACTCTCAATAGATGCTGAAAAAGCATTTGACAAAGTACAGCATCCCTTCCTGATCAAAACTCTTCAAAGTGTAGGGATAGAGGGCACATACCTCAATATCATCAAAGCCATGTATGAAAAACCCACCGCAAATATCATTCTCAATGGAGAAAAACTGAAAGCTTTTCCGCTAAGGTCAGGAACACGACAGGGATGTCCATTATCACCACTGCTATTCAACATAGTACTAGAGGTCCTAGCCTCAGCAATCAGACAACAAAAGGAAATTAAAGGCATCCAAATCGGCAAAGAAGAAGTCAAATTATCACTCTTCGTTGATGATATGATACTATATGTGGAAAACCCAAAAGACTCCACTCCAAAACTGCTAGAACTTGTACAGGAATTCAGTAAAGTGTCAGGATATAAAATCAATGCACAGAAATCAGTTGCATTTCTCTACACCAACAACAAGACAGAAGAAAAAGAAATTAAGGAGTCAATCCCATTTTCAATTGCACCCCAAACCATAAGATACCTAGGAATAAACCTAACCAAAGAGGCACAGAATCTATACTCAGAAAACTATAAAGTACTCATGAAGGAGATTGAGGAAGACACAAAGAAATGGGAAAATGTTCCATGCTCCTGGATTGGAAGAATAAATATTGTGAAAATGTCTATGCTACCTAAAGCAATCTACACATTTAATGCAATTCCTATCAAAGTACCATCCATCTTTTTCAAAGAAATGGAACAAATAATTCTAAAATTTATATGGAACCAGAAAAGACCTCGAATAGCCAAAGGGATATTGAAAAAGAAAGCCAACGTTGGTGGCATCACAATTCCGGACTTCAAGCTCTATTACAAAGCTGTCATCATCAAGACAGCATGGTACTGGCATAAAAACAGACACATAGATCAATGGAACAGAATAGAGAGCCCAGAAATAGACCCTCAACTCTATGGTCAACTAATCTTCGACAAAGCAGGAAGGAATGTCCAGTGGAAAAAAGACAGCCTCTTCAATAAATGGTGTTGGGAAAATTGGACAGCCACATGCAGAAAAATGAAATTGGACCATTTCCTTACACCACACACGAAACTAGACTCAAAATGGATGAAGGACCTCAATGTGAGAAAGGAATCCATCAAAATCCTTGAGGAGAACATAGGCAGCAACCTCTTCAACCTCAGCCGCAGCAACATCTTCCTAGGAATATTGCCAAAGGCAAGGGAAGCAAGGGCAAAAATGAACTATTGGGATTTCATCAAGATCAAAAGCTTTTGCACAGCAAAGGAAACAGTTAACAAAATCAAAAGATATCTGACAGAATGGAGAAGATATTTGCAAACGACATATCAGATAAAAGACTAGTGTCCAAAATCTATTAGGAACTTAGCAAACTCAACACCCAAAGAACAAATAATCCAATCAAGAAATGGGCAGAGGACATGAACAGACATTTCTGCAAAGAAGACATCCAGATGGCCCACAGACACATGAAAATGTGCTCCATATCACTCGGCATCAGGGAAATACAAATCAAAACCACAATGAGATATCACCTCACAACAGTCAGAACGGCTAAAATCAACAAGTCAGGAAATGACAGATGCTGGCGAGGATGTGGAGAAAGGGGAACCCTCCTACACTGTTGGTGGGAATGCAAGCTGGTGCAACAACTCTGGAAAACAGCATGGAGGTTCCTCAAAATGTTGAAAATAGAACTGCCCTATGACCCAGCAATTGCACTACTGGGTATTCACCCTAAAGATACAAATGTAGTGATCCAAAGGGGCACGTGCACCCGAATGTTTATAACAGCAATGTCCACAATAGTCAAACTATGGAAAGAACCTAGATGTCCATCAACAGATGAGTGGATCAAGAAGATGTGGTATATATACACAATGGAATACTATGCAGCCATCAAAAAAATGAAATCTTGCCATTTGCGACAACATGGATGGAACTAGAGCGCATCATGCTTAGTGAAATAAGTCAAGCAGAGAAAGACAACTATCATATGATCTCCCTGATATGAGGAAGTGGTGATGCAACATGGGGGCTTAAGTGGGTAGGAGAAGAATCAATGAAACAAGATGGGATTGGGAGGGAGACAAACCATAAGTGACTCATAGTCTCACAAAACAAACTGAGGGTTGCTGGGGGGAGGGGGGTTGGGGGAAGGGGGGTAAGGTTATAGACATTGTGGAGGGTATGTGCTTTGGTGAGTGCTATGAAGTGTGTAAACCTGGCGATTCACAGACCTGTACCCCTGGGGATAAAAATATATGTTTATAAAAAATAAAAAAATTAAAAAAAAAAAGACTAGCATGGGTATAACCATATTCGATGTGAGTACCAACACTTTCTCTTTCCCGTGCTGATAGTTTTTCCTTACTGATCGCAACACTCTCCCCAGCTTAGCCAGATTTAAATTCAAGATTGTTGCTGCTATATACATTGGGATGCATGTATCCTTTTGAATTAATATCTTCATATATCTTGGATAAATGCATCCATATGTTTACAGAGGCATTATCTACAATAGCCAAATTATGGAAACAGCTCAAGTGTCCATCTATTGATGAATGGATAAAGATATGGTACACACACACACACACACAGACACAGACACAGACACAGACACACACACACACTGGAATATTACTCAGCCACAAAAAAGAACAAAACCATTCCATTTGCAATAACATGGATGATGCCAGAGTATTATGCTAAGTGAAATAAGTCTGACAGAGAAAGACAAATACCACATCATTTCACTCATGTGTGGAATTTAAGAAACAAAACAAATGAGTGAAGGGAAAAAAAAGAGAAAGCAAGGCAAATCAAGAAACTATAATTACCTATTGCTCTTACCTATAGAGAACAAACTGGTAGTTACCAGAGGGGAGGTAGGTAGAGGATGGCTTCAATAGGTGATGAGGATTAAGGAGTGCACCTGCTATAATGTGCACTGGGTGATGTAAGGAAGAGTTGAATCATTATATTGTACACCTGAAACTAATACTACACTGCATGTTAACTACTGGATTTTAAGTAAAACTTAAAAGAAGAAAAAAAGATTGGTTCTAAAGCACATGGTCTCTGGTGTTAGGATGCCTGGTTGTAAATTACTATTATGTCAACCATGCAGAGCTTGAGAACCCATAGTACTAGGGATGATACTAATAATGTTGATCCTACTTGGATATACATTTTTCCTTGGCTAAAATAATTTGTGAACCTGGACAAAAATCTTAACCCCTTTATTTAGTTTCCTCATACAATAATAGTTCCTTGCTGATGGGATTATGTAAATTGATTTATACATACACACATACATACACACATGCTATGGACTGAATGAATGTCTGTGTCTCCCTCAAATTCATATGGTAAAGGCCTAATTCCCCAAGTGATGGTGTTTGGAGGTGGGCATTTTGGGAGGTAATTGGTTCATGAAGATAGAGTCCTCATGAATGGGATTAGTGCTTTATAAAAGGGACCATAGACAGATGATCTCCTTCCTTTTACCATGTGAAGATACAGTGAGAAGAAAGACATCTGTGAATGAGGAGGATGGCCCTCACTAAGAACCTGACCATGCGGGCAACCTAATCTTAGAATTCTAGCCTTCACAACTGTGAGGAGGAAGTTTTGTTTAATTTAGTGTTCTTTTATAACAGCCACAACTCATCTATGCTCTCTGCCCCAGAGAGCTTCTCCTCTGTATGTATTAAAACATGTTCACATATAATCATGCCCTTTCCTTTCCTTAATAACAAAAATGGAAAGATGGGAGGAGTGATGATGGTCATGCCCATCAAAGAAAGTCAGCCCACTGAAGAATTAATTCATTCTCAGGATTTGTTTCCCACAGATGGACAAGCATTCCTGGACTGACTACTGATGGCAGTGAGTTAAGCCAAGTATAGTTCAGACACACCTATTTGACTCCTTCGAAACACGATTTAATTTTAACCTACTATGGAAGTTAATAGTATGGCGAAGTGGATCATAGAACTGGTAAGAATTATATTGCACTATAATAAATCAAACTAAAATCAATGAAAGAATAATATAGAAAGAGCAAATTTGGTCAACAGCCCCACAGTGTGTATTTAAATAATGGATGACTTTTTTTTTTTTAAACACTAGTACACGGTGCTGAAACATTTGGGAAGGGAAAGCCAAAATTGTTTTTAAGTGAAGATAATATTGTGAAACAAACTCACTGCAGGGCTCCAAGGGTTTAAAATCCTCAAATAATTACTCTTGTTTCTTGCGTGGAATTACTTAGGAAGAAATTTCAAAGTGGAAATGTATAATTCATGATAAAGCGTTCTGCACACTAGCATTTTACAGGTTACTAGGCTACCAGGATATATTCATTATTATATAAACTAAAACACTGAGTTGCTAGCAGGTCTGCCAACACGTATTTATTGAAGACATCTTATGTGTCAGGCAATGCTCAGAAACTGGAAGTAAACTAATGCTCACACAGACATGGATTCACTCTTGTAGAGGAATATGGAGACAGCAGTTAATTGTGGAATTAAATTTAATGAGACTATAAGGAAGCAAGGGAGAAGAAAACAAGGATAAGCCTTTACTTACTGTCAGATTTCCCTGAGAAGACTACATTTAAGACAAGACCTTAAGTATGACTGGATATGGCTGAGATAAGTAGAAAGGGGGGATGACACTTCAAATAGAAATAGCAGCACAAAGGCCCTGAGGCAGGTAAGATCACACTTTGTTTAAGGAACTGAGCAATACCCAGTAATGGCCAGGGTAGTGAGAACCAAGAGGAAAAGTGGTATGAAACTAGGATCATAAATTTTGTGGATAATAAAATACACATAATTCACATACACATAAAATACATACACATACACATAAAGTAGCCTGTGCTTTAGTTTTGGGTCTTTATTGTATAAAAATGATGTGATAATAGTTTATTACCTTTTAAGTATCAGGAATCCTAGTAGGCATAAAAATATCCTTGTTTGAAATAAAAATGTAAAACAAAACTCGGAAAAATTCTTGGAATAGAAGGCAAGTTTCCTCACCCCAGAAACCTATGTATTGGTTGAAGCCAAGGCTTAACAGAAGTGGGGCACAGGCCAGAGTTTAATATTTGCAGGTTCCACACCAAGTATTCAAATGAAGACTTATATACCATATGTCTAGAGATTTAAAAACTATAAATCAGACTAACAAATTGGTAAATCATATGCTTTATCATCCTACCTTAATTGGTATATCTTCATAATAACTTGAAAAAACAATTTTGAATTTAAAATTCTTGAACTTCTGGCTGGGGTACATGGCTGGCTCAGTCAGTTAAGCATCAACTCTTGATTTCAGCTCAGGTCATGATCTTAGGGTCCTGGGATCAAACCCCATGTCTGACTCTGTGCACAACAGGGAGTCTGCTTGAAGATTCTCCCTCCTTCTTCCTCTTCCCCTCCCTCTGCTCATACTTTCTCTCAAATAAATGAATAAATCTTTAAAAAAAAATTCTTGGACTTCTGGGAATTCTGTGATGGAATAGGATGGCACAAAAAGAGTCAATATTTGGACCCTAGCTTCCATTCTCAGATCATCCCCCATATCTTCCTACCCATATCATGAGGAATCCTGTATGAAAGCATGCAAGCATTCCAGTTTAGATACTTATGAGACTTACCTGGGTAAAATCCTATCCAACCCCTGAAAGTGAGCTAGGGACTATCTGGGCAGGGAGTTACTGAGCTCTGAGTACCCAGACCATCACCTAAATGTGGGCACATCCTAGTAGTCCTACAGATTCCTCATCACTTGGAGAAAGATGAACACAGGAGAAGGATCCTCTAAAGTGAATGGCTAACAGGGTTGCTGGTGGTATGTTTCCTTGTATCCTTGGGACCTTCTATGTTAATCTAAGAAGAAAAGGAATAATGGAGATATGTGAAGGGGAGAGAAAGAGAGGAATAGCCAAGATGGCAAAAGTCTGGGATTAGGTGAGATTTTTGAAGCTCTACAGCTTCCTCCATTAAAATTTTTTTGCATTGTTGTGATATAAACACTTCTTCAGCCTTTTCCAAAATATTTTGAGTAAAATAAACTATACCAATATTAAGAAATAAAAATTAGAGACCAGGAAAACAGTACATATGAATAAGATTGGCTGAGACAGAAACAAAACAATTAGATGCATTGGGAACTATGGGTACCCAAGGGTAAAGTCTGTATGCGTAGTGTATTAAAAAAATAGATATCTATCTATCTATACATATCCATTTTTTCTATCTATCTATAGATATCTATTTTTTAATATACTACCTACTAAGGAAAACATGTCTGTTTATAAGCTATAGTAATAAGCAAAATAGTTAACATTTATTGCATATTTACTATGTACCAAGATCAATTCTAAATGCTTTGCATGTACTAATTAATTTATTCATCATAGCAAAGTTATTGTTATCATCATTTACAGACAAGAAAACTGGCATAGAAAGGTTAATTAATTTGTCCACAGTCATACATATGGAAAGTAGACAGGCAAATTTAAATTCAAGAAGACAACTTCTAAAGCTGCTCTTAATTACTGTTGTGAGGAATGTTTGATTACAAAATCCGAGGGAGAAGCAGAGTGTCATACTATGGTCAATGTCACACAGCAGACAGACTAAGGTCACCAAATGAACAGACTGGAATAAAAAAGTCAAAAAGGTGATGAAATGTTGAGTATCTCAATTTTACCTAGATTTCAAGGAACCCTGCTGGTGCAATCTGACCTTGAGTTAATTTCCTGTAGGCACTAGAATGCAGTGACTTATCTTTAAAATTATATTTTGTTTAAATACCACTTGAGTTGCTGAATGGATTCAGGATAAAAGTAATGGACCAGTGGGATGTTTTTGCAATTGACACCTAAGAAATGTCAGTAGCTTGAATGGAACTGTAGAGATGTGGCTGCAATTGACAGAATTGGTTTTTTGTTGGTGTGAAGAAGAACGTAGTGAAAATGTAACATCAAGTTTTCTGGCCTGAGCATCTGGGTGGACTATGATGCTGTTTATCAAAAGAAAGGATGCTGAATAAGGAGATTTTGGAAAGTAGTCTATAATTTTAAGAACTGGGCTTGTTGAATTTGAGGTGCCTAAAGGACAACTCTGAAATCAACTAAGTAAGGACAGAAAGGTGTCCATTGGCTCAATTCTAGCAAGAACAATGCTGGTAAAATGGAAGACGTGGACTTGAGGTTGTCAATGGCTAACCACTCATTGTGGTTAGCCATTTCAAAGATAAATAATTACAGTCAAGAAGTGCATATTTTAATGTCTCTACATACTTAAACTTTCTAAGCAAATGTTTCTAACTCTGAGATAAAGGGTGAGTCTTGGAAGTTAAAGAGTGGTTTAGAAAAGCTAGAAATCTCTGGAGAGATTTAGAGTTATCTCCTTGTGTGTTTACATTTCAAAGGGAAATGCAAGGAAGAGCTAGGCAGCAATTTTTTTTATATTCTAATGAAATGCAAATGGTTAGAGAACAAAGATTTTACTCCCTCTTTCAGGAGTAACCTATATAAACTCCCAGATTTAATTTCAGGACTTTTCTACTCTCAGAGTTTCACCTGTGGAGCACTGGATGTGGGAAACTGTGTAGTTTGTTAGTTTGTTTGTTTATTTGTTTTAATTTTTTAAAAATTTATTTGGTGGAGGGTGAGAGGGGAGGAACAGAGGGAGAGAAAATTTCAAGAAGTCTTCCTGCTGAGTGCAGAGCATGAAGCATGGAGTCCAGCTCTGAGCTCAGTCTCACAACACTGAGATGATGACCTGAGGTGAAATCAAGAGTCAGATGTTTAACCAACTAAGCCACCCTGGTGTCCCAAAACTGTTGTAGTTATTGCTGTAAGTTATAACAATTTAATCTCTGCCTCAGAAATCTCTTATTTACTTTTTATGATAAAATCAACTTAATACAAATATTAAAATCTTCCACTATGGAAAATAGTATGGAGGTTCCCCCCAAAATTAAAAAAATAAAACTTGGGTATGATCTAGCAATTCGTCTTATGGGTATTTATTCAAAGAAAACTAAAATAGTAACTCAAAAAGATACCTGCATTTTCATGTTTACTGAAGCATTATTTACAAGAGCTAAGACATGGAAACAACCTAAGGGTTCACTGATGAATGACTGGTTTAAAAAATGTGCCTCATAGAGGGGCCTAGGTGGCATGGTTCCTTGAGGATAAGACTCTTGGTTTCAGCTCAGATCATGATCATGGGATTGAGCCCCATAACAGGTGCATTGCAAAGTCTGCTTAAGATTCTCTCTTCCTCTGCCTCTCCCCTGCACAAGTGCACTCTCTCTCTCTGTAAAATAAGTAAATAAATAAACCTTTAAAAAATGTGGTATGTATAATGGAATATGCTAAAGCCATAAAAAAGAATGAAATCCTGTCATTTCCTACAGCATGGATGGACCTTGAGTATATTATATTAAGTGAGATAAGTGAGACAGAGATAGACAAATAATGTATGGTCTCACTTATATGCAGACTCTAAATTCAAGACAAAACCAAAAGCAAGTACATAGATACAGAGAACACATTGGTGGTTGCCAGAGAGGAGGGGGATTTCAGATGTGCGAAATGGATGAAGGAGGTCAAGAGATACAAATAAATTATAAAGTTATAAACTAAATAAACTCCAGGGGAGATAATGTACAGCATGGTGACCATAATTAATTATACTATATTGCATTTTTGACACTTGTTAAGAGTGTAGACCTTAAAAGTTCTCATCACAAGGAAAACAATTCTACAACTGTGTATGGTGATGGATGTTAACTACACATATTGTGGTGCTTGTTTCATAATATATACAAATATTGAATCATGTTATACACATGAAGCTATATAATGTTGTATGTCAATTATACCTCAATTAAAAGAAAGAATTAACCTTTATTTCCTTTAGTTTGCCTTCTGCATTGATGTTGGAACTGTTCACTTTTTATTATCTACATTGGGAACAGCTCAACCTCCTGATATCCCTCTTCTACTTCTGGAACATCCTGATTATCCTATCTTTGGGTCATATGCCTTTGATTATATTTGTAGCCCTTGAATATGTAATGGATTCATTTAGATTTTCTCCCCCTTCATCCAGAAGGATGAACCATTCTCCATGAGAATCAACCTTCCACAGTTGCTATTCATTGATAAACTAATCCCCTAGTGAAGGCAAATACACTGTGGGTATTTGAATTCTGTAGCCACAATGGAAATTACTCTAATGTTGATTGAGTATCCTTGACACTCAGTGGAAGGGGAGGGGGAGTTGAGAGGGTGTCAAAGTTCAACTAAAAGTTAAACCTTTACTTTTCTCTCCCTCTTTTCTTCCTCAACATCCAATTCTAGAGGTAAAAAAATGATGATAAATGGGCCACGTACAGACTTCAAGATGACTGCTTGTTTTGAGCAAAGGCATGCTAGGAATCTTTAAAAGGCCAAGCCTAAATGCATTCAATATTTAATTAGGCACAATCCAAGCCTCCCTCAAAAAAACTGAAAAATCCAGAATATACCAGCTGTCTCTACAACCTTAAGGAACTGGAGAATCAACAACAAATCAAACCAACTCCACACATAAGAAGGGAAATAATCAAGATTAGAGCAGATATCAATGAGGTAGAACGTATCAATGAAACTAGAAGCTGGTCTTTTGAAAGAATCAATAAGATTGATAAACGATTGGCCACACTAATCCAAAAAAAAAAGAAAGAAAGCTCAAATTAATAAAATTATGAATGAAAAGGGAGAGATCACAACTAATACCAAGGAAGTAGAAATAATCATCAGAAGTTATTATCAACAGTTATATGCCAATAAATTAAGCAACCTAGATGAAATGGATGCATTCCTGGAATACTATAAACTCCCAAAATTGAACCAGGAAGAAATTGACAACCTGCATAGACCAATATCTAGTAATGAGATTGAAGCAGTGATCTAAAACCTCCCAAAAAACAAGAGCCCAGGACCTGATGGATATCCTGAGGAATGCTACCAAACTTTCAAAGAAGAAGTAACACCTATTCTCCTGAAGCTGTTTCAAAAAATTGAAGCAGAAGGAAAACTTCCAGACACTTTTTATAAAGCCAGCATTACCCTGATCCCCAAACCAGGCAAAGAACCCACCAAAAAGGAGAATTTCAGGCCAATATCACTGATAAATGTGGATGCTAAGATTCTCAACAAGATCCTAGCAAACAGGATCCAACAGCAGATTAAAAAGATTATCCACCATGACCAGGTGGGATTCATCCCTGGGTTACAAGGATGGTTCAACATTTTCAAATCAATCAATGTGATAGAACACATCAATAAGAAAGAAGAACCACATGGTCCTCTCAATTGATGCAGAAAAAGCATTTGACAAAATCCAGCATCCGTTCCTGATTAAAACCCTTCAAAGTATAGGGATACAAGGAACATTCCTGAACTTCATAAAATCTATCTATGAAAGACCCACAGCAAATATCATCCTCAATGGGAAAAAAACTCACAGCCTTTCCGTTGAGGTCAGGAACACGACGAGGATGCCCACTCTCACCACTCTTATTCAACATAGTATTAGAAGTCCTAGCAACAGCAATCAGACAACAAAGAGAAATAAAAGGCATCCAAATTGGCAATGAAGAAATCAAACTTTCTCTCTTCACAGATGACATGATTCTTTATATGAAAAACCCAGAAGACTCCACCCCCAAACTACTAGAACTCATACAGCAATTCAGTAACATGGCAGGATACAGAGTCAATGTACAGAAATCAGTGGCTTTCTTATACACTAACAATGAAAATACAGAAAGGGAAATTAGAGAATCGATTCCATTTACTATAGCACCAAGAACCGTAAGATACCTGGGAATAAACCTAACCAAAGAGGTAAAGGATCTGTACTCGAGGAACTACAGAACACTCATGAAAGTAATTGAAGAAGATACAAAAAGATGGAAGACCATTCCATGCTCTTGGATCGGAAGAATAAACTTTGTTAAAATGTCTATACTGCCTAGAGCAATCTATACTTTTAATGCCATTCGATCAAAATTCCACCAGTATTTTTCAAAGAGCTGGAGCAAATATCCTAAAATTTTTATGGAATCAGAAGAGACCCTGAATTGCTAAGGAAATGTTGAAAAACAAAAATAAAACTGGGGTCATCAACTTGCCTGATTTCAAGCTTTACTACAAAGTTGTGATCACCAAGACAGCATGGTACTGGCATAAAAAATAGACACATAGACCAGTGGAAGAGAGTAGAAAGCCCAGATATGGACCCTCAACTCTATGATCAAATAATTGTCGACAAAACAGGAAAAAATATCCAGTGGAAAAAAGACAGTTTCGTCAATATATGGTGATGGGAAAATTGGACAGCTATATGTAGAAGAATGAAACTTGACCATTCTCTTACACCGTACACAAAGATAAACTTGAAATGGATAAAAGACCTCAACATGAGACAGGAATCCATCAGAATCCTCGAGGAGAACATAGGCAGTAACCTCTTCAATGTCAGCCACAGCAACTTCTTTCAAGATATGTCTCCAAAGGCAAAGAAAACAAAAGCAAAAATGAACTTTTGGGACTTCATCAAGATCAAAAGCTTCTGCACAGCAAAGGAAACAGTCAACAGAACCAAGAGGCAACCCACAGAATGGGAGAAGATATTTGTAAATGACAGTACAGACAAAAGGTTGATATCCAGGATCTATAAAGAACTCCTCAAACTCAACACGCACAAAACAGACAATCATATCAAAAAATGGGCAGAAGATATAAGCAGACACTTCTCCAATGAAGACATACAAATGACTATCAGACACATCAAAAAATGTTCATCATCACTAGCCATCAGGGATATTCAAATTAAAACCACATTGAGATACCACCTTACACCAGTTAGAATGGCCAAAATTAGCAAGGCAGGAAACAATGTGTGTTGGAGAGGATGTGCAGAAAGGGGAACCCTCTTACACTGTTGGTGGGAATGCAAATTGGTGCAGCCACGTTGGAGAACAGTGTGGAGATTCCTCAAGAAATTAAAAATAGAGCTTCCCTATGACCCTGCAATTGCACTACTGGGTATTTACCCCGAAGATACAGATGTAGTGAAAAGAAGGGCCATCTGTACCCCAATGTTTATAGCAGCAATGGCCATGGTCGCCAAACTGTGGAAAGAACCAAGATGCCCTTCAATGGACGAATGGATAAAGAAGATGTGGTCCATATACACTATGGAGTATTATGCCTCCATCAGAAAGGACAAATACCCAACTTTTGTAGCAACATGGACGGGACTGGAAGAGATTATGCTGAGTGAAATAAGTCAAGCAGAGAGAGTCAATTATCATATGGTTTCACTTATTTGTAGAGCATAACAAAAAGCATGGAGGACATGGGGAGTTAGAGAGAAGGGGTTGGGGTAAATTGGAAGGGGAGGTGAATCATGAGAGACTATGGACTCTGAGAAACATCTGAGGGTTTTGAACGGGCGGGGGTTGGGAGCTTGGGGGAGCCAGGTGGTGGGTATTAAGGAGGGCATGTATTGCATGGAGCACTGGGTGTGGTGCAAAAACAATGAATTCTGTTATGCTGAAAAGAAATTAAAAAAAAAATTAGGCACAATGATCAATAAAATGTCCCAGCCAATAGGATCTCTACTATTCCTCAACAATGGTAGAAGAAAGTAGGAAAATACTTGAGGAAGAGAAGGCTTCCTTTCCCTAAATTTAATAATGCATTCATTTTTACTTATTTTATAATACTGAGCTGTAATATATACAGATATATATGCAAAAAATAAATTTATTAGAAATATGTTAGATCAGTATTTCTTTAAGTAAGACACATGGAGTTCTGTATACCCAGAATCCTTATGAAAAATACAAATTTCTGAGTCCCTTCCAAGACTTACTAGTCAGAATTTCTATTTTTGGGGGGCCTCCAAAATCACAATTTTAAAAACAGATATTCTGATGATTCTTATACATTCTATAATTCAAGAACTACTGCTTTGATATAGGTATTCAGTTTGTTATTAAGGGAGTTGTGTGTGTGTATGTATGTGTGTGCGCATGTATGTAAAATATATGGTTCCATAAATCATATTCTGTACCAGCAGTTTCCTCCAAGCTGTGAAGTCAGAAAATACTTATTTTATGTGTTAACAAATGTTCAACACAAACACACATACATACATGTACAGATGCATAAGAATTTTGTCAAATATGTTTAGCAAATCCACTATACTGCATGTATCTCTTAGAGATTACCAGTTTACATTAGTATATTGCAGGCTCTGAGAGCCTAAAAAATCTAGTATTTCTCAGTCTTTCAGGCAATTTCTCATTTGATGGTTTATCTTTCCCCCAAATAAGACTATGACTACCTAAGGGCTATTTGGAAAACACCATTCTACTCAAATATTATAAAGTACCTTAGCTATAAAATATAAAAATCCATGTCTCATATTTGACTTGAGTTACTTTTGCAAACAAACAATGCTAGTTTGGAAGAAAGTTTTTTTTTTTTTTTTTTCCTTTCCTCTCTCTTAGCTGTAAGTATGGAAACGTCCTCTCTGTGTTGCATAAACATAAATTTAGACCAGCAGATGTATGAACATGTCTTTTATGGTTTTTGTAGTTATTAAAATCTTGTTTTAATCATGCAATCTAGTAATAAGCTTACTACATTAATATTCAGAGAGCAACTGACAGGAATCCTTTGGTTCTGTACCCTAAAATTATTATCCTTAGTGTTTGAGAACAGACTCACTTAACAGCCGTTAAAGAGTGAAAAAATATACAGCTTTAACCTACATCGAGAGTTAAAAATAGAAATGCTAGCAAGAAACGCTAAATATATGTATCACCAGGCATATTTTCAGGCAAACCATTCTCTCCTTCCTTCCAAATAAATAAATAAATAAATAAATCATGGCAGAAACTGTTGCATGCAATTTTATGTTCTAGGTTGAATTATTAAGAACCATTTTCTTCCTTTTTCCCCCATATGTCAAAAATCAATTAAATATTTCTGTAAAGTTGGTAATCTATTCTTCCACATCTATTTCTCCTTTCACTTATAATTTAGCTGTCTAACTTCCATTCTGTAACTTGTCCTTAAAGGTGCAATGGTCCTGAGTTGTTCCCCAGTAGGATGGGACAATGTGGAGGGAAATGGCTTTCTTCCCCTCTGCGGACCATAATGGGCATAACTGGAGGTGGGATGGATGGATCCTAGCTGGATGGGGTAGCTCCTTGAATTCTTATGTTCTAAGGATGGTAGGAAAGTTATTTAGCTACTTAGTAGGAAATGTTTTAGGTGATTTTATTTTGGGTGGTGACTGGTGAAAAGGACGGCACTCATTTGGGTTGAACACACACGCATGCACGTTGCCGCTGCCATCCACCCCTCCGCCCAGAGAGGAGGCAAGAATAGCACTCTTACCATCTTCCCTACAGCCAGCTGGACATGCTAGTGGAGAAGAAAGGACTGATGTGCAGGGGGTAGTAATATCCTCCCTAGCCTGACTTGAGAGAACATGGTCAGCGGCAGGCAACATAATTGGAGGTCCTGTGCTGCTCAGAAGAGCTACGCCTAAAAGTAACCTCACTCTTCTTTTTCTGTGAGGCCAGCTACTCCTGCTGCTGGATTTTATAAGCCATCCCAGATGTGATCGCTAGCCCACTTTGCCACCACTTCATCCCATCCAATCATTAATGCTACTCAAAATTCAAACTCACACTTGCGTTATAACAAAATAGTGTACACTTTGGGGCTTAGTTTCTGTTATTATCTCCCCAAGAAATTGATGATCAAGGGAAGTCTTAAAAATCTAGGCAGCCTGGCCCAGAGGGAAGCCCCAAGCATTTTCTTTAGCTTCTACAACCTTTTCTGTCCCTCTTAGTACTATTTTTCATATTTGTTTGCAAATATTGTAATTTCTCCCTTCTCTCTAAACATCAAACTGACCATCCTTCACAGATATTAGTTTTCCTCTATTTCCCAAAGGGTATAGGGTGACAGGACTTAGAAAAGTTGGTCTTAATTAAATGTGTACAGTACAGTAACTGGAAAAAATGCTATTTTTTAAATCACCATTAATGAGATAAGGATTTTTAATATTACGCATAGAACCAGATACAACTTCTTATCTGTGTAATTAAATGTGACATTAACATTTGAGATAAACATAAGGTCATTTTTTTTTTTACCATTTTTTTAAAATGAAGAGATGGCTGATATAAATATGAGCCTTGTGAGTATCAAGTAGGTCATTAAAAGTTCTGGGATGGAGCAGACAACTTAAAATTTTCTGCTAGGGAAAACTGTCCTTTATAGTGAAGTTTGCAGTTCCTAGTTTTGTTGTTCTTTCTTGGCATTATTAAGTACTTCAATGCAATAAATTCTGTCATAATTACAGGAACTCGGCACAGTGAGATTCAGAAAAAGTATGCAATGACTTGTTTAAAGTCATGGGAAAGTCAACTATGTGAAATGAGGATTAGAAGCCAAGCTTTCTGCAATCCTTCTACAGATTTACTACCCAGTAGGCAGCCTTTTTACGTGTCTTTCAAAATGTAAGGCATATCATTAGTGGAAAAAAAAATAAAAGGAAAAAGAGTAATATATGAGAGGAAAAGTGTATCAGTGTGATAGATGAGGACTTTAATAAAGAACATAGATTAAAAATGTAGTTAGTTAGTGTATGTTTATCTATTGCTAGGTAAAAAGCACCCTCAAATATTAGTTGCTTGTAAGAATTTATTCTCCCTCACAATGGACTGATTGGGTTCCGATCTCTCATATAATTGTGGGAAGATTTTATTTGCAGCAATAGTTATCTTGATGGCCCATTTAGGGTTAATGTCTATGCTGGCTCTTTCTTTCCCTCACAAGGTTGGTCCTCAGCTATGTGGAAATTGCCTGGATATCTTTTGCTTTCTGTTTGGTCTCTCAGTGTGACCAGCCTGGGGCTTCTTATAGCATGGTAACTTTATTGCAGTTGAATTATTTCCATGGCTACCGGCTTCCCCAGATTTAGTGTTGGGAGTCACACCTCATCACTCCTTCCACATTCTACTGATTAAAAGAAGGTTACAGGAGAGTGCAGTTTATGGGAGGGGGCATCTTTGGAGGGTAGCTATCACAGTGAATGTGATGCTCAGAGGTAAAAATAATGATTTCACAGAAACATCTCATAGCTTTCCATGTAATGTGAATTAGTCCTGATTCTTAGAACAGGGAAGACCTTAAGCATCATCTATTTAGAATATTCCATGTAGGGGCTCCTGGGTAGCACAGTTAGTTAAGCAGCAGAGTTGTTTTTGGCTCAGGCTCTGATTTCAGGGTTGTGATCTCAGCGTTATGATCTCAGGGACATGAGAAAAAGCCCTGAGTCTGGCTCCCTGCTCAGTACAGAATCTGTTTAAGATTTTCTCTCCCTCTCCCTCTGCCTCTCCCCTCTGCATGCCCTTTCTCAAATAAATAAATAAATCTTGAAAAATAAAATATTCCATATATCCTTGAAGAAACTGAAGTTTGGGTAAGAGAAAAGTCTTTGTATTTACAAAAATAAAAATGAGTAATGAAGTCTTAATATCTTTAGACTATCTAGATGTCACAATATTTTAACACTTAATCTAAACACAAATCTAAAGAATAAAAAAGTGTAGGAGTAATAATGTCTCATGTGAAATAATGTATACAATTAACTTGATACAATTGAGAGAAATCTTCCAGAATGTGCATAAAGTAGGCAATGGTTTTTAAATTTCATATTGAAAAGTTAAAAAAAAAAGATAGTATTTGGAACTGTATTTATAAACTTTGGTTTCTTATTTTTTTTTCTGTACTTCATTCAGAAAATTGTGACATGAGTTTGCAATGACATATTTTACTATATACTCACTAAGAATGTTTTCATTTGAAATATTTTTCATTTTGTTCAGGTACAAATGTTATGAGTAACATTATTTTTGTTAAGCAGAAGAAAAGGAAACTAGTGATAATCCATCTGGAATTTTCTATAGATTATCCTGGGAAACGTACATAATAACAGAAAATATTCAAAACTATTTATTAGCTTAGTTATTTCTGCTCTGTGTATTCTTTAACAAGGGTCTTGTTACCACTATGAAAGGACGACATGTTTCACTGTTGTTAAATGTGTAGTGCATAAATGGAGATAGGGTCTGTGGGCATGGTAGATAGATTTGACCGATAGGTTTGCAATGTGAGAACTCCCACCTGAAAACTCAGGGCACATGGAAAGAAAGAATGTTTTATTTTGCAATATAACATTGAAATATGTCAAGCACATGAACTGAGATTCACTGGGCTGATATGTGTTCTGAGAATAAAAGAAACATAAATTGCTAAGGTTCAAGAACATGCCCATTCTATGAATAGAGATTGACTTTGCTGCCAAGGGAAGCAAGTTGCTTGGGTTTTAGGTGACACATTCTTACTCCTTACTTTACCAAGAAAAAGGTTTGGAAAGCAAACTACTTGAAATGTTTCCCCAGTGATTCCCAATGAATATCAAACCTATCAAGCATCACATTTATTTTAGACACAGACTCTATCTATGCCTCAAGAAACTCTTTCAGCTCTAAAGTCATTGGAAGCATCTGTCATCTTCCTTCACCTTTTACTGTCAGGCTCTTTGTGCCTTTAAGATAGGTCACCTTTCTTTGGCATCCTGCTTCATCGTAGGTTTGGAAGCTTTTAAGTTCTTCTTCCACAGGAGCTGTATTTGGAATTTGAGAGGACGTTTTGCTTGCCCTCCTTTTCTCCACCCAACATATCCCATTGCGTGATTAAACTGCTACCCTCATCTCTTTATTCAATGAAATATTTATGAGGTTCTATAAATATAGCATTTTAAAGTATTATAAGTTTATATTTTATTAAACTATTTTTATTGAACTCCCACTATAAGGAAGAAACAATGTTAGGGGTAAAGGAGCCAGAGAAATAGATTTGCCCTTCCTGTCACTGAGTTTGGGCAAACAGTGCCAGGAAGAAGTTAAAGAAGTTTTTGCATAAGAAGAACAGAATCAAGGTCTGGTAATGCTTTTAAAAACAAAACAAACAAACAAACAAAAAAACCTGATGGCGGTTTCCTATGACTATACAGAGACCTTGATTCCTACTGTCCCTGAATTTGAGTCTAATTCTTCCTTCCATCAGTAAAGTAATATATTTAGCTTTCCTGATTTTTTCCCTAGATATTTCCTACCTGGCGTTGGAGAAAATGAGCTCCTTGTATTCAGTATGCAAAGTTGAGACTGGCCAATATGTTCTTGTTTTACGATTCTGGATACATTTCCTGGAGCCTCTCAGGGTTCATCAAGTACACCAGAGGCTTCTATGGGGGTTGCAGAATCTAATTATTATTCCATGTGACTACCATACCAACTTCCTCAACCCTACGCTTAGAACTCCTTCTGAGATAGGCAACCAGTCCTACTGCCATGAACATATGGACAGAGTTACTCTGCTTCTTACTGGATTCTGAAGGGCAAGATGAGGAGAGGAAGAAGATTCTTTGGTTTCAATGACTGATCAGAATTGAGTTTTCCTTTACTCTGTTTTGTCAATAACACAAAAAGACAATGGTTTAATAAGTGCACTGTGTCTAATAAAATGTCTAGATTAAATAGGAATGCTTTTATTCTGAAAGGGTGAGAAAGGGGGAGAATCATTAATACCTGCTTTGCCTTGAAAGTAGAGATAAAAATTGATTCAGATCTATCTTCAGAGATGAATGTGAGGAGAGTGATCTTTCAAGGACTGCTTAAATTTATATTTATAAAGGAATAGGAGGAATGTTTATATAATGTAAACTTTGGCTCTCTGGCTAGTTTAACAAGGGTATACCAACGAGGCCATAAAAATAACATAACTCCAAAGATATGAGACCGAAGTCTAAAAAGGAGGGCCAGAAATTTTGGGGGAGGAATTGGTTACATAACAAGGTAAGGTTGATGCTTTGACCTCCAGAAAATGGCATTCACTTTTTTGGGAACAACACATAAGACTGGGGTACACATCTAAAAGCCAACTTATAAACTTCATGACCCAGATGAGATTTCGACAGGGCCAGTAAGGTCACCTTGCTATAGTTGTTTAAAGAAAAAAATAGAATCATGTAAGAATGTGAATAAACACCAACTGTCAGATATGGGGTTATGTTCTCAAAAAGATGTATTGAACTTTCTGTGGTTAAGGTATATCAGATAAAATTTGTTTCTTACCCCAAATCCATTCCTCACTCTTATGCTTTGCTGCCTTCCCATCTTATAGACAGTAAACTTAAGTCTCTTTCACTGCCAAAGTGACCATATAATCTAGTTTGGACACTGATATGCATGAGGAAATCTAATAGAAGAAATTTCTAAAAAAGATAATGTGTTTTTTAATTGAAATGTAATCAGCATATAACATTATATTAGTTTCAGGTTTAAAATTTAATGATTCATAATTGTATATATTGAGAAATGATCAGCACAAGAAGCCTGGTTACCATCTCTCACCATACAAAGTCACAATTTCTTTTTCTTTTAATGAGAACTTTTAAGATACACTCTTACCAATGTTCAAGTATGCTGTACAATATTATTGACTATATTCGCCAATTTGTACTTTATATCCCCATGACTCATCTATTTTATAACAAAGTTTGTACCTCTTGACCTCCCTGACCCATTCATCCACCCTAATCCTCTGCCCTCTGGCAACCACTAATCTGTTCTTTGTATCTATGAACTTGGTTTTGTTTTCTTTTGTTTGTTCATTTTTTTTTTTAGATGCCACATGTAAATGAAATCATATGGTATTTGTCTTTCGGTCTAGCTTATTTTACTTGGTGTAATACCCTCAAGGGGTAAAATACCCTTTTACTTGTTGTAATACCCTCAAGGTCTGTCCATGTTCTTGCAAATGGAAAGAAGTCATTCCTTTTTTATGGCTGAGTAGTACTCTACTACATGGATGGATGGATCTGTTTATGTATATGTGCCTCTCTGTGTGACATATATAATGCATCTTCTTTCTCCATTCATTCATCAACAGACACTTCGGTTGTTTCCATATCTTGACTATTGTAAATGATCCTGTAATAAACATATGGATACATATATCTTTTCAAGTTAGTGTTTTCTTTTTCTTTGAATAAATATCCCAAAGTGGAATAACTGGGTCATTTATATGGTAGTTCTAGTTTTAATTTTTGGGGGAACCTCCATAGTGTTTTCTATGGTGGCTGCATCAATTTACATTCTTACCAATTGTGTATAAGGTTTTTTTTTTTTCCATACCATCACCAACACTTGTCATTTCCTATTTTTTTTGATAATAGCTATTCTTACAGGTGCAAAATGATATCTTATGAGGTTTTTACTTGGGTTTCCCCAATGATTAGTGATGTTGAGCATCTTTTCATTTGCCTTTGGACCATCTGTATGACTTCTTTAGAAAAATGTCTATTCAGATCTTCTGCCCAATTTTTTTTTAATCTGATGGGTTTTTGGTTGTTGTTACTTAGTTGTATGAGTTCTTTATACATTTTGGATATCAACCCCTTACTAGATATATGACTGGCAAATACCTTTCATTCAGTAGTAGCCCTCTCATTTTGTTCATGGTTCTTTGGCTGTCCAGAAGCATTTTAGTTTTATGCAGTCCCATTTGTTTAACTTTTGTTGCCCTTGCCTTTTGGAAAAGTCTCAAAAATTATCACCCAGGATCGATGTCAAAAAGCTTACCACCTATGTTTTCCTTCAGGTTTTTATGGTTTCAGATTTTATATTCAAGTCCATAATCCACTGTGAGTTAAGTTTTGAATATGACATGGTGGTCCAGTTTTACTTTTTTGTATATGACTGACTGGTTTTCTCAACACTATTCAGAGAAGACAGTGTTCTTTCCCCATTGTATAGTCTTGCCTCTTTGTCATAAATTACTTGACCATATAGCATAGGATTATTTTTAGGCTATTATGTCCCATTGATCTGTTTTTTATGCCAAACCTACACTTTTGATTACTGTAGCTTTGTAATATAATTTGAAATCAGGAAGTGTGATGCTTCTAGCTTTGCTCAATTTCAAGGTTGCTTTGGCTATTTGGGAATTTTTGTGATTCCATATAGACTTCAGGATTCTTTGTTCTATTTCTGGAGAAAATACCATTGGGCTTTTGATAAGGGTTGTGTTGAATCTGTAGGTTGCTTTGGGTAATATGGTCATTTTAGCAATATTACTTCTTCCAATATGTGATTATGAAATATTTTTCCATTATTCAATGTCTTACAGATTTTGGAATGTAGGTCTTTCACTTCCTTGGTTAAATTTAATCCTAGATGTTTTATTTTTGTTGATGCAATTGTAAATGGGATTGTTTTCTTAATTTCCCTTTCTGATAGTTCATTGTTAATGTACAAAAATGCAACAGAGGGGCGCCAGGGTGGCTCAGTTGGTTGAGCGACTGCCTTCGACTCAGGTCATGATCCCGGACTTCCAGGATTGAGTCCTGCATCAGGCTTCCAGCTCCTTGGGGAGTCTGCTTCTCCCTCTGACCTTCTCCTCTCTCATGCTCCCTCTCACTCATTCTCTCTCAAATAAATAAATAAAAATTAAAAAAAAATGCAACAGATTTTTATATATTGAATTTATACACTGCAACGTTAGTGAATTCATCTGTTAGCTCTATCAGTTTTTTTAATGAGTCCTTAGGGTTTTCTAAGATCATGTTGATCACAAATAGTGAGTTTTATTTCTTCATTTCCAATTTGGATGACTTTATTTTAAAAAGATTAATGTATTTATTAGAGGAGGGAGAGAGAATGAGCAAGAGGGGCAAAAGGATAGGGAAAGAAAATCTCACAACTCTGAAATCATGACTTGAGCCAAAGCCAAGGGTCAGATGCTTATCCACATGCACCAACAAGACACCCCTCAATATGGATGCTTTTTATTTTTATTTTTTTCCTGTTTAACTGCTCTGGCTAGGACTTCCAATATTATGTTGGTTAAAGTTGGTGAGAGTGGACATCTTTGTCTTTATCTTAGAGGAAAAGACTTGAACTTTTCACTACTGAGTATGGTGTTAGCAGTGGGTTTGTCATAGTCTTTCTTATGTTGATGTACGTTCACTCTATACTCATTTTTTGGAGAGTTTTTATTATAAATGGATGTTGAATTTTGTCAAGTACTTTTTCTGCATCTACTGAGATAATCATAAAAAAAACACAATAAAAAATCACATGATTTTTAGCCTTTGTTTTGTTAATGTGTTATCATGCTGATTGATTTGCATATATTGAACCATCCTTGCATCCCTGGAATAAATCCTACTTGATTATGGTGTATGATCATTTTGATGTATTGCTGAATTTGGTTTGCTAGTGTTTTGTTAAGAATTTTTGCGTTTATGTTCATCAGGGTTATTGGCTTGTAGTTTTCTTTTTTAGGGTTGTCCTTGTCTGGTTTTGGTATTAGGGTAATGTTTGCCTCATATAATGAGCTTGGAAGCTTTTCCTCCTCTTCATTTTTTTGGAAGAGTTTGAGGTAGGTATTAAATCTTTGAATGTTTGGTAGAATTCACCAGTGAAATTGTGTAGTCCTGGAACTTTGTTGAAAAGTTTTTGATTACTGATCAAATCTTGCTAATAGCTCCTTCAGACTTTCTATCCATGATTCACTATTAGAAGATTGTATGTTAGGGGTGCCTGGGTGGCTCAGTGGGTTAAGGCCTCTGCCTTCAGTTCAGGTCATGATCCCAGGGTCCTGGGATCGAGCCCCACGTCGGGCTCTCTGCTCAGCGGGGAGCCTGCTTCCTGCTCCCTCTCTCTCTGCCTGCCTCTCTGCCGACTTGTTCTCTCTCTCTGTCAAATAAATAAATAAATAAATAAGATTGTATGTTAGTAGGAATTTATCTATTTCTTACAGGTTGTTCAATTTGTTAGTGTGTAATTGTTCATAGCAGTCTCTTATGATCCTTTGTGGTTTTTTTTGGCTCAGTTGTAACTTCTCTTTCATTTCTGATTTTATTTAATTGAAACTTCTCTTTTTTCTATAAGTCTAGCTAAAGGTTTGTCAATTTTATATATCTTTTTGACAAGCCAACTCTTAGTTTCATTGGTTTCTTCTATTGTCTTTTAAATTTGTTTCATTTATTTCTGCTCTGATCTTTATTATTTCCTTCCTTGTACTAACTTTGAGCTTCCTTTGTTCTTCCTTTTCTAGTTCTTTTAGGTGTAAAGTTAGATTGTTTGAGATTTTTCTTTAGGTATGCCTGTATAGCTATGAACTTCCCTCTTAGAACTGCTTTGCTGCATCCCATGAATTTTTATATTTTATTTCCATTTCCATTTGTATCAAGGTATTTTTAAATTTCTCCTTTGATTTTTTTCATTGACCCATTGGTTGTTCAATAGTATGTTGTTTAATCTCCACATATTTGTGATTTTTCCAGTCTTCTTGTAATTAATTTCTAGTTTCATATTATTGTGGTTAGAAAATATAAAACATGAAGTGGGGGATAACATGTAGAGTTTTATAAGGCATTCAAAATTAACTTGCTATCAATAACCCTTGCTTTGCTGCCCACTACTCTGTCTGGTCTACTTCTCCTTTTTTCAAAGTGTCATGACCAAAAACTGCAGGTACCAATGAAGAAAAAAATCCTGCAACACCATTTCCTTCTGGACTGCAAGACTTCTGCTGAGAGAACTGTTTATGGGGGTTCTCTTGTATACAACAAGTTATTTTTCTCTTGTGGCTCTTAAGATTCTCTCTTATCTTGAACTATTGACATTTTAATTATAATGTGTCTTGGTGTGGTTCTCTTTGGGTTCATCTTTTTTGGAACTCTCTGGGCCTCCTGGATCTGGATGTCTGTTTCCTTACCCACATTAAGAAAGTTTTCAACCATTATTTCTTCAAATTAATGTTCTGCTCCTTTCTTTCTTTCTTATTCTGGGACCCCATAATTCACATGTTATGCCACTTGATATTCTCCTATAGGCCCCTCACGCTATCTTCACTTTTAAAAAATTCTTTCTTTTTCTCTCTCCCTCCTTCCCCCCCCCTTTTTTTCTGTTTTGTTTTGATGAGTTCCATTACTATGTTTTCCAGACCCCAGATCCCCTCTTCTGCATTATCTAGCTTCCTATTGAATACCTCTAGTCTATTTTCAGTTCAGCTGTTTTATTTTTTGCCTCTGAGATTTCCGTTTGGTACTTTCTTATATTTCTACCTTTTTGTTGAAGTTCTGTGTTTACTCTTTTCTCAAGTTTTCTTGAGAGCTCTTAGTGAGCATCTTTATGACTACTACTTTGGACTCTTTATCAGGTAGATTACTTATTTAAATTTCATTAAGATATTTTTCTGGGGTTTTATCTTGTTCTTTCTTTTAGAATATATTCCTCTGTTTCCTTATTTTGTTTGGTTCTCTGTGTTTGTTTCTATACAATACATGAAACAGTTCTCTCTGTCTTGAAGGAGTGGCCTTATATAGCAGCTCAACTTTATCATTTAACTTTACCTAGCTCTTGGTTATCTCTTGAATCTTTGTAATTGTCTAATTAGCCTGATTGATTCCTGATAGGTCTCAGTGTCTGTGAAGCAAGACCTTTCAGTGTTATAGAGGGAAGGCTTTCATTCAGCATCTAGTTTCTGGCTGATTGGAAGGCAAACCCTCAGCCAGCAACTTTTAAAGAATGCAATATATACCAACTTGTGGGACCATAATCACAAACCCTGCTGGTCTCCAGTTCTAGTTGCAATGATGGTTGGAAAGAAAATCAAGGCTCCAGGTAAGTGTAATGATCTCTTTTCTTGGGGATACTGATGAGTTATAGTGAGGTAGATGGAACGTGCAAAGATTGCATGCCCCAGCCCATACTCTCTGAGAGTTCTTCTATAGCCTCTACATGTGTGGTAAACCTGAAGCCAGACCCTCAGACCGAAGCTCCAGGACAAGTAAATGAGCCTTATTCATAGAGAGACTGAGGGTGTGTTTTAGTCCGTTTTCTGTGTAGGACCTTGAGAATGGTAGTCTGCCAAAAACTCTCTCTCCAATAGTTTCTGACCTGTGTGACCAAAAGTGCAAGCCCCACTGGCCACTGGAACCAGGCATTCAAGGGATGTCCTCTATGTGGAATACCATATCTTGGCTTTAGTGGGGCCATGGTGAGCAAAGAGCTGAAGTATGCCTACTAGTGCTAGCAAGGTAGAGGGATATTGTGAAAATGGCACCTGCCGGCATCTCCTTTTCAGAAAGCATCCCAATAGGTCTTTCCCTCTGGCAGATGCTTTAAGATTAACAAACAAATATCTTTCATATACAGTCCAGATGCTTTTCAAACCTTTGCTGTTGTGCTCGATTCCAGGGTGAGTAAATCTGCATATAAGCCCTTTAGGAGTATAATCTGCATTTTCATGGGCCTCCTGGATGCAAGCCCCATTGGTTTTTAAAGTCAGACATTTCAGGGTATCTTTTTTCTGTCTTAGGTACCAAGCATTGGGGTGTCTGATGGAGAACACAAATTGTTTGCTCCTTAGGGAGAAGGGTCATGTTTGTGAGCTCCTTCCTGATTGTGGGTCACCATGCCAGGGGGGAGGTTTTTAGCAAGACTGTGTCTCTACTTCTCCTATCCATCTCTCTGTAACCCTTTTATCCATTGTTGTGGAGGAGGTATTCAGTTAGTTTTCAGGTCTTTTTCAGAGAAATGTTCCATCTGTAGTTATGGACTTGGTGTGTTCATGGGAGAACATGAATTCAGGATCTTTATATATCACCTTCTTGAACTGCCTAGAAAAGATAATTTCTAGTTGAACTTGTTAAGAAAAAAGAGCTTTCTGTCTTTGCTAGCCAGTGCTTCCCTTTTCAGCCTTATATGTGTACATGATGATGTCTGGTGCTTAGGTGTCCATTTTTTACTGGGAAAGGGGGAGTGGTAACATGCATGTGGGTGAAAAAAAATCCATATTCTATAAATAATTCAGAATTTAAAGAAACTTGCTGACATCTACTGAACCCCCTGAATAGTTTCCTACCTCCAGAAATCATTTTAACTAAACAATAAATGCCCTCACCCTGGTTTAAATAGTTGCTGTTTAGACATTAATACTTGTAGTCAGAAGTGTTGCTTACTGTTAAAGTATGTGCGTGCTCAAGGCATTGGTTGAAAGACAAGATATATGTGAACATAAAGCTATTCTAAGTTTAGAATGCGGACTATTTTAGACTCCTGTATTTTCTTAAAGCATTTTCACACAAATATTTATTTGGTTAACATTAATTCTCAGAAGTAAACAAGGTTAGTGTACTGGTTACAGTCTTATAAATAAGGAAAGTGGAACACAGAGATAAAGGGACTTTATCTAAAGGAAAAAAACCCTGTATAGAGCAGAGCTGAGGACTGAGCTAAGAGCTTTGATTCATTGTCTGTTAAGACTCTGTGTTGGGTCATGCTGCAAGTTAAAAAAAAAAATGGCTTGCATCAAGAAACTGGATGGCAAATGATGCTGATTTTCTCTTTCGCTTCAAACTAGGGACCAGAAATACACTAAAGAAAGAATTTTCACCTAGGCTTTCTCTGTGTTCTTCATAGAAGCAAATGTATGCAATTACCTCGGAGAACTACCTTGGTACAACAACTTGGATTCTGGCTGCAGCAAATGTGTTTACTGTGGTTAGAAATCTTAAAGTGAACAGTTTATAAAAGGAGCTAGAAATTGTTGTAGTAGAACCATTATGGCTCTAGTTTTCCTGTTTCTTTCAATTCAGACCCCGTCATAGAGTCACTCTCCCTTCTGGGAATTCATATGGTTTGCAAAGAGAAGAGACCTCCAGTTTTATAGCTACTCTGATGAAATGCAACAAAATTAATAATTTGCACCTCATACCAATGATCTAAAACCTTACATGAGGTAATCAGCCTCTGTTCATCTTTAGAAGAAGAATCAAAGATAGTGTTTCTTCAAATACCTTTTAAAAATAACTAAAATTCCATAGTGTATATGGACCACATCTTTCTTATCCATTCATCCATTGAAGGGCATCTTGGTTCTTTCCATAGTTTGGCGACCATGGCCATTGCTGCTATAAACATTGGGGTACAGATGGCCCTTCTTTTCACGACATCTGTATCCTTGGGGTCAATACCCAGGAGTGCAATTTCAGGGTCATAGGGAAGCTCTATTTTTAATTTCTTGAGGAATCTCCACACTGTTTTCCAAAGAGGCTGCACCAACTTGCATTCCCACCAACAGTGTAAGAGGGTTCCCCTTTCTCCACATCCTCTCCAACACATGTTGTTTCCTGTTTTGTTAATGTTGGCCATTCTAACTGGTGTAAGATGATATCTCAATGTGGTTTTAATTTGAATCTCCCTGAGGGCTAATGATGATGAACATTTTTTCATGTGTCTGATAGCCATTTGTATGTCTTGATTGGAGAAGTGTCTGTTCATATCTTCTGCCCATTTTTTGATATGTTTGCCTGTTTCATGTGTGTTGAGTTTGAGGAGTTCATTATAGATCCTGGATATCAACCTTTTGTCTGTACTGTCATTTGCAAATATCTTCTCCCATTCTGTGGGTTTCCTCTTTGTTTTTTTCACTGTTTCCTTTGCTGTGCAGAAGCTTTTGATTTTGATGAAGTCCCAAAAGTTTATTTTCGCTTTTGTTTCCTTTGCCTTTGGAGACATATCTTGAAAGAAGTTGCTGTGGCTGATATCGAAGAGATTACTGCCTATGTTCTTCTCTAGGATTCTGATGGATTCCTGTCTCATGTTGAGGTCTTTTATCCATTTTGAGTTTATCTTTGTGTATGGTGTAAGAGAATGGTCGAGTTTCATTCTTCTACATATAGCTGTCCAGTTTTCCCAGCACCATTTATTGAAGAGAATGTCTTTTTTCCACTGTATATTTTTTCCTGTTTTGTCGAAGATTAATTGACCATAGAGTTGAGGGTCCATATCTGGGCTCTCTACTCTGTTCCACTGGTCTATGTGTCTGTTTTTATGCCAGTACCATGCTGTCTTGGTGATCACAGCTTTGTAATAAAGATGCCCTTCAATGGACGAATGGATAAGGAAGATGTGGTCCATATACACTATGGAGTATTATGCCTCCATCAGAAAGGATGAATACCCAACTTTTGTAGCAACATGGACGGGACTGGAAGAGATTATGCTGAGTGAAATAAGTCAAGCAGAGAGAGTCAATTATCATATGGTTTCACTTATTTGTGGAGCATAACAAATATCATGGAGGACAAAGGGGTGTTAGAGAGGAGAAGGGAATTTGGGTAAATTGGAAGGAGAGGTGAATCACGAGAGACTATGGACTCTGAAAAACAATCTGAGGGGTTTGAAGTGGCGGGGGTTGGGAGGTTGGGGTACCAGGTGGTGGGTATTATAGAGGGCATGGATTGCATGGCGCACTGGTTGTGGTGAAAAAATAATGAATACTGTTATTCTGAAAATAAATAAATTGAAAAAAATTAAAAAACAAAACAAAACAAAACACTAAAATTCAATTGCTTTTCTCTTATCCTGGTAAATCAATTTATTTTGGGATTGTCCTTTTATAATGGAGAAAAGGGTATTAACTGCCTTTGAAATGAATGCAATAGTTCTATGAAAACAACCCACAACTATAAATGTTCCAAACTTTACCTCACAAATACACCAATAAATTGAGGGCACAAGCCAAGCCAGCAAAAATCCTAAAATAAGTAAACCCTACAATGTTTCATACTTGGTAATTCTGTAGTTACTGAGAAATTCATTATTTCAGAAAATCTTCTGAACAAAGTATTCTTCTCTATTTTTTTTATCCTATAGATTAAGTCTTTTTAAGTGGCTGGGTAGGGAGTATACTTAACATGTCCAAAAATATTTGATAGAAATGATTTTTGCAACACAATTTATTAAATGCAAGCCCTGAGGCTCATGGTACAATAGACACTGGAAGGTAACAGGAACATTTTCAGATGTTTTCTCCAGAGAACTTTTTTTTTTTTTTTTTAAGAAGTAAAATAGTGAAGAGGAGAAAAAAAAATTTTTTTTCCCCCTAATAGTTATCAAGAAATGTTGTGATTTTAGGACACAGTACAATTTACCAGTAGAGTAACACATAATAGTCCAAGCCGTGACCAGAGCAACCTTCCTCTGATGAGAAAGAGGAGAAAATCTTGGAACATAAGTATAAGAAAAACAGACATTTAGAATAAACTAAAGTGAAGAATTAAGAAAGGAAAGGGAGAGGCTTAGAAACATAAATAAAATAACAAAAATGAAGAAGGAAGTAACAGCAATAGCAAAAATCACACTTTTGATTTGGTGTGAGCTAATTAGCCACATTATGACTTATTTATTTCTGGTGACAAGTCATCGTTGGGCTTCTGTCTTATATCCCTGTTATTTAGATACACATTCTAATTTGTTTTAATCTTTTGAAAAAAACATTTACTCTGAGTCATTCATTGCTTGATTGGCAGATTCATTCTTTAATTCTTTAATTCATCCAGATATTTATTAAACATTTATTGGGTTAGTTTAGTATGCCAGGAATTAAGTAAAGACTTAGAAATACAGATAGGCATAAGTTACTTTCCTGATGGCCTGATATGGGGACACAAGAATTCATGTAAAGAATTAAAAATACTTCAAAATGCATTTTGATAAAAATATATGCAAGAAAACGCAAAGGTAGGATGTTAATGTCAAGAATCTGGACACTTCTTAATACCTCTGTTGCTATCTCTTTGTCAGATCCATATCATCCCTTGCCTGGAGTACTAAAGGAGTCTTGTTAGTAATATCATATCTACTTTTGTCCTGCTACCATCCTCAGAAGAGCAGTCAGAAATGCTTCTATAACATAAGCCAGGTCATATGGCTCCAGTGCTCACTGATGGCTCCCACTTTCACAGTCTTTGTAATGAATAATGAAGCCCCTCAGTATCTGGTCTCAACTATTCTCTTCACATTCTTCTCTTGCTCTCCTTGCTTACTACATCCATTCATGCTGGGCAATCTTGTCTCCTGGTCTTTGCTCTAACAGTTCCTTCTGTAAGGGATAATGGCTTAATTTTCTCTTTCTTTTTTCAAATATTTTCTCAAGTCCCACTTTCTTAATGAGGTTTACAATGAGAACCCAATTTAACAAGGCCAAGTGCCCCTGTTCTACGTGTAGTTCCTATTTCCCTTATATGGCCCTATTTTTTTCTTATTTTCCTATAATGATTTTCATCTCATATACAACTTATATACATCTTATATATAACACGATCTATTTACTTGATTAATGAAAATGCTTTGTTATATTCACCATGCCCTGCCAAACCACTACTCCCACCCTGAATGGAAATTACAAAGAGCAAGGATTTCCATTTTATCCCAAACATGGAGAATATATAGTAGGCACTTAATAAAATGATTCTGAATAAAAGAATGAAAAGAAAGAGGCTCATTTTACTAGAGGGGAGGGGAGGGAGGGAAATGGAGATTACCCCAAATTAATGATGCATATATTTAGACTGGCAATACTGGTAACTATTTGACAATCATTCACAATGAAAGAAACTCTCAGGCAGAGAAAGTTGTGTGAGCAAAGAAAAAGAGGCAGGAAATAAATATATAGAGATGTGAATCTGCCTATGTCAGAGGGTCAGAAAGCAATGCTCAAGAGCCATGGGAGCCATCTTTTTTTTTTTTTTTTCTGTAAATAATGTTTTACTGGAACACAAGCACGCCCATTTGTTTAGGTATTATCTATGGCTACTCTCTCACTATTGCAGAAGAACTGAGTACTTGCATCAGGGAACAAATGGCCCTTAAACATTTATTGCCTGGACCTTTTAAGAAAACTTGCTGACCCTTGTCCTAGGAAATAAAGGGTAAGTGAATGCTTTAACCTGGAAAGCACCATGATCAGAATCATGATATGGAAACATTATTCTCTAGTCAGCTCAATTTTCCTAGTTAATCTTTCCCTCAGGATAGCTCACCAGTTTTATATTTTTTGCATGCTTGTGTGTACATGTGTATATTTTTGTCTTGTTATAAAAAGGAAAGCTTCACTCTATACAATATATATCCTTTCTGTTTTACCTTCGAACACAGTCCCTTGGTATTGTGGATCTTTTGTATAAATAAATAGTTGTTACTATTGACTGAATGGGTAATGCCATGGAATGCATTTAAAATTCATCAAGGACTAGGGTATGATGTGAGATATTTCTATTAAAACACGAAATACCATTTGGCTTCCAATGTAGTTGAGTCATCAGTGTCATAATTTGGGTTCAGTTGGCTTTCCAATCTTCTTTTTATCTTCTTTTGGAGACATTGGATAAAAACAGTATACTTGGAGAGTAAGTTAATTGCTGAGGTGGGCCAAACACAGCTTAATAATGCAAAATGTCTGCTTGAGGGTGAGCTGGAATCATCACACTAATTTCATTTATAAAATTCAAACTGGCAAGAGACTGTACAACACTAATGATAGCCAGTTGCCTAATTAGCTCTGCAACACAGTCTTTCCAATTTATTAAAGCAAAATGAGTCATAGTTATGAACCTGGGGGAACAGATAGCTTCCTGCTAAAAATCTGGTTTAAAGTATGGCTAGGGTTTAATGCTAGATGTAACCTAGTATGTGCAGTCTTCTTCTGCAAATGAGAGCATGCAAGCGATATCTGGAAATTTAAACTATATTAAACAGATAAAAATCTGTGTTTTTATCTAAAACACTGAGCAAATCCAATAATGATCTGAACATTTTCTCAATAAACACTAATATCTTGTTAAAAAGATTCTTTTTTGTTCTTTAAAAAGTTTCTTTTTTAATTATTTATCTACTGTTTAATTTTTTTACCCAACTGTTCACTTTGGATTTATTTATGTATTTATTTATTTATTTGCTTTGAGAAATGAAAAAAGTATGAATCTCTTTCAACCAAGTAACTTCTAAGATTTTTTATGATCATTTGTCAGATTTCCTGTCTCTGTAATATTCATTTATAATTTAGCATATAATCCAAACCCTGAAAGACATGATTGTGCTATTGATTTTAAACTTTAGAACCTAGACATTTAATTCCCTGAATATACATGAGATATGCAGGATGGGAAGCATTTCTTCTGCTTTCAGAAGCATCTAGACATCCTACTGTGCAATGAAATCTGAAACTATCCAGAAAAGAGGTGGAATGAAGATGAAAGGACAAACCAACAGTATGGGTACGGGGGAATCTTCCAGATTAGTGCTTCTTGGAATAGGTGACACAATAACATGATATATCAGAGATACACTTTTGGGAATTGCACATAAGTCCCAGCCACAAAGCCAAGTCAACCAGGCATATATGGACATTAGCAGCATGGGATGATACTATTGGAAAAAGAGTCTGAGGGCCTATTTTCAACATAAAGTGGCTGTAAGTCTCATGCATACATAGTAGATGATAGATGGAACCAATAATTAAGTAATCAAACACCCTGTGGATATTTGACTGTTCTTTGTGAATGAATAGAGAGACACATGCATCCTTAACTAAGTGCTAATTCAAGAGGATGAAGTGAGGTATATTTTCTTTTTCTTTCCTTCTTTTCTTTTCTTTTCTTTTCTTTTTTTTTTTTGAAGTGAGGTATACTTTTGTGCTGTATTTGCAACCCTTTCAAATGAATGCTTTTGAAAATTGACACTAGGATTGTGTGTTATCATTCTACTTAGTTGTTCATCCATAGATCCTGCCTATTAACCTAACTTAACAGAGAAAAGAAAAAAATTAAACAATTTGCTATGTTTTATAACTAACTTAGCATCCCCATGTTTGATGAACTCTAGCAAGACAAGGAACTCTAGAGAAATCAACAGGTTTTTCTCTGTTGCCTAGGACTACAAGGGATTGTTAACACAGGTCAGATATCCAGTGGTTCTGCAGTTGAATGTAGCATGCTACCTTGATTTTTCTTCCGTTAGAGCAGGTTTCCTTTTTAGGAAAACAAATAAGACTTATATGTTTCTTACTACGTTGGTCACATAGAGATCAACTCATTTCATTATTATTAAAGAACTCACAGAAACCAATTGTATTTATATGTATTTTCAAAATCAGTGGAAGAGTAGAATTTTACTAGAATTTCAGGTCTCAGTTTAAAATTATTCTAGGGCACCGGGGTGGCTCAGTGGGTTAAAGTCTCTGCCTTCGGCTCAGGTCATGATCCCAGGGTCCTGGGATCGAGCCCCATATCAGGCTCTCTGCTCAACAGGGAGCCTGCTTCCTCCTCTCTCTCTGCCTGCCTCTCTACCTCCTTGTGATCTCTGTCTGTCAAATAAATAAATAAAATCTTTAAATAAAATAAAATAATTCTAATAATACTTCTGCTACTTCAGAAATTCAGTTCTCTAGATGAAACTTTAAAATGATTGAAAACAATTCTCACTCCTAAATAAGGTTTTGAATTAAGTATTAAAAATTGCAAATAGTATTTACTTTGGTTAAACCATACCCGCTAAGATGGTGATTGGATTATGCATGTTTAGAGAGAAAACACACAAAAGAAACACCACTCTTTCTTCCACTATACATTTTTTTTTTATTTCTAGAAATATCTTACGTGATATTTTTAAATTTTTCAAATTATGTTCATGGCAGGTTGTATAGTGAAAAATTGTAAGCTTTGAAGATTTAGAGTTCTCCAGTGGTTACCAGTTTTGCAGCTTGGAAATAATTGATAAATCATTATAGGTCTTACTTTCCACATCTCTGAAATAGGGATTGAGCACTTAAATTATAGGACTGTTCTAAAGAATAATTGAGATAATGAATGTAAAGCTCCTATGACATAACGATTATATAAAATAATGTTACTACTCAAATATTGTCATTATCAAATGAAAATATATAAATAATTTACTCAATAATTTATTTACTTAATTTTTTAAAAACAATCTTATTTATTTGAAAGAGAGAGGGAGAAATAATGAGAGAGCCACAAGCAGGGAAGAGGGAGAAGCAGGCTCCTCACTGAGCAGGTAACCCACATGGGGCTTGATCTCAGGACCCTGGGATCATGACCTGAACTGAAGGCAGATGCTTAATTGACTGAGCCACACAGGTGCCTCTACTCAATAATTTACTAAATAGTAAACTTCTATTCCTTTATCATTGTTGAGTCTTTCTGTCATTGTTAACCTAGTAGAAACTTTCAGTGCTTAGCTCAGTTCTGCAAAACATAAACAAACACATACACACACATATTTTTTTTTTCTTTAACGTCAGGGGTATTTCACAAAGCACAACACAATATCTTATTTCTGTCCATAGAAGAATCTATGTTAGTGTGCCTTTTACCATTAGCTTTTAATAGAATCTACTTAAAGCAAACCTTTGTTTCTTTCTTGTTTTCTATGCTTTAATTTGGTGACTTTCAAAGTTCCTTTCTTTCTTTTTTTGCAGGCTAGTCTCCCTCCTCCTCTTTCAGGGAATACATTACACAGAACTTTGATATATAAAACTGATGCAAATTAAGCTTTTATTAAAGCAGAAATAATGGATTGGGGTTTCATATGCACTTTCCCTTCTTTCCCGCCTGCCCATCTGCCCTCAGCAGTCCTGAGAAACTCTAAAAAAAATCTAGGCAAAAAAAAGACAGACTAAAAACTGCCATTTTCATCAACCCGGGGGTGCCCTTCCCCTCTGTAGTGCTGGTAGTAACACAAATTGTACCTAATATGGTAATGCAGTGTTGAAGAAATAAAAACACCGAATATCACTTTTACCAGTGCATTCACTGTGCCAACATTTTTCATCTGTCCAAGTTCATCACAGAATCCAGCATGACTCTAGCTTTTTTCTCAGTTATTTGTCTGCTCTCTTAGATTAGCAGCCTTGGCCTCCAAATATACAGCTTGAACCTCCTTTGTTAATCTCCATCACATTTCTTTTTTTTTTTTTTTAAGATTTTATTTATTCATTTGACACAGAGAGATCACAAGTAGGCAGAGAGGCAGGCAGAGAGAGAGAGAGGAGGAAGCAGGCTCCCCGCTGAGCAGAGAACCCGATGCGGGACTCGATCCATCACATTTCTATAAAGACATTTTTCTAGTTTTTCAAGGTCACTTTGCATACCAGTTCTACATTTTATATAATCCTGCCCTAGTACAGACTGCCGGCCAGTTTGTGATGATCAGGATGAATTTGACCTGATACCAGCTGATCACTAAAACTAATGAAATCACCAAGTTTATCATGTGTTACTGTCTATCATTTATTGTGTGTTTTTTGTTCACTTTAAATTTCATTATGACAATCATATGCAAATAACTGGTTATTTGGTTAGGTTAGGAATATAATTCTTACAGAGAAAAGATGCTTTTCTTCTTCTCCTGCCCATTCACCTCAAAATTATATACAGACGGTGGGGGGAATTATATACAGAGTAGGGACTTGTTCTCAACCAGGAAAGAGGGAAAGCATTAAGATTCATATGGTGTTTAAAGTGAAAACAAACACACATTGCCATCAATTTACTATATCAGTTTTGATCACTAGAACATCCTCTTTGAGAAACTTTAATTACAAATTTTGCATTTTGGAAAGTCATAAGGCATTGCTGGTACTTCTAGTCGTGGCAAATATAAAGTTGTTTCAAATGAGCAAAATTTAGGTTTCTGTCTCTATACCTCATTAGCATTAGCAAGTTCCAGTCTCATAGCAACCCAGATCTGATGATGAACACCTGCCAGCCCAGATGGTTTAGAAAGAAAATTTTTAGCTAAATGGAATAAAGTTTTGTTGTTGAGCTGTCCAAGCCATTATTTAACAGAAATGCTGTGAGAACTCAGAAACACTGTTATTGTAGAATCTTAACAAACCAGTATCTCCAAAGTTGTCATGTTCAATTGCCATCACTTCTGATGTTTAATGCCCCTACTTTTTAAATTTGTGCAAATTATATATAGTTATTATGTGTCTGTTCCTTTTATAAATAATATTGGTTATCAATTGGTATCGACACAGCAGTGTAGCTAATCAATAGGATCTGCAAAATTATGAAACAAGTGCCTGTATTTTTATATTTGTTTTTAGATAAATCCAATCCTGTTTCTTCTAATGAACTGGCTGACATCCAAAAAAACTATTTCCTGAATAGGATCTTAAATAGAAATTGAGTCAACTATTCCAGTTCCATCATACTTTCTCCCATATCTGAAATAAAACATTACTATCTGTGCCCTTTAGTTGGCCAAAGAAAGCACATGGCAGGGGGAGATGGTTGGATGAGAAACCAAAAGTTCTGGGCTGCTAGTCATTCTTGTTCTGTTGCTCTTGTTTTTATGACTTTATTAAATGATTAAATCTGAATTTTCCTGTCTGCAAAGTAAATATGAGCTAAATGACTGGTTCAGTTTTTTCTAGTGTGGAAATAGAATGTGGTTCATTATTTTTATATATGCATTGTTTCTTTACACAAAAATGAATGACTCAAGACAAAGACTATATTTTATATACTAACCAGTGGCACAGACTTTGAACACAACTGATGCTCAAGAAATACTATTTCCCTTATTGATTTCCCCTTCAGTTAGTGGAATTACAAAGATTATGGATGTGGGCAAAGGATTCATTACTTTTTAGCTCCATGATCTTGGACACCTTACTTAAGCTTATTTAGCTTCTATTTCCTCATTTGTGTTTGAATTGGTAAGGGTTTTTAGCAAATTGACTCACACATTTGGTGTGTATTCAGTATACTTGATTTCCTATGCTTCTCTGTTCATGGTTGCTAGCACTTAAGTGTGCATAGAGTTGATAATGGGGATGATACTGTGTGTTAATTAAGAAAACCAGGAAGTTTGGATTCAAGGAAGATGGTGGTGGCATAGGAGGACTCTAGGCTCACTCATTCCATGAACACAGTTAGATAACTATCAAATAATCCTAAATACCCCAAAAATAAACCTGAAGACTGATAGAAAAAAAGGGACAGAATAAACCACATTGACGTAGGTAGGAAGTGTGGAGATAAAATTTAGGGGAGAAACAGCTCATTGGTACTATGGAGGAGAGGGAGCCATGGTTGCAGATAAGAACAAAAGAGAGGAACACACAGGGGAATGCACATGAAGAGTGTTTCCCCATAGCCATTGGCATGGAAAACAAGAAAGGATGAATTTTGTGAGTTCTTACAACTAGCAGGGCTTAAAGCCAGAATTTTAAAGATCAGGGAGGCTAGGCTGGGAAAAGCCCTGAGGGCACTACACTGCTCCTGGAGAGAAGGCAAGCAAATAACCCAGTGGCAGATAGGTTGGAAACAGCAACCTGAAGAATGCTTGGGACACCATGGGGGGAGATTATTCATTCTTTTTGGAGCATCCTGAGCATATCATATCTCCCTATGAGAGTTTGGTAAGGCTTCAGTTCTGGTGGAGGTGGTGACAAGTCTCATCTGACAAACAGACCAGAGCACATCCAACTAAAAATCACCCCATTCAGGCCAGGACAAAACACTGCCCACACAAGGCAAGGAAAGGTTCTACAGACAACTGACCTAAAAGAGCAGTCAGGACACAACAGCAGAGTTTATGCAGCACACACCAGAGACACTCCCTGAAGTACCAGGCCGTGGGCATTACGTGACTTCTTCTTAAGGCCATTACTTTCAGGAGCAGGAGACATACTGGCTTTTCTAACACAGAGAAGAAGGCAGAGAATCAGATAAAATGTAGAGATGGAGGAAAAACAAGGTAAGGCCATGGCCAAAGATTTAAGTGAAAAAGATATTAAGTAACATGCCTGATGGAGAATTTAAAGCAGTGATTGTAAGGCCATTCACTGGGCTTGAGAAAAGAATAGAAGACATCAGTGAGACCCTAACCACAGAAAGAAATGAATTAACAACAACAACAAAAAAATCAGTTGGGAATGCCAGGGTGGCTCAGTGAGTTAAGCATTGCCTTCAGCTCAGGCCATGATCCCAGGGCCCTGGGACTGAGTTCCACATTAGGCTCCTTGCTTGGTGGGGACAACTGCTTCTTCCTCTGTCCCTCCCCCTGCTCATGCTCTCTCTCTCTCTCTCTCTCTTACAAATAAGAAAAGTCTTAGGGAAAAAAAATAATCAATTGAGATGGAGACTGTAATAAATGAGATTAAAAACACAGCTGGTACACACTCCAAACCCTGAAAAACAGGGTGGAAGAAGCAGGGTGGAATGAATTAATGACATAGAGGACAAAAGAAACAGAAAGCAATGAAGCTGAATAAAAGAGAGAAAGAATTATATAAAACAAGAACAGACTTAGGGAACTCAGTGATTCCATCACATGTAATAGCATTTGTATTATAGGAGTAACAGAAGAAGAGAGAAAAGGGGGCAGAAAAATTTGAAGAAACAATAGCCAAAAACTCCTCTAATCTGGGGAAGGAAACAGACACCCAGATCTAGGAAGAACAAAGAACTCCCATCAAAATCAACAAAAGCATACCAATACCAAGACATATCATAATTAAATTTGGAAAATATTGTGATAAAGAAAAAAATCTTTAGAGTAGCAAGAGAAAAGAAGTCATTAACTCAGAAGGGAACACTCCTAGGGCTAACAGTATTTTTCAACAGGAACTTAGCAAGCCAGAAGAGAGTAGCATGATATTCTGAATAGAAAAAATTTGTAGCAAAGAATACTCTATCCAGCAAGACTAAGACTATCACTCAGAATAGAAGGAGAGATAGAGTTTTCCAGACAAACAAAAATTAAAGGAGTTTGTGACCACTAAACCAGCCCTGCATGCAAGAAATATTCAAGCGGACTCTTTGAGTACAAAGGAGAGATCAAAGGTGATAAAGACAAAGGATCAGAGAATATCTCCAGAAACAATGACAAAACGGGTAGTAAAATGGCAATAAATCCGTATCTATCAATAATTACTTTTAACGCCACCTGGGTGGCTCAGTTGGTTGACCAACTTTTGGTTTCAGGCCAGGTCATGGTCTCGGGATCATGAGACTGAGCCCCATGTTGGGCTCTGCACTTAGCAGGGGTCTGCTTGAGATTGTCTCCCTCTCCCTTTCCTCTGCCCTTCCCTCTCTCTTTCTCAAAAAGAAATAAATTTAAAAAATAATAATCATTTTGAATATAAATAGAATACACACAACCTATCAAAATACATAGGGTGTCAGAATGCATTAAAAAACAAGACCCATCTATATGCTATGAGAGACTCATTTTAGACCTAAAGACACATGCAGATTGAAAATGAGGCAGAGGAGAAACATTTGCCATGAAAATGGATGTCAAAAAAAACTGGGGTAGCAATACTTATGTTGGACAAACTAGACTATATTTTTAAATTTGTAAAAAAATATTTATTTATTTATTTATTTGAGTTGGGGTGGGGCAAGGAGAGAGACAAACATAATACCAGCTGATCATGAAGCCCCATGTGGGACTCAATCTCCCAAACCTGAGATTGCGACTGAGCCAAAAATCATGAGTCAGGTGCTTACCCAATTGAGCCACCCAGGTACCCTGACAAAGTAGACTTTAAAACAGACTAAAAAGGGACAAAGAAGGATATTATATAATCATAAAGGGGACAATCCAACAAGAAGATATAATAATTCTAAGTATTTATGCACCCAACATGGGAACACTCACATATATAAAATAATAACAAACATACAGGAACATACATGATAATACAATAATAGTAGGGAACTTTAACACTCCACTGATATCAATGGACAGATCATCTAAACAGAAAATAGACAAGAAAACAGTGGCTTTGAATGACACACTGGACCAGATGGACTTAACAGATATATTCAGAACATTTCATCCTAAACCAGAATAATACACATTCTTTTCGAGTGTTCACAGAGCATTCTCCAAAATAGATTACATATTAGGTCACAAAACAGGCCTTAACAAATACAAAAAGACTGAAATCACACATGCACCTTTTTTGACCACAGTGCTATGGAACTTGAAGTCAACCACAAGGAAAAAAATAATTGGAAAGACCACAAATACATTGAGGGTAAACAGCATGCTACTAAACAATAAAACATCCAGGAAATAGAAAAGAAATAAAAATACATAAGAACAGAAGAAAATGAAAACACAGTGGTCCAAAATCTTTGGGATGCAGCAAAAGCAGTCCAAAGAGGAAATCTTATAGCAATACAGGCCTACCTCAGGAAACAAGAAAAATGTCAGGTATACGACCTAACCTTACACCTGAAGGAGCTAGAAAAAATAGCAACAAATGAAGCCTGATGCCAGCAGAAGGAAGGAAATAATAAAGATTAGAATGGAAATAAATGTTATAGAACCTAGGAAAACAGTAGAATAGGTCAATAAACCTGCAACTGGTTCTTTGAAAAGATGAATAAAATTGATAAACCTCTAGCTAGACTTATCAAAAAGAATAAAAGAAAGCACCCAAATAAATAAAATCACAAATAAGAGATGAGAAGTAACACCAACACTACAGAAATACAAACAATTTTAAGAGAATATTATGAAAAACTATGTGCCAGCAAATTGGACAACCTAGAAGAAATGGGTAAATTCCTAGAAACATACATTACCAAAACCAAAACAGGAAGAAATAGAAAACTTGAACAGACTGATAGCCAGCAAAGAAACTCAATAATTAAAAAACTCCCACCAAACAGAAGGCTAGGACCAGATGTCTTCACAGGGGAATTCTACCAAACATTTATTTATTTCTTTTTTAAAATATTTTAATTTATTTATTTGACAGAGATCACAAGTAGGCAGAGAGGCAGGCAGAGAGAGCGAAGAAAGCAGGCTCCCTGCTGAGCAGAGAGCCCGATGCAGGGCTCAGTCCCAGGAGCCTGGGGTCATGACCTGAGCTGAAGGCAGATGAAGCCATCCCCACCCAGGTGCCCTCTACCAAACATTTAAAGAGGAGTTAATACCTATTCTCAAAGTATCCCAAAAAGTAGAAAAGAAAGGAACACTTCCAACTTCATTCTATGAGGTCAGCATTACCCTGATACCAAAATCAGATAAAGACTCTCTTGAAAAAGAGAACTATAGGCCAATATCCCTCATGAACATGGATGCATTTTGTATTCTTTGGGTAAATACCTAGGTGCACAATTGTGGGATTTTAAGGTAGTTCTATTTTAACTTTTTTGAGGAACTTCCATATGGTTTTCTAGAGCAGCTGTACCAGTTTCCTACCAGCGGTATAAGAGGGTTCTTTTCCCTCCAAATCCTCACCAACACCTGTTGCTTCCTGCGTTGTTAATTTTAGCCATTCTGACAGGTGTGAGATGATATCTTATTGTAGTTTTGATTTGTATTTCCCTGAAGATAAGTGATGTTGAGCATGTTTTCATGGATCCGTTGGCCATCTGGATGTCATACTTGGAAAAATATCTGGATGAGCAATACTTTATTTATATATTCACCTACTAAAAGGCATTTAGCTGCTTTCAACTTTTGGCAGTTATGAACAAAGCTGTAATCTGTGTGCAGGTTTTTGTGTGGAGTCCTCAACAATTTTCTTTTTATTGGAGCACAATTAATATACAATATCTTGTTAGTTTCAGGTGTACATCACAGTGCTTTGATATTTTATACATTATAAAATAATCCCCATGATAAATCCAATTTTAAGGATCCATAAATTGGTAAAAGTACCATCAGTTTTGGCTGTATTATTAATATTCCCCTTGTATTAGAGTTTACCAGAGAAACAAAACCAACAGAATGGAACCAAGATATGCGTGCGTGTCTTATTAGGTATTCAACTAATTGAATGGTAACTGCTTATGGATGATAATCTGCCTTACTTGATGTTTACTGGTTTAAATGTTAACCACATCTAAAAACTACCAAGAAAAGTGTCAAAAGATATTCCGGAACTAAATAGGCTGATTCTATAGTTTATGTGACTGAAAATAAACAATAGCTAAACATTCTGAAAAAGCAGACAAATGAAAAGACTTATAACAGTAGACAATTAAAACATGGGGACCTATCACATAAGCGAGGCAACAAATCTATGAGTCATAAGAAACACATGAATCAACTAAAATATACACAGTAATTTAATAATATTTAAAATAACTGGTTTATTGGGCCTAGGGGGAAATAGAAGACAAATGTTGGCATTTGCAATGTCTATGGAGCTTATATGGTATAGGTTTAATAGTAATTTTTTAAATTAAGGAGTATTTGGCTTTATTTTAAATATTCAGCTAATTATTAACTCAAGTCCTCCTGTAAAAGCCAGAAGGCATCTACCATAGCTCTTGAGGAAATACCAAATTTCAGTAGTCCCAGAGGAAATGATTGAAAAGTCAGGCCCAAGATAGATTTGCGAGAGTGGTAAAAATGCAAAGGAGATGGTTTGCCCAATCTCAGTTTCTAAGAGACTGTAGCAGGAAAATGGTAGAACCCTGATACCTAAGATAAAGCCATGTGTGAATGAACCTAAAAAACCTTGAACCCTAGATCTCCCTGAACTAATTGAATTGACAGAAACTGCCTTCTTCTTTTGCAAAGGGAAATCTCTTTATTCTTCGTGGCCCTTGACTTGTAAGATAAAACTTATCTTTATCAGTCACACCTAAACAGGTTAATATAAGCCCTGTTCCAGGAGGACCTAATGCCAAAGAAATTACAAGACTTGGGTAATACATTCTAGAACCAGTGGAACCAGTGTAACTGATATTGGAATAGATCTTCAAGATATTTAATTGGGGAATAGGATGTAAGACTCAATGGCAGGAGTTTGTTTACATGGGTAGTTCATCTACCACCTGATGTTCAGTGTTCTGGCAAGACCATGTGGACAGAGTTTGTTGTGATGGCTCCTTAAAGCTTGGACAAAATAATGGCTGAAACTTGGATGTTACTGAAACTTGGAGAAATGGCAGGGCATTTTTGACGTAGTATTGAGAAAGGGGCCAAAGGCCAGAGAGGCAGGAATATTAGAATAGACTGATATTCTAGAATAGAAAGCTTGCTACCTTATTGAGTTCTCCTAAAGGATGTGTGTGTCACTAAGGCACATAGAAATGCCCGTTTTTTTTTTTCTTTTTTAAAAATTTATTTTATTTTTTCAGTGTTCCAAGATTCATTGTTTATGCACCACACTCAGTGCTCCATGCAATACATGCCCTCCTTAATACCAACTGCCAGGCTCACCCAAACACCCCCCGCCAAAAACCCTCAGTTTGTTCACAGAAATGCCCTTTAAGGGAGGTACCAGGTTATTAGAGAAATTTGTGGTGGTTGTCCTTCAGGCTGGAGTTAATGGTAGGATTTGTTGTTGTGGAACTGGGATACCTAGTGTCAGCAGAATGATGGAATTACAAAATGGTAAAAACCAAATTACAGTATTTAAATATCAGAGGCAAAGTGGTTACAATTACTTTAGTGAGAAGCAAAGCCAGAAGGACAATCAGGAAGACATAACAATTAGGGTCTTTGTATTAACTAATATGATGTTCCTTGGGTTAAGAAAGATGGACAACTGGCAAGGGTGTGAGGGTAATATTGGGTATAAAAAGTCAACTGTAGAGCAGAAGACTGAAAGCTGCTACAATGGAAAATTGTGGCCCTTGCCCAGGCCAATTCAAATGAAATTCACAAATCCAGAGCCCATTGATTGAAAAAGAAGCTTGGAAGCCTTGAGCAAGGACCCTATAACAATTCTGAAAATACATACAGTAGAATTCCTTCCCCAAAAGACCTGTGGCTATTTACGTCTGTTTGATCTAACATTGATACCTGGGAAACCAAAACCCCAATTAGAAGAAGAGTTTATGGGAGTAAGTTTGAAATAAAGTGTTGGGCATATCTGCTTTGTAACATTTCTAAGAGTTTCCATGGATATATTTTGTGATTGTTACCCCAGTCTTGTAATGTGTATTTGGAATTGATATGCTTAGCAGCTGGCAAAATAATCACATTGGTTTCCTGACTAGAGAAAGACAGTATTTGAAATGCCAAGTGGAAGCCCCAGAAACTACTGGAAACTATCCTGCCCTGCCAAAATAGTAAATCAGAAGCAAGGATGCCTTCTGGAAAGAAAGGGCAGGGGTTTTCATATCATTTTGTAATTAACCTTTATAGTCCTTCCAAAAATGAGATCGATAATGGTCAATGAAGATTGACAATCATCAATTTAACCTGTTGGTGGCCCCAATTTCAGCTGCCATGTTAGATGTTTATTTTATTATTTTTTATTTGAGCAGATAATTAAAGCCTCTGGCACTTGGTATATGGTCATTGATCTGGCAAGTGTTTTCTTCTTGATCTTCATCAATAGGGAAAATCAGAAGCATTTTGCCTTTATACAGAGATAGCAATGCTCAGTTCCTACCCTACCTCAAGGATATATGCTCTTCTTCTCTGTCATTATACTGTCCATTGGGATGTCAGTTACTTTAATGTTTCACATACGTTGTCCTAGTTCACTACATTGATGACAGCATATTAATTGAAACTGATGAGAAGAAAGAGACAGTTACTCTAGATGCCAACAATAAAAATATATATGCCAGAATATAGGACTTCAGCCCATAAAGATTCAAGGATCTGCCACATCAGTAAAGTTTTAGGGTCCAGCAATCTAGTCATTGAAATGGGTCTTCTAAAGTAAAAGACAAATTGTTTATATTTCACCACTTTTCCCCACTATGGAAAGCTACAGGCTTTATTTGGCCTCTTCAGCTTTTTGAAGCCCCACAAAGTGAATTTTAGAAAAGAACTTAAAATCATTGGTTAGGTAATATGGAGGGCTTATAGCTTTGACTAGTGCACAGAGAAAGATAAGTGTTATGTACTGAGTCTAGGCTGTAGTGCCTCTGCTTTGCCACTATGACTGGCAGAGCCAACGGTGTTAGGATCTTTAGAGGACTGTGATGCTCTTTGTTCTTTGACAATACCTAAAAGAAAGTAATAGCCCAGACCATGCTTTCTACTGTTACCTGAGTGCTACTGAGCCCTGATAGAGACTAAGCAGCTGATCACGGGACACAAGATGTCTAAGTGGCTTGAGTTACCCGTCATGAGCTGCATTATCAAATTCAGAGTTATGAAGGTGAACCGGACAACCACAGTCCATTATTTGATGAAAATGCTATGTTTAAGTTTGGGCCTCAGGAAATCTAGCAGACATAAGTAAACTTATAGAACTAGAAGGTAGAAAGGTGGTTGCCAGGTATTGGGAGGTGAAAGAAAATGGGAGATGTTGGTCAAAGGGTGCAAACTTGCAAATATAAGATGCATATGTTCTGGGGATCTAATGTATAGCATGACCATTGTAGTTACTAATGTACTGTAAACTTGACATTTACTAAGAAAATAAATATTAAGTGTTCTCAACCCTCCTCCATGCCCCCCCACACAAGTAATCATGTGAGGTGATGGGTGAGTTAACTTTTTTGGTAATCATTTTACAATGTATACATATATCAAATTATCATGTTGTATATCTTAAATATATACATAATTTTTGTCAATTATACCTCAATAAAGCTGGAAAAAATAATCTAGCCCAATTAAAAAAAATACAAAATATGTTCAACCTCACCCAAGAGGGTAGCGTGCTTTAACTCCATAGAAACAGAAGCTCTGCTTGCTTTAACTCCATAGAAACAGAAGCTCCTTTGCTCAGTTCCTCTGGTCTTCAAGCTATATACCTCTGAATCTGCCTGTTCATTTGCATCCTTTATAGTATATTTTATAATATATTGGTAAATGTAAATAAAGTGATTCCCTGAGTTCTACGAGTCATTATAGAAAATTATCCAACTCGAGAAGAGAGTTGTGGGAACCTCTGATTTTTAGCCAAGTTGAACAGCAGTATGGATAACCTGGGAATTCACTACTTTTGATTAGCATCTGAAGTGGGGAAAGCCTTTTTAGACTGAGCCCTTTACCTGTGGGGTTTGTCCTAACTCTGGGTAGTTAGTGCCATAATTGAATTAAATTCTTAGGACACCGAGGTGGTATAAGTTTCTGGATATGGAAAACCTAGAGTTTGGTTCTGTGAGTGGAGAAACAGTTTTTCTTCAGAGATTAAAAGAATGCAAAGGAATTATGCCATATATGTGAATCTCAGCTTAGAAATGACACGTTGTAACTTCTGATCACATCTCATTAGCTGAAGCAAGTCACATGGTCTGGACCACAAGGGCTTTGGAAGAGGTGAATATTTGTTGAGTATATATATATACATATATATATATGTATATATATATGTTGAGTTTATATATATATATATATATTTGTTGAATTATAAACTAACTTAAAAGACTTGTATGAAATATGACTTAGAGATCTCTACCAACACAGTCTCAGAAATGTCATTCCTAGGATTTTATCCTACAGGTATATAGCACAAGTATAAAATTGTATCAATAGGTGATTTGTAAATCAAATTAAGTTACCTCAATTCTATAAATCTATACAGCTCATCAAAAATAATGAGGCAGCAGCATTATACATACACTGGTGGAAGGATCACCAAGATATACTGTGAAGTATAAAACCAAGGTACAGAACAGAATACACAGTTGCTATAATTGCAGGAGAAAATATAAATATTCCTGAAGTATATATACTATCTGTAGGAGGACTTTTAGAATCTGGCAACTGCAGTTACTCCAATGAGGGAAAATGAGTGGCTGGGGAGAGTAAAAGAAAAACTTTCTTTTTTTTCCTGTATACTGTTTTATTACTATTGGTTTGGTACAAGACACACTTTACTCACTTAAGAAACATAAAGGGGTAATATACACGTTAGAAACATAGACTTCTCAATTTTTTCTGATCTGGAGTTGCTGATCTGTGTTGCATTTTCTGTGTGACGTTTATGTCCTTCTCCCTCCCTCAGTGAAGCTATGGGTGCTCTTAGAAAATTCAACACCCTGTGCAAATAATTGCATTAGGGAATCCTGGTTCTTTCTCAAAACTGCTTCATTCTGCTTCTTCCTTTGTGAATTCATGTACTTCTCAACTCCTTAGTTTTTTCCTCTCTGATCACCCCTTATAAAAGGACGTTTTGCCTTGCTATGGAAGTTCCTCAACTCATGTACATTGCTTTTGTTAGACACTTCACAACTACAGTAAGCACTGCATTCTTTTTTTTTTTTTTGCTCTTCTTGGGAGGGTTTTATTCTTCTTTTTTTAAATTATGTTATGTTAGTCACCATGCAGTATATCATTAGTTTTTTTATGTAGTGTTCCATGATTCATTGTTTGCATATAACAACAAGTGCTCCATGCACTACGTGCCCTCCTTAATACCCATCACTGGGATAACCTATCCTTCCACCACCCCCCTTCCCTCTAAAACCCTCAGTTTGTTTCCCAGCATCCAGAGTCTCTCATGGTTTGTCTTCCCCTCCGATTCCCACTCCCTTCATTTTCCCTTCTTTCTCCTCATGTCTTCCATGCTCTTCCTTACATTTCACAAATAAGTGAAACCATATGATAATTGACTTCTTCTGCTTGATTTATTTCACTTGTATAATCTCATCCATTTCTGACTATGTTGATGCAGAAGTTGTGTATTCATCCTTTGTATTGGCTGAGTAATATTCCATTGTATATGTGGACCACATATTCTTTATTCATTCATCTGTTGAAGAGGATCTCAGCTCTTTCCACAGTTTGGCTATTGTGGACATTGCTGTTATGTACATTAGGGTGCATGTGGCCCATATTTTCACTACATCTGTATCTTTGGGGTAAATACCTAGTAGTGCAATTCCTGGATCATAGGATAGCTCTATTTTTAAGTTTAAAAAAATTTATTTATTTATGTGACAGAGAGATCACAAGTAAGCAGAGAGGCAGGTAGAGAGAGAGGGGGAAGTAGGCTCCCTGCCGAGCAGAGAGCCTGATGTGGGGCTCGATCTCAGGACCCTGAGACCATGACCTGAGCTGATGGCTGAGGGTTAACCTACAGAGCCACCCAGGTGCTCTATTTTTAAACTTTTTGAGGAAACTCCACACTGTTTCCCAAAGTGGCTGTACCACCTTGCTTTCCCACCAACAGTGTAAGGAGGGTTCCCTTTCTTCCATAACCTGTCCAACATTTGTTGTTTCTTGTCAATTTCTGCCATTCTATCTGGTGTAAGGTGGTATCTCAATGTGGTTTTGATTTGAATTTCCCTGATGGCTAATGATGATGAACACTTTTTCATGTGTCTGTTAGCCATCTGTATGTCTTCTTTAGTGACGTGTCTATCCATGACTTCTGCCCATTTTTTGACTTACTTGTTTTTTGCGTGTTGAGCTTGAAAAGTTCTTTATAGATCGTGGATAACATGATCTATATCTGTATCTGTAGTGTCATTTGCAAATACCTTCTCCTATTCTGTGGGTTGCCTCTTTGTTTTGTTGACTGTTTCATTTGCTGTGCAAAAGCTTTCTATCTTGATGAAGTCCCAAAGGTTCACTTTTGCTTTTGTTTCCTTTTCCTTTGGAGACGTGTCTTGAAAGAAGTTGCTATAGCTGATGAAAGAAATTGAAGAAGACAGAAAAGGACGGAAAAACATTTCATGGCATGGAATGGAAGAATAAACTGTTAAAATGTTTATGCTAGGGACGCCTGGGCTCAGTTGGTTAAGTGGCTGCCTTCAGCTCAGGTCACGATCCCAAGCGTCCTGGGATCGAGTCCCACATTGGGCTCCTTGCTCGGCAGGGAGCCTGCTTCTCCCTCTGCCTCTGCCTGCCACTCTGTCTGCCTTGCTCACTCTCTCTCTTTCTCTCTCTCTGATAAATTTTTTTAAAAATGTTAAAAAAATGTTTATGCTACCCGTAGCAATCTATACTTTCAATACCATCCCGATCAAAATAACAATGGGATTTTTCAATGCACTGGAACAAGCAATCCTAAAATTTGTATGGAACCCAAAAGACCCCAAATCACCAAGGAAATGTTGAAAAAGGAAAAACAAAGCTGGAGACATCACCTTACCTGATATCAAGGTATATTACAAAGCTGTGATCACCATGACAGCAAGGCACTGGCACAAAAACAGACACACAGATAATGGAACAGAATAGAGAGCCCAGAAATGGACCCTCAACATTTGGTCAACTAATCTTGGACAAAGCAGGAAAAAATATCCACTGGAAAAAAGACAGTCTCTTCAATAAATGGTGCTAGGAAAACTGGACAGCTATATACAGAAGAATGAAACTCTACCATTCGCCATACACAAAAATAAACTTTAAATAGATGAAAGACCTCAATGTGAGACAAGAATCTATCAAAGTCCTAGAGGAGAACATAACATTTTATTTTTAAAAAATTGTTTATTCCATTGCTATTGCATTTTAGGAAACTGTTAAAGGAAAAAATATTCAGATATTTCTTAAGGAAGACAAAGAAGATTTAATTTAAAAGGGACTTTATGAAGTTGGAGTTTTGCATTAGGAGACAGTGATTGGGCTCAATGCCTAAACAGACAGAATCACCGATACCTATGCTCACCAGGCAGAATGTGGGCTCCCCTCCTGTCTGGGAGGGCTGATCCCTTATTCTCTGGAATCATATTGAAGAACAGTGGATGATTAAAATGTCTTCTAAGAAGAGTTCTGGTGACCCATGGGAGGGAAGGAGTGCTGATAAGTAGTTGCTACAGAGTGCAAATTCATTTTGAAAGTCTTTATTCTCCTATATAAAATACAGTCCTTTTTGAATTCCAACTATAGTTAAGCCATACAGTGAGCACTCAGGTAAGAAATAGATTCTGCAGAGAAGAGAAGGAGCAAAAAATGTTCTCTTAGGCAGTGGGATAAAGTATATAACTGCAGTTTGCACAGCAACTCTGATTTCCCCAAGAGCAGCTGGCAGATAGTACACAATACACCACCAGGGCATTAAATTTGCTTTATCATACAGTAGTTATAAATATAATCCAATTAGGTAACTGCTTAGATCCCTTAGTCTCAGTGGAGAAAGAAGATTGTCTGAAACTGTTTATGAACTCTACATAACCCTTCATCTCACCACATAATGTAATACTCACTTTAAGCTCCACTGCCCACACCCACCACTATATACTGGAGATTCAAGAAGAATCTGGGGAGTGGAATTCTATCATCATTTATGTAATTGGAAGACACATGGTGAGCATTTGCTCTAGGGGAAAGGAGTAACTCTGCCTCCTAGTTCCCACTGATAAGCAGAACTAATCACTAGGAAGAAAGTGAAAAACTAACCAAAACAAACAAACAAAGAAACAAACAAAAAAACAGAAAAAAAAATCCAAACTACAGAACGAGTTTTGGGACAATTTGCCTTCTGGGAGCAAAGGAGTGGAGAATATATCCATTTCTCATTAGAGGTTCATCTAGTCTCTTGGCAAGAAAAGGTAATGAGTCACCAAAATAAAAACTGACAGAGACACCAGCCTCCCTAACCCTGGAAAACCTGGAATAGGCAGTATCCTTCAGGAATAAAAACTGAACCTTAATGTATAATATAGAGATCTATAAATGACTTTAGTAAACCTTGCATTACAAATGCTCAGCCAAGTATATTCACAAAACCTTAGCAGCTAAAAAATAGATCACCGAGCAGCAGATGATGATAAGGACAGCAGAGACACAAACACAAATACTTCTTGAGAGCAAAAGATAATTTTTTTTTTTAATTCACAGGACTTATCTTTCAAGTTCAGCTTCAGCATGATGATATTTGAAGAAGGAGAACCAGTTGCTCATGCATTGGAATGTACTTAAGTTTACAGGAGTGGGGAATGTGGTAGTTCAAGCAACTAATTTAAATATTAAAAAATAGCCCTATATTATACTATGGGTTTATGAAGTGGATATAGGATGCAATCTGAGTATTGCCCCAAATTTTTCCTTCCAAGGGATATCTCAGACCTCAAGCATTAATGTCAAATTATCATTAATTCTCAGAGTCTTTAATGATATTTTTGTTAAGTCACTGAAGTCTTTGTTAAACATGTTATCTAAATCATTGGTTGAAATGGAGCATTATGCCTCCATCAGAAAGGAAGAATAACCAACTTTTGTATCAACATGGACAGTACTGGAAGAGATTATGCTGAGTGAAATAAGTCAAGCAGAGAGGGTCAATTATCATATGGTTTCACTTACTTGTGGAGCATAGGGAGTAACACGGAGGACACTGGGAGATGGGGAGGAGAAGTGAGATGGGGGAAATCAGAGGGGGAGAAAAACCATGAGAGACTGTGGACTCTGAGAAACAAACAGGGTTTGGAGGAGACGGGGGTGGGGGGTTGAGTGAGCCTGGTGGCAGGTATTGTGGAGGGCATGTATTGCATGGAGCACTGGGTGTGGTGCATAAACAATGAATTTTGGAACACTGAAAATAAAATAAAATGAAAAAGAATCATTGGTTGAATCACTAGTTGGCTAAGTAAATGATGCTATATGGAGGAGAGGACAGCAGAATTCCAATACAGTAGGTTGGTGGCAAAAAGAAGCAAGAAAAATTCTTTTAAAGTAAGAGAGCAGGAATAGGTTTTTGAAGTCCATTATTGAATAAATAGTAAACTGAAGGTAAAAGAAATCAAGTCTGAAAATTTCAGTAAAACAATATATAATGTCATTTTCCTTTTGCAGGTCTCTATCTTTTAGAGTAATACAGCTATACCCAAAAAAGATTCTGTAATTTATACTGAGGATTAAAACCAATAAGAAGTTCATGAGTCATAAATGAGGTCATGGTCAAGAGTGCTTAGATGTCATGAGAAGTGACTGAAAATGTGGGACAGTGGTGAGGTGAGGTTTAGGTAGAATGCAACAGTGAAAGAACAAGTACAGAAAAAAATGAAGTGTACAGTCTTTCCTTTCTGACATATTTGCCCAGTCACTGACCACAAGACAATCTTGTTTTTTTTTCAGATACCATGAAGAAAAAGAACATCTGCATATTTGGTGTCTACTTGATCACTGGGGAATACTATTTATCCAAAACTATTTAGAGCTTAGTCAAACCAGTAGCCAGAATTTAAGGGATATAATTTGTTTTAAAGGAAGTGACAGCTGATTTAATCAAAACTGTCTTCATCTGATTGAAAACTCAGATATTATTTAGAAAGTCAATTCAAACCTCTGAGACAAAAAGGGATTTTTAAAAAAGATTTTATTATTTGACAGAGTGAGAGAGCACAAGCAGGTGGAGTGGAGGTAGAGGGAGAAGCAGACTCCTTATTGAACAGGGAGACCAATGTGGGGTTTGATCCCAGGACCCTGGTTCATGACTTGAGTCAAAGGCAGATGCTTAATCAACTGAGCCACCCAGGTATCCCAAGAAGGCATTATTAATAAAAGAATATTTTGAGAAATATGTCCTGGTGGCTTTCAAAACCTAGCTACACTATAAAATCATTTGGAAAGCTTTTTAAAAATACTGGTGACTGAGCCCTATCTCAGAATAATTAAGTGCAAATCTTTGGGAATAAGTTTGGGCCTTGGTATTAAAAAAATCTCCACAGGAAGGAGTCAAGATGGTGGAGAAGTAGCAGGCTGAGACTACTTCAGCTAGCAGAGATCAGCTAGATAGCTGATCTAAAGATTGCAAACACCTACAAATCCAACGGTAGATCGAAGACAAGAAGAACAGCAATTTTAGAAACAGAAAATCAACCACTTTCTGAAAGGTAGGACTGGAGGAGAAGTGAATCCAAAGCGACGGGAAGATAGACCCCGGGGGGAGGGGCCAGCTCCCGGCAAGTGGCAGAGCAACGGAGCACAAAATTAGGACTTTTAAAAGCCTGTTCCGCTGAGGGACGTCACTCCAGAGGCTAAACCAGGGTGAAGCCCACGCGGGGTCAGCGTGGCCTCCCGCAGGGTCACAGAAGGATCAGGGGTGTCTGAGTGTCGCAGAGCTTACAGGTATTGGAACAGGGAAGCTGGCTACAGAGACAGAGCCGAGGAGTGAGCTCCCAGCTCGGGGTTACCTTGAACCGGTCGCGGGCTCTGTGAGCTCGGAGCGTGGTCGGAGGCCAGGGAGACGGGAGTAATTGGGCGCGGTTCTCTGAGGGCACACTGAGGTCTCCTCCGGGCTGGAGACCGGGAGGCCACCATTTTCATTCCCATCCTCCAGAACTCTACAGAAAGCGCTCAGGGGACAAAAGCTCCAGAAAGCAAACCTGAGCGGATTACTCAGCCCAGCCCCTGGTAAGGGCGGTGCAATTCCGCCTGGGGCAAAGACACTTGAGAATCACTACACCAGGCCCCTCCCCCAGAAGACCAACAAGAAATCCAGCCAGGACCAAGTTCACCTACCAAGGAGTGCAGTTTCAATACCAAGGAGAGCAGCGGAATTCCAGAGGAGGAGAAAGCCAAGTCCAGAACTCATGGCTTTCTCCCCTTGATTCTTTAGTCTTGCAGTTAGTTTAATTTTTTTTCTTTTTCAATTTTTTTTCTGTTCTTCTGCTAAATTTTTTTTAACTTTTCGCTTTTCTTTTTTAACGTTTTTTTAACTAGTTTATCTAATATATTTTTTTCTTTTTTATACTTTTTCTTTATTCGTTTTTTTTAATTTTTCTTTTCTTTGCTTTTTTTTTTCTTTTTTCTTTCTGAACCTCTTTTTATCCCCTTTCTCCCCCCTCATGATTTGGGATCTCTTCTGATTTGGTTAAAGCATATTTTCCTGAGGTTGTTGCTACCCTTTTAGTATTTTACTTGCTCCTTGATATACTCTTATCTGAACAAAATGACAAGGTGGAAAAATTCACCACACAAAAAAACAAGAGGCAGTACCGAAGGCTAGAGACCTAATCACTACAGACATTGGTAATATGTCAGATCTAGAGTTCAGAATGACAATTCTCAAGGTTCTAGCCAGGCTCGAAAAAGGCATGGAAGATATTAGAGAAACCCTCTCGGGAGATATAAAAGCCATTTTGGGAGAAATAAAAGAACTAAAATCTAACCAAGTTGAAATCAAAAAAGCTATTAATGAGGTACAATAAAAAATGGAAGCTCTCACTGCTAGGTTAAATGAGGCAAAAGAAAGAATTAGTGATATAGAAGACCAAATAACAGAATAAAGAAGCTGAGCAAAAGAGGGAAAAACAGCTACGGGACCATGAGGGGAGAATTCAAGAGATAAGTGACACCATAAGACGAAACAACATTAGAATAATTGGGATTCCAGAAGAAGAAGAAAGAGAGAGAAGAGCAGAAGGTATACTGGAGAGAATTATTGGGGAGAATTTCCCCAATATGACAAAGGGAACAAGCATCAAAATCCAGGAGGTGCAGAAACCCCCCTCAAAATCACTAAGAATAGGTCCACACCCATCACCTAATAGTAAAATTTACAAGTCTTAGTGACAAAGAGAAAATCCTGAAAGCAGCCTCGGAAAAGAAGTCTGTAACATACAATGGTAAAAAAAATTAGATTGGCAGCAGACTTATCCACAGAGACCTGGCAGGCCAGAAAGAGCTGGCATGATATATTCAGAGCACTAAATGAGAAAAACATGCAGCCAAGAATACTATATCCAGCTAGGCTATCATTGAAAATACAAGGAGAGATTAAAAGCTTCCAGGACAAACAAAAACTGAAATAATTTGCAAACACCAAACCAGCTCTACAGGAAATATTGAAAGGGGTCCTCTAAGCAAAGAGAGAGCCTAAAAGTGGTAGATCAGAAAGGAATAGAGACAATATACAGTAACAGTCACCTTACAGGCAATACAATGGCACTAAATTCATATCTCTTAATAGTTACCCTGAATGTGAATGGGCTAAATGCCCCAATCAAAAGACAGAGGATATCAGAATGGATAAAAAAACCAAAACCCATCTATATGTTGCCTACAAGAAACTCATTTTAAGCCCAAGGACACCTCCAGATTTAAAGTGAGGGGGTGGAAAAGAATTTACCATGCTAATGGACATCAGAAGAGAGTAGGAGTGGCAATCCTTAATATCAGATCAATTAGATTTTAAGCCAAACACTATAATAAGGGATGAGGAAGGACACTATATCATACTCAAAGGATCTGTCCAACAAGAAGATGTAAATCTTAAATATCTATGCCCCCAACGTGGGAGCAGCCAACTATATAAACCAATTAGTAACAGAATCAAAGAAACACATCAACAATAATACAATCATAGTAGGGGACTATAACACTCCCCTCACTGAAATGGACAGATCATCCAAGCAAAAGATCAACAAGGAAATAAAGGCCTTAAGTGACACACTGGACCAGATGGACATCACAGATATATTCAGAACATTCCATCCCAAAGCAACAGAATACACATTCTTCTCTAGTGCACATGGAACATTCTCCAGAATAGATCACATCCTCGGTCCTAAATCAGGTCTCAACTGGTATCAAAAGATTGGGATCATTCCCTGCATATTTTCAGACCACAATGCTCTGAAGCTAGAACTCAATCACAAGAGGAAATTTGGAAAGAACCCAAATACATGGAGACTAAACAGTATCCTTCTAAAGAATGGATGGGTCAACCAGGAAATTAAAGAAGAATTGAAAAAAAATCATGGAAACAAATGATAATGAAAACACAATGGTTCAAAGTCTGTGGGACACAACAAAGGCAGTCCTGAGAGGAAAATATATAGCGGTACAAGTCTTTCTCAAGAAACAAGAAAGGTCTCAGGTACACAACCCAACCCTACACTTAAAGGAGCTGGAGAAAGAACAAGAAAGAAACCCTAAACCCAGCAGGAGAAGAGAAATCATAAAGATCAGAGCAGAAATCAATGAAATAGAAACCAAAAAAACAATAGAACAAATCAACGAAATAAGGAGCTGGTTCCTTGAAAGAATTAATAAGATTGATAAACCTCTGGCCAGACTTATCAAAAAGAAAAGAGAAAGGATCCAAATAAATAAAATCATGAATGAAAGAGGAGAGATCACAGCTAACACCAAAGAAATACAGACAATTATAAGAACATACTATGAGCAACTCTACGCCAACAAATTTGACAATCTGGAAGAAGTGGATGCATTCCTAGAGACATATAAACTACCACAACTGAACCAGGAAGAAGTAGAAAGCCTGAACAGACCCATAACCAGTAAGGAGATTGAAACAGTCATTAAAAATCTCCAAACAAACAAAAGCCCAGGGCCAGACGGCTTCCCAGGGGAATTCTACCAAACATTGAAAGAAGAAGTAATTCCTATTCTCCTGAAACTGTTCCAAAAAATAGAAATGGAAGGAGAACTTCCATTTCCATAAAACTTCCATTTTATGAGCCCAGCATCACCTTGATCCCCAAACCAGACAAGGATCCCATCAAAAAAGGGAAATACAGACCAATATCCTTGATGAACACAGATGCGAAAATTCTCACCAAAATACTAGCCAATAGGATTCAACAGTACATTAAAAGGACTATTCACCACAACCAAATGGGATTTATTCCAGGGCTGCAAGTTTGGTTCAACATCCACAAATCAATCAATGTGATACAACACATTAATAAAAGAACAAGAACCATATGATACTCTCAATAGATGCTAAAAAATTCATTTGACAAAGTACAGCATCCCTTCCTGATCAAAACTCTTCAAAGTGTATGGATAGAGGGCACATACCGCAATATTATCAAAGCCATCTATGAAAAACCCACCGCAAATAATCATTCTCAATGGCGAAAAACTGCAAGCTTTTCCACTAAGGTCAGGAACACGGCAGGGATGTCCATTATCACCACTGCTATTCAACATAATAGTAGAAGTCCTAGCCTCAGCAATCAGACAACAAAAGGAAATTAAAGGCATCCAAATTGGCAATGAAGAAGTCAAATTATCACTCTTCGCAGATGATATGATGCTATATGTGGAAAACCCAAAAGACTCCACTCCAAAACTGCTAGAACTTGTACAGGAATTCAGTAAAGTGTCAGGATATAAAATCAATGCACAGTAATCAGTTGCATTTCTATACACCAACAAGACAGAAGAAAGAGAAATTAAGGAGTCAATCCCATTTACAATTGCACCCAAAACCATAAGATACCTAGGAATAAACCTAACCAAAGAGGCAAAGAATCTATACTCAGAAAATTATAAAGTACTCATGAAAGAAATTGAGGAAGACACAAAGAAATGGAAAAATGTTCCATGCTCCTGGATTGGAAGAATAAATACTGTGAAAATGTCTATGCTACCTAAAGCAATCTACACATTTAATGCAATTCCTATCAAAGTACCATCCATCTTTTTCAAAGAAATGGAACAAATAATCCTAAAATTTATATGGAACCAGAAAAGACCTCAAGTAGCCAAGGAATATTGAAAAAGAAAGCCAACGTTGGTGGCATCACAATTCCGGACTTCAAGCTCTATTACAAAGCTGTCATCATCAAGACAGCATGGTACTGGCACAAAAACAGACACATAGATCAATGGAACAGAATAGAGAGCCCAGAAATAGACCCTCAACACTATGGTCAACTAATCTTCAACAAAGCAGGAAAGAATGTCCAATGGAAAAAGGACAGCCTCTTCAATAAATTATGTTGGGAAAATTGGACAGCCACATGCAGAAAAATGAAATTGGACCATTTCCTTATGCCACACACAAAAATAGACTCAAAATGGATGAAGGACCTCAATGTGAGAAATGAATCCATCAAAATCCTTGAGGAGAACACAAGCAGCAACCTCTTCGACCTCAGTCGCAGCAACATCTTCCTAGGAACATCGCCAAAGGCAAGGGAAGCAAGGGCAAAAATGAACTATTGGGATTTTATCAAGATCAAAAGCTTTTGAACAGCAAAGGAAACAATCAACAAAACCAAAAGACAACTGACAGAATGGGAGAAGATAATTGCAAATGGCATATCAGATAAAGGGCTAGTGTCCAAAATCTATAAAGAACTTAGCAAACTCAACACCCAATGAACAAATAATCCAATCAAGAAATGGGCAGAGGACATGAACAGACATTTCTGCAAAGAAGACATCCAGATGGCCAATAGACACATGAAAAAGTGCTCCACATCACTCGGCATCAGGGAAATACAAATGAAAACCACAATGAGATATCACCTCACACCAGTCAGAATGGCTAAAATTAACAACTCAGGAAATGACAGATGCTGGCGAGGATGTGGAGAAAGGGGAACCCTCCTATACTGTTGGTGGGAATGCAAGCTGGTGCAACCACTCTGGAAAACAGCATGGAGGCTCCTCAAAATGTTGAAAATAGAACTACCCTATGACCCAGAAATTGCACTACTGGGTATTTACCCTAAAGATACAAACGTAATGATCCGAAGGGGCACGTGCACCCGAATGTTTACAGCATCAATGTCTACAATAGTCAAACTACAGAAAGACCCTAGATTTCCACCAACAGATGAATGGACAAAGAAGATGTATATATACACAATGGAATACTATGCAGCCATCAAAAGAAATTAAATCTTGCCATTTGTGACAACGTGGATGCCACTAGAAGGTATCATGCTTAGTGAAATAAGTCAAGCGGAGAAAGACAACTATCATATGATCTCCCTGATATGAGGAAGTGGAGATGCAACATGGGGGGTTAAGGGGGTAGGAGAAGAATAAATGAAACAAGATGGGATTGGGAGGGAGACAAACCATAAGTGACTCTTAATCTCACAAAACAAACTGAGGGTTGCTGGGGGGAAGGGGGTTAGGGGAAGGGGGGTTGGGTTATGGACATTGGGGAGGTTATGTGCTATGGTGAGTGCTGTGAGTGTGTAAATCTGGCGATTCACATACCTGTACCCCAGGGGATATATGTTTATAAAAAAATTAAAAAAAAACAAAAACAAACCAAAAAAACAAAAACAAATCTCCACAGCTGATTCTGAATTTAATATATATTTATATATATGTAATTTTTTCCAATTTTATTTCTCTTCAGTATTCTAGCATTCATTGTTTATGCACCACACCCAGTGCTCCATGCAATAAGTGCCCTCCATAATACCCACCACTAGGCTCACCCAACCCCCCATCTCCCCTCCAAAACCCTTAGTTTGTTTCTCAGAGTCCACAGTCTCTCATGGTTTGTTTATTTATTTTAGTGAGCCAGGGGAGGAGCAGAGGGAGAGAATTCTCAAGCAGACATCCTGCTGAGCACAGAGCCCGCCATGGGTTCCATCCTGGGACCCTGAGATCATGACCTGAGCTGAAATCAAGAGTTGGAAACTCAACCTTCTAAGGAACCCAGGTAACCCTCTCCAGATGATTCAAATGTGTAGTCAGACTTTATAGACACTGACTTGAAGAGCATTGTTGCCCACATCCAGTTTTTTTAAAGATTTACTTATTTATTTTTTGTTAGAGAGAGAGAGAGAAGGCATGTGTGCTCATGAATGGGGGCAGGTATAATGGGAGAGGGACGGAATCTCAATCAGACTCCATACTGAGCTTAGAGCCAGGCACCGAGCTCAGTCCCACAACCCTGAGATCATGACCTGAGCTGAAACTGAGAGTCTGACACTGAACCTACTAAGCCACCGGGCACCCTGCTTACATCCATTTTTACTTTGATACAATTGTATCTTCACTGGGACACAGTTGATATTCAAGTTTGTTTCCCTGAGAACTGATCAGCTGTCTTAAGCTGTGATCGATTATATTATTTTATCACAACTCTTTCATTCCTGCCTCCTCTTGCCATTGTCTCTCTGTTAGTGTAGTACACTTTTATATACTGTTGACTTCAGTGTTGACTGTATGATTTTCTTTAACTGATAGAACATGGAAATGACACTTGTGCCAGATTTGATCTAAGGTCTTCAGAGGCATAACAAAACTCAGATAACTTAACTACCCCCCACCCATTATGAGAGCAAATAGCCATTATTCTTTCATTTTGAATCCAAGAAGGAAGATATGTAGAGGCATACCCTAAGTCAAAGTCTCACTTGGTCTATTTAACCAATGATCTAAAAAAAGTGAAACTAATGCACAAGTATTTGTAAATAATGTATGTATCAAGCAAATAAATATCTAACAAATAAAAGGTATTTACACATTGTAAATAATGTATATATTATTATATAATTACTTATATATAATTATATTATGTAAATAAGATTATTTAATATAATAAATTAAATGAAATGAAATGAATAAAATTATATAATGTAAATTAAAGCTATTTATACATTATAAATAATTTATGTAACAAGCAATATCTAGCAAATAAAAGGTATTTAAAAGGGTATTAAATAAGTTTTTATGCAGAATTTGTTTAAATTTGATGGTAGTAAAAAATTAAAAATCACCAGATTTTAAGTGGTTTAGATAGAATTTAGCTCAATGATTTTAAAATAATGTGATAATTAGAGTTTAAATGGATTAAATGGATTGTATTTCTATGGCCAGTTAAGTTATTCTTCTCATTCATAAAAAGAATACTGGTACATATGTTTGAATTATGTTTCCCAGTGACCAATCAATAAAGTTTTCATCTAGATAGGTTTGTGGAAAGCATCTCTCTGCTTCATAAGTAAATGTATATGAGAATAAAATGTTAAACTGATTTGGAAATATTACTTGTACTTCTAGCATATTGGCAAATTTTCAGTTAAAACTGAGAAAATTCAACTTATCATTTAGGTGTCTATGTTTTGAGTCACTGGGCAGGTTTTGTCATTAATGTTTAGAAATTACTAATAATGATAAACAGATAATACTCCTCAAGCAATAACTGAGTCAAGACAGAGTTAACAGGTAAAAATTGTTAAAAGTATTTTTCATGGGGCGCCTGGGTGGCTCAGTGGTTTGGGCTGCTGCCTTCGGCTCGGGTCATGATCTCAGGGTCCTGGGATCGAGCCCCGCATCAGGCTCCCTGCTCTGCAGGAAGCCTGCTTCCCTCTCTCTCTCTCTCTCTCTCTCTCTCTGCCTGCCTCTCTGCCTACTTGTGATCTCTGTCTGTCAAATAAATAAATAAAATCTTAAAAAAATATATTTTTCATGATGTATTAGTTACACTAAAGCTTTATGATATATTAGGAAAGATAAGAGAGTTAGACAAGCAATCATACACATTTTTGAAAGAGAAAATCATAGTAAGAAAGCAAAATATGTCTTAGTATCAATTTTATGTCTTGATCTCTCTTTTGAAACATTTGCCATGATAAAATATCCCATAATTTACTTTATAAAATGTTTCAGTTCTTTTTAATGTAACCCTTTTCATTTCTAAAATCATTTTCTTAACTTATTTCTTATAATAATTATAAATTATTTTATATCTGTTTTTTGATATCCATCAGTGATTACTAAGGAGTTTATATATAAGGTAGATACTAAAGAAATTATATTTATACAATGGGTAAAGCCAGATGTAATTATGTTGTCACTTTCTTGTGTTTTGAAACTTGTAAGAACACTTTAGATAAATGCACCCCCCAATATTTTTAGACTATTAAACTGACATTCATTTGTGATGTTATTTATTGCAAGGGCAAAAATCATATAGTAGAATAAGAAATGCCATGCTCACACAAAGTGGCTTGGTGTCCAGGTGTCTTTGTGGAAAAAAAAAAGTATTAATTTTATAGTATCTTGGGGACCAAGTTGATGCTCCACACATAATCCACAGTGTCACAAATGTCCTTAGTAAACCACACTCCCAAATGCAAAGCCTTCACACTTAATATAGCAGAATGTCATTCTGTGCTCACTGGGTTGCCAAAAATGCTAGCAGGGTTACCACTATATCACCTATCCTCCCCCCAGAGATAGGAGAAGGTAGATAATTCAAATTAGTTGTAAAGAAAGGCAGTAAGTAGCATTGTGCATTTTGATCCCAGATATTTGAATGTATGCTACATGTTGGCTACAGTCTCATTCCATTCATCAATGCTGTCCTGTTGTAGGTTTGCATGAGACTTTTATTTTTTTAATTATTTATTATTTATTTGATTTTTTTTGAATGAGACTTTTAAAATACATTAATTAGAAAGCTAAGATTCTCCTTCAGTCAATAGATGGTGGCTTATGACTTAATGTTATATTGCTATCCATTTTCTTATGTGTTCACATTTTTTTTCATTCACATTCATGAGTTAAATACAAATTTATGGTGAACATGTACCAGATTTAGACTCACAAATATAATAATACCAGAAAAGTTATCTTTCTAGGAGGAATATACATTTGATGAGGAAAAGCAGTAAGTCCAAAGGAAGAGGCCAAGTCAGCTCCTCTGTAGGCAGCCCAGGGGCAATAAGACATATTACTGATAAGGTATATCTTCTGTTAAGAAAGTGCGGCCAGACTGCTCTGTCATTTGTGAGTGAGAAGTACTAAAACTTTTCAGTCTCAGATGAGTTGAATAAAGAGACAACCTCAGAATTCTTGATATAGTGAAGGTAAGATATGAGGCAGAAAAATTGTAGCATCCAAGAAAAGTTTATGAAAACCAGGTGTGCTAAGGAATGGAAGAACTAGTAACTCCCATCTAATCAAAGACATCACCTGAATTTAAATAAGAGAGTAGAAGGAAGAAGAGATAGTTAAAGGAGAAAAATGGAGAAGTAGAATATTATTTAAAAGACATGTATTAGGGCACTTATGTATGTTGTAAATTTTTAAAAGTTTGACTTTCTATCTTTTCAGGGGCCTAGTGTTTCATGTGCATTCCTCAAAAAAGGCAAAAAAGGAGTACGATGTATTCCTTGTAGACATTATTCTTAAATAAAATGTTATAGAAGAATGATACAACCCTCAGTCCTCAAGTTTTTCAGCAACAAAATGGACAAGATAGGGCTAGATAAAGCCCGAGTTCTGTTCAGTACTACAATGTGATTATTAGGTGACTAAGAAGATAAATTACTTAATTAATGGATAAAGTATATTAAGACCATTTCATAGTGCTCAGTAAAGAAATTATTCAGGGGTGTCTGTCTCAGTCCAGTTAGCATCCAATTTTTAATTTCAGCTCAGGTCATGATCTCAGGGTTGTGAGATCCAACCCCACTTCGGTCTTCATGCTCATTGGGGAGTCTGCTTGAAATTCTATCCTTCTCTCTCCCACCCCATTTAACCCCACTACACGCCCTTTCTCTCTCCCTTTCTCTACAATAAATGAATAAATCTTTTTTTAAAAAAAGGAAAAGATTCAGTCTAAGTAATCAGGGTCTCAAAAAGACAATTTGCATGACATTCCAACAGGAACTAATAATTTGCATGTTTTCTCTGGTCATATTACAAGAAAAACTACAATGATAGGTTTTGCAAAAGGAACTGTGAGAGAAGGCTGTGTTGTAGATTGCTTCATATAAGTGTACGGAAATGTTGTCTATCCCTTTTCACCATATATGGCATTCCGTTGTCTGTACTACCTTTTATTCAAGCCTATTGATGGACTTTCATTCAGTCTTTTGCTATCACAATGAATGGCACAAAGATTAGTGTCATACAAGTCATTTTGTCTTTTCACCAATTCTGTATTTTGAGTACATTTCTAGTCATTAGATTACTTGTCAAAAAGTACAAATACTTGTGTTTTATACACTGGTATTTAGAAAGATGTATAGTTGTGTTCCACTTGTTATCTTTACAACAATACATTGTATTGTATGTATTTTACCTAATATGAAAAATAATACAATAAGCTAGTTTCTTCCTTCTTCCTTATCCCTTCCTTCTCTCAATCTTCAAATTAAAAGTTTTATAATTTTATTTTCATTTGAAACCTATGTAGCAATCAGCAAGTTTACTCTATGCCAATTACTATTTCCAGTCCCCCTGCCTTAGGCTAATCTATTTGTACCATATATGACAAGAAAGATAGGAAAGATTTCCTTACATATTCTTTTCTTTTCTTTTCTTTCTTTCTTTTTTTTTAAGGGAGGGAGAGGTAGGGAGGAGGAGAGAGGGAGAGAATCTTAAGGCTTCGTGGCCAGTACAGAGGCCAAGATGGGGCTTGATCTCACAAACCTGAGGTCATGACTTGAGTCAAAACCAAAAATCAGACACTCAACCATGTTAGCCACCCAGGCACCCCATCACTACATTTTTATGAAATAATTTGTAGCCTATCTTACTGGGTTAAAAGAGAAAGTGCTGATATTATTTATACCATTCTACCTCATTAGTAAACAGGGGTAGTCATAATCATCTCACAGGACTGTTAAAAGACCAGTAAGATATACTAAAAGTATTTTACCTAGGGCTTGACACATGGTAAATATTCAATAAATATGAATATATTCTAATTCATTTTTTAAATAGGAGTGAAAACTGTATTATTTATCCAAATGAATTGTTTAGACATCAAGCATTAAACTGGTTCTTAGCTTATGTTTCACAAGTATAACGCACAAAGGAAGAGTGAAGTGAAATCCGAAAGGCTCACATCCTAAACTGACATTTTACAATTGCATATGGTATGACCTATTAATCCTACTAATCCCTAAATCTTCTCACAAGGCACAAAGGATGTACTGTCTACATAATTTAGAATTGATTTATTAATGCTTCTTATTCTTGTATATGGTTCCCTCTGAGCATCAGAATTATTCAGTGATGGCAGTAGAATCAGCCTCATAGGGGTCTGTTTAGATGGCAATGACTTCATGACTACAGTGTTATTTTATGCAGTGGAAAACAATTTATTGAAAATGAAGAAAAATGTAAATGATTCCTGTAAAGAAATTAAATTAATGTTAGGTAGTAGAACACAGATGTTTTGTGTGCCATACCTATGCAACCATGTCATTAAATTCAAATCTCTAATTAACTGACATCTGTTTCTTGTTCAATTTTGAAATGATTCATTAAAACCACTTGCAGAAACAAGTACACTTGTGAAGAAAAAAATGTTCCTGACCTTTTCTCCCCTTCTATTTTTTCCTACCTTATTATTGTTCCTTCAAACTGACTGGCTGACTGACTCAGTGATTCAGAATTAAGACATATCTGACACTCCAAAGCCTATCTATCTTACTTCTTAACTTCAGATCCCACACAACAAAAGATTCTGTAACAAAATCGGAAACTAAATAATATTAAGTCATGAAAAACAGGTTGCTTGGGCAAGATAGTCTAATTAATTTTAGAAGAAAAGCAGATGAGCTAATTTTATACTAGCTTTGAAGCCTAGCTTCTATTATCAAGAAATATTAACATTTCAATTTAATTAAATATAATTGAGCATCTATCTGTTAGAAAGGTAGCTATGTTGCAGTAGACAAAAAAAGGAGGGGAGTGCTTTGAATAAGATCAAATTTATTCCAATTTCAATTCTGAAACTTATTTTGTAACTTTGGTAGTCTCTCTGAATTCCATTTTGCTTACAGACAAATGGTCATAATATTATGACAAACATCAAGGCAGTGCCGTTAAGAGTGACATTTTGAAACACTGTTTATATGTGACACTAGTGTATTATTTATAATAATTCATAAATTAAAACTTTATTACCTTTATCAGTAGGTACACAGCACCTCAAAACATGCTTCCTACATGTTGGCAATTTTCCACACTAGCCATTCATTTTGCCATGATAAAAGCCAAAAAATTTGTGTTGTTAGCTTCTCTTGTATCTAAAAATGAACATATGTCCTGAATGTTGAGAGCTCAGCTGAGCTGCAGAGAGCTGAGCTGCTAGGTATAGAAGTATTTTCCCCTCTCATTCCTCCATTTTCTTTCATGAAATAGTGCGCAGGTCAGCGGTCAATATGACCAGTGTAGACGTCAGGGATATCTCATTGTTGAGAGACCCTCGAACCAAAGGCCCCTGCAGATGATCGGACCAAAGGGGACAAAGGGAAGGGTGAGGAGGAAGAATCAGGAATTAAAAGGTGCTGAGCACTGACTCAGAATAAAGTAGGGCTTATTATTTTTCCTTCCACTCCTTCCCCCAATAAGGAGGCTTCTGTGAAGTAGCCATATAAACTGGACCCTGAATAAAGGTGCCTGGACCGGGAATGCAGATTTGCATATAAGCATGGACAGCCAGGGGAGCCAGAGTCCTTGACTATAATTCATTTCAGAGACTACAGCTCACTGCTTGTACACCAAGTCTGGTAAGGAAAGGCAAGCTTGCCCTTGTGCCAGGCAAAGCCTTTGTAATTGCTATGGTTGGTTCTGAAAAATCCCACGTAGAATTTTGGCCTGGAGCTGGACCTCAGTAGGATCCACAAGTTAGGTAAATGCAAAGGGCACTTAGATATAGACTTGGACAAAGTGAAGTGGTCTCATTTGGGTTCTAGCGTGAGGGGGGAAGGTAGCAATATTTCTCCTTTCAAATACTTTTTCAAAGAACCAGCTAGGTGATCTGCTGCAGTAGAAGTGAAGCTCCTTTCCTGATGCCTGACCATCTTCTTTGCTCAGAGCATCCCATGTATGATTTATTCTTATTCTTGGTTCTTGATTCTCTGAACTATCTGGCTATAGTGCCATCCACCAAAGAAGAGTATATGCTAGGGGCACCTGGGTGGCTCAGTGGGTTAAAGCCTCTGCCTTCAGCTCAGGGTCCTGGGATTGAGCCCTGCATTGGGCTCTCTGCCTGCCTCTCTGCCTACTTGTAATCACTGTCTGTCAAATAAATAAATAGAATCTTTAAGGAAAAAAAAAAAGAAGAGTATATGCTAAATCTTAAATGAGGCCTTATGTGCAGTTATCAGCAGACGTCTATATGTTGAATTCTCTTGTTCTAAATGGCTCTTTATAGTTTCTTCATTTGTTGAGATTTTTTTAGTTTTCTTTTTTTACATTAAAAAATTCTATGTTTATAAATACACAAATGAGGATACATATATATTGTGTTCAAGGCTCAGTATAGTACCAATAAGCTCATAAATACTTTAAATTATTGATACCACAAACAAAGATATGAAATTACCTCTATTTGCATGAAGTCATCATAAAGAGGCTGATCTTAAAGTTAAAGACAGAATAATTTAAATTCTTGTAACATCTTTTTTTTTTTTTTACGATTTTATTTATTTATTTGACAGAGAAAGAGAGATCACAAGTAGGCAGAGAGTCAGGCAGAGAGAGAGGGGGAAGCAGGCTCCCTGCTGAGCAGAGAGCCCAATGTGGGTCTTGATCCCAGGACCCTGAGATCGTGACCTGAGCTGAAAGCAGAGACTTAACCCACTGAGCCACCCAGGTGCCCCAAATATTAACATCTTATTTAGAGATCTCATATATTTAAAGATAAGTAAAAATAATTCTAAGAAGTGAACAAAATTTGTTGCCTCTTTTCCCAAAGACTTCAAGTTAAAATAGACTGATGTCCTGTCAGAATGATTTCCAAAAGTTTGCAAGCTACCTGGCAAAACGAACAGACAGTAATGATGTAGACTGAATTTGGATTAAATTATCCATTATAGTGGATATTTTAGTCTGGTTTTTTATTGTGCATGTTTAGGAAACTAAGTAGAAACACTTTGATTCTGTAGTGAAATCTTTAGGTAAAATGGACGCAAATACCTAGCTGGTTTGCTATCTGAGCAGGATAGAACACTCTCCAAATTGAATAATTTTATTCTCAGTGACACCAAAGTTTATTTTTCCAACATATGGGAATACCCACTTTGATTCTTTTTTCTATTTTGGAAAGGCTTTCATTTTCCTATTGTCTCCTATTACAATGGAAATTGGCCTGAAATTAAATACTAGTATTTTAAGACAAGTCCTCTCAGAAAGGGGCCAGGAAGAGGTACTGAGAGAAGAGGAATCTTTCAATATCTTTCCTCTTAGAGTCTTGTATTATGACATTAGTAATGTATTATGACATTGCATGAAATTATTACCTCCTCCTTCTTTCCAAATTGGTCAGTCATGGCCCCTGTGACTATTTCAAAGTTGAATGCTTCATTGTAGAGCGATGATCATTACTTACATGAAAATTTGTAGCAAGAATTGGAGGAAAAAAAGAGAAAAGATAGATTAGATATCGTGTCCTTTTTTTTTTTTTTTTTGAATTTGCTGCTGCTTTTTTTTTTTTATTTTTATTTTTTTTTTTTATTTCCAGCATAACAATATTCATTATTTTTGCACCACACCCCGTGCTCCATGCAATCCGTGCCCTCTATAATACCCACCACCTGGTACCCCAACCTCCCACCCCCCGTCCCTTCAAATCTGCATCAAACACAAGAAGGAAAATTCCTTTTAGGAACTTGGTCAAGTCTAAGATTTCCTGGGAAATTGGCTTTGCTAAAATATAGCATGGTTTCAGAGATTTAACCCAAATAATCATAATTGGGTCAACATATTTTATACTTTATATCCTTTATTCCTGTTCTCCAAAAATACATAATTCAGTCAGGCTCTAAGAAGCTACATAGCTTGCTGGCAGAGACTTTGAAGGAAAACATTGAGCTTCTTAATTAAAATCTGAAGTTGTATTTTATAAGGCTTAAATGTTTAGATGGTTTCAAATATAATGTTGGGAAAATTCAAGTAAGAGATATCCCTGACATAAATAATATCTTTGATTCCATAGATATGCTGTTCAATAATATTGGTATGTTCTGTTCTTTGTTGCTTTTGTATTCACTGGATTAGTATGTTAAGGGCATTTCTGATTCTATCCTTGCATTAATGTTGAAACTGGGGCAAAGAATATTTCCTTCTATGTTTTCAGCTTTCATTCTGTCAAATATTGTCAGAATTTGAAAACAAAGAATTAAAAGTTTAATGGAACTAGAATTAAAGAAAAAGGTCCTCTGTAAACTTGAAATCCTACTACCTTATTTCCTAAGCCTTTTCTTTCTTTTGCTGTCTCAGAGTTATTAGAAAAAAAAAGGGTTATAAACATATTTTGTAAACCATAAAACTCTACGTACTTAAATAAGGCATTATTAATTTCATGTCAAGGTCAACAATTAATAGTTCATCGTCTTGGTTTTTTTTTAAATTTTTTTATTTTTTATAAACATATATTTTTATCCCCAGGGGTACAGGTCTGTGAATCACCAGGTTTACACACTTCACAGCACTCACCAAAGCACATACCCTCCCCAATGTCCATAATCCCACCCTCTTCTCTCAAACCCCCTCCCCCCAGCAACCCTCAGTTTGTTTTGTGAGATTAAGAGTCACTTATGGTTTGTCTCCCTCCCAATCCCATCTTGCTTCATTGATTCTTCTCCTACCCACTTAAGAAGTGGTGATGCAACATCTTCTTGGTTTTTTTTTCCCACTTCTCCTACTTCATTTATAATGTCTAAAAATCCAGAGTATGATATTTATGTAATTTATTATTTTAAATTTAAAATTTATGATTTTAAATTTATGATATTTATGTAATTTAGTAAAACTCCTTTGCATTTGCAAATATCACTGAAAATAAATCTAGACTATTTTTGGACAGAAATCACACTTTGTTTTTAAGATAACTAAGTCTATATTTTTATTTAATATAAGAGAGTATGTTTTAATTCTACTGCTAATTGAACTGATGCTTTTATTTTTCTGCTCTTTGCTATCATAGTTTTCAGACATACCTAGGTATTAATATGTAACTAGCTCTTTACTTTTTTGTTGCATTTTTATTTTAATTCCAGTACAGTTAGCATACAGTGGTATATTAGTTTCAGGTGTACAATATAGTAATTCAACACTTCCATACAACACCAAGTGCTCATCAAAACAATTGCACTCATTAATCCCCATCACCTGTTTCATGTGTCCCTCCACCCACCTTCCCTCTGGTAACCATCAGTTTGTTTTCTATAGTTAAGAGTCAGTTTCTTGGTTTCTCTCTCTCTCTCTCTCTCTCTCTCCCCCCTTTCCTTTGTTTTTTTCCTTGCTCATTTTTTTCATTTTTTAAATTTCACATATGAGTGGAATTATTTGGGATTTGTCTTTCTCTGACTGACTTATTTTGCTTAGCGTAATACTCTCTAGCTCCATCCATGTCTTTACAAATGGCAAGATTTCATTCTTTTTTTATGACTGAAAAATATTATATGACATATATTTAATATATTAATTTTTTATGACTGAAAAATATTATATGACATATATTTAATATATTAATTAATTAGATTAATATGAATTAATTAATTAGTAATTAGATTGTATATAAACTATACATTTTAACATTAGTATTATCACTTCTTTATCCATCTACTATTCATCTATCATCTACTGATAGACACTTGGACTGCTTCCATAATTTGGCTATTGTAAATAAGTTCTCTATAAACATGGGGGTGCAGGTATCCCTCTGAATTAGTGTCTTTGTATTTTTGGGGTATTACCCAGCAGTGTGATTACTAGGTCATAGGGTAGTCTATCTTTAATATTTTGAGAAGCTTCCATACTGTTTTCCAAAGTGGCAGTACTAGTATGCATTCCCACCAACAGTGCATGAAGGTTCCTTTTTTTCTACATCCTTGCCAAAACTCATTGTTTCTTATGTTTGATTTTAACCATTCTGACAGGTGTGAAGTGATATTTCATTGTAGTTTTGATTTGCATTTCCCTGAAGATCAGTAATGTTGAGCATCTTCCATGTGTCTGTTGGCCATCTTGATGTCTTCTTTGGAGGATTATCTGTTCATATCTTCTTCCCATTTTTTAATTCAATTGTTTATTTTTGGGATGTTGAGTTGTATCAGTTCTTTATATGTTTTGTTTCATTTTACTACTGAATTGATTCAGGTCTAAATAGAAAAGCTACATGCTGAACCCTAATATGATTAGAACACAGTTCTTTATATATTTTGGATACTAACCTCTCATCAGGTATATCATTTGTAAATCTCTTCTCCCATTCCATAGGTTGTCTTTTAGTTTTTTGATTGTTTTCTTTGCTATGCAGAAGTTTTTTACTTTAATATAGTCCTAATAGTTTATTTTTTACTTTATTTCCCTTGCCTCATTAAACATATATAGAAAGAAGTTGCCATGGCCATTGTCAAGGAAATGACTGTTTGTGTTCTGTGATTTTTATGGCTTCAGGTCTCATATTTAGATCTTAATCTATTTTGAATTTATTTTTGTGGTGGTTTAAGAAAGTGGTCCAGTTTCATCATTTTGCATATAGGTGTCCAGTTTTCCCAATACCATGTGTTTAAGGAACTGTCTTTTGCTCATTGACTATTCTTGCTTTGTCAAAGATTAATTAACCATATAATTGGGGGTTTATTTCTGGGTTTTCTATTCTGTTCCATTTATGTATGTGTCTGTTTTTGTGCCAGTTACATACTGTTTTGATTAATACAACTTTGTAGTATAACTTGAAATCTGGAATTGTGATACCTCTAGTTTTTTCTTTTTCAAAACTTCTGTGGCTATTCAGGATCTTTCATGGTTCCATACAAAGTTTCTAACATTTATTAACTTTTTAACCAATGTAAACTTTTATAATATTGACTTCTCTTCACTTTCCCATATATTTCTTAAGGAGTTTCATAATCATCTTTCCCTTTACTCCAATTCACTAATCAAGCACCTAATATTTAAAAAGTTAAAATTGGTTAGGTTTATTCCCAGGTATCTTATGGTTCTTGGTGCTATAGTAAATGGAATCGATTCTCTAATTTCCCTTTCTGTATTTTCATTGTTAGTGTATAAGAAAGCCACTGATTTCTGCACATTGACTTTGTATCCTGCCACATTGCTGAATTGCTGTATGAGTTCTGTAGTTTGGGGGTGTTGGAGAGCATGTGGAGAAAGGGGAACCCTCTTACACTGTTGGTGGGAATGCAAGTTGGTGCAGCCTCTTTGGAGAACAATGTGGAGATTCCTCAAGAAATTAAAAATAGAGCTTCCCTATGACCCTGCCATTGCACTACTGGATATTTACCCCAAAGATACAGATGTCGTGAAAAGAAGGGCCATCTGTACCCCAATGTTTATAGCAGCAATGGCCACGGTCACAAAACTATGGAAAGAACCAAGATGCCCTTCAACGGACGAATGGATAAGGAAGATGTGGTCCATATACACTATGGAGTATTATGCTTCTATCAGAAAGGATGAATACCCAACTTTTGTAGCAACATGGACGGGACTGGAAGAGATTATGCTGAGTGAAATAAGTCAAGCAGAGAGAGTCAATTATCATATGGTTTCACTTATTTGTGGAGCATAACAAATATCATGGAGGACAAGGGGTATTAGAGAGGAGAAGGGAATTGGGTTAAATTGGAAGGGGAGGTGAATCATGAGAAACTATGGACTCTGAAAAACAATCTGAGGGGTTTGAAGTGGCGGGGTTGTGGGAGGTTGGGGTACCAGGTGGTGGGTATTATAGAGGGCACGGATTGCATGGAGCATTGAGTGTGGTGAAAAAATAATGAATACTGTTTTTCTGAAAAGAAATAAATTGAAAAAATTTTTTAAAAAGTTAAAATTGTATAATATAATCCTTGAACTTTTATTTATGTTTATCTTTATGTTTCAGATGTTTTCTGTCACATCTTCACTAATCATGAGAACACAGTGTTTTACTAGTAAGAAGCAGTTACATTATATGCAAAGTCTACCTTGCTGTAGTCTTTCCATTATTCAAAACTTATGTAATTCAAGATATATTATGACAAAAATGGTGAATATTTCTTCCTACTAGTATACAGAATAATGTCACATAGCATTAGCATAAGCATAGTTTATAATCATTCATTATTTCTCAGCTTTGGAATTACACTGATTTTAGACTTATATTTTGGGATTCTTAATATTTCAATTTTTGTTGATGAGGTAATATATATTAACATACATATTTTTTCAAATTTATAAAATATGACATTAAAATATTCAAATATATAAAATGATATGATAAGTAGATGAAATTATATTTGAATGGAAGAATGAAATATGCCTTTTGAAACTAAAAGCATGTCTGCAATTTTTTTTAAGTGTGCTATGTACCTAAAGTGGGGTTTGAACTCATGACCCTGAGTTCAAGAGGTCATGTGCTCTAACAGGTGAGCCAGCAAGATGACCTGCATATTTTTAATTTTTAAGCCATGGGTTTAGTTTTATATCACATCAAACTATCTCAGAAATCTTTTCATTTAAAATTTCCCATCATCAGGGCATCTGGGTGGCTCCATGGGTTAAAGCCTCTGCCTTTGGCTCAGGTCATGATCCCAGGGTCCTGGGATGGAGCCTGCTTCCCTTCCTCTCTCTCTGCCTGCCTATCTGCCTACTTGTGATCTCTGTCAAATAAATAAGTAAAATCTTGTAAAAAAAAAAAAAAAAGAATTCTCATCATGATGGAACACCTAGTAATAGACTAGCTCTTCTGCTGCAAACATAAGCTTTAATGTCCAAACCACAAAAGTCACACAAATATTAGGAAACAAAATGTGATAGGCAGAATATTTCCTCTGCAAAAATGACCATACCTTGGTCTCCAGAATCTGTGATTATGTTACTTTACATGACAAAAGGGGAATCTGCAGATATGAATAAGGCTATACCTTAGAAAGAATATTATCCTTCTACATTATGAGAGCGGGCTCAATCTAATTCCATGAATCCTTAACTGTGGAAATTTTTCTAGACTGGGTTAAAGAGAAAAGACAGAGAAGGGAGAGAAACATGAAGTGAGAAGGACTCAATCTATTGTTGTTATCTTGGAAAATGGAGAAGGGCTATGAGCCAAAGGATGCTGACAACCTCTAGAAATTCTGGAAAAGGACAGATGATAGATTGACCCTTATATGTCTAGAAAGAAATGCAGGTCTGCTGACACCTTTATTTAACCCAGTGAGATCCATGTCAGATTTCTGATTTGTAGAGCTGTAAGATAATTTGTATAACTCAAGGCACTAAGTAGGTCGTAACTTGTAGAGCAGCAATACAATGCTAATACAGAATTTGATACCTGAAGAAGGGATGCTCATGTAACAAACAACATGAAAATTTGGAGTGGCTTTGGAATGGAACAGTAGGCAGATGCTAGAAAAGCATTGAGGAACATGATAGAAAAGTATAGGTGGCCTTGAACAGACTGTTAGTAAAAATATGGACCTTAATGACTGCCAGTGAGGACTTGAAAGGGAGTGGGGAGCATTATGAAGAAAACTGAAATCACTCTAGAGAAAGCCTAAATCATGAAATAACACTGGTAGTTGTGTGGACACTAAATGCATTTCTGGTGAAATCCCAGGAATGAAGAATTTGTTATTGGAGCCTGGAGGAGGAGGAGTGCTTCTTACATAGGGGCAGAATACTTTGTGGAATTGCATCATGCATATGGATAGAAACCATAATTTTTAAGTGATAAATGTGGATATTTAGCTAAGACTTATAAACAAAGTGTTGAAGATGAGTTGTTTTGTTTTCTTCTGCTTATAGTAAAATGCAAGGTAAGAGAGAGAAATTGAGTGTAGAACTATTAAAATGAAAAAAAGACTTGATTATTTGGGAATTTCTCAACCTACCCAGATGGCAAAAGAGGCCAAACTTAAAAAGATTCACTATCAGAAAAGAATGCTTTCAAGAAAAAGCCAAGACTTTGCTCAACTTTTTGCTAATAACTCTGAAAAATCAAAAGGTTAGAGTATTCAGTCACACAAATGGCTCTTTGAAGAGATTAATGGTGTGACTCATAGATCCTTTCAGGCATCTCCGAAAAAACCCCAAATAGAGAATTATCTTGTAAAGATCTGCAGATGAGTCCCATACCTAATGGAGTGAATCCCCATGATGTACATGGGCAACCCAGAAAGTTCTTGAGAATTTTTTATCATCAGAAATACCACCAGGTTGGACCAAAAGAAAAGAAATAATATCAAGTAAGAGAAAGTTGCCAGATCCTCCAAAATTCTACAGACAGAAAACAAGCTGATAAAACTTCAGCTACAAACCCAAGCTATCTTTCTTGAAAAAAAAAAAAAAAAAAAAGATACCTTAGAGGCCAGAGACATGAAACTAGGAGCAGAATTTCAAGCTCAGAGGACAGAATCACAAACCACAGAGGATTATTTCCAAACTTTGAAGACTAATGGAAACTGCCTGGTGGATTTTTAAATTACTGTTACTACTGCCTCTTTTTTTTCTTCCTTTTTCTCCCTTCTTGACCAAGAACGCCTGCAACTGTTATCTTGGTCCTCCTATCATTTATTTGGGACAGATAACTTATTTCTCTAGTTTCACAGCCCCACAGATGGAGAGGAATTGTGCTCCAGAATAAATCATACCCAAACTCTCACCCATACCTAATTTGGATGTTATAGATAATGAGTATAGGGACTTTTGAGTTCATTAGATTTAGTTAAGATGTAATTTTGGAATTTGAATCGATGCTCAGTTGTAGTGGGTGGGATTTTCAGGGCCCTTGGAATGAGATGAATGTATTTTACATGTAGATGGACATATATTTTGGGGATATAGAAGGCAGAATGTGGTAATCAAAATTATGGCCGAAAGATGCCCATGCTCTAATTTCTAGGTCCAGTGAATGTTCCTGTACATTGTAAAATGGATCTTGCAGTAGTGATTAAGGGCACAGGTGATTAAATGTAACTTAAAAGGGAGATTATCCCAATTATCAGAGTGAGCCCAATCAGATTACATGAGTCCATAAATGTGGAAAATTTTCCCTGATGGGCAAAAGTGATGAGATAGAAGAAGAAAGAAGAGAGACACGAGGTGAGAAGGGGCCAACCTGCACTTGCTTGATTTGAAGATGAAGGAAAGAAGTGAGACAAGGATTGTAAACAGCCTCTAGAAGTTGGAAAAGATCAGAAAACAGATACTAGGGTTTCAAAAATGAATACAGCCATGTCACCATCTTGATTTTAGCCTAGTAATGCCTGTGTTGGTGTTGGACTTCTCACCTGTAGAATTGTAAAATGATAAGTTTGTAATTTGATTCACTACTACACAGTTGTTTTTAGCCTTCAGATAATAGGCAGCTCATGACTATGATCTCTTAAAGAAGGGATACACACAAAGTGAGCCCATAACATTCCAGGGTTTCTCTTTGAAGGCACTTTATGAACTGTAGTCCATGGAAATGGAATTCAAACAGAACAGAGGAAAATATGTTCATAGGTTGAGGCTACTCAGATAACCAGGGCAGGGTATTTCAGGGAAGCAAAATATTTAGAGTAATCTTCTGCAGAAATCTAAATAGCTCCCTTAAGTCTTTGTTGGATTACTAAACTGAGCCTATGTGGGGCAAAATTCCATGAGACCCAGCAGAGAACAACTATCAGGATGCTGTGCTCTGGACAGAGGATTAGGGGTCACAAGTTTTTGGGAGACATTGGATTTTAATCACCCAGCGTAAACAGACATTGGTAAACACTTGAGATTCAGTAGAAATATTAGAAAGGCTATATCTTAGTAGTAGGACGACTCTAGCATTAGGGTTAATGTTATTATATATGACCTAAAAAAACTTAAAAACAAGACTTGAAGGTATCAAGCTAGTATCTATAATAATCAGCATAAAATAAAAACCTACTTGAAATAGAGATCAGAAGTCTGTTACTCATAGTGCTCAGATCGGGAAAACCATCAATTGAAATAGGCTCAGATATGAAGAACATGTTGGAACTAGTGGACAAGAACTTTAAAACTACTATTCTAAAAGAGTTTGAGAACTTAAGAATGGGCACAATGAATGAGTACATTAGAAGTACCAACTGAGGGGCGCCTGGGTGACTCAGTGGGTTAAAGCCTCTGCCTTCGGCTCAGGTCATGATCCCAGGGTCCTGGGATCGAGCCCTGCATTGGGCTCTCTGCTCAACAGGGAGCCTGCTTCTCCCTCTCTCTCTGCCTGCCTCTCTGCCTACTTGTAATCTGTGTCTGTCAAATAAATAAATAAAATCTTAAAAAAAAAAGTATCAACTGAAAAATGCACACTATTAAACAAATAAATAGAAATTCTAGAATTGAACAATTCAATCTATGAAATTAAAAAAAAAAAAAACCCTGCTGGGCTTAACTGGAAGTTAAGCAATATAGCAGAAAGATCAATAAATTTGTGACAGGGTAACAGGAGGCATCCACACTAAACCACAGAGAGAAAAAAGCTTAAAACAAATGAGCGAGGCTTCAGTGAACCATGGACAATATTAGCTGAATATTGTTCTATCATAATTAATTGAAGTCTCAGAAGGAGAAGAGAACTTGGAAAGGAATAATATATAAAGAATTGATGGCTGAAAATTTTTCAGTTGTAGACTTTCATTCCAAAGATCCAAAAAGCCATATTAATATAAAATAGCTTGAGATTTTGTAGTTGCATGGGATATTACAGTTGGATTCCTTGAAAATAAAAATAAAGATAAAAGTTGAAACAGAGTCAGAGGGTGAAAATAAATGGATACTATTCAGAGGATCAACAATAAGTGTGATCACTGACTTCTCATCAGAAATAGTGCAAAATAGAACAAAACAAATTCCATCTTTAAAGCACTGAAAGAAAAAAAAAGTCAACCTAGAATTATCTATACATCATAAGCATTTAATAAATGAAGGGAAAATAGAGACATTTTCAGATGAAAACGAAAGCTGAGGAAACTTTCCACCAACAGAACTCTACAAGAAATATTAAAGAAATTTAAATCAAAGGAAAATGATACTAGACAGGAAACTAGATCTATACAAGACAATGAAATACAGCACAAGTGGAAAATATACCAATGAATATAAAACCAATTTTTCTTCTTCCTTAATTTCTTTAAACTTAATAAATTGTTTAAATCAAAAATAACCATGAGTTGTGGTTTTTACAAAATATGTTGAAGTAAAATGTATGACAAAGTTAGCTCAAAATATAGGACCAATGAAAGAACATTATTGTTAAGTTCTTCCATTATACATGGGTGTGTAATAGTCCCTAGTACACTGTTGGAAATTAAAGATATATATTATAACTCCTAGATTAACCACTAAAAAATATAACATGAATAACTAAATGTCAATAGAGGAAACAAAATGGAATATTTTATTTATTTATTTAAAAGATTTTATTTATTTGACAGAGAGAGACACAGTGAGAGAGGGAACACAAACAGGGGAGTGGGAGAGGGAGAAGTAGGTTTCGTGGGGAGCAGGGAGCCCAATGCGGGGCTTGATCCCAGGACCCCAAGATCATGACCTGAGCTGAAGGCAGACGCTTAATGAGTCACCCAGGAGCCTCTGGAATACATTTTTTAAAAACTCAGTTAATGCAAAGAAGAAAGAAGGGAAAAAGCAAATCAAATCAGCCAACCAACCAACCAAAAAAAAAAAAAAAAAAAAAAAAAGAAAGAAAAAATAGAAAAAAGAAAAAAAAAACCCAGATGGGCTAATGGAGAGCAAATAGCAATTTGTTATACTTAAACCTAATCATATCAATAAGGAACAACTCTTTGTGACAAGGACTAACTGTATTTGTGTAAAGAACCAGCCCTAAGGCATAAATAATATTTTTTTCTAATCTTCTAACAGTCAAAAGCAACACAAAACCTTTGGAGCACAATGACAGTAAAATTTGTTCATCGTATCTTTCACATCAGCCTGAAGATTGCTGCCACTTTCATCAAAATGCCATACTTCATCTCCTGAGGTTTGGTCTCTGCAAAGGCAAATGTGCCTTCCTATAAGGTAGATTCCTGAAGATTAACTTCTAGGCACCAGTCCAGAGCACTGAATAAATAAACAAGAGGGATTTTGAGGAACGATGGTTTCAGCTCCTTCCTGTTACTCTGCAGCTTGTAAAATTTATTAATAGCAAGAGTTATAAATATTGGGGTATCAGAGTAGCTGCTTGGGTTATAATATGCAAATAAGGTAACGGCCACCACCCCGATGGGTTTTCAGGCTTTGAGGCCCACTTCATGTAAACTGCTCATACCAGACACTGGTGAACAAACAAAACACGAGGCATTGTACAAAGCAAAAAGCAAAATATTTACCTGCCTACAAGCTCTGGGATCACTTTTTATATTTTCCTTCAGTGGTGACATTTCTTACTGTACTGATGTGAACTTTGGCATAGATTTAAGGCCTAATCACTATTTTTAAACTTAAGGAACCCCCATCCAGTGACTAGAACATAAAAAATAATTTTGCACATCCCACATTTGTCCAAGGAAGTTGGCCCAAGTTATGACCTGCTTGTTCTTGACATGCCTGTACTTTTTCTCAACTCTGGGGCTCCTATCCTTCCTAGCTTGTCATATGCCCTTTTAGCCTTGTACATTTTGGAAGCCTCCTTGGATTACACTTTTCTGGCTTTTCTCTAGGTCTGTATTTTTTCATGCTACTTTATTTACATTTTCTCTGGGGTTCTATTTGTGAGACATCTTCAGTCATTTTTAACCCACTGAACTTTTCTGCCAGGACTGATAAGTATCCCCAACAAGAGAAAAATAATGACAATGGAGTAGAAACATAAGAGTAGAGTGGGAAAATAACTCCAGGATTGGGGAAAACAAAAACAAAGATACCACAGGCAGTAGGGATGAAGCTACTCAATAAAAAGGCAAACAAAAAGAGTGGAGTAGGCACTCTGACAGGGCTGGAGGACTGGACAGGACTGAAAACATAGTTGAAAAGGTATGTTGTGGTTGAAACTATTCAAAACTCTGAAGAGTTTCTGCTGTTACATCAGCACCTTCCTGGAATAATTATAAATAATTTGGGTAGGATAATAGCTAGGGAGGAGGCAGGGTGGAAATTAAAATTTGCCTTTAAGTTTCCTTGTTTTGTTGGTTTGGTTTTAAAAGGCAAAGGGAATTTGTAGATATAGACAAACTATCTTGGCAGTAAACTGAGGATAAAAGTCAGTCTCTAGCAGGTTAATCAGAAAGAAATTTGTGGGGGTGGGTGCTGGGAAAAAGAGAAAGAAGACAAAAGAAGGGGGTGAAGGAGGAGGGAGAGAGAAGAGGGGAGGGGGAGGGGAGGAGAAAGGGGGGAGGGGAGGGGAGGGGAGGGGAGGGAGAGCCCAGAACGGCTGAGACATCTGAGAATCCTGACAGTTACTGGTCCTTTTATTCACTTATGGTGCCATGAAATGACAAGGCCTTGTGGGTTTTCCAAGTTCCATATTTGGTATTAAGTAGGATTATAGTCCTTTCCAAGCCCCATGTACTACATAGAAGCAACAACACAGTCATTGAAACTGAAGGAGCACAGAAGACTACAATGATGGACATTTTAGTAGCAGCCGATATGAAAGGCAATGCAAGCAGCAGATGACTCCAGCTCTGAACTCCCTCCCAAGCATTTGGATTGGGTTAAACTCTGGGACTGTGGTGATGCTAGGAAAACTTAGTCATGGATATCAAATAAAGTAAGTGTCCTACCATCCTAATAAGTTGGTATTGGGGGAAGGTGGGAGTGTCCAAAAAAGAAATGAAACTGTTTTAATGAAAACAGACTGTTTTACACCTTAGCTTGTGAATGGACTAATATTTGATATTTAATGAGTGCTGTGTGTAAGGCACTGTGTTAAGAATTTCATATGTAGTATCTCGTTTAACATCCACAACAATCTTTTCTATGAGTTACAGGGCATTATCTTAAATTGCATAGTGCACAAGGCAATCTCTAAAAATTGTACCCAGACTTTTTAACCTTCATGAGAAACCTGGGGTTTAGAAACACAGTTCTGTCAGTAAGTTGGTTACTCTCTGTGTCCACACTAAATAGTGTGCTATACTGCCTCTTAGCCTGTGTAAAAGTGAACAAAAAAGGAGAGGTTTCTGGGACGCCTGGGTGGCTCAGTTGGTTGGGCGGCTGCCTTCGGCTCAGGTCATGATCCCGGCGTCCTGGGATCGAGTCCCACATCGGGCTCCTTGCTTGGCAGGGAGCCTGCTTCTCCCTCTGCCTGCCACTCTGTCTGCCTGTGCTTGCTCTCGCTTCTCTCTCTATGACAAATAAATAAAATAAAATCTTAAAAAAAAAAAAAAAAAAAGGAGAGGTTTCTTTCTGAACAAGAAAAACACCAAACCAAGTCCATGAGGTTTTCAGGGAGGAGAGGCTTACTGAGAGAGGCTGGTAGAGAAGAAGCAGAATGCATGGTTTTCATTGCATTAGTTGTATTTTTATCTCTTCATCTCTTTAGACCAAATTGTTCTATGCATGGAGATGAATGCTTAAAGACATGATTTCACCCAACATGCTCTTTGGGACACTATCTGTACAGAATGTTAATAGGCATGACAAGTAATGTTCTGGGGTCAGCAAAAGCTAGGGAGACTGTGAGCATAACCAAAGTCAAAATCTGTGTGTGTGGGTCTGGAGAAGGGGAGGAGAAGAATTCACAAAGCCTTTAAAAACTGTGGGGACAATCAGGTTTCACTTACTATTTCCACAGACATCTCCTAGGAGGGTTATGACTTGTAGCCTTTCTTAAATGTATTTGAGTAGGGGTTTATGAAATATCTATTTATTTGTATATATGTATATGCATTTACACATTTACATACATATATATTATTTGCTAGGTATCTTAAGGAAACAATTCTGATGGGATGTATTGTATGGAACACTGGTCTGTAAAAGGGATATTTCCCAGCTTAAAATCTATGCATCATTCTTCATGTCCCATGTGGAGCCCTTATTGGACACACTTAATCCTCTTGCTTTGCTCATCTTTGTTTCTGGATATAAAGAGGAAGGCCTTGGGCACCTACATTCCAAATTACTCTTATCTTTGAATCTTAGGAAGTAAGTTGAACATTTTTTTTTTTTTAATTTCTTTTCAGCGTAACAGAATTCATTGTTTATGCACCACACCCAGTGCTCCATGCAATACGTGCCTTCCTTAATACCCACCACCTGGCTCCCCCAACCTCCCATCCCCCGCCCCTTCAAAACCCTCAGGTTGTTTTTCAGAGTCCATAGTCTCTCACGGTTCATCTCCCCTTCCAATTTCCCCCAACTCCCTTCTCCTCTCCATCTCCCTATGTTGACCTTTTTAAAAAAGATTTTATTTATTTATTTATTTGTCAGAGAAAGAAAGAGAGAGAGAGAGAGAGACTAAGCACAAACAGAGGGAGCTGCAGGCAGAGGGAGAAGAAAGTTCCCTACTGAGCAAGGAGCCCAATGTTGGACTCGATCCCAGAACCCTGGGTTCATGGTCTGTGCCAAAGGCAGATGCTTAACCAACTAAGCCACCCAGGTGTCCCAATAATTTGAACTTTTGACAGTAGTGAACAGGTAACCACTCTACTAATTGGTATCTGTGTATTTCTTTGGGTGGTATTTTTGCATTTCTGACCTTAGACAAGTCAGTTAATCATTCTACTGCACTTCCATAAATGAGAATCTGAGCTAAAATAATCTAAAAACTCTCTTATACATATCTGATTCTCATATTTTTAGAATATGAGAAGTTTAGAAAGATTTTAAGCTATAGTAGATCCTCAGCTAGTTTAGTAGTCTCAGGATTTTGTCATCAATAAATTAGCCCTCACGGTAAATTTTTCCAAGTACTTGGGGAAGCTTATTTGTAACTCTTTGCAACTAATTAAAACTATGGAAATACGATAATGAGAACAGCTGGCATAGTGCCCATATTTAATTAACCCTAAACCCTTTTTAAGAAATAATACATAAAGATTAAAAAATCCCATTATTTGTGAAACACATCCTTTTTTTTCTTTTGGCTTAGAAATGCAGACTTAACTGCATCTCTTCCTCACCCTCTCCACTTTTAATCCTCATTCTCCAGAGAGTGGCAGACATCTTGTATAAGACCTATTACTGTGGCCCCATGATATTTTCTTGAGGTCATATTTTTCTCTTTGTGCACACATTTGCTAATCTATGAAAGTATATTTTTCAAGAAGAATATCTAAAAAGGAAAATAGGGATGTGGATCAATAGAAACCATAGCTTTAAAAAGAGACTAGTGGGAAACCACAGAAAAGGTCAATATGAAAACCCTTATCAGCCATACACGATGCTGTTTAAGGAGTAAGCTTTGCCTTGGGGTTCTCTTACCCGGTTATTCATTAACTGACAGGAAATGCCTGACCTGAGGGATATTATTATTTGAAACTTGGTCTTTTTCTTTTCCTCCCAAAGTCTATAACGTCTCTATTTCAATTGAACACTTTTGAAAAAAATCTTTTTATTTTTATGACTGTACATTTTCTGGAAAGTGATAAATTGTGTCCAGTAGGAAAAAAATGGACTTAATTTAAATGTTTTCTGAAGGTTACAATCTTAATAGAAGTCCATGAATTTGAGAAATATTAACTCTGCAGTGTATGACAGCTCCTGAATTTTGCAGCATGCCAACATCAAGTTAGCTAGTGCCCCTCTTCCTGTAAATATTTACATTTTAAAAACCAACACCAAAATACAACTTTATTTACTGAACATGTCATTATTGTTTCTAAGAATGATATTCTTTCTGGTTCATAACTTATTACCGTTTACAAAAGACCATTTGATGACTGAAAAGAATGTGAACTGATTAAATGTAATATTCAATTTCATGCACATATTTTTCTTTTTGCCAAAAAGTGGTGTCCTATTTCTCTTGAATACTATATATCACCTCAGTGGTTAACATTTGGTTCAATTGAATACAGGTGGTTAATATTTGGTAGTATTTTGAAACTGATTCCTAGCCTGGAGACATTTTAGCATCAGTAAGTGTTTTGTATTGAGAAAAGTCCAAAGCAATATCTATGGCTGACAATAATATCTTGTATAATTTTGCTTTTCCATTTAATTTCTGAGTTTTCTTCCCATAATTCCAACCTTGAGCAATGGGCTTCAAGGTGAATTATCAGTAAAAGAAAGTACGCATGCAATCCAGGTTGTAATGTAAGTTTCTATATTGATATGTGGTATGATGAAATCCTAAGGTAAATAACTTTTAAGTGGTATGTAGTATATTCTACAATTGCTTAGGATATTGCTCTGTTGGGAAAGAATGGATACTTTACATGGCAATTCATACCTCCATGTACAGCATCTGTTACGTATTGGTAATTGCTCCTTTGTTTGTCTCTTTGGGATATGATAAAGCACTCTTTACTATAACTTGGGTGACGTCAAGAAGATGAACAATTTTTGGATTCTGGATGAATGGCAAACAAGAACACTAGCATATGTGTGCTAGAATAAGAATGGTGCATGGTCATGGTTTTCCAAGGATTACATTTCCAAATATGAGTAATTTTTAGTGTATTTTCAGTATGAGTACTTTAGGTTTCATAATATAGGGAAGTAAATAATCCCTTATTGTGAACCTATTTGCTATTGTCATGATTTTAGCCTAGGTAGACTGGACTGTCTTTTGTGGCTCATATATTAATATTAATTAAACATTAATAGGAATATTAGTTAAACATTAATATATGATATATATTATAACTAATACATTCGTATATATTAACTAAAATATATATTATAATTACTTTATAGAAATTGGTTAAATATTCATATTAATATTTATTATTAATATTAATCCCTAAACTTTTTTTAGTGAAAAAATTATAAGACAAATAGCATTAATGAAGTCTTACCTCATTGACTACTTACCATTCCAATTTAGCTTCTGTAGAGTGGTAAGATAATAGGAGGCTATATGATACCATACCTACTTCTTGGCCAGGATAAATGAATAAAATATGTAGCCAAGGGAATTTGAAATAATATGAGAGATGTCACTGTGGAGAAATGGGAGCAAAGGTAAGCATAAGTTGTGGCCAAGTAGTCACCAGATGGGATGGATACATGCAAACCAGTACACACTATATAGTGGAATGATCATTAGCAATCAAGAAGAGTTTTTACCCATAGCTAACGTTTGGAAATCCATAGCTCATTTAAATATTTTGTTTGAAGAATACCCATAGAGCTATAGATTAAACAAAAAAGGAAATTGCTTTATTTATATATTTCCAGTCTATGGCTTTTATAGGCTCCTGACAAATCAGATTTCCAAGTGCTATCTTTAGTTGTAGTAAATACAGTCTTTTTTTTTTTCTTTTTTTGCAAAATATCTTTAACTTGAAAGAATTCAGGAGAAGTGGCAGAAATAAGAACTATTAGTTCTGCAATCTTATTATGCAAACTGAAAAAACTATTCATTGTAGTGTACAAGCCTCTGCAGGCATTAGTGGTCTCTGCAGTTGGAGAATGGGATATTTGCATTTTTTAATTCGAACATGTTGGAGTACCAGAATGACTATGTTCATAACCTTAATGAGTAAATATAAATTTTGGTATCAAATTGGGTTAAAAACTTATCTGAAAATTAGAAAGCAGGATTTTCTTGAGCATCATTTCATTAATTTGGTATTTTATATATCCTACAAATACTTAAACTTTTTAAAGAATTGAACACAGTCCTAGGCACTGAGGATACGGACATGGATACGATTCAGGGATGTTCGATTTAGTGAGAGGATCATGGGCGAGCATTTAATTACAATTCAGATGCAGTGTGCTACTGTTTATACCAGAGGATATATCCTGTGGTTTATCCTGTAGTTTGTTCTGTGGTTTAGTTGGGAGGGAATGTCCTCCAGTAGGCAAGGCATGGATCTAAGGAGAATAATTTGGAAGTCGTCAGTGTCCTGCCAGGCTCACCTCCTACCCTGCCTCTTTCTCCACCAGGTTCTTCTCAGCCTCCTTCACCTGAAATTTAACTATCCTCTCTGTCCTTTCAGAATACTTTTGATCTGAGGTACTAATATTTCCCCAGATTAATTGCGTAGCATCATTTTCAAGGTGCAACTTAATTGCACCACAGCTAATCTGTACCTTCATTTATTTTTTTATGTTATTTATTTATTTATTTTTCTTCAGGCTGAAAAAGGAAGGTAATTTCTGGGTGTCTCACATCTGCTAACTACCTTCTATGACCAATTGACTGATGTGGCTCTCCCTATCTAACTACCCCAGGACAGAATGCCAGAAGAATCTAGACTGTTAGAAAAAGTCACTGAGGAAGTACCACTGTCATTATAACTTGTGCCTGAAGTGACCCTCCATCACACTTTGGCCTCCTGAGCCTTCCACAGATAACAGGGTCCTGGGCACAGGCTGCAGAACCTACTGTGACTCTGTCTTGTCCTCACAATGAATCTGCTACACTCTGTATGACGAGGACTAATCTATCTGCATCCTCCATTGCTCTGTCACATTTCGCAAGACCTACCTCCAAACTGACATTTTATTTTGCCAGGCCCCATCCTCAGGGTGGATGAAACTTTTCTTCTCGGATTCAAAACCATATCATCCCATCTCCATTAACAAAGCCTTTTTTGGCGTGGAGCTGGCAGAGTTCACAAAAGTGATAAGCTTATATACAATACAAGTATAATTAATTTTAGGGGCCACAGGGTGGCTCAGCTGGTTAAGCATCCAACTCTGGATTTCCACTCAGGTCGTGATCTCAGGGTTGTGAGATCAAGCCCCACATCAGGCTCTGTGCTGACCTTGGAGCCTGCTTGTGATTCTCTCCCTCCACCCTTCCTCACGGATGCTCTCTCTCTCCCCTTCTCTCTCTCTCTCTAAAAGAAAAAAAAAAGTAATTTAAAAATTCTATTTCCTAACCATTTTATCAGATCAAGAAAATTGTTGAAGTCTTCCAGGACAGGTCCCATTTACATGTTTATGTGTGCCACGTAGTCATCATTTCTGCTTGGGTAGTGCTATCAGACACAGAAGTCTCACAAGCCTCAGTGGTCCCCGGCTCTGGCTTTATAGTTGCAGCCCTCTGGAGGGATTGGCAGGCATATAAACCATATATAGATGCTTGTTTTACAAAGGTAGGCATAGCAGAGACATCTGTGACCATCAGTTTCTGTCACAGTCCTAATCTGCATCCACCAGTGACTAGAGATAGTTTATTTACTGTCTTATATTGCATAATTCTTGTGTCAATACTTGATTTGCTTCATCCATAATACAGAATGGAATTCCGGCTACTTTGATTTTCCTGGGTCTTTTTTTACAATGCAGAATATCTCAAAGGCTGACAATCCAGCTTTGTCTCATTATATGTTTTTGTTTACAAAGATAGTAGAGGGATGACACCAGGATAAGTTCTCAGTATCAGTGTATGCAAACAACAGCAGGGGAAAACAAAGACACTATCTTAAGTCTTTTTCACTTAAATAGTGAATATGATGTTATTCAGGACATGAAGTCATACTAGGAAGTTTATGGAGTCATACTAGGAAGTTTAGATTTCTGATTACTAGGATACATCTTATATCAGTGGTTCCAGAGCACAGGGACACAAACTCTTAAAGACCTTGGTATTATTGCAAGGACTACATGCAAAAATCCTTATATACATCAATTTTTTTCCCTAGACTGAAGGAATATTAGGTCTTACCTATATGTGTATTACAGTTTTTGAAGTGTAAATAGATGCCCTTAGGATTACTGTATTATAAACATTTTAAAAGCACTCAAATATAGATTATGGTCAATTATTATCAATTAATATCTATCAAATACTTTTTGTATGAGAATCTACAAATATTTTGGTTTTAAGAAGGTTCTTCCCTCTGAAAAATTTACAATTCCTTTGTTAAGTAGAATATGTACTCCTATCCTTACTGGTAATAGATGAACAAAAGTATAATCATTATTTCTTTTTCATTTTCTGGAAAGATCATCTATTTGAAAATATCATGTTTGAATAATACTTATCCTGCCCCTGCTATTTCAAGTGACTAGTTACTGAACAGTAGTTTTATGCCTAGACCTATAAAAATCATTTTATATACCTAATATTGTTTGTACTTCACAATAGTCCCATAAGGTGTTATTTCTCTCCTTTTATAGAGAAAGAAACTGAGGCTTGGAGAGAGAAAACTTGGCAAAGGTGACCCAGTCCTGTTATGTGACAGAACATAAATTAAGCCATGTCAGAATTATTTCATATCTTTGCTTATATGCAAGACACCAACAGAAAAAAAATCACCCTTCTAAAAAATGCTAGTGAGATAATCATCAGTAATTCTTAAATAGAGAGATGTTTATCAAGCATTTATCCATGATGGGTCAATTTTCCCTAACTGCTTATAATATTTTTTGAAATATTTATTTATTATTGCTCCTTCAATGGAACAATAGAGGGAGGTAAAATGAACAAAAAACCTCTTTAATTAAGGTAGGTAGATTCAAAACAGGTAATTAGAAATCAAGTATTTGTTCTTCTTTTGTTTTTAACATTTACTTTTTTATTTGAGAGAGAGAGAGAGAGAGAGAGCAGGAAGAGCAGCAGAGGGAGATGGAGAGAGACAATATCACGCAGGCTTCCAGCTGAGTGTGGAGCCCCAAACAGCCCTCAATCTCAGGACCCTGAGATCATGACCTGAACCAAAATCAAGAGTTGGATGCTTAACTGACTGAGCCACCAGGTTCCCCAATATCATATATTTGTTCTATGATCAATTAAAATTCTTGTTCAGAAGAGCTTCCTACCAAAAGACTTCAGTAGGAAAGAAACCTGCACATCATCTTGTGTGACTTTTAGGATGTCCTTCAACTGTAATTATCAGTAATAATTCAGGCCCATGAGTATTCTTGAGTTCTTCTACTTCTCAGATTATCTCTAGATGAGCAGCAGAAACACTGCAGATTTCTGCCATCTCCAAACTAATCTGTTTTTATGGGTTTTGCCTCATCTGCACAACTGCTATCCTTGTTTGTAAAAATGGCATTCTATCAACTACAGTCTGGAGAGTTGTCCAATTTAAACTCTGTTAATATTTTAAAAGGAGAAATGGCACCTATATATTTAAAAGTGTGCCTGCATTACAAAGTAATATTGACTTTTAAACTAGACTTAAACGTTGCAAAGATTGTACAGAGAGCTCCTATATACCTCCATACCAAATTTCTGTTAGTATGAACATCTTACATTAGTACAGTGCATCTGTCACAACTAATGGACCAATGTTGATATATTTTTGTTAAAGTCTATACTGTATTCAGATTTTGTTACTTTTTACCTAATGTTCTTTTTATGTTTCAGGATCCCATCCATGATACCACATTGCATTGAGTTTTCAGATTTCCTTAGGCTCCTCTTAGGTATGACAGTTTCCTGGATTTTCTTTCTTTCTGTGATCTTGGCAGTTGAGGATTTGTGGTCAGGTACTTTGTAAAATGTCCTTCAACTGGGGTTTATCTTTTTTTCTTCATGATTAGACTGGGTTACTGGTTTCCAGAAGGAAGACCACAAAGACAAAGTGCCATCTCTACCACCTCATATCAAGGGTATATACTACCAACATGATTTATCACTTGTTGAATTTAATCACCTGGATAAGGTAGTGTTTGTCAGGTTTCTTCACAGTAAAATTACTTTTTCCCCTCTGCTTTCCATTCTTTTCCAAATATAGACCAACATCTAGTGTAAAATGTAAGAAATACAGGGGCATCTTGGTGGTTCAGTGGGTTGAGCAACTGACTTTGGCTCAGGTCATGATCTCAGGGTCCGGGGATTGAGCTCTACATCAGGCTCTGCACTCAGTGGTGAGTCTGCTTGTTCCTCTCCCTCTGCCCCTCTCCCCACTCATGCTTTCTGTCTCTCAAATGAAAAATAAAATCTTTTAAAAAGTAAAATACTGTATGTTGGCTAATTGAACATAATAAAAAATAAATATAAATACCTCCATAGTAATAAATAAATAAATAATAATAAATAAATAAAATGTAAGGCATACAGTTTTTAGAGATTGCCTATAGACTACACAATTTATAGTTTTATTTTCCAGAAATAATAGCTTGATCTTGGAAACAGACCAAGAAACATTAGCTTTTTTAAAAGTCAGTATTTTGTCCATTATTTTGGTGAACTATCCAAGTTCTTCAATAGGATATGCAGTGGTTATTGAAAAATATTAATTTATTTCCCATATTTCTCCAAAAATATTTGCATGTGGCAAAGATATATGGATTTTTTGTTTCACCAAATGAATCTACTTTTAAGAATAAGTGATTTAAGAAGCTGAGAGATCTGTGATTCTCTACTCTGTATTATCCCAGAAACAGTACTATCACCATGCTGTGTTGCCCTCCTTAGGCTGATAAACCTTGCTTTTTGGTTTTCTACTTAAAAAAAAAAAAAGCCAGAGAGAAAATAGGAGGAGAAAATATATAACTAGGACAGAGGATATTATTAAAAATGTAAAAGCAGATAAAGATGACATTTAATACTTCATAAGAAATCTATTGTTATGAAAAGGAATGTATCAAGGAAAAAAAATAGTTCAGCCAACACTGAAATTTCATTTCTTAGCTCCTTAATAAAGACTGAGAAGCCCCCCCCCCCGGGCAAAATGCTTATCCCTTCTCGCATGCCTAGAATAACTGTATTTCCCACCTTCCCTTGCTCTTAGCTGATGCCTTGTCATTAAGTTCTGACAAAGGGATGTTGATTAAGTTACAGGTGTCTGCCCCTGGGAAACTTCTTTAAGAGATAGTTAGTCTATACCTTCTATCTGTTGTTGTTTTTCCTTTCCTTTTCTCTTCTGACTTGAACACAAGCCAGATGGGTGTGGCTGAATATGGTCAAGCCAAAGTTGACCATGAGTTGTCTGAAGGAATGAAGAACATAATTGGTGAAACAACAACATAGAATCAGCTGAGTTCGTAACACAAGATGCACCTGCCCTAAAATGACTGTCTCCACACTTTTACATGAAACATCAATAAGTTTTTATCTTTTTAAAGCCACTATCATTTCTGGTTTTCTGCCACTCACAAACAATTAATATAATAACATTCTGAGCCCAAGCTCTTCTTTAGCTAATAATAATAATAGCTAATATTTATTGAATATTTCCTTTTTCCCCAGCACTTATGTGCATGATTTACATATAGTAGCATTTGAAACTTTCAATAACTATATGAAACAACATTATTAACTTTCTTTTACAGTTGAGCAAACTGAAGCTCATGGACTTGAACTGTTTCAAAGATCATAAAGCTGTTCCATAGCAAAGCTAGGATTTGAATTCAGTTAGTCTGGCTTCAAACACTGCACTCCAAAGAAACTGTTATTTACTCAAGACTTTTTTAGAATATCAGAATAAAAATAATTTTATATTAAAGACAGTGTTGAGGTTTCAATATTGTCAATAAATACTTAGGCAATATAATGTAAAGCTCAAAAACATGAGACCTAGAGACAGACGATGTAGGCTTTGACATCATCTATGTATTAACTACATAATAGATTCTAGAATCCATTTCTAATTCCATAGATTGAATGGTTAGAGTTTGTCAGTCCCCCTTGCCCTCCTTGCACTCAAGTGGCATATGTATTTTACTCTGAAAATGGCAAGTATTTACTGTACTATAATTATTTTGAGAAAAAAAAAACTGAGTAGTTTGCTTCTTACTTGACAGTCTATGATAATGACCTAATAAGACATAATACATAGAATGTGACAAGCGTCAGAGATGAGGTAATTTGTAATTTGAAATTGTGGAAATTGCAATTCAAAGATCTCTTATAGTTTTATTCTCTAAATATATTATAGTGGCATGTGTGCCCATAAGACTGTGTCGAATATTAGGCAAAAGTTTACCAGAATATATTCTTCAATTTTATTTTTGTGTGTGCTTATTTATTTATATTTCTATGTCAAACTTATTATTGATTGTCTATTACCACATACTCAAGCTGCAACGATCAGACCAAGGAGATTTACGTAAAGTGCTTAGAATAGTCCAAAACGGTATCCTCAAAGACCACAGTGATGATAACCTCACGTAGGCTGAGTGTTTGCTGTGCACCTGGCACTTTTGTTTCTTATGCATTGATTTATTTGATTTTTCTAATTACCCCTCTGACAGAAAATCATGAACCCTCTTTTATGGATGAGGAAGCCAAGGCACAGAGAGGTTGAAAATGTTGCTACAATCCTAAAATAAGTGGTAGAGCTACAACATGAATCCAAGCAATTGGTTTCCAAGATCTGCCTTAACCCATCATGTTGTATGGTTTTTCTAAAATATGAGACCTAAATAAATACATAAATAGGAAGATACTTCTGGAGTAAAAGATTATTTCTTATTTCTGCTTTACTCCTGCTGGCTTAAAATGTGAAAATCACCAGGAGGGAGGTTGTGTTAAACCCTTACTTCAAAAAAGAAATAAAAATATTTACATAAATGTGAAATTACCTCTCAAGATTATGCCCAACAATATTTTTATTATACATAATTATATGTAGTATCCTCTACCCTGTATATCATTCTTAACACAGAGAAAATGCCACCATCCTAGAACTTCTATCTTGAAATTAGAAGTATAATCAGAGCTCAACAAATTAATATTATCATCCACCCAATGTCATCAATCCTTTAGAATAAAAACAACAATTGAGTCTATTTCTCTAAATATTTTGAAATGGTAATCTAAATACAGTGATTTTATCCAAGGCATTGTATCTTATAAGCTTCTAAATGTAAATGTTTACCCTGTGTATCTTGCTTAACTCAACATAGAGAAAAATACCACATTCTAGGAGCTTCTACCTTAAAATCAGAAGTATAATCAGAACTCATCCATCAATGTCATTAATACTTCAGAGTAAAACCAATTACCAAGTTTATTTTTCCAAACACTTTGAAATGGTTATTTCAATATAGGGATTTTATACAAGGTGTTTTCTCCTATCAGTCTCTAATTGTAAATGCTCTATAAATCTGAGCTACGGATTTATAGCTTGTAAGAGAACTCAAGAAATGAAATTTTTATTAAGCTATTTGTGGAATTACAAATTGCTTCCATATACAAAACAGAACATTAACATTTCTCTAAATTATTATTAGGTATACCTAGTGTACAATGTATACATTTTGAAATGCAACATAATTATCAGTACTTAAAAATATTCTGATCTCTATCATTAGCCTTTAACATGTACTGCTATTTTAGAGAGGTAGATGAGTAAGTAGCACAATGTAGACAGAAACAATTTGTTTGGGATTAAAGTCAAAGGTATAGTCTTTGGTAAAAGTACATGGACTACACAGATTTTGAATGCCCTAATTAATTACTTTCTTAACAAATTTAGTCTTTCTAATAGTCTTTCCCTAGGAATAATGGATAGTTCACAAAAACCAAAATGGAATGGTGACAAAAACCTTTAGGCTCCTTTATTGCATTCATAACAGTATTCATAAATATAACACTTGTCCCATTGTTTTCAATTATTCAGTAGTTCAATAATTATTTTTGATTTCTCTGGGTATACATAATAATATTGTCAGTAGTTCAATAATTATTTTTGATTTCTCTGGGTATACATAATAATATTGTGCTAAAGATAAATGAGATATTTATATCCTTCAGGAGCTCACTTTCTTAGTAATATGTGGTGTTATAGTGAAAATACTTCCTTCATTTCAGTATTTTATACTTCGGGTTATAATAATCTATCCTTGTTTCTGATTCTTATGGAATCTCTGTAAGAGTGTATTTTCTTCCTTTTTGTATTCTTAGTGACAAATTCTCATCTCAGCACAAATGAAATCAAGATTTGGTTTGGCAAAGGAAATAGACATTAGGCCATGAGAGTAGATGGTCTGTTTGAAGAACAAGCAACTATTTCACGTGTCCGGAAGTGAAGTAGCAGAGTTGGGAAAGTGAGTTAAACAGAAGTCACCTTGATAATATTGAAATAAAATATTTGGTAAAATTATAAGTATTTTTAAACATTTTTGGTGTCTCAGAATATTTTTCTAGCAGAAGATGCTGATTATACTGTAAAAATAACTATGGGTTATATATATATATATATATGAGTTTGTGGGAAACAACCCTCTTGGTTTAGTCTCTAGTTCAAGAGACCACTCTTTCCTCCTTGTAGTTGTAATGATTAAAGTGGTCCTTCTTAGGTCAGCTATGACCTGGATCTAATTTTCTTTTCAAAGATCTGGAGTTCGATCCAGAGCATTCTTTTTTTATTTGTAAATTTCTTCTCCCCAGGTACCTTTGTATGAAATTCACACATGCTTAAATGTCTTCCATACTAAAAAAACCAGTAGTGCCTCTTAATTCCATCTAGTAATCCAGGTACTGCTTAATTCTTAATCCCTTTCATAACAACTTATTAAGGGTTATTCTAAAATGCCTTTCCTCATTTCTTCACACACCATTCACTTTCTAACCCATTCCATTTTATAATCTTAATAATCCACTCAAAGTGCTTTTATTAAAATCGCCAATGTTGTCTTTGTCATCAAATCAAAAGGTACTTCTTAGGTACTATCTTATATAGACTTTCAGTATTTTGCTTAACATCTCCCTCCTTGAAACCCTTAACTTCTGTCAAATATTCTCCTGGTTTTTATTTCTTCTCCTTCTTTACTTTTTTGTTAGATTCTCTGTGAGTCTACTTTTCTTGTTCCTACATATTCTTCAATAGCAACCCCATTTATTCCGAAGGCTTCAATTACCATCTTCATGCCAACAGCTTCCTTCTTGTTATTTCCGTACCTCTTTTCTGGGCTTCAGATTTCCATATTTGACTGTTTATTTGACATTTCCACTTATATATCAAAATCACTTCAAAATTAACCCCACCCAACTTAACTAGAAATCTAAGAACCATGTTTTAATTCCATAGCCTCTGAATTCCCACTTATAATAAAAATCTAAAAGTTGATTAAAAATATTTCTAGTACTGGGGGGAGGAGCCAAGATGGCGGAGAAGTAGCAGGCTGAGACTGCTTCCGCTAGCCGGAGATCAGCTAGATAGCTTATCTAAAGATTGCAAACACCTGAAAATCCATCGGCAGATCGAAGAGAAGAAGAACAGCAATTCTGGAAACAGAAAAACAACCACTTTCTGAAAGGTAGGACCGGCGGAGAAGTGAATCCAAAGCGACGGGAAGATAGACCCCGGGGGGAGGGGCCGGCTCCCGGCAAGCGGCAGAGCAACGGTGCACAAAATCAGGACTTTTAAAAGTCTGTTCCACTGAGGGACATCGCTCCAGAGGCTAAACCGGGGCGAAGCCCACGCGGGTTCAGCGTGGCCTCAGGTCCCGCAGGGTCACAGAAGGATCAGGGGTGTCTGAGTGTCGCAGAGCTTGCGGGTATTGGAACAGGAAAGCCGGCTACAGAGACAGAGCCGACAGTAAGCTCACAGCTCCGTGTTACCTTGAACTGGTCGCAGGCTCAGAGAGCTCGGAGCGCGGCCGGAGGTCAGGCAGACGGGAGTAACTGGGCGCTGTTCTCTGAGGGCGCACTGAGGAGTGCGGCCCTGGGCTCTCGGCTCCTCCGGGCCGGAGACCAGGAGGCCGCCATTTGTATTCCCGTCCTCCGGAACTCTACGGAAAGCGCTCAGGGAACAAAAGCTCCTGAAAGCAAACCCGAGCGGATTACTCACCCGGGCCCCGGGTAAGGGCGGTGTAATTCCGCCTGGGGCAAAGACACTTGAGAATCACTACAACAGGCCCCTCCCCCAGAAGATCAACAAGAAATCCAGCCGAGACCAAGTTCACCGACCAAGGGGTGCGGTTTCAATACCAAGGAGAGCAGCAGAATTCCAGAGGAGGAGAAAGCCAAGCACGGAACTCATGGCTTTTTCCCTGTGATTTTTTTTTAGTCTTGCAGTTAATTTAATTTTTTTCTTTTTCATTTTTTGTTTTTTTTTTTTCTCACCTTCGGGTAAATTTTTTTTTTTTTTAACTGTTACCTTTTTCTTTTTTAACGATTTTTTACTAGTTTATCTAATATATATATTTTTTCTTTTTTACATTTTTCTTAGGTGTTTTCCTTTTTTTTTAAATTCTTTTCTTTTCTTTTTTCTTTTTTTTTCTTTTTTCTTTTTTCTTTTTTTTTTTTTTCTTCCTTTTTGAACCTCTTTTTATCCCCTTTCTCCCCCCTCACGATTTTGGATCTCTTCTAATTTGGTTAAAGCATTTTTTCCTGGGGTTGTTGCCACCCTTTTAGTATTTTACTTGCCCCTTCATATACTCTTATCTGGACAAAATGACAAGACGGAAAAATTCAACACAAAAAAAAGAACAAGAGGCAGTACCGAAGGCTAGGGACCTAATCAATACAGACATTGGTAATATGTCAGATCTAGAGTTCAGAATGACAATTCTCAAGGTTCTAGCCGGGCTCGAAAAAGGCATGGAAGATATTAGAGAAACCCTCTCGAGAGATATAAAAGCCCTTTCTGGAGAAATAAAAGAACTAAAATCTAACCAAGTTGAAATAAAAAAAGCTATTAATGAAGTGCAATCAAAAATGGAGGCTCTCACTGCTAGGTTAAATGAGGCAGAAGAAAGAATTAGTGATATAGAAGACCAAATGACAGAGAATAAAGAAGCTGAGCAAAAGAGGGACAAACAGCTGCTGGACCACGAGGGGAGAATTCGAGAGATAAGTGACACCATAAGACGAAACAACATTAGAATAATTGGGATTCCAGAAGAAGAAGAAAGAGAGAGGGGAGCAGAAGGTATACTGGAGAGAATTATTGGGGAGAATTTCCCCAATATGGCAAAGGGAACGAGCATCAAAATTCAGGAGGTTCAGAGAACGCCCCTCAAAATCAATAGGAATAGGCCCACACCCCGTCACCTAATAGTAAAATTTACAAGTCTCAGTGACAAAGAGAAAATCCTGAAAGCAGCCCGGGAAAAGAAGTCTATAACATACAATGGTAAAAATATTAGATTGGCAGCTGACTTATCCACAGAGACCTGGCAGGCCAGAAAGAGCTGGCATGATATTTTCAGAGCACTAAACGAGAAAAACATGCAGCCAAGAATACTATATCCAGCTAGGCTATCATTGAAAATAGAAGGAGAGATTAAAAGCTTCCAGGACAAACAAAAACTGAAAGAATTTGCAAATACCAAACCAGCTCTACAGGAAATATTGAAAGGGGTCCTCTAAGCAAAGAGAGAGCCTACAAGTGGTAGATCAGAAAGGAACAGAGACCATATACAGTAACAGTCACCTTACAGGCAATACAATGGCACTAAATTCATATCTCTCAATAGTTACCCTGAATGTTAATGGGCTAAATGCCCCTGTCAAAAGACACAGGGTATCAGAATGGATAAAAAAACAAAACCCATCTATATGTTGCCTCCAAGAAACTCATTTTAAGCCCGAAGACACCTCCAGATTTAAAGTGAGGGGGTGGACAAGAATTTACCATGCTAATGGACATCAGAAGAAAGCAGGAGTGGCAATCCTTATATCAGATTAATTAGATTTTAAGCCAAAGACTATAATAAGAGATGAGGAAGGACACTATATCATACTCAAAGGGTCTGTCCAACAAGAAGATTTAACAATTTTAAATATCTATGCCCCCAATGTGGGAGCAGCCAACTATATAAACCAATTAATAACAAAATCAAAGAAACAAATCAACAATAATACAATAAGAGTAGGGGACTTTAACACTCCCCTCACTGAAATGGACAGATCATCCAAGCAAAAGATCAGCAAGGAAATAAAGGCCTTAAACGACACACTGGACCAGATGGACATCACAGATATATTCAGAATATTTCATCCCAAAGCAACAGAATACACATTCTTCTCTAGTGCACATGGAACATTCTCCAGAATAGATCACATCCTCGGTCCTAAATCAGGACTCAACCGGTATCAAAAGATTGGGATCATTCCCTGCATATTTTCAGACCACAATGCTCTAAAGCTAGAACTCAACCACAAAAGGAAGTTTGGAAAGAACCCAAATACATGGAGACTAAACAGCATCCTTCTAAAGAATGAATGGGTCAACCGGGAAATTAAAGAAGATTTGAAAAAAATCATGGTAACAAATGATAATGAAAATACAACGGTTCAAAATCTGTGGGACAAAACAAGGGCAGTCCTGAGAGGAAAATATATACGGTACAAGCCTTTCTCAAGAAACAAGAAAGGTCTCAGGTACACAACCTAACCCTACACCTAAAGGAGCTGGAGAAAGAACAAGAAAGAAACCCTAAGCCCAGCAGGAGAAGAGAAATCTTAAAGATCAGAGCAGAAATCAATGAAATAGAAACCAAAAAAACAATAGAACAAATCAACGAAACTAGGAGCTGGTTCTTTGAAAGAATTAATAAAATTGATAAACCCCTGGCCCAACTTATCAAAAAGAAAAGAGAAAGGACCCAAATAAATAAAATCATGAATGAAAGAGGAGAGATCACAACTAACACCAAAGAAATACAAACTATTATAAGAACATACTATGAGCAACTCTACGCCAATAAATTTGACAATCTGGAAGAAATGGATGCATTCCTAGAAACATATAAACTACCACAACTGAACCAGGAAGAAATAGAAAGCCTGAACAGACCCATAACCAGTAAGGAGATTGAAACAGTCATTAAAAATCTCCAAACAAACAAAAGCCCTGGGCCAGACGGCTTCCCGGGGGAATTCTACCAAACATTTAAAGAAGAACTAATTCCTATTCTCCTGAAACTGTTCCAAAAAATAGAAATGGAAGGAAAACTTCCAAACTCATTTTATGAGGCCAGCATCACCTTGATCCTAAAACCAGACAAGGATCCCACCAAAAAAGAGAGCTATAGACCGATATCCTTGATGAACACAGATGCGAAAATACTCAACAAAATACTAGCCAATAGGATTCAACAGTACATTAAAAAGATTATTCACCACGACCAAGTGGGATTTATTCCAGGGCTGCAAGGTTGGTTCAACATCCGCAAATCAGTCAATGTGATACAACACATCAATAAAAGAAAGAACAAGAACCATATGATACTCTCAATAGATGCTGAAAAAGCATTTGACAAAGTACAGCATCCCTTCCTGATCAAAACTCTTCAAAGTGTAGGGATAGAGGGTGCATACCTCAATATCATCAAAGCCATCTATGAAAAACCCACCGCAAATATCATTCTCAATGGAGAAAAACTGAAAGCTTTTCCGCTAAGGTCAGGAACACGGCAGGGATGTCCATTATCACCACTGCTATTCAACATAGTACTAGAGGTCCTAGCCTTAGCAATCAGACAACAAAAGGAAATTAAAGGCATCCAAATCGGCAAAGAAGAAGTCAAATTATCACTCTTCGCAGATGATATGATACTATATGTGGAAAACCCAAAAGACTCCACTCCAAAACTGCTAGAACTTATACAGGAATTCAGTAAAGTGTCAGGATATAAAATCAATGCACAGAAATCAGTTGCATTTCTCTACACCAACAACAAGACAGAAGAAAGAGAAATTAAGGAGTCAATCCCATTTACAATTGCACCCAAAACCATAAGATACCTAGGAATAAACCTAACCAAAGAGACACAGAATCTATACTCAGAAAACTATAAAGTACTCATGAAAGAAATTGAGGAAGACACAAAGAAATGGAAAAATGTTCCATGCTCCTGGATTGGAAGAATAAATATTGTGAAAATGTCTATGCTACCTAAAGCAATCTACACATTTAATGCAATTCCTATCAAAGTACCATCCATCTTTTTCAAAGAAATGGAACAAATAATGCTAAAATTTATATGGAACCAGAAAAGACCTCGAATAGCCAAAGGGATATTGAAAAAGAAAGCCAACGTTGGTGGTATCACAATTCCGGACTTCAAGCTCTATTACAAAGCTGTCGTCATCAAGACAGCATGGTACTGGCACAAAAACAGACACATAGATCAATGGAACAGAATAGAGAGCCCAGAAATAGACCCTCAACTCTATGGTCAACTAATCTTCGACAAAGCAGGAAAGAATGTCCAATGGCAAAAAGACAGCCTCTTCAATAAATGGTGCTGGGAAAATTGGAGAGCCACATGCAGAAAAATGAAATTGGACCATTTCCTTACACCACACACAAAAATAGACTCAAAATGGATGAAGGACCTCAATGTGCGAAAGGAATCCATCAAAATCCTTGAGGAGAACACAGGCAGCAACCTCTTTGACCTCAACCGCAGCAACATCTTCCTAGGAACAACGCAAAAGGCAAGGGAAGCAAGGGCAAAAATGAACTATTGGGATTTCATCAAGATCAAAAGCTTTTGCACAGCAAAGGAAACAGTTAACAAAATCAAAAGACAACTGACAGAATGGGAGAAGATATTTGCAAATGACATATCAGATAAAGGACTAGTGTCCAGAATCTATAAAGAACTTAGCAAACTCAACACCCAAAGAACAAATAATCCAATCAAGAAATGGGCAGAGAACATGAACAGACATTTCTGCAAAGAAGACATCCAGATGGCCAACAGACACATGAAAAAGTGCTCTATATCACTCGGCATCAGGGAAATACAAATCAAAACCACAATGAGATATCACCTCACACCAGTCAGAATGGCTAAAATCAACAAGTCAGGAAATGACAGATGCTGGCGAGGATGCGGAGAAAGGGGAACCCTCCTACACTGTTGGTGGGAATGCAAGCTGGTGCAGCCACTCTGGAAAACAGCATGGAGGTTCCTCAAAATGTTGAAAATAGAACTGCCCTATGACCCAGCAATTGCACTATTGGGTATTTACCCTAAGGATACCAACGTAGTGATCCAAAGGGGCACATGCACCCGAATGTTTATAGCAGCAATATCCACAATAGCCAAACTATGGAAAGAACCTAGATGTCCATCAACAGATGAATGGATCAAGAAGATGTGGTATATATACACAATGGAATACTATGCAGCCATCAAAATAAATGAAATCTTGCCATTTGCGACAACATGGATGGAACTAGAGCGTATCATGCTTAGCGAAATAAGTCAAGCAGAGAAAGACAACTATCATATGATCTCCCTGATATGAGGAAGTGGTGATGCAACATGCGGGCTTAAGTGGGTAGGAGAAGAATAAATGAAACAAGATGGGATTGGGAGGGAGACAAACCATAAGTGACTTTTAATCTCACAAAACAAACTGAGGGTTGCTGGGGGGAGGGGGTTTGGGAGAAGGGGGTGGGATTATGGACATTGGGGAGGGTATGTGCTTTGGTGAGTGCTGTGAAGTGTGTAAACCTGGTGATTCACAGACCTGTACCCCTGGGGATAGAGTATTATGCCTCCATCAGAAAGGATGAATACCCAACTTTTGTAGCAACATGGACGGGACTGGAAGAGATTATGCTGAGTGAAATAAGTCAAGCAGAGAGAGTCAATTATCATATGGTTTCACTTATTTGTGGAGCATAACAAATAGCATGGAGGACATGGGGACTTAGAGTGGAGAAGGGAGTTGGGGGAAATTGGAAGGGGAGGTGAAGCATGAGAGACTATGGACTCTGAAAAACAATCTGAGGGTTTTGAAGGGACGGGGGGTGGGAGGTTGGGGTACCAGGTGGTGGGTATTATAGAGGGCACGGATTGCATGGAGCACGGGGTGTGGTGCAAAAATAATGAATACTGTTATGCTGGAAATAAAAAAAAAATTAATAAAAAAAATAATAAAAATAAAAATAAATAAAAAAAAATATTTCTAGTACTATATTGTGTCTTCTATTTTCTCTATATTTTAATTGATTTCTAGTTTTTTCTTTATTGTGGAAAACATACATAACTACTCGATCAATTTTTTTTTCTTTCACTGGATTTAATTCTTTCAGAAGAAAGTGTTTAGCACATGTGAGACTTAATATTTGATTATCATTTGGATGTTTCAAATAACCCAATCTACTATGTTCTGTGCTAAAGACATAACAAATGAGCTAAAACAAAGTTATTGCTATCTTGGAAATGCTGTGCTAGTAACACAAGAGTGACAGTAAAACAAAATAAACAAATTGATATCAGTTGATGATGTGTTAAGAAGAAAATTAAAGCAGGAATGGGGAGAGGAACTGGCATGCTATTTAAAATAGATGTGTGTGTGTGTGTGTGTTTAAATAAGATTGCATTTAATCAGAGACTCAAATGAAATACCATGGTAGATTTTCTCAGAGAAAAACAGTCCAGAAAGAGAGATTTTCAAATGGCATGAAGCAGCATGTGCTGGGATTGGTCAAGGAGGAAGGTGGGCTAGTGAGAGAGTGAAGAGAGAAGAGCAGGTGACAGATCATATAGGTCCTTGATGACAATGATTAGCACTATGAGTGAAATAACGAGCTGTTGCAGGGTTGTGAGCACAAAAGTGACATAATATGATTTACTTTTTCAAAACAATACTCTGGCTGTTTTACAATAAGTAGGGTAGAGAGAGAGAGTCAGCATGGAATTAGACCACCCCCCCCCCCCGACACACACACACTTACTTTGGGAGGTTCTTTAAGATGGTCTTGGTAAATGATGATAATGGTTAGGGCAAAGTGATCAAAGTAGAAATGATGGCAGATGGTGTGATTCAGGATAAATAAGGTAGAGCTTAAAGTTTTGGCTGATGAATTTGATGTATGATGAGGGAAAATAAAAGGAAATATGTATGATTCTAATATTTTTGGCTTGAGCAACTGGGAAAATCATGTTGTCATTTACTGAGAAGGGGGAAATGAAGAACAACAGATTTGAGAATGACAATAAAGAATTCAATTTTGGATATGTAAAGTTGGAGATAATTCAAACATATCCAACTGGAATTGTAAGTAGAGAGTTGGGTATATGGATGGATGAATTTCACTTACTCTCCATGCATTCAAGAAAAAATTAATCTTTTTGAGCCTCATTTTCTTCTGTAAGTTGACCCTGCTGGATTCCTTTAAGGATTAAAGGTAATATACTTGAAGGACACCTGGGTGGCTCAGTTAAGTATCCAATTCTTGATTTTGGCTCAGGTCATGATCTCAGGATTGTGAGATTGAGCCCTGAGTTGGGCTCCATGCTGAATGTGGAGCATGCTTAAGATTCTCTCTCTCTTCCTTTCCCTATGCCCCCCCTCTCCTGCTCTAAAATAAGATAAAGTAAAATAAAATGAATAAAAATTATATACTTGCAAGTATCCAAAATATGGCAACACAAAGTAAGCATTCAATAAGTTTTAGGATTTTTTTTCATATCAAAATGCAGCCTACTTCATAAAGTTTTGAGAGATCCAAATGAGGCATGGAAAAATTTCTACAAATTCAGAAAAATCAAAATATAAATTATTAGTTCTATTATCATTGATAGTATAACTAATAATGTTTTAGTACATTAAATTTTTATTTTATATGCTAATATTGCTTTTAAAAAATAAAGCATCACCTCACACATATATTAGAAATATAAGGTCTATTTCTTAGGCCCTTTGTGTAGTGAAAGTCTCAACAAAGAGAAACTGTTTTATTTTCTTGACCTTTATATAATCTTCAAGTCAATGGAAAATTGTAGTTCTTAATCATTACTTGGACAAAAGTAGTATGAGCACCCAAGTATTATTTATGGTATTAATTTCCTAGAAGATACATTATGTGTAGGATAATTTACCCTGGGAAAAAAAAAAAGGATGTGGTCAGCTAGGAATCATGACCACCTTCCAGTCTACAGTAATGGATGGCATCCAGTGCTACAAATACAATTCTTCCTGGTATAATCTGGTTCCCGTTTGATTAGATGACAGATAAAGGAAGCAAGGCAAGCAGAATGTCTTCTCTGACAAAACCACATTTTTATTATAGGCCTATCATCAATGCTCTTCATTCTGTAATCCTTGCCAACGTCAGCTACTCTAAGTCCTGAATACTCATGAGATGCTGTATTCCATTTAAAGACATTATTACCTTTCTGACCTCTTTATCAGCACAAGGTAGAAAATGAAGAAAAAACAAAAAAGGTCTCTATTCTGATATCTAACATATCAATGGTCATGAAAAGAGAAAAATGACATATTCATTTATTTAAGCTAATATGTTTAGCTCCAAAAGTCAGAGAGAAGAGATCAAGAGCAAGATAGTCATATCTGAGCTAAAGAAACTGTGACTATGGTCTTTTAGGAACTTACTGGTAAGTGTTTAACAACTTCCTCGATGGAGATCAAAAAGAGCAATTCAAAAGAGATTTTTCAACCAAATGGAGAGTAAGGTACTTATTGTTACATTTCCTTTGTGAAAAACTACTTGTCTAAGAGAGTGATTCTGAAACCAAACCAAAAAATGGATGAATAAAATGAACAAATAATAAAATGTTGAAAGTGACAACCTGAAAATCAGATTTGTACAGGAGGCAAACTGATCACTAGGATATTAAATTCTTATTGAGAGTCAGTAGAGTAAGAGGGAGAGGCATCACCAATAGCTAGCTGCTGGATGTAATGGCACCAAAGTGTGCTCCTCCAACTAGTAACTGGCCTTCCTGTCCTTATTTTGTTGCATTTAACCTAGGCGTCTTGAGTTGTGATAAGTTTCTTATCCTAATGGCCAGCTTAGTGACTTTAACCATGAAAACCTACTTCTAATCTTCTAGCTTAAGTTTTTAGCCTGTTTATGATTTCCATTATCTTTGCCGCTGACCACTTATTTTTTGCTTATTTTGTTTCATCAATTTCACAGGTTCGACTGTTTTTCTGACTTGGGATTTATTGTCTTTTCTACTTGATGGCTCTGCTTGCATGTCTTATTGTGAGTACCCCTGACTCTGATAAACTCAACTACAGTGACCCATAGAAAGAGCCAGATATCCACCAACAATGAAGATTATTTAGTCTGGATAAGAGGTTCAGAGGCATTTTAATGTGTTTTATAGTCTCTTTTACAATTGGAAGGTGCTAACAATATTCTTCTTGAAGTCCAAAAGCTGAGATGTAGCCCTGTTATCTTTGGTTAGGCTTTTTCCTTAATGGAGACAAAATGCCCTGACCTCAGCATGTTCTCATTGAGAGAGAGAGAGACAGAAAGACAGAAGGAAGGAAGGAAAAAAGGGAGCAAAGAAGGAAGGACCTATTGCTGTTTGCAAAGCTATCATCTCTCTTATAGAATATATTGCTTTGTTCATTAAATCAATAAATACTTCCAAATGAGCAGAGCACTATAAACATCACAAGGGATCTAGAGCAAGGTAAGCCCCAGAACCTAATAGCTTGATCTTAATAGTGCTAGACAACTGGACCAAAAGGTCATTTCTGAATCTTGATAACTATACTGAGCTCATGTGTGTAAGGTAGCAACTTTCCTAGACTCCACATAAAATCATTAAATGGTATCCAGGTGTCTTACACTGTGAAATTTTTCAATCTGTGTCTGCTTAAAGGGAGATACATGGTACAGACTTAAGAAAAGGAAGGATCTGCATATGCTTTCACTTTATACATTTTAAAAAACTCATACAGTACTAAATCATGCTCTAATCAGACTGAGCAAGATTAAAAGGACTTTATTTGATCTCTGTAGACTTATATTTAGGAAAAAAGTTATTTTCTTAGAGTCATATTGAAATGAAATAGCTTACCAAATGACACTGTGAAAATATTTGTTATGGAGATTCTTGCAATATGACAAACATGAATGTTTATGTATATGATGATTTTCTATCATCTTATTTTTATGAGTCCAAACAGAGATTGCTTTTATACCAGTATTTGAAATATCTGTTGTATTATGTTAAAAAAAGCAATATTATAATTTTTACTGTCAGTAAGTTTTAACATTCCAGCTGATTAACTTGACACCTAAATTCCCTTCCTAAATGTTTTCATTAGGCATATATTCTTATTTTCTTTTATTTTACAAATCTTTCCACAAAAAATACTTCAGACACATTTTAGGACCAAAACATTCATTTCCAAAAGGAAATACAGCTCTGGATTATGGGTGAGTGTTGTTGATCTTAAAGTAAACTCTTTTCACAAATGAGGACCCTCCCATTTATATCAGGTTGGTTTTTTTCTAAAATTAGACACTATAGCACAACGCTATCTATCTGGGCATTTGAGAAGCACACACATAGTTTTAGTGCCAGCTGTGTCACTTTCTGGCGATGTGACTTCTGGCAAACCAGGTATTTTCTCAACCATCTTTATGCTTATTTGTTAAATTAGAATAATAATATTCCATGCCAGACAGAGTCATTCTTAGGATAACATGTGATCATACACATAAAGCACTTATTGGGAGGTCTAATAATATTCTTTCTCAGTTTGACTCTAATTAGGGGACTCCCAGGTAGAAGGTGAGAATAATCATTCAAAGGTTTGTCTTTAAGAGCCCATGGGAGAAAACTAAATTTTAACAAAACAAAGGAGGAAGAGAAGGCACGTGTCTAACTGCTGGGGTATGTTTTGTGGGATAGGGAGATGTGAGCAGTTGAGAACTTGCATATTGCTAAATTCATTTCAATGTAGCATATTTAACTATGTGTATGAAATTCTCCAGGGAAATATGAAAGTGAGATAGGATGTACAAGTAAAGTAGTCCATTGAGCAACATGGATGGGATGGTGAAAATGCTGACTTGAGTGACCACAGTACTTGGTGAACTAGAAGTTGAACTCAGGTGATTTGAATCTCATTTTAGAACACCTTTACCTTTTTTTCATACATCTCTAGAATGAGGTTCCTTGGCTTTTTGTTTGAACGTTTTAAGTGAACATAGCAATTTGATGATGGGAACTTCAAGATGCCATGGGATAGCACATTCAAATTCTTTTATTATTTACAGCTATTCTTCATTAGCTTGTATCAAACTTGAATTTACTTCTGATCAAATCAACGGCAACGTAAGCAACTTGGATTCCTAAAATGTGTTTCAATTAAATAATGACAAATTTCAAAGCAAATCATTGTGCCCATTTCTGTAGCAATCTTGTCCTATTTCCTTGTTCGCTTACTGAAGTATAAGAGATGACAAGCATCTTTAGACAGGGTTTTAATTAGTTTCCATATGTGATGCTTTTATACCATGTGGTCCTGAAATTTTCTTTTTGTATGGAAAAAAAGGCCACTTAAACTGCTTTAATTATTTACCTGCATCAGTTCTGATATTCCCCAAACAGATGGCTTTGACACTTTTTTGCTTGTTTCTGTTTCTGATTTTTTTTTTTTAAGCTTTGCTCTCATTCCAGAAATTCAGAGAGACTGGTTTACTTTGTGAGCAATTGTATTAAAGAGAAGTAAAAGATTGACTGTAGGTCATCTGAAGGATTTTGTGCTGTTAAACTCAGTTGCGGGGAATGACTGAAATGAATTTAAAATTGCCTTTCCTAAAGAGTGAATGGATGCTGTCCTCTGATTTCTGACAGCACAGGGCTTGTAGAGCGTCTTCAAAATGAATGAGATTTTGACATTTCTTATCCGCCCTTTTTTCCTGGTTGTGGGAGCTGGGTGGTGGAGAAAGAGGTTGTTGTTTGATTTCCACAGCTGTACTAAACAAACAGTGAGTTTTGGCAAGGGTAAATCATTTCGTAGGGGCACATGAGACATTTATCTGAGAGAAATGATTTATTTCTAACACAGATAAATGCTTTCCATTCTTGCAGTTGGGGTACTCACTGTGCTCCCCTTGGGAATCAAGCAGAGATACTCATCTTCTCTTTCTCTTCCTTTTCCTCCTTGACCCTGGCTAGTCTTGTGCCTACCAGAAAGCTCAAAAGGGAGACCTCAGGAGAGTTTGACACCAACACACTCCCAGAGTTCTGATGATTCTGAACTCAGAGGTTCCTCCATACCCCTGCCAACCTGAACTCTTCTTTTTGATAAACCCTCTCCTCTTTTCCAGTTGCTGCTTGAAATTCATCTTTCCAGAAAAGGTGTATTCAAGTCATTCACCTTAATTATTTCCTGAAACATTTTTTTTTGTGATGTACAACATGAAAACTTACATATTTTTACTTGAACTCTCCTTTTAATACAGTGTATGGAAGTCCTAGGTCCTTAACAACAATTCAAAATCCTTCAAAGACTAAATATTGCTTCTATTTCTTATGAAAAGAAATACTGTGTAATACATATGCCTAGTCTTCCATCAGTATTCTGAAATACTGATGGAAATTTTGAAATTCTCTCACCTTCCATCTCTCAGATTCTCACTAATACAATTTAGTGTTGCCAGTTTCTTCCTTGATTTTCCTGGTTCATCACTGTTCTTTAGTTTGAGTGGGTGTGGCTATTTAGCCTCATGTGAGATTTCATCACTATTTATTACTACATTTACTTATAGCTAAGTAATATTCTATCTTATTTACTGTAATATCTATTCGATTGCTGCCAAAATTCTCAGCCTAGTAATCTACTCCTGACTGGATTTAGGAAATGACTCTGCCTCCTCCTCTTCTACAGTTTGAGTTGCATCACTTCCTTTCTCACTACCCGTGATTTCCTCTGTATTTTCCCATCTGTCACTTCTGTATCTCCTGCCCCCGAACGTGTATCTTTCTTCCCCATCCAGTGTGGGCTGTCAGTCTTTCCCAAGCCGACTCTCCTTTCAGAAACTCTGTTTTGTGGATTGCCATCACTTTAATCTCTATTCCCCTTGTTTTAGGATATGCCCTGGTCTCTGTCTCAGACACAGAGTAGTTTTCCAAGAGGCATTTTTCACATGGATGAATGACTGGTCTTTTCTAGTGTAAAATTCAACCAATGGGGTATATCTTGAAATATGAACATTATATGGAGGAGCATACTTGTCTATCTCATTAATAATAAATGAGTCTTCTGTAAGATTGTTATGTACCGAGCTAGGAAAAAAGGTAATAACTTCTGAGTCTATTCCACAGGTTAGAATATGTGATCATATGGCTACATCCCTAACAAGTGTGGAAAATATCATCCCTCGCTGTTTAGCCACTTCTCAGTGACAATTCTACTTCATGGAAGAGACAGCACAATGGAAGTTACTTTAATAGTGAAGCCAGTTAGGTCTAGAGTTTGCTTTACAGTACTTTTTTTTTTTTAACAAATATAAAAGTTTGTCACCATCAGCCTGCCCAGCTTAGGAATCAGAAATGGGAAATTGCACATAAAATATTGGATACACTTTGTATAGTTCAATATTGTCCAAGATATGAACTATTATTTCAATATTTTTTACTTCCTTGGAGCTCTGAACTCCATTTTTTTTTCTCTAGCCCAGTGAGGCTACCACAGCTTTTGGATATTGCTTTCTCATGAACAGGAGAAGCAAATGATCTTAAGTGAAAAGAGAACAAAACAAAACAAAACGTTAGGGCAAGCATAAGACTTGCCTCAAAATATTTACTTTTTCTTGAGCATATTTTGTTTCTGTTTTCAATAGAAAGGTTAGTCCAAGGTAAACTACTCTTTTATTGGTACAAGCAGAAGCCCCAAGAGAGGATTTTGAGCAGACAAGTAGAATCATATGAGTTGAGTTATATATATATATTTTTAAAGGTTTTATTTATTTACTTGACAGAGAGAGATCAGAAGCAGGCAGAGAGGCAGGCAGAGAGAGAGAGAAGGAAGCAGGCTCCCGGCTGAGCAGAGAGCCCGATGCGGGGCTCGATGCCAGGACCCTGGCATCATAACCTGAGCCGAAGGCAGTGGCTTAACCCACTGAGCCACCCAGGTGCCCCGAGTTGAGTTATATTTTAAAATACCACTCTGAACACTGGATTTGAATAGACTATTGAAAAAAAGGGTAAAATTGAGAATGATTTTAAGATCATTGAAATAGTCTAGGTGAGAGATGAGAGTTATAGAAACATTGATAACCCTATAAATTCCCTGTATCTGAGGTCATTCTAGGATGTGGGCTAATGGGCCATGGCAGTTGCTGTTTATATCTTGGCCCTACTGTTGCCTCGGTTTAACTTCTTTCTGGACATCATGTAAATGTTCAATATAATGAACATTAAGGTGTCCTATAGCATTACTCCAAACATATATAATATAAGCACTTAATCCTCCTTCTACTGTACATTTTAATTCTCTTAACAGATTGCTTGAATATTTCCTTTCAAGTGTTAGTGATATAAATGAGCAAGATAAAATGTCAACAATGATTGACTTTATACTCAAAAAGATCTTCTTTCTTGCTGAAGAAAGTTTGTGATTGATTTATTTATATACTGTAAAGAAAATCAATTTCTCTTTTATTTAATATCAACCCATTTATTATTAATGAAATAAACCAATACACTCCTTCACATAATCATGTATTTAAAGATATATGAAAATGATAGTATTGATAATTATAGTACGTTGATTACTTAAATCATCCAAAAATCTTAAATCATGGGTACAAATAATGTTTTCCTTAAATATTTTAGCCCTCCAAAAGACAATATTGCATAAAGGTTGAGTGTGTGTGTGCACTGGAATAAATTACCTGAAAATAAAGCTTGGCTATTCTCCATGCTAGTGGCATTAAGCTGGGCATATAACCTACCTGATAAGTTAAATGTAAAGCTTAGGTAAGATAATCATGAAAATTTTTAGGACCATGCTTGGCTCACAGTTAAATTATTCCCATTTGTAGATGAATCCACATGATGCCTTCGATTATTTTTAGAGATGAGATTAAGGGATTTGTAAGATAGTTTCTCTTTATTAATATCCTTTTTAAGATTTAGACACTCTATCTCTCTTCCAAACCACCCCCCCCATCATGGATAACCTAAAATGATGTCAGGAGAATTTTAAGAGATTCCTTGAGCAAATAATGATAATAATTTCAATTGACAAAATTGACAAACCAAAGAATGCTGAAGTTTACCTTTTTTGCAGCTTCTCCCCATAGTTTTACAGAAATACCATCTGAGAAAACATCTTTTACTTTTCTTGTAAGAAACTGAAATACACAAATTGTTAAATATAGATATCCTTAAATTTTTGAAGGTATAACATACTCCATTGAGTCATTGGATGCTTCATAATTTGGCTCAATTTTAGATGGATTGTTGCGATGTCAAAGTAAGCCCCAAATACATAAATTATTTTGATTGATTTTTTTTTTTACCATCAGCAAAACGACACCTTAAACCTGCATCTGAGTTCATGGTATAAGACACGGGCAGTACAAATTGCTAAGACTATTCCCTCATGGAGGATTGCTGCAGTGTCTTGAAGAAAACATATTATTAATGGGTTATACTTAGTGCAGAGGGTTTAGTCAGCAAGAGGAAAGCAGTTTTTGTTAATAAGTGAACAATAAATGTTGACTCAGTGAAATAATTCTATATTTTTCAAAGGTATTTCATTGATAGAAAAAGTGTCAACTAGGCTATGCTGTCCTCTATCTTCTCACTTTTTATGACTCATTTTAGATACTTTTGAGCACTTTTTACAAGAATGCTTTGTGGAAGATGGTGTTGCAATGAGCCTATTGTCTTGGTGTTGCAGTGAGCCTATCGTCTTGATATAAGGGAGAGATCTTGACCCGAACAGATAGATTATACTTTGGAGAGTAGAGAAAAGATATTTTAGGGAAACCAAGTTATAAAATTAGAAATGGAGGAAAGAAAAGCCATTAGTAAGAAACAAAAAGCAGTCCAAAATGTATAAAAGGTTAGAAGACTTAGGTTGGGCCAGAATATCAAATAATATAGAGTTTATTTTTTCACTCCGGGGGCAATTTGGGACCACTGCAAGTATTTGAGCTGACAAGTTTTATGGCATATATTCAAAGATTAGTACTATATCAGCACTGCATTAGATGTATCAGAGAGGGCAAATAATTGAGGCAGAAAGACTAATTTAGAGCTCATTAAATTAGACCAGCTAAACGGATTTCAGGGCCTCAACTTGAATAGGGATAGAACTGATATGAACCAATTTTTGTTTCTATTTAATGATCCTCTTAAGTATTGGCTCTATATAGTTTAAATTCAAATTTAGTTCATTAAAAGCTAAAAACTAGAAGTACAACTAAAGCTAAAAATGTGGTCACACACACACACATATGTATATATGTGTGTGTATATATATATATATATATACATATATATATATATATGTCTTAAAAATCTTAAAAAAATATTTAGGTCATTATTTCCAGTTTCCAGTGACTGCACCCCAAAACTGGAGGACAGAAAGTTGCATCGGTCCAGCTGGTTTTTGGTATCCCATTCCAGGCATGCTGTTGATCTTTCCCAGGGAGCAGGGGTCTGAGAGAGAGATTTGCATTCAGGAAATTGACTGGGGAATACTCTGGGATCAGTATCTATGGTGAGCTTAGTAGGCAAAGAGAGAATATCAACTACAAACCGATTGTCAGGAAGGCCTTAACCAACCCTATGGGAAATTCTGCAGCTACGATATCCTTTCAGAGTTGTCCTGGGCTGGGGAAAAAAAGCCAGTATCTGTACCACCATATCTAACATTAATAAATAATAGCCAATGTAGAATTTGTAAACTACCAGTAATCCCAGCAGTTTATGGAATGAGTATCTTGGTACTGAAAGGCGTAACATGGCTGTCTAGGCAACGTACCACAATAAAGTATGGCAAAGAGTAGAGGTGAGGGGTCACATCTAACTTGAGTTCTCTAAGAAGATAATGTCAGCTGTAGGGTAGGTAAGAAGCAATTTCCATTCAATGAGTTATATTTTCTGTAAGTCACACCAGGATTTAATTAATCATTCCTTCATTGTTGAATATTTTTTCCTAATATTTTGCCATAATAATGTCATAATGTCATAAACATTTCATTAGCCATAGTTTTCTGTTGGACTATTCCTTTACAATATTTGCTTTTGACATATTTATGTGTCTATGCTTAGAGAGCAATATACATGCTGATTAGGTTAAGATGAGAATCTTTCCATATCTCACTCAAAACCTTCGGCCAGATGAGTGTATGGTTCCAGTCATTAGAGTCCTTAACTTAAGGGGAATTATTTTGCTTTCTAGAAGCCTGAAATTAAGCCACAAAAGGTTTTTCACAAATCTCAAGATTCACGTTAACCCTGCCCATATCCTAGCTTTATCTTTTTCAAGTAATGTTTCCCAGTGAATCAAACAATTCTACAATATATTATTTCTTTGAACCTGCAAGTGCTGATACAATCTGGTTCATGATATTCTTCATTGGCTGCTGCAATCTTGGTGTTGCAATGAGCCCAGAAGGAAGCAGAGGTAAGGAATCATGTAATTTTACTATAGGATGATTTTACAACTTATGGTAAGAAACAATTACAGAACTATCCCAGTGACTGTGATTATTTTTGACTATCACTATCAGACCATTGCCTATCTTTACTGGAAGCACATGCTCATAAAAATATGGCAAATATATATATGGTTTCAGATAGACTACAGAGAGCAAAGGATCTAGCTTGTCAGTATACCAACTGGTTTCCTTAGGGCCCAGAACAAAGAGGTACACTCCCTGTTGTTAATCAAGGGAGAATGATACCTATGTCTGTATCTATAGCTACATCTATGTTTCTGTCAATATTTGTAACTTTATATGATAGCTATTATTATTGTGTATCCATTATGATCCAGATACCTTTTTTTATTATGTTCAATTAGCTAACATATAGTACATCATTAGTTGTTGATGTAGTGTTCAGTGATTCATTAGTTGCATATAATACCCAGTTCTCATCACAACATGTGCCCTCCTTAATACCCATCACCCAGTCACCCCATCCCACCACACACCTCCCTTCTGAACTCTCAGTTTGTTTCCAAGAGTCCAGAGTCTCTCATGGTGTGTCTCCCTCTCTGATTTCTTCCTATTCAGTTTTCCCTCCCTCCCCCTGTGGTCCTATCAATATTTGTGTTTTTATATGATAGGTATTGTTATTATGTATCCATTATGATCCAGGAACTTTTATTTTGTTGATTCTTATAGCAACTCTATGAAGTAGGAGTTAATGCTATCAATTTTCAAATATGCCATGCTACATAGAAATGATAGACCTAGGATTGAATCATAGAACAATCTATTTCAGAGCCTTCATTCAGAGATTCCCATTCCTACCTACACATAAGAAACACATCTAAAGATTAAAAGAAATTAAGATGCTATACTACATCTCTGGAAATTCTGATTCAATATGTCTGGAGTAGAAGCTCCAAATGTATGCTTTAAAATCTGCCCAGGTAGTTCTGACATACAGCTAAGATCAAGAACTATTGCCTATGCTCATTCCACTCTACTTCTCTGCGTTTTCATGTCAAAAAGAGAAGGCCGATTGCCAGATTCCCAGATTGCTTATTATTGAGAGTCTTGTCAGGTAAATAAAAGTGAAGGTTACATATTGAGGATATCTGGTCAAGAATGTTTCTGTTCTGGTCTATTTTAACATCTCAGCCATCTGCTATGCTCATCACTTCTAAAAATGTTTTATATGTATATACTAATATTACAAATAGGAATATTGATAACATAATAAAATTGTTGCATCAATGATGAAAATAAGTAAAAGAGTTAAGTGAAGATCTTCTTCATTTATTTTCCCTACAAGATTTTTTCCTGTTGTAAATACTTCTGCCTTTGTTGACTTACTAATAAAGTTTTACTTGCTTTTGCACTAGTGGCTACTTAAATTGTAATCTTTTATGGTATGAAAATAGAATTAGGGTGCTGAGTCCTACTGTGAATACAGATTTTCATCTGGGTACATATTAAAATAACACATTCATTCCTATGAAATAATAGGTAATGAACTGGGTTCATTAATTAATAATAATGAACTAAGTGCATTAATTTGCCTTAAAATGAGCACCTACTATGTACCAGGCAGTTTTCTAAAAATGTTATATTTGTTTAATCCTTAAAACAACTTAGAGAAGTTAGAGAAGCAGGCTTGCATTCCACTGTACAGATGATGCAATGGAGTCTCAGAGAGTTTAGGTCAGTTGCCCAGCACCACCCAGCATTTAACTAGAGCCAAGTTGAATATAGGTTAGTACCACTCAAAAGCACTTGTCTTTGCCTTGTATCTAATTACTACAGTTTTTATGCTCAGTGTCCTAGGAAAAATCACTTTCTTGCTTCAATAATGTTTACTTAGCAGATGACAGAGTAGAAAAAGCAGTGTATGATGAAATAAGAAACCTGGGCTTATGTTCTTTCTTAACCATATGGATTCATAACATGAAAATATCAGAGCCTGTGGTCAAAGTGTTTCTGCTACGAACTCTTTTCTGTCAGTTTTACTTGGTTTGTTCATCTGAAAAATGGGTAAAAATATGAAACGTATCTTACGTGTTGCTGAGAAAATTTAATGCAAAACTACCTATTAAAAATACCTACTTAGGGTCACCTGGGTGGCTCAGTCGTTAAGCGCCTGCCTTCGGCTGAGGTCGTGATCCCAGGGTCCTGGGATTGAGCCCTGCATGGGGCTCCCCACTCTGAAGGGAGCTTGCTTCTCCCTCTCCCACTCCTCTGCTGTGTTGTCTCTCTCACTATGTATCTCTCTGTCGAGTAAATAAATAAAATATTTTTAAAAATACCTACTTAGATAGCACTTAGCATGGCAGGTACTTCACGCATATAGTTATTGTCATCATTAATAAAAATTCTCATTGATAATCAGCCATATTATTCCTATTTATCTCTCTATCTTAGCTTCAGGAAAATAGGATAAGTGTTTCATACTTTAAGAACTGAAGAATTATATCACATTTTACTGATATTATCAAAACATACAAGCCTTTATATGGTAACATAAATGTCTGTGAGGCTTTTTTGTTTTTTAATATCACCGCCCCAAATCTAGGGAATTTAATTGTGTCTTCTGAATAATATGATATAGTATAGAGAAGAAGAATTGTGTTTAAGGGATTACTGGGGGCATGAGGGATAAATGATCTGGATAAATTTATATAGAAAGAGTTCTGGTGACTTTTAACTTAATAGTTTATATCAGGCTAAATCAAACAAAGTGGGAGGCAGGTGTATCCAAATACCTTTTAGAAAATGTAGGGAAATAAGAGAGGATGCTCTGGAAATACCACAAATTTAGGCCATTCTTTCCACATTAATTGAATAGATGACAACTAGTATAACAGCTCCTTCTAGAAGCCAACTAAAGTAATTACAGAAAATTTAAAAGATAGCAAAAGGTATTTATATTACTATTGGAAATATAGTCAGTGTTATACTAGATATCTAACAAACTGAAGCAATCAACAAGGTTCATTCCTGAGAAAATAAGGTAAACTGTGAAAAGTCAGAAGAAATCTTCACAGAATCTCATGTATACACTGACCTTTGGAAAAGCTAGTTTTAGAAATAAAGAGTTGCAGGAGAGATGCTTTCAACATTTTGAAATAGGCTGAGGTAGGCTATCTGAGAGCAAACATTACCAATTCTAAAAAAGAAAAATTGCGTGGCATTCTTGGATTTATATTTTTCCCAAATGTGGCAGATTTCTTCCTTACTGTAATAAACAGAACACATAGAGGAGGCTCAGATAGACCTAGTATACATCATATATCTGAAGTCAAGGCAAGGTGGAATACAAAACAGTGTATAAAAATCTGACTCTAGGGGCGCCTGGGTGGCTCAGTGGGTTAAGCCACTGTCTTCAGCTCAGGTCATGATCTCAGGGTCCTGGGATCGAGTCCCGTATTGGGTTCTCTGCTCAGCAGGGAGCCTGCTTCCCTCTCTCTCTGCCTGCCTTTCCATCTACCTGTGATTTCTCTCTGTCAAATAAATAAATAAAATCTTTTAAAAAAAAAATCTGACTCTAAGAGAAAGCAAATGGGTGAATGAATAAATGTCACAGCAGAAATTAAAATATTGCTCAATGCAATAAGAGGAATAATAGATATTCTGACATCACTGACAAATTGAGAAGCTACCATAATTCAGAGACATCTCTTAAAAAGGGAAATCAGTCAGAGTGGAATGATTGAGAGCACAGACTGTGAAGCTAGACTATGGGTTTATATCATGACTCTACAATTTATTTTTTTTAAATTCCAGCATAGTTATCATAAAGTGCTATATCAGTTTCAGGTATACAATATAGTAATTCAACAGTACTGTACGTTACTCAGCGCTCATCATAAATGTATGCTTAATTCCCTTTACCCAGTCCACCCGTCCCTTCACCCGTCTGGGTGACAAACATCAGTTTGTCCTCTATCTTTAAGAGTCTGATTTTTTGTTTCCCTTATTTTTTATTTATTTATTTATTTTCTCATTTGTTTTGTTTCTTCGATTCCAATCATATGGTATTTGTCTTTCTCTGACTGCCTTATTTCACTTAAAATTATACCCTATAAAGTGTATAAATGTTCAATTAGCTAACATATAGTACATCCATGTTGACCCAAATGAAAAGATCTCAATGAGATCTCTCTCCCTCTCTTTCTCTCTGTGTATCATTTCTTTTTTATCCATTAATTTATCAGTGGATGCTTGAGTTACTTCCACATCTTGGCTCTTGCAAGTAATGCCATAATAAATATAGGGGTACACATATCTTTTCAAATTAGTGTTTTCGTTTTCTTTGAGTAAATACCCAAAAGAGGAAGTTCTGGCTTATTCGGCAAATCTATTTTTAATTTTTTGAGAAACCTCTATACTGTTTTCCACAGTAGCTTCACCAGTCTGCATTCCCATCAACAGTGCCTGAGGGTTCCTTTTTCTCCACATCCTCGCCTACACTTGTTGTTTCTTGTCTTTTTAATATTAGTTATTCCAACAGGGATGAGGTGATATTTCATTGTGGTTTTGACTTGCATTTTCCTGATGCTTAAATGATGTTGAGCATCTTTTCATGTGTTTGTTGGCCATCTGTATGTCTTTGTTGGAGAAATGTCTGTTCATGTCTTCTGCCCACTTTTTTTTTTTTTCACATTTTTCACATTTTTTTTAATATTTAATTAATTTTTTTTTTTTTTATTTCCAGCATAACAGTATTCATTATTTTTGCACCACACCCCGTGCTCCATGCAATCCGTGCCCTCTATAATACCCACCACCTGGTACCCCAACCTCCCACCCACCCGTCCCTTCAAAACCCTCAGATTGTTTTTCAGAGTCCATAGTCTCTCATGGTTCACCTCCCCTTCCAATTTCCCCCAACTCCCTTCTCCACTCTAAGTCCCCATGTCCTCCATGCTATTTGTTATGCTCCACAAATAAGTGAAACCATATGATAATTGACTCTCTCTGCTTGACTTATTTCACTCAGCATAATCTCTTCCAGTCCCGTCCATGTTGCTACAAAAGTTGGGTATTCATCCTTTCTGATGGAGGCATAATACTCTATCCCCAGGGGTACAGGTCTGTGAATCACCAGGTTTACACACTTCACAGCACTCACCAAAGCACATACCCTCCCCAATGTCCATAATCCCACCCCCTTCTCCCAAACCCCCTCCCCCCAGCAACCCTCAGTTTGTTTTGTGAGATTAAAAGTCACTTATGGTTTGTCTCCCTCCCAATCCCATCTTGTTTCCTTTATTCTTCTCCTACCCACTTAAGCCCCCATGTTGCATCACCACTTCCTCATATCAAGGAGATCATATGATAGTTGTCTTTCTCTGCTTGACTTTTCTGCCCACTTTTTAATTGGAGTATTTGTTTTATGGGTTTTGGGCTTTATATATTTTAAACATTAAAACATTATCAGATGTATCAATTGCAAATATCTTCTCCCATTCAGTAGGTTTGTTGTTGTTGTTGTTGATTGTTTCCTTTGCTGTGCAAATCTTTTTTTTTTAATTGATAACAGTCCTAATAGTTTATTTGTGCTTTTATTTCCCTTATCTTAGGAGACATATCTAGAAAAATGTTGCTAAAGCAGATGTCAGAGATACTACTGCCTGTGCTCTCTTCTAGGTTATTTATAGTTTCAGGTCTCACATTTTGGTCTTTAGTCCATTTTGAGTTTATTTTTCTGTGTTGTGTATAGTGGTCCAGTTTCATTCTCTTACATGTAGGTGTCCAGTTTTCCCTATACCATTTGCTGAAGAGACTTTTTCCCATTGCATAGTCTTGCTTCCTTTGTCATAAATGAACTGACCATACAGCTGTGGGTTTATTTCTGGGTTTTCTACTCTGTTCTATTGATCTATGTGTCTATTTTTTTTTTAACCACTACCACATTGTTTTGATTACTATACCTTTGCAGTAAGAATATCTTGAATTCTGGGATTGTGATAACTCCAGTTTTGTTCTTCTTTTTCAAGATTGCTTTGGCTCTTTGGGACCTTTTGTGGTTCCACAAATTTTTTATTATATTTTCTAGTGCTGTTGGTATTTTGATAGGAATTGCATTAACTTTGTAGATTGCTTTGGGTCTTATAAATGTTTTAACAATATTTGTTCTCTCACTCATGAGAATGGGATATTTTTCCATTTGTTTGTGTCACCTTCAATTTCTTTCATCAGTGTCTCATAGTTTTTCGAATATAGGTATTTTACTTCCTTGGTTAAGTTTATTCCTAAGTATTTTATTGCCTTTGGTGCAATTGTAAGTGGGATTGTTTTCTTAATTTCTCTTTTTGCTACCTTATTATTAGTATATAGAAGTGCAATGGACTTCTCTATATTGATTTTGTATCCTGTAACTTTACCGAATTCATTTATCAGTTCTAGTAGTTTTTTGGTGGAGTCTTTTGGTTTTTCTATATGTAGTATCATGTGATCCACAAATAATGAAAGTTTTACCTTTTCCTTACCAATTTGGATGCACTTTATTTCATTTTCTTGTCTGATTGCTGTTGCTAAGACTTTCAGTACTATTTTGAATAAAAGTGGTGAAAGTGGACTTCATTTCTTATTCCTGATCTCGTGGGGGGAAGCTCTCAGTTTTTCACCATTGAGTATGATATTAATGTGGGTTTTTCATATGTGATCTTTATTATGTTGAGGTATTATATATCTAACCTATTTTTCTCTTAAAAAAAACTTCACTGAGGGTTTTTTATCATGAGTGGATATTGTACTTTGTCAAATATTTTTTCTGCATTTATTGAAATGATCATGTTTTTCACCCATTCTCTTGTTGATGTATCACATTGATTAATTTGTGAGTGCTGAACCATGCTTTCATCACAGGAATAAATCCCACTTGACGGTGGTGAGTGATTTTTTAAATATATTGTTCGATTTCGTTTGCTAGTATTTTGTTGAGTATTATTGTGTCATGTTCAGCAGAGATATTAGCTTATAGTTTTCTTTTTTTATTGTGTCTTTTTCTGGTTTTGGTATGGGAGTAATGCTGGCCTCATACTATGAATTTGAAAGCTTTCCTTCTTCTTCTATTTTTGGAATAGTTTGAGAAGAAGAGGTATTAACCCTTCTTTAAATGTTTGGTAAATTCACCTGTGAAACCATTTGGTTCTGCACTTTTGTTTGTTGAGCTTTTGATCACTGCTTCAATTTCATTGATAGTAATTGGTCTGTTCAAATTTTTGCTTTTTTTCTGATTCAGTTTTGGAAGGTTATAAGTTTTTAGGAATATATCTGTTTCTTTTAAGTTGTCTAATTTATTGGCATGTAATTTTCAAAATATTCTCATAATCTTATAATCTCTTATAATATTTTCATAATATTCTCATAACAATTCTCATTATAATCTTATAATCGTTTCTATTTCTGTTGTGTTGGTAGTTATTTCTCCTTTTTTATTTCTGAATTTATTGGAGTCTTCTCTCCCTCTCTCTTTTTCCTTCTATCTTCCTCTCTCTCTTAATGAATCTGGCTAAAGATTTATCAATTTTGATTTTTTTCAAAGAACCAGATCTAGGTTTCATTGATTTGTTCTACTGGGTTTTTTTTGTTTGTTTGGTTGGTTGGTTTTTGTTTTTGTCATTTTAGTTTCTATTTCATTTATTTCCATTCTAATCCTTATTACTTCTTTCCTTCAAATGGTTTTGGGTTTTGTTTTCTTTTCTTTTACCAGATTTTTTAGGTATAAGGTTAGGTTGTTTATTTGACATTTTTCTTGCTATTTGAGGCTACTTGCAGTAAGCCTGTATTGCTATACTATTCCCTCTTAGAACAGCTTTTGCTGCATCCCAAAGATTTTGGACCACTGTGTTTTCATTTTCATTTGTGTCCATATATATTTTTAATTTCCTCTTTGATTTCTTGGTTGATCCATTTATTGCCTAGTAGCATGTTATTTATTCTTCATATATTTGTGTTTATTCCAGACTTTTTCTTGTGGTTGATTTCTATTTTCATAGTATTGTGGTTGAAAAAGATGCACAATATGACCTCAGTCTTTTTGAATTTGTTGAAACTTGTTTTGTGACCAAACATGTGATCTCTTCTAGTTAACGTTCCATGTGTACTTGAAAAGAATATGTATTTGCTATTTTACCATGGGGTGGTTTGAGTGTATCTATTTGATTCATCTGTTCCAGTGTGTCAGTCAAAGCCACTCTTTGTTGATTTTCTGTTTGTATGATTGATATAAGTGGGGCATTAATTTATTTTCTGTTTGGATAATTGATATAAGTGGGGTATTAAAATCCCCTATGATTATTGCATAACATTTGATTTCTTCCTTTAAGTTTGTTTTTAGCTGCTTTGTGTATTTGGGTGCCCCCATGTTGGATGCATAAATATTTGTAATTGTTTTATCTTCTTCTTGGATTTTCCCTTTATGTCTCTGTAGTATCCTTGTTTCCTCTTATTATAGCCTTCATTTTAAAGTCTCTTTTGTCCAATATAAGTTTTGTTATCCTAGCTTTCTTTTCACTTCCCTTTACATGATAAAAGTTTTTCTATCCCTTCACTTTCAAACTGCCCGTGTCTTTGGTCTGAAATGAGTCATTTATAGGCAGCATATAGATGGTTCTTGGTCTTTTTTTTTTTTAAATCTAATCAGTCACCATGTGTCTTTTGATTGAAGTGTGTAGTCTATTTATGTTCAAAGTAATTATGGATAGGTGTGTACTTATTGCTATTCTGTTACTTGTTTTATACTTTTGTAGTTCTCTGTTCCTTTCTTCTTATTCTGTCTTCTTTTGTGTCTTGATGACTTTCTTCAGTGATATCCTTGGATTCTGTTCTCTTTATTTTTTACATATCTATTATAATTTTTTGATTTTTGATTATCATTAGTATATATACCATATTAAATATATAGCAATCTATATTAAGTTGATTGTTGTTTAAGTTTGAACCCATTATAAGTGCACTAAGTTTTCACTCCCTCTCCTTGACATATTTAAGATATATGCTGTCATAATTTTTGTGTTTTTATTTTGTGCCTCCTTTGACTATTTTTTTTTAAGATTTTATTTATTTATTTGACAAACAGAGACCACAAGTAGGCAGAGAGGCAGGCAGAAAGAAGAAGGGAAGCAGGTTCCCTGCTGAGCAGAGTGCCCAATGTAGGGCTTGATCCCAGGACACTGGGATCACGACCTAAGCTGAAGGCAGAGGGTTTAACCCACTGAGTCACGCAGGCGCCTCTCCTTTGACTATTTTTATAGATATACTTTATTTTATTGCTTTTGTGCTTTAACCTCCATACTTGTTTTATAAGTGATTAATACTACTTTTATTATGTTTTTATGTACCCATGAAATTTTTTCCTTTCCTGCATTTCTTACTCCTGCTTACGGTCTTTCCTTTCTACTTTTTCCTTTCTTATAGGGCTGGTTTAGTGGTGATCAATTCCTTTAACTTTGTCTTTTGGGAAGCTCTTTGTTTCTCTATTCTCAATTATACATTTGCTGGTTACTGTATTCTTGGTGGCAGGTATTTTCCTTTCATCACTTGGAATATATCACGCCACTTTCTTCAAGCCTGCTACGTTTCTACTGAAAAATCAGCTAATAGCCTTATGGGGTTTCCCTTGTATGTAGCTGTTTTCTTTTCTCTTGCTGCTTTTAAAATTCTCTCTTTATCCCTACTTTTGTCATTTTAATTATGTGTCTTTATGTGGACCTCATTTTTTTTTTTTTAATGGAGGCTTTTTGTGTCTCTTGGATCTAGATTTCTGTTTCCTTCCTCAAATTAGGTAAGTTTTCATTAGGTAAGATTTTCTGCCCCATTTCTCTCTCTTCTCTTTCTGGGATCCCTATAGTTCCAATGTTATTACACTTATTGGTGTTGCTGAGTTCCCTTAATCTATTCAAATTTTTATTATTATTTTTTTCTATTTACTCTTTAGCTTGAGTGCTTTCCATTATCCTGTCTTCTAGCTCACTGATCTCTTCTTATCATATCTCTACAATTTAATACCTGCAAGTCAGGGGGGTATTTTATCCCTCTTTATCTCAGTTTTCACATATGTTAAATGGAGATAATATTGGGTTCATTATCAAAGGAAGAGACTGAGACAAAGTTATGCAAAGCTTTATTCTATGCCAAGCATTAGAAGTTAGACTGACCGGCCAGGGAAATGAGGCTGAAACAAAGTAAAAGTTATGTAAAGCTTTATTCTATGCCAAGCATTAGAAGTCAGACTGACCGGCCAGGGCCGCCTCCGAAGAGAGCGACGCCCCTTGGCCTTACAGGCTGGTTTTTATAGGGCACAATTGCAGACATCTACATATATGGCTTTGGCTGATTGAATGTCTCCTACCTGTGTGTTTTAGTAACGGTTACCTGGAACCAATACTAGTAACTGTTGAGGTGTTTATTAAACAACAAAATGGCCTTGTTTTAGGTATGTGTTTTAGTAATAGTTACCTGGAACTGATGTAAACAAAATGGCCTTGTTTTAGTAACAGTTACCTGGAACTGATATCAATAACTGTTGAGGCATTTATTAAAGAACAAAATGTCTACCTAGGCAACATGGAGTCACTATGGCTAAGTAGGCCCAGGCAGGCCCTAGGAGGTTAACATGTTTTAATGTGGAATCGACCCCAACAATAATAATTCCTAACTAGAGAAATGTATTGAATCTTAAATAAATTAATACATGTTAAGTGCTATTACATGAAGAACTCTTTTATTAAGATAATTAATAATAAGAGGAGTACAAACACCAAAGGGAAAGTAGAAAATGTAACAGAAGAGAGAATAAGAGTATAAGAAAGAATCATGAAATTAGCCAGTTTTAAAATAATGGCATAAATAACAGTTTAGTTATAAACATGTTAGGTTGAATCATATGAAAGTGATATTCTATGTGTCCTAAAATGTTAAATATTAGCAATTTCACCTAGGTCAACCTAAAGATATATATGAGTTTTAAAAATTCTGTTTTAATGAGAGAAATTAACTTTTAAAAATTCATCTAAAATATGAACAAATATACCCCTCACATGTTGATAGTGTAGTATTCAGTAAACCATGAAAATATTTCATGTTCTAAATTGCAAAAGTTGAATAATTATAGTTAATATTCCTCCAAATTCTTTTTAATGAAATAGCACAAATAATTTTATTATGAATTAGAGATAATTTATTAATTGTTGTTTTTCATTTTAATTTCACTAAGAAAAACTGATTTTTAATTTCCCTCTTTCAAAACTAATTTGAAGCTAAGATGGAAACTTGGTATATATTTGATCTACTTACAACACAGAAAATATCTTCTAGAGATAATAGCAATTAAACATGCATAATTATACAGAAAAGCAATTTTTAAAATGAGATTTCACTAAAGGTATTTAATTTGAGATTTGATTATATAAGGTTGGAAAATATTAGAGTCAGGAGAATGACCTAAAAGACTCAAGACTTCCTTTCTTATTTTACTTTATGTAATTGTGGATACTTATGTGATTACTCTGAGATATGTTTAATCACATATCTGCTATATTTATTGGATGATGCTTTTGATGGTTGTCATTCAGTTCGGATGGAAGACATGTTAGTACATGTTCATATTTTAATATGGAAGATATATTTAAAAATTAAATAATGGCTTTCTTAATAAATTTTAAATAATGATTAGCTACCTAATCATGTTAATGTGTTTGTTATTTCACCAAGAACAATATTTGTGAGGATGCATATTTTCAAGGAATTAGCAATACCTATTTTACTGCACAATTTGGTTAAGAACTTAAGGTTTTTAAAATGTCATTTAGAGAAAAACTTCTCAGTGGACTGAAGATAATATTTGTTGGAATCTTAAATTTTTATTAATGATTTTCACTCTAAACAAGATACAGCAATTAATTAAAAAACTAATTTCTACATCTTTAAAGAAAAATAACTAATGAGAGATAAGTCTCCCATTTCTGATATAGTATCTTTAGGAAAGACAGTGAAACAAGAAGCTTGCCCTGTTCTGATGTGGACAAGTTAATTATCCCTCATTATGTGCATCGGCAGGGACCTAAAACAGTCAGATCATGGAGCAAGAAGAGCCCCCAACACTATAGCTATAGTCAGCCACAGTAATTTCAACACAGGGAGTACCTGTATGTGCAGAAGACTCTGCCCAGAAGTGAGGTCTGAGAACAGCAGGGTCATGGGCAGTGGTGATGTGCTCACATTCAAGGGCATATGATCGATGACCAAATTCAAAATCTTCTGTTTGCTAACTGTGGAAATATGGGCAATCTACTTAATTTCTCCATCTCACAGTTTCCTTATCTTGACCTGGAGTCAATGGCATCTACTCACAAGATAGATTGAGTTCAATGAGTTAATTTGTTGAAATCTTTTCAAACAGTGCCAACCATATAGTAAGCACTCTAGATTTTAGTAATTAATGTTACCATCTCTACAGATACACCTAATACATGGCTTCTTTTCCATTTTTAATGCCTGGTATTAAGTGATTAATTCAGGCAATACTTCTGGTGAGGAGGTAGGAGAAGGTTAACAGATTGTTTCTGATTCCTTCAGCTGACCTGCAAGTGATTTTATAACACTTAGGTGTTAGTAGTCTGTTACAAAGGCAACCTGCATTTCATAGATTATTTTATTTTACTGAGTACACATCTTATACTCACTTACAGTTTTCTTATATTCACTCCATGTGGCAATTTTCCTCCCTTCCATGTGAGTGCTTGATATTAATTCCATTCCTCTATCAATTTTCCCCATTTTTTTGGTCAGATAATTCCAATGATGTACCTTAGTTAGGGACAGGACAGTGGACAGGTTTGTGTTCTGTCCATCCCACTAATGTACTAATACACCCACTATTCAAATGCTCAAGCTGTAGGGGGAGTAGAGGAATTCAGGCTTTTCCAATCTAACTGATATTTTCTGTCCCCTCAGGGAATCATATGAATTTTCAGATCTCCAAGTTACATTATTTTTCAGTTTCAAGTCCCATGTTGAGAATTGGGTTCACTAAATCCTAGATACCTGGGTCTTTTGGTGCCTTATACCAACATCTTTGTAATTATAAGTAAATGTTTATAACACCACTCAACTCACTGATGTTGCTCTAGTACGTTCAAATTAGGTCAAATGAGATTTCAATGCCCTCATAGTTAAAAGTTAAGAAAGAAATGAGTGAAAAGTAGAAATTAAAAGAAAAGTTTAACAGAATTGTGGTTGATAAGTGAAGGACTAGAACACTGCAAAAAATAATAAATATGTAAAGAAAGAGACTAAATGAACCTTGAAGGGGAGAAGCAGGAAGTCAAAGAAACTCATACTTAATGGATTTAGGCTTCCCAGTAAAGAATGACAAAGTTATGTAGGAGGAGTGAGAAGACAAGGAACTTTGGAACTTGCTAGTATGTATGTTTGTCACCATATAGTTCAGTAAGATTTCCCTATAATTTTTAATAATTTTCCTAGTTGGGTTATCCTTAGGGCTAGGCCATATCTTTCAGGAGAATTATAGGCAAATAATTTCATTTTATTGGAATATTCTGAAGAAGTTGAAGAGAAGTGGAATATATGATATCAGTAACAATAAATCAGAAAAAAGAACATCACTGCTTTTAAATTTGCTCTCTTAAAATCCTTATTTGAACTCCCTGGGATACTCTGGGAGCATGTTAATGAATCAATATTATAAGTAGGGATATTTTTAAGTTATTTATTCTGGGATTAAGGCAATGCCTGGCAAATGATATGTTGTCCTTTTCACACAATGCTGTAGAATCTTATTAGAAATTTCTGCTTCAGAGGAGTCAAGATGGTGGAGAAGTAGCAGGCTGAGACTACTTCAGCTAGCCGGAGATCAGCTAGATAGCTTATCTAAAGATTGCAAACACCTGAAAATCCATCGGCAGATCGAAGAGAAGAAGAACAGCAATTCTGGAAACAGAAAACAACCACTTTCTGAAAGGTAGGACCGGCGGAGAAGTGAATCCAAAGTGACGGGAAGATAGACCCCGGGGGGAGGGGCCGGCTCCCTGCAATAGGCGGAGCAACGGCGCACAAAATCAGGACTTTTAAAAGTCTGTTCCACTGAGGGACATCGCTCCAGAGGCTAAACCGGGGCGAAGCCCACGCGGGGTCAGTGTGGCCTCAGGTCCCGCAGGGTCACAGAAGGATCGGGGGTGTCTGAGTGTCGCAGAGCTTGCGGGTATTGGAACGGGAAAGCCGGCTACAGAGACAGAGCCGACAGTAAGCTCACAGCTCGGTGTTACCTTGAACCAGTAGCAGGCTCGGTGAGCTCGGAGCGCGGCCGGAGGTCAGGCAGACGGGAGAAACTGGGCGCTGTTCTCTGAGGGCGCACTGAGGAGTGGGGCCCTGGGCTCTCGGCTCCTCTGGGCCGGAGACCAGGAGGCTGCCATTTGTATTCCCGTCCTCCGGGAAAGCGCTCAGGGAACAAAAGCTCCTGAAAGCAAACCCGAGCGGATTACTCACCCCGGCCCCTGATAAGGGCGGTGCAATTCTGCCTGGGGAAAAAACACTTGAGAATCACTACAACAGGCCCCTCCCCCAGAAGATCAACAAGAAATCCAGCCGAGACCAAGTTCCCCTACCAAGGAGTGCGGTTTCAATACCAAGGAGAGCAGCAGAATTCCAGAGGAGGAGAAAGCAAAGCACGGAACTCATGGCTTTTTCCCTGTGATTTTTTTTTAGTCTTGCAGTTAATTTAATTTTTTTCTTTTTCATTTTTGTTTTTTTTCTCGCCTTCTGGTTAAATTTTTTTTTAACTTTTACCTTTTTCTTTTTTAACGTTTTTTAACTAGTTTATCTAATATATATATTTTTTCTTTTTTATATTTTTCTTCTTTGTTTTCTTTTTTAAATTCTTTTCTTTTCTTTTTTTTTCTTTTTTCTTTCTTCCTTTTTGAACCTCTTTTTATCCCCTTTCCCCTCCCTCACGATTTGGGATCTCTTCTAATTTGGTTAAAGCATATTTTCCTGGGGTTGTTGCCACCCTTTTAGTATTTTACTTGCTCCTTCATATACTCTTATCTGGACAAAATGACAAGACGGAAGAATTCAACACACAAAAAAAGGACAAGAGGCAGTACCGAAGGCTAGGGACCTAATCAATACAGACATTGGTAATATGTCAGATCTAGAGTTCAGAATGACAATTCTCAAGGTTCTAGCCTGGCTCGAAAAAGGCATGGAAGATATTAGAGAAACCCTCTCAAGAGATATAAAAGCCCTTCTGGAGAAATAAAAGAACTAAAATCTAACCAAGTTGAAATCAAAAAAGCTATTAATGAGGTGCAATAAAAAATGGAGGCTCTCATTGCTAGGATAAATGAGGCAGAAGAAAGAATTAGTGATATAGAAGACCAAATGATAGAGAATAAAGAAGCTGAGCAAAAGAGGACAAACAGCTACTGGACCACGAGGGGAGAATTCGAGAGATAAGTGACACCATAAAACGAAACAACATTAGAATAATTGGGATTCCAGAAGAAGAAGAAAGAGAGAGGGGAGCAGAAGGTATACTGGAGAGAATTATTAGGGAGAATTTCCCCAATATGGCAAAAGGAACGAGCATCAAAATTCAGGAGGTTCAGAGAACGCCCCTCAAAATCAATAAGAAGAGGCCCACACCCCGTTACCTAATAGTAAAATTTACAAGTCTTAGTGACAAAGAGAAAATCCTGAAAGCAGCCCGGGAAAAGAAGTCTGTAACATACAATGATAAAAATATTAGATTGGCAGCTGACTTATCCACAGAGACCTGGCAGGCCAGAAAGAGCTGGCATGATATTTTCAGAGCACTAAACGAGAAAAACATGCAGCCAAGAATACTATATCCAGCTAGGCTATCATTGAAAATAGAAGGAGAGATTAAAAGCTTCCAGGACAAACAAAAACTGAAAGAATTTGCAAACACCAAACCAGCTCTACAGGAAATATTGAAAGGGGTCCTCTAAGCAAAGAGAGAGCCTACAAGTGGTAGATCAGAAAGGAACAGAGACCATATACAGTAACAGTCACCTTACAGGCAATACAATGGCACTAAATTCATATCTCTCAATAGTTACCCTGAATGTGAATGGGCTAAATGCCCCTGTCAAAAGACACAGGGTATCAGAATGGATAAAAAAACAAAACCCATCTATATGTTGCCTCCACGAAACTCATTTTAAGCCCGAAGACACTTCCAGATTTAAAGTGAGGGGGTAGAAAGGAATTTACCATGCTAATGGACATCAGAAGAAAGCAGGAGTGGCAATCCTTATATCAGATCAATTAGATTTTAAGCCAAAGACTATAATAAGAGATGAGGAAGGACACTATATCATACTCAAAGGGTGTGTCCAACAAGAAGATTTAACAATTTTAAATATCTATGCCCCCAACGTGGGAGCAGCCAACAATATAAACCAATTAATAACAAAATCAAAGAAACACATCAACAATAATACAATAAGAGTAGGGGACTTTAACACTCCCCTCACTGAAATGGACAGATCATCCAAGCAAAAGATCAGCAAGGAAATAAAGGCCTTAAATGACACACTGGACCAGATGGACATCACAGATATATTCAGAACATTTCATCCCAAAGCAACAGAATACACATTCTTCTCTAGTGCACATGGAACATTCTCCAGAATAGATCACATCCTCGGTCCTAAATCAGGACTCAACCGGTATCAAAAGATTGGGATCATTCCCTGCATATCTTCAGACCACAATGCTCTAAAGCTAGAACTCAACCACAAAAGGAAGTTTTGAAAGAACCCAAATACATGGAGACTAAACAGCATCCTTCTAAAGAATGAATGGGTCAACCGGGAAATTAAAGAAGAATTGAAAAAAATCATGGAAACAAATGATAATGAAAATACAACGGTTCAAAATCTGTGGGACACAACAAAGGCGGTCCTGAGAGGAAAATATATAGCGGTACAAGCCTTTCTCAAGAAACAAGAAAGGTCTCAGGTACACAACCTAACCCTACACCTAAAGGAGCTGGAGAAAGAACAGGAAAGAAACCCTAACCCAGCAGGAGAAGAGAAATCATAAAGATCAGAGCAGAAATCAATGAAATAGAACCCAAAAAAACAATAGAACAAATCAACGAAACTAGGAGCTGGTTCTTTGAAAGAATTAATAAAATTGATAAACCACTGGCCCGACTTATCAAAAAGAAAAGAGAAAGGACCCAAATAAATAAAATCATGAACTGGGCGCCTGGGTGGCTCAGTGGGTTAAGCCGCTGCCTTCGGCTCAGGTCATGATCTCAGAGTCCTGGGATCGAGTCCCGCATCGGGCTCTCTGCTCAGCAGAGAGCCTGCTTCCCTCTCTCTCTCTGCCTGCCTCTCCATCTACTTGTGATTTCTCTCTGTCAAATAAATAAATAAAATCTTTAAAAAAAATAATAAAAAATAAAATCATGAACGAAAGAGGAGAGATCACAACTAACACCAAAGAAATACAAATTATTATAAGAACATACTATGAGCAACTCTACGCCAATAAATTTGACAATCTGGAAGAAATGGATGCATTCCTAGAGACATATCAACTACCACAACTGAACCAGGAAGAAATAGAAAGCCTGAACAGACCCATAACCAGTAAGGAGATTGAAACAGTCATTAAAAATCTCCAAACAAACAAAAGCCCAGGGCCAGACGGCTTCCCGGGGGAATTCTACCAAACATTTAAAGAAGAACTAATTCCTATTCTCCTGAAACTGTTCCAAAAAATAGAAATGGAAGGAAAACTTCCAAACTCATTTTATGAGGCCAGCATCACCTTGATCCCAAAACCAGACAAGGATGCCATCAAAAAAGAGAGCTATAGACCAATATCCTTGATGAACACAGATGCGAAAATACTCAACAAAATACTAGCCAACAGGATTCAACAGTACATTAAAAGGATTATTCACCACGACCAAGTGGGATTTATTCCAGGGCTGCAAGGTTGGTTCAACATCCGCAAATCAGTCAATGTGATACAACACATCAATAAAAGAAAGAACAAGAACCATATGATACTCTCAATAGATGCTGAAAAAGCATTTGACAAAGTACAGCATCCCTTCCTGATCAAAACTCTTCAAAATGTAGGGATAGAGGGCACATACCTCAATATCATCAAAGCCATCTATGAAAAACCCACCGCAAATATCATTCTCAATGGAGAAAAACTGAAAGCTTTTCCGCTAAGGTCAGGAACACGGCAGGGATGTCCATTATCACCACTGCTATTCAACATAGTACTAGAGGTCCTAGCCTCAGCAATCAGACAACAAAAGGAAATTAAAGGCATCCAAATCGGCAAAGAAGAAGTCAAATTATCACTCTTCGCAGATGATATGATACTATATGTGGAAAACCCAAAAGACTCCACTCCAAAACTGCTAGAACTTATACAGGAATTCAGTAAAGTGTCAGGATATAAAATCAATGCACAGAAATCAGTTGCATTTCTCTACACCAACAGCAAGACAGAAGAAAGAGAAATTAAGGAGGCCATCCCATTTACAATTGCACCCAAAACCATAAGATACCTAGGAATAAACCTAACCAAAGAGGCACAGAATCTATACTCAGAAAACTATATAGTACTCATGAAAGAAATTGAGGAAGACACAAAGAAATGGAAAAATGTTCCATGCTCCTGGATTGGAAGAATAAATATTGTGAAAATGTCTATGCTACCTAAAGCAATCTACACATTTAATGCAATTCCTATCAAAGTACCATCTATCTTTTTCAAAGAAATGGAAAAAATAATTCTAAAATTTATATGGAACCAGAAAAGACCTTGAATAGCCAAAGGGATATTGAAAAAGAAAGCCAACGTTGGTGGCATCACAATTCCGGACTTCAAGCTCTATTACAAAGCTGTCATCATTAAGACAGCATGGTACTGGCACAAAAACAGACACATAGATCAATGGAACAGAATAGAGAGCCCAGAAATAGACCCTCAACTCTATGGTCAACTAATCTTCGACAAAGCAGACAGCCACATGCAGAAAAAGGAAATTGTACCATTTCCTTACACCACACACAAAAATAGACTCAAAATGGATGAAGGACCTCAATGTGCGAAAGGAATCCATCAGAATCCTTGAGGAGAACACAGGCAGCAACCTCTTCGACCTTAGCCGCAGCAACATCTTCCTAGGAACAGCGCCAAAGGCAAGGGAAGCAAGGGCAAAAATGAACTATTGGAATTTCATCAAGATCAAAAGCTTTTGCACAGCAAAGGAAACAGTTAACAAAATCAAAAGACAACTGACAGAATGGGAGAAGATATTTGCAAACGACATATCAGATAAAGGACTAGTGTCCAAAATCTATAAAGAACTTAGCAAACTCAACACCCAAAGAACAAATAATCCAATCAAGAAATGGGCAGAGGACATGAACAGACATTTCTGCAAAGAAGGCATCCAGATGGCCAATAGACACATGAAAAAGTGCTCCACATCACTCGGCATCAGGGAAATACAAATGAAAACCACAATGAGATATCACCTCACACCAGTCAGAATGGCTAAAATTAACAACTCAGGAAATGACAGATGCTGGAGAGGATGTGGAGAAAGGGGAACCCTCCTATACTGTTGGTGGGAATGCAAGCTGGTGCAACCACTCTGGAAAACAGCATGGAGGTTCCTCAAAATGTTGAAAATAGAACTGCCCTATGAACCAGCAATTGCACTATTGGGCATTTCCCCTAAAGATACAAATGTAGTGATCCAAAGGGGCATGTGCACCCGAATGTTTATAGCAGCAATGTCCACAATAGCCAAACTATGGAAAGAACCTAGATGTCCATCAACAGATGAATGGATCAAGAAGATGTGGTATATATACACAATGGAATACTATGCAGCCCTCAAAAGAAATGAAATCTTGCCATTTGTGACAACATGGATGGAACTAGAGCGTATCATGCTTAGCGAAATAAGTCAAGCAGAGAAAGACAACTATCATATGATCTCCCTGATATGAGGAAGTGGTGATGCAACATGGGGGCTTAAGTGGGTAGGAGAAGAATAAATGAAACAAGATGGGATTGGGAGGGAGACAAACCATAAGTGACTCTTAATCTCACAGAACAAACTGAGGGTTGCTGGGGGAAGGGGGTTTGGGAGAAGGGGGTGGGATTATGGACATTGGGGAGGGTATGTGCTTTGGTGAGTGCTGTGAAGTGTGTAAACCTGGTGATTCACAGACCTGTACCCCTGGGGATAAAAATATATGTTTATAAAAAATAAAAAATTAAAAAAAAAGAAATTTCTGCTTCATAAGTAGGAAAATATATTACATTATTATTTATATTGCTTATGTTTCAAATTCAAGGCTCAGTCATCACTGTGACAGAACAGATCCTGAGACCAGAAAGCTTGGCAGAAGATAATAATGACAAAAACTAGGCAGGGACCTACAGAAGTTAAAAGCATGTATGGTACTTTAAAGTTAAAAGCATGTATGGGACTTTAAAATTAAGTGGTTGGTTAGCATATGATCTAGTACTCCCACTTCTGGGTATATTTCTGAAGGAAATGATATTGCTATATCAAAGAGATACCCGCACAATGAACCCACAAGTTCACTGTGGCATTTTTTACAATAGCTAACACATGGAAACACCCAAGAGTTGGTTGCCAGGGGCTGTGGAGAGGGGTAAATGGGGAAGATGTTGGCCAAAGGATACAAACTTTCAAGATAGGGAGGGAAAGATCATGCTTCTCTCCTTTATACCACTGTTTCAGAGAAATATAGCTGACCCTTGACCAACACATGCTTGAACTGTGTGGGTGCACTTATATGTGGATTATTTTCAATAAAGAGAATACAGCACTGTAAAAAAAAAGATGAATAAGTTCTGAAGATCTAATGTACTGCATGGCTATAGTTAAAAATATTGTACATTTGAAACTTGCTCAAAGAATAAATTAAATGTTTTCACCACACACACACACAGACACACAGTTAACTATGTGAGGTGATGGATGTATTAACTAACTTTATTGTGAAAACCAGTTCATTATATCAGATGATCATGTTATACACCTTAGATTTATGTAATCTTATTTGTCAATTATGCCTCAATAATTTTGGGGGGAAAGATAGTTGGTTAGTGTGAGGTGGTTTAGAGAAAGGGAGCCCGCCTCTTATAAGAGTATCAGATAGTCTGATCTCCAGCAAGAAGCTTTGTAGTAAAAGAAGGCAGTACTTTTATCATGGAACACAAAAGTAAGACACTAGTTACTGGGACTGAGATGAAAGTGAAGGTTTCTTCACAAAGCAATAACAAGAATAAAAATTGAAGTGTAAGGTATGAGCCTCTGTAGCAGGCAAGGTTGAGCACAAACACCCAGCTTGCTCCCTGAGGGCCTCTTAAATCCTCCCAGATGGAACATGGTAGCATTGAAATCTTTATGCAATAGCACCAATTAAAATCAATTTCAACGACATACCTCAAACAATGAAAGTAAGTTCAAATCCTAAAATGAAAATCACATAGTTCTTTGGTTTGTATTTAGGAGTTAAATTCAGCAGTATATTTAAAACCTTGAACTTGCCGTGCAAAATATATGCACGATATAGTATATGCTATAAGTTAGAATTCTTCCTTAATTTTTTCTTCTGAAAAGGTGAACACTATATATAATCTTAACTGTTGATGACACACACATAGTTGGGAATTAATTTGTATTGTTGTACTCTAGTACAGCTTTTTTTTTTAAAGTCTTTTTTTGAGGCATTATCGACATACAGTAAACTGCACATATTTATAATATAAACTTGGTAAGTTCCTTTGTTTTTTTTTAATTAAAGATTTTATTTATTTATTTATTTGAGAGACAGAGAGAGAGAGAGCACAAGTGGGGAGAGGAGCACAAGTGGGTTTCTTGCTCCCCACTGAGCAAGAAACCTGATACGCGACATGATCCCAGGACTCTGGGTCATGACCTGAGTGGAAGGCAGATGCTTAACAGACTGAGCCACCCAGGTGCCGCCTAAACTATGATAAATTTTGACATTTATATATGTCCACGAAATCATCACCAAAACTAAGATAATAAGCATGTTCATTACTCCCCCAATTTTTTCCTGTGCCTCTGTAATTCCTCTCTTCTGTTCTAGCTCCCACACCCAAGCAATCACTGATCTGGCTTCTGTAATTATAGGCTAGTTTACATTTGATATTTTTATATAAATGGTGTATATGTTATGTACTTTTTTATGGTCTGGGTCCATTTAATTCAGTATAATTATTTGAGTTGTGTGTATCAGTAGTTCATTTCTTTTTCTTTCCTCAGTAGTATGTCACTGGGGGAATATACCACAAATTATCTATTCATCTGTTAATGGAAATTCATGCTATTTCTAGTTATAATAAAATAAAGCTGATAAAAAGATTCATGTACAACTTTACCACCTCTAGAATTCTTATGATTTTAAGAATACAGCTATTCAGCTAAGGAAGTCAGAGAAAAATAATATAAAAAGCTTTTCAAGAGAAGCTGTAATGTATATGGCCTCAGTGGGAATTACACTGATAGCTCTTTTCCTCCATGACCACCTGTTATGTTCCATCAAGGCAAGTACGCAGTTTTTTACTGACTCAGGATGAATATGTACCTACGTAAGATTCTATGGTAATATTGGAGCACACTGAAGATAAGTTCTGCTAGTTTAAACTTCTAATATCATCATGAATTTCTTTATTCTGAGTACCCTTCTAAGGAATTGTCCTGAAGATGCCCAAGTTTCACCATTGTGAATTTTTGGAATATAATAATCTCCAAGTTATTTCTAATTAAATTTATTTTTTCATGTGAAAGGAATTCATACCCATATGCTTTGATTTCTAACATTTTCTGAAGGACAGGCTTAAAGTCCATTAAGCTTGAAAGCATTTAAGATTGATTACATACTTTTCTTCAATGATAATGGAAAACAAATAAGAACATTAAAACTACATTTTCTCCGTAACCTAATAAATATCTTCCACATGTTAAAATAATAGGATATAAGACTTGGTTGAAAGTTAAGTATGTCATTTCATCAAGGCTACTTATTTTGTACTCCTGGAGGTGAAGCAATTTGCTGAAAGCCACATAAGAACACTTGTTAATGACTGTGTAGGTATTCAAGCCTGTTACCATCAGACATTTGAGTGTTTTTTTTTTTTTTTTAAAGATTTTATTTATTTGACAGAGAAAGAGTCACAAGTAGGCAGAGAGAGGAGGAGGCAGGCTCCCTGCTGAGCAGAGAGCCCGATGCAGGGCCCGATCCCAGGACCCTGGGATCATGACCTGAGCCGAAGGCAGCGGCTTAACCCACTGAGCCACCCAGGCGCCCCCATTTGAGTGGTTTTATTTCCATCATTCCTTACTATTCCTGTTGTATTCTCAATTTTTAAAATAGCTTTCAAATTTGGGGAGACATACAACATTTTTATGCTAAATTTTTCATGAAAATAGATGTGTATTTTCTTAGCCAAAAGGTGTCATTTTACCAAGACAAGCTGTCATCACTGTGAAAGCTACAAACTTCTATCCATGGAGAAATCCAAAATCTATACTTTTTGTTCTTCCTCTAAGTAAAATGTTGTCTTTATTTACCTTAACTAAGAGCAGCTCTTGCTGGTAGAAATAGCAACAGTTTGCTTTAGATTAAATATTCTTTTAAAATGTCATAGTTCTTTTTCCTCCTACCCAAACACCCTATTCCCATCCAAGGAACTTTTCTCCATATAAAACTTTTCTACATTTTTATAAAGGTTAAATAGAAAAGTTATTTAATTTAGAATGTAGTAGACTATATGCCCTGAAGTAAGAATACTATGCCACTTAATAAATGTACAAACTTGTGCATGTGAATTTAGCTCCCAAAGCTTTAGTTTCATTCAAAATTATACATAATATTATTTTCTGTGCCAAACTATAAAGAGTATCATGAGAAGGAAATGTGGTACTTTATAGGAAAGCACTTTATAGACTAGCATGCTACAGAAAATATAATTGTAATTTTATCAATTCTCTGAAGCTGGATAAGGGAGTTGTAAAAATCTTGTCAAATGTCTAGGTTTAACCCCCCAGGTTTCTACCTATGGCAAAGCATGGAATGAAGACCTATACATTTTTGGAACGTAAGATCCACTTATATTGAGACCCCGGCAAAGGTTTTAGTAGAATATGTGTAGTTCTTTGCACCAGGGTATACTAAATATGGGGTAGGGATGGCCCCCTGGTGATGAAGGCACTATTGGGGAGGGGGCAAAAAGGATGCAGAAGCTTCCCATAGACCCAAAGATTTCTGTGTTCAAGTATGGAGTCCCTCTGCTTAATTAACATACCAACTTTGAACTGTGTAACTGAGGCAATCACATTCTTTAATTCAGATATGTGCTTTTAACATGTATGTATATAAATAACCTTTCCTGGTCAGGCATTGTTAATTCCTCCATCTCTAATGATGGACTAGATCAACATAGTCCTGGCTTCAGTAACTTACAATTGGGTTCCATCACCTCTCCATTGTTTTATCAAGTTTGTAAATGACTGAAGCTATATGGTATTTTGTAACCAAGATTTTAAAATAAGAGGCTCTTGCAATAAAGTTATGAAAAGACATGAGGAATCTTAAATTAATAGTAGTAAGTGTAAGAAGTCAGTCTGAAAAGTAGCATGTTGTATGATTCCTACTATATGAAGTTCTGGAAGAGTCCACACTATGGAGGCAATAAAAGGATTAGTGGTCACCAAGGATAGTGGATGGGAGAGATGAATAGGTAGAGTAAAAAGGATTTTTAGGGCAATGAAAATATTTTGTATGATAATGCAGTGATAGGTATATGTCATTATACTTTTATTCCAGACTCAGAATGTACAACACCAAGAGATAATCCTAAAGTAATCTATGGACCTTGTGTGATTGTGATATGTTAATGGAGATTCATCCTTGGTTAATAAGTGTACTATTCTGGAGAGCAATGTTGATAGTTGGGGAGGTTATGCATGAGCGGAAGCACAGGATATATGAGAAATCTGTACATTCCTCTCAGTTTTATTGTTCTAAATAAATATCTTAAAAAATCAAATATTTTTTAGAACAACATTGTTCTAAATAAATATCTTAAAAATCAAATAGAAAATAAGTAGAGTTCTTAATGAAATAATGGGAATACTCTATGTCTTCATCTGGTATCCATGCGTTTAATTCCAATGTGCATTTTCACTGTCTATAGATGACAGTAACTCCCCATTTCAATAATATCATTTTATTTCACATTTTCAAAAGAGAATGGTAAAAAAAAATACATAGGTAATACCTTTGACAAATTCCAATGTTTTGTGATAAAAATATTTAAAAAATTTCTACATGATAAATCGCTCTTCCAGAAAATAATACTAGTTGATAATAAGCATTTTTAAAACCTTATGCTTAAAATATTGTACAATATCTGATATGTGCATATACAGCCTTGGTGTGTGGTGAGACTTTCAGATCTGATATTCTAAAAAGCCCTAATCTTCATTACTTCATAGAGAATAATTCTGATTTGGAGTTGTAATTGATTTTTTAAAATACACATAAACTTAAATCTTTTCTTGAGTGGAGATCTTTGGTTTCTCTTGCAAAGTTTGGTTATAGTAAAAAAAAAAAGTAATCTTAATTTAAAATATTTAGGAAAAAGATGAAAATATACTTGCTTTTACAAATCATCTTTCAAATGAAAGTTGAGTAAATCTCATTTCATTGCATTTTATTTTGAAAGACAATGTTATTTACATGTCTTTTTTAAATTGCTAAAATTAAAGGGCAACATTTAGAAAGAATATTATGACTTTTGGTTTTATTCTTTCTGTGATTTTAGTAGATGTTAAGGGAAGTTTAAGTATTGTATTTAATGAAGAAACTATGGCAGCATGATGGAAGGAACTTAAACAGCATGGGCTCCCTCCCACCAAGGTTAATCTAGCTACTCCTGAATTCCTGAACCATAAGAAGAGAGAGAAATGCTTAGCCCCAGATATGGTAACATCTCTTAAGAATCTAGACAGGCACCTGGAAGCCCATTAATTATATCTTAACCCTTTCACTGTGGAGGGGACAAAGTTTTTATCTTACTGGTATATTCATCTGCTCTGGAAAAGGGTTTACCTTCCTGCCTACATTACTTAGTCCAGAATACTATGTAATTGTTTATAAAAAATCTAATTTATTGACATAAGGTCCTGTGTGAAACCATTTTGGATCAAAGAATGAGTCTGAGGATGACAGCTTGCTGTTTGGTTTGGTTGCTGTTTTCCAGGAACGAGTATATACATTGGACCAAAACATTTCTATGGCACACTTGCCTGATAGCTAAAATAGATAGATCTCCAAACCAAGGAGTGAAAGTAGGATTAGCTCTCACTCTCAATGACTTTTTAGAATTTGAGCTTTGTGCCTGTGTAACCCTAGACTCTCCTGGATTAGAGATCCTAGTCACAAGATGGTATTTTCCACTGAACATAAAAATATTCCTGTTGCTTGGTCGTTTTAAAGTCCTCATGTCAGTGAACAAGTAAGTAAAGAAAGGAATTACTACACTAATGGACATTTTGGTTAATCTATATAACAGAGATAGAGATGAATAGGTTTAAAACTTGTGGGTTTTACTGGGCATCCCTTGGAACTTTCTTGACTAGTGACAGCAATACATAGACAATTGCTAAAACCTAATCTGATAAGCTGAAGGGCAGCAAGGGTTCAGATACCCCAGAGATGAATGCCTGGTGAGCCCCATCAGACAAACAACTTACATCAGCTGAAATATTGGCCAAGAGGGAAAGAAATCTAGAGTAGGTAGATGAAAGGGATGACATGAAATTATGACTTCTGCTAGCTGCAAATGAGAATTATAACTTTTTTTTTTTTAAACTACTGTGAACAAATCTTATTGTTAGAGGTTGCAAATAGTACCACCTAGAAGAGTTAGCAACCCAGTGGACTTAATATGGGACACAAGCAGAATCAAATGATACAACTTTTGATTCATGCTTGGATACATTATGCTAAATCTTGGACCATCTCAACTTACCACAGATATAGTGTACTGTTCACTCACCTCGTCTGTGTACCATATCATATATATATTTATATATGCGTGCATGCATGTATGTGTGTGTATGTCTCATATAATATATAAAGATCAATTGCTTTGGTTTGCTGACTTATGCCTTTCTCCTGAGCTGTAGAAGGCTGCCTGTAGTGAGATTTCAAGGTAATTAAAGCCCCCCACGTCATTCCTGAACAAACAGGAAAAGGAGTTGGTGTATAGTTCTGCCAACTTTTTTATCCTCTGAAAAAAAGAGTTAATTCTGAGGTGCATTTTATGTAGTTTCTCATAGTTTCCCCCATGGGATTAAGCCCTAGTTTCCCACAGTAGTAGCCAATTAATTAACATACACCTCATTGGATTTTCAGTTTCCATGTCTCACATTCTCTCTTTTATTTAAATTTTAAGAGCTGTTATAATATAAAGTATAAGAGAACTACAGGGAGATTGTCTAGGTTACTTTTATAGCCTCATTATGCTATAGGTGTTCACATGCAAATACGCTGTAGAATGGCATCTCATAAGACTATTTACTTAACACATTTCATTCAATCTGATTTTGGTCCAAGTGGTTCATTGACTCAATTCTATACAGAATTCAGTTTCTCCACCCCAGGACATGTCTGCCTTTCAGTATATTCTCCCCATATTGATCATAATTTTTTTTGGTCCTATAAATTTACCTTTAGATTTGGTTACTTTTATATATTTTAAATATCATCTCTTTCATTTCCAGGTCATAGTGATACTAAAAATGTAATAGATGCTCTAGAAAATGAATTGACACAGGGAATATGGACAAGAAGGTATATCTGCCTAAGAGTATCTTTCCATCTTAATTTGAAATGTTAAGTAAAGTTTGGACCATCAAAGAAGGCTGAATCCAAAGATAGCAAATGGGTAGCTGTCTTATTTAGAACTGGCAATTTTATTCCTTCTAGAATAGATAGTATCAAATGTTTGATATCACTAATCTTTAGCATAGTTTATGGCCAGTGGTTTTCACACTCATTTATTTGAGAACTGTTCTTTAGAATGAGAATGTAAGAAATGTATGAGGTGTTTCACAATTCCACTTGTATTAGGAAACTGAAGACAATAAAACTGAGTATGTTTTTGAATATTCTTTTTTAAATACTACCTCAGGAGGACTTCTGCAACAATATAATTTTGATTTTGTCAGTTTTGAGACTAGAAAATATTTTACTAATTCTAAGAAACTGTATATATACTTACAGATATGTGTGTCATATATAGAATATATATATATTCTAAATGCTGTCAGTCTATAAGTTTCATTTTTTCTATTTAATAGCAAAAAATTATTTAAATAATGACATTGAAGGAAAATATATAACATTATACTATTGAGGAAATTAACTAGAAGGCAGAAAACATCTTTGAAAGAAAATTCTATTCAGCAAATACTTACTGAATGCTTACTAGGTGCCAGACACTGAGGAGAAGTTTATTGTAAGGAGTCAACAAATGCACTATGAGTCTCAGCTTTAATATTTTCTGACAGTGAAATCTGGGTTACTCCTTATTAAATTCTCTGCTAAGATCTTTATCATTAGAAGGAGAGTATGGATACTTCATCTTACAAGCTTGATGTTAGGATTAGATGAAATAATACATGCAAAATGTCAAGCAGTACCTAGGGCAAAGTGTTCAACAAATGTTAGTTATTGTTAAATTGTAGGGTATTAGGGATGAACAAGGGAGACCTCCAGCATGGAGACAGACAATTTAACATGTAATGATAATATAGTGGAATAGATGCTCTTACAAGGCTTCTAGAAGAAGGTCGTATTTAACTTAGAATCTGAGGAAAAAGAGGAAGTTGGCAGGGAAAATCAAAAGAATGAGAGTATTATGGAACAAAAGGAAGGATCAGAAGAATGAAAGACTATTGTGATTCCAAGGAACTAAATTAACTTAAGGGTAGTTGAATAATCAACTATGACTGAAGTTGAAAAGAGAAATAAGCAAGTTTAGAGCAGTGACTCTCAAACATTTTGGTCTCAGGACTTCTATTTACTCTTAAAAATTACCAAGACACTCAAAGTGCTTTTTTTTTTTTAATGTAGATTATATCAATCAATATTAAACACATTAGAAATTAAAGCAAATTTTAAAGCATTTATTTATTAATTTCTTTCAAATAGAAACAAGCACATTTTTTGTGTTAACACAAATAGTGTATTTTTATGATAAATATATTTTCCAAAACAAAAGAAATTATGGAAGGGTGGCATTGTTTTACATTTTACAAATCTCTTGAAATTTTGTCTAAATAGAAGATAGCTGGATTTTTATATCTGTTCTGAATTCAAGGTTTATATGTTATTTTTGTTGACATGTATGAAGCAAATATAGTCTCAGACAGATATGAAATAGGAAAAGGGAAGATATATTTCAATAACTTTTGCAGATAACTGTGGATAGTTTCCTTTTGATACTATGTCAAAAATCAATGATTAATTTCTTTTTTTTTTAAAGATTTTATTTATTTATTTGACAAAGAGATTACAAGTAGGTAGAGAGACAGGCAGAGAGAGAGAGGGAAGCAGGTTCCCTGCTGAGCAGAAAGCCAGATGTGGGTCTCCATCCCAAGACCCTGAGATCAAAACCGATGGTGAAGGCAGAAGCTTAACCCACTGAGCCACCCAGGCAACCCAACAAGGATTAATTTCTTAAAAGTTAGTTACAGGGGTGCCTGGGTGGCTCAGTGGGTTAAAGCCTCTGCCTTCAGCTCAGGTCATGATCCCAAGGTCCTGGGGTCAAGCCCCACATCGGGCTCTCTGCTCGGCAGGGAGCCTGCTTCCTCCTCTCTCTCTGCCTGCCTCTCTGCCTACTTGTGATCTCTGTCTGTCAAATAAACAAATCTTAAAAAAAAAAAAAAAAGTTAGTTACAATATGAGGTCTGATCCCATATCAATCAAATTTTCACATACTGTGAAGGTATAATGTGATATTAGGGTTCATTGGTCTATTTTACACTTTGAATGCATCTTTGTTTCATGTGTAATTTTGCATCATCAGTCATTGGTCATTTGGAAAATGTTAGTACACTGTGTTATCCTATACAGATCTCTTAAGAAAAATCTTTAGGTATTAGGAGGATAATAAGTTCATGGTAACAAGTGTAGTTGGGTTATGGACATTGGTGAGGATATGTGCTATGGGGAGTGCTGCGAACTGTGTAAACCTGATGACTCACATACCTATACCCCTTGGGCAAATAATACATTATATGTTAATAAAAAAAATTTCATTTGAAAACTAAAATTTTATTATTGGCAATATATACTATTATATTTTTTTAAACAGGCTCGTTTCAGTCATTTTTGAGAAAACTTCTGTCAATTAATTCTGAATAGTCACCTTTTGTCAGTAGTTCTTTCAAGTAAGAATGGTGTTAAGAAAGTGGCTAGTTCAGCTTGCAAATCAAACTACTGTCAAGCATTTCAAAAGTGTTTAATGCTAACTTCCCATTTCACCATACAGAATATTAAGAACACATGTCCACAGAGTTGAGCTGTGACAACACTGTGAGTCTTCTTCATTAAGATTATTTTTAAGTGAAAGTAGGTTTAAAGAAAAAAAAAAACCCAGAGGATGCATGTTAACAAATAATTCAATGACTACTAGTAAGTTTGATGCCACTGTATTGACTTATGCTTAGGTATTAGCAGTATTATCCATCAGTACAAAAGAGGGAAATATATTTTAACATTGTTATGAAAATAGTTTTGATCTCACAGCTCATCTGAGGGACCCAGAGGTGTTGGACCACACTTGTTTATGATTAGGTTATCAAAATCCTAAAAAATATTCAGGAAAAAGAAACTGATATAATTTTAAATGGTATATGTAACTTATCTCTTTTATTTGTTCATCACATAAAGTTCTCCTTAGGGGTTTAGCAGACATTACATGAAATAGGAATTATATGTGTCCTGTTTTTTTTGTTTGTTTGTTTTGTTTTGTTTTTGTTTTGTTTTGTTTGTGGGTAGAACTTAAGCCAATAAACATAAGTGGCAACCAGGTAGATAAAGGGGAAATATAAGCCTGATGAAGCATCACTGGCTTTCTCAGAGTGAGACTATGTGGTAACTTTAAGTTTCTAGGAACTGAGCCAAAGCAGGAAAATCAATGCCACAGAGTAGGTTTAAGTACTGGAGAGGTTGTTAGACAAAATGACTTTCGGATTCTCTTCAAGGGTTGAAGTTCTATGTTTTTTTATTTAATTAGGCTGCCTCAAATGTAAAACACTATGAGACACACACGAAAATTATAAGAAAAGCCACTGTCAAATTAATTCTTCAGAGTTGTTTTGTTGTTGTTGTTTTTAAATGCCAATTCCACAGATTCCCACAGACCAATTGCTTTTTGGAAGGAAATTCTACTGGTATCTCATTTGGCTAAAGCATTTATCCAAACACAATCTGCTCAATCCTAAATAATGATAAAAGCTGCACATAGAATTGTGTTAAAACAGAAACAAGTTATTTGTAGTTTTGCTTAGTGCCAGAGCTAATTAATTTTTATGAATTCTGTTTCATTTGCCTAATTACCATGATCACTTTCCTGGTTTGTTGATTTCTTTTTCGGTTTTCAAGTGGACAATGGAAATTATATATCAATTCAAAAAGAGTTGTACATAAATTAAGGAATGATGCATAATGAATAGGCTCTAAGTTTCTTAATTGTTTTAATGAACCTTTTTCTCGGGTTAAATTTATGTGATACTGAAGAAACATTTGATTCCATTTATTTGGAGAGAAAAATGGCAATGACATTGGGTGGTTATTGACTTCCTATGTATATCAGTATGTTACACTGCTAATTTTTGATGTCGTGTAGACATAGCAGATTGTACTTTAATGTAAAATAATAAATATTTAAAAATAATAAATATATTGTGTTAACTAACAATGTTTAAAAAAGCAAAACATTCTCTACCTTAGCCTCTCTCCATCTCTGTTTCTCATTCTCTCAGTCTCTTAAAGTAAAAGAAAAGTTGTACAGAGACCTAGTTAGCTATGAGATAAAAGATGCCCTCCAGTTCTATGAAATACATGGAGGTGAACCCATGAGAGATTTTAAAAACAAATGTAAAAAGAAATCCTTGAGCTTCTTTTCTTCTTCATTTTCATTTGTCTCCTTGCTAATATTTAAGAACATTCCAATCACATCATTCCTCATCTGAAGTGGCTATTGTCTGCTCCCTTGTTCTTTCAATCTTTTCTCTCTTGCATGGTAGCTTCTTTCATCTTTAGCTGTTAAAAGATAACTCTAACCATTGTTTAAAGAACAAACAATCTGAGGAGAAGCTCAAAAGCACTAAAGAGCATTACATTTATTGAATTGTACTTAAGATCAGTGCATTATGAATCTTCTATTAGTGTTCTTTCACCATTTTATGGACACATCCCCTGTTCTTTGTTACATCTATAATACACCAAGCCTGCATATAAGCAACATTCAGCTTCACCTTTAGGCTTGTTTCAGTTTTCTCATATGGGCTTTTAGTAATTCCTTCTAAATCAATATTTGTCTTTTCTATTAAAATAACAGCTCTTGCAAGCAAAAAACCATTTACTGTGGATCCTAAATCAACAGAATATAAGCTCAGAATTGTGGTAATTGTAATGTTCGAGACTTCAATATACAGAAAAATAATTTAACTACGATGTGAAATTTGTCTGCAACGGATGTTAATTCAAAATTACTTAAAGTATTTGTTGTAATTTAAGCCTAACTGAGCAGCTTATAATAATAAGATTTAAATAGGTTACAATGCATTATCAGTATCATTATGATATTTTTTGGAGTTGTTTTTATAAGTCCCCAAACTGAAAAAATCTGATACATTTTTTCCCCTCACTGTAGTTCTTACATGTCAAAACAAGAATTTCACTAAAGTGAAATAGACAAGGAAGACTATTCAGTCTATTGCAATAGGAAAAAGAAACTGAACTCAGTTCTGCTGAAAAAAAATAATTAAAAGCCTGAAGAGTTTTTAAGAACAGGAGTGGAGGGATCCTAGGTTAACCATAGAGTTAAATTAGTTTCAGGTATGCAATACAGTGATTTAGTAATTCTCTATATTACTCAGTGTTCATCATGGTAAGTGTACTCTTAATCCCATTCACCCATTTCAACTAACCCTACACACCTTTGCTCTGGTAACTATTTTTTGGTTCTCTGTAAATTCTGATTTTTTAATTTGCCTCTTTTTCCCCCTTTTGTTTTGTTTCTTAAATTCCACATATGAATAAATCATATGGTATTTGTCTTTCTCAGATTGACTTATTTTGTTTAAGATTACACTCTCTAGATCCATCTATGTTATTGCAAAAATCTTCAAAAGATTTCATTCTTTTTCATGGCTGAATAATATTCCATTGTTTATATACCTCTTCTTGATCCATTCATCTATTGATGGAAACCAGGGCTGCTTCCATAATTTAGTTATTCTAAATTAGACTTCAATAAACATAGGGGTATATTTATCTTTTTGAACTAGTATTTTCGTATTTTTGGGGTAAATATCCAGTAGTGCAATTACTGGATCATGTGATAGTTCTGTTTTTAATTTTTTGAGGAACCTCCATACAGTTTTCTACAGTAGCTACACCAGTGTGCACTCTCACCAACAGTGCTTGAGGGTTCCCTTTTTCTCCACATTCTCTCCAAGAATTTACTGTGTTGTTGATTTTAGTCATTCTGAAATGTGTAATATCTCATTGTGGTTTTGATTTACATTTCTTTGATGATGAGTGATATTAAGCATCTATTCACATGTCTATTGGCTACGTGTATATCTCTTTGGAAAAATGTCTGTTTACGTCTTCTGCCCATTTTTTAACTGGATTATTTATGGGTTTGTTTGTTTTTTAAGTTAAATTGTATAAGTTTTCTTATATGTTTTAGATACTAACTCTTTATCATATATGCTATTTACAAATATCTTCTCCCATTAAATAGGTTGTATTTTAGTGTTATTGATAGTTTCCTTTCTATGCAGAAGCTTTTTATTCTGATGTAGTCCAAATAGTTCACTTTTGCTTTTGTTTCCTTTGCTTTAGGAGACATATTTAGAAGAATGCTGTTATGGCTGATGGAAAAAACAAACTTTCTTGTATCTTCATGACAGTAGGTATTTTAACAAGTTGGGAAGACAGTGCTCTCAGAAGTTAGACTTCTACCTTCTTACAGAAACTGGGAGATAGGGCTACTATTTTCTTCTATGTTTACATTTTAAGGATGGCTCTCAGATCCTTGAGGAAGAAAAAAAATGCCTGGTTTGTAAAACTGACAAGAAAGTTGGGGAAGATTTATATACATTTCAAAGGAGCAAGGAAAAAGTTTACATTGAGAAGTGTTCTAAAGTAAATGCTCTAAAGAGAGAGAGATCAAGGGCCTAGAGACAGAAAGAAGCCTACCTAAAATTTGGTCAAGCAATGGGAAAGGGTAAGACTGTCTTGATCACATGTACAATTCTTTTTCCTATTGAGACCTGTTTCTGTTTCTCTTTCATTGCATTAGGTTATCCCAGTTAGTGAGAGGGAAGACAAAATTTGAAAAGGATGGTTATTTTATAGACTTTCACTATAGAAATATCTATAAACATGTTTCTTGCCTTTAGTTATTGAGAACCACAGCTTATAAATTACCATTAAGTAATATGAAGAAACAGAGTATATAGGATGTTCTCTAACTTGAATTCCCTAATCATATATTTTCATACTAGTTGGTGACTGCGATAGTTTTAATATTACAAGATCGGAGATAATAATAGGTGGACAAGTAATTGAGCTTTGTCTAAAATCTTGCCAAAGGCTCTCTGTTATCACATATGGAACCTGCGCAATCACTTGGCTTTAACAAATATTTCTCAGAGACACATGCTTCATTCATCTCAACATTATCTACTCTATGGAAGTCTTTAAAGATACCAAAAAGAAAGATAATTAGAAATATAGATCATTATAGTCTTAGATAATGTCAAGTTCTATCACATCATTTTACAGATGAAGAGGAGATGGAAAAAGGAAAAATGAGATGGTCCAGAGTCCCAGGATTACCTGAAGGACTTTAGCCACATCACTAAACCCTATCACTAAGCTCTGTCATTATTGCTTCAAATGGCAGAAGGTACATATGGTTTAAATCCGTCCGAAGTGTTGCTAAGCACTTGATTTAAAAACATTTCTTAGGTAATTATGGACAAGAATAAAAATAAAGGTGGAGAAAAATTGGTACATACCATAAAATAAAATTCCACACATGGTTGAGACATTTGCCAGGAACAATCATCTTTGAATTGTTAAAATTTTACTTTGACCATATTGTAATGAATATTACATTTTATCAGATGTTTTAAAATGTAATTTGCCCACGTGTCCTATAATTATTTATTGAGTGTGACCAAAGGTGGGTATGAAGAATACTCTAATCTTGTATGTTGAGGAAGAATAGTTTTTAGTACCATTTTAGAGAAACAAGTCACTTTGAGTGACCCCTTTTTATATAGGTCTTGACTGCTCTTAATTTGAACTGAATGGATAATTAGCAGGCAGAATTACCTAGAGAAAACAAGCTATTTTCAGTTCTCCAGTGGGAATTAGCTAGTAGGGATTCAGCCTAGTGTGCAGAACATCTCATTCAAATTATTGTTAACTTAGAAATGTCTTATGTATCACCATGAAATGGTAATGTTTAAAGACATTTCTGGGGGTATGGATTAAATAGAGCATTTAATGATAAAACAAAAGAACAAAGTGACATGATATGGATGTAAACATAAGCAACCTTTTTGCTATGAGCATGCTTTTGTTGCTTCTTATTGGTAACTCTGCCTTTCCATTTCTTTTTAAGTTTATAGTATAGAGATGTCAGAAATAAAACTAAGGCTGAACAGAAAATTGTTTTAACTGAGCCAAAGGCAGAGTGCATCTTCGAGTAAACTTCAAATGTAATCCAGGAAATTAATTCCAAGATGTCTCACATGATGGCATTGATTTTGGTTTTAAAGCAAAACAAAATCTTTACAATGTATGAAATGACTGGAATCTAGTTGCATAATTAGATAATAATGGGGAGAAAATGTTCCATGATTTTTGATACTGAAAAGAGGTGATCAGGAGTGCAATGCCTGTGTCAGGAGATGACAACTATATTATTTCACTTTGTACATGTTCAAGGTGGTTTCTAGGTAAAACAAAAATAAGAAGTTTTAGATGATTCATTGAGTGCAATTGTTTTCTTAAATGAGCTGTGTTAAGTAAATTTAAAAATATTCTGTAATTCCTGATGCATATATTAGTTTAAAGGGAATAGTGAAGATAATTATAATATCCACCTTTGAGGATAGGTGTGAGGATTTGTATCTCAACTGTGCTGTGTATGTATATACACATATATTCACACATGCTTGTCTTGGCTGTTCTTAATTTGAATTGAATAGATAAGTAACTGGCAGAAAGGGGGGGAATATCTGGAAAAAATAAAGTATTTTCAATTCTCCAGTGGGATTTAGATAGAGGACATTTAGCCTACTGTGTTGGTTTTATGTAAATGTATATGCATATATACATGTATATATATGTATACATATATAGTGCCTAGTTCAATGTCACAATATCTGTGACATTAAATAAATGGTAGCTTCTTATTATTGTTTATGTCAGTACTATAAAATCTATCAAAAATCTAAATATTATTCCTATTTGGCTTTGATATATAGTCCTTATTACATAAATATATAAATACACATGTATATTTATATATATACAGAAACATATAAGTAGATTTTTACTATAAAAGATTCAAAGATTCAAATATAAAAGTAAACTGTGGAAGTTTTTTTTTTCTTCCTCTTCCAGCCTGCTTTCATCCTTAGTGAATACCACTCTGAAGACTAGTGTAGGTTTTTCAGCTATGCATTTATTAATATAAACATAAATATAAATATAAGTGAAGGGCTTATATACCTTTATATTTTTACCTATAAGAGATCATGGTATATATATTTTGGGGCAACTTTGTATATCAATCTGTAAATTTTGGTGATATTTCCATGACTGTGCATATTAGGCATACCTCATTTTTTCTCAAAGGCTCCAGAACATCCCATGATGTGGATGTACCATATATTATATAATCATCCATCTTTTGATCAACAGCTTGGTCATTTGCAATATTGAGCAATTATAAACAAGTCTGTAATTAACATTCTTTTAGAACATTTGTGCACTTGTATTTCTGGGGTTTATATTTCTAAATGTAAAATTTCCCACTCAAATGCACAGTTTTAAAGTCTATTAGGTACTGCAAAGTTATATTTCCAGAAACTTAATGGATATATGTTCTACCATCTGTATGAGTATGCTCACTTCCCCTATATCCTTGCTCCTTGTATGGCTATTACATATTTTTATTATGCTATATAAATAGTAGAGAAAGGCCAATAGGATTCTTGACATCATGGAAGATGAGAAACCTATAGGAGCTATTCCATGGTCTTCTGGACAGGCCAGGGCATTACAAAATGACTGGGGGCATTAAATCCTCTTAAGCATTTTGCTGCAAACACTACCACAGAATCTCTTAGAACTTACAAAGCTTATAGAACTTTATAAACTTCTGAAATTTTCCTAAGAAAGTTGCTCTTAAAGAAATCCGTCCTAAAAGATTATCATCTACTGTTTGTTTTCAGATTTATTATATACATTTCCCATTGTTTTTATTATTTTTGTCTTTATTCTCACATCAAGAAAGCTTTATGCCTCCACTAAAACTACAAAGTATTTGAAGAATGTTAATACTTGCTTTCCCATATTTTCTAGGTAATACATGAAATTTTGATTGAAGTAATTAATGTGGTAAGAATGATCTGTTAAGATAAAATAATCAGGAGGAGTCAAGATGGCGGAGAAGTAGCAGGCTGAGACTGCTTCAGCTAGCCGGAGATCAGCTAGATAGCTTATCTAAAGATTGCAAACACCTGAAAAACCATCGGCAGATCGAAGAGAAGAAGAACAGCAATTCTGGAAACAGAAAAACAACCACTTTCTGAAAGGTAGGACCGGCGGAGAAGTGAATCCAAAGCGACGGGAAGATAGACCCCGGGGGGAGGGGCCGGCTCCCAGCAAGCGGCGGAGCAACCGCGCACGAAATCAGGACTTTTAAAAGTCTGTTCCGCTGAGGGACATTGCTCCAGAGGCTAAACCGGGGCGAAGCCCACGCAGGGTCAGCGTGGCCTCAGGTCCCGCAGGGTCACAGAAGGATCGGGGGTGTCTGAGCGTCGCAGACCTTGCGGGTATTGGAACGGGAAAGCTGGCTACAGAGACAGAGCCGACAGTAAGCTCACAGCTCGGTGTTACCTTGAACTGGTCGCAGGCTCGGTGAGCTCGGAGCGCGGCTGGAGGTCAGACAGATGGGAGTAACTGGGCGCTGTTTTCTGAGGGCGCACTGAGGAGTGCGGCCCTGGGCTCTCGGCTCCTCTGGGCCGGAGACCAGGAGGCCGCCATTTGTATTCCCGTCATCTGGAACTCTACGGAAAGCGCTCAGGGAACAAAAGCTCCTGAAAGCAAACCCGAGCGATTTACTCACCCCGGCCCCGGGTAAGGGCGGTGTAATTCCGCCTGGGGCAAAGACACTTGAGAATCACTACACCAGGCCCCTCCCCCAGAAGATCAACAAGAAATCCAGCCGAGACCAAGTTCACCTACCAAGGAGTGCGGTTTCAATACCAAGGAGAGCAGCAGAATTCCAGAAAAGGAGAAAGCCAAGCACGGAACTCATGGCTTTTTCCCTGTGATTTTTTTTTTAGTCTTGCAGTTAATTTAAATTTTTTTTCTTTTTCATTTTTTGTTTTTTTTTTCTCGCCTTTGGGTAAAATTTTTTTTTAATTTTTTTTTAACTGTTACCTTTTTCTTTTTTAACGATTTTTTACTAGTTTATCTAATATATATATTTTTTCTTTTTTACATTTTTCTTAGGTGTTTTCTTTTTTTTTAAATTCTTTTCTTTTCTTTTTTTTTTCTTTTATCTTTTTTTTTCTTTCTTCCTTTTTGAACCTCTTTTTATCCCCTTTCTCCCCCCTCATGATTTTGGATCTCTTCTAATTTGGTTAAAGCATTTTTTCCTGGGGTTGTTGCCACCCTTTTAGTATTTTACTTGCCCCTTCATATACTCTTATCTGGACAAAATGACAAGACGGAAAAATTCAACACAAAAAAAAGAACAAGAGGCAGTACCGAAGGCTAGGGACCTATTCAATACAGACATTGGTAATATGTCAGATCTAGAGTTCAGAATGACAATTCTCAAGGTTCTAGCCGGGCTCGAAAAAGGCATGGAAGATATTAGAGAAACCCTCTCGAGAGATATAAAAGCCCTTTCTGGAGAAATAAAAGAACTAAAATCTAACCAAGTTGAAATCAAAAAAGCTATTAATGAGGTGCAATCAAAAATGGAGGCTCTCACTGCTAGGATAAATGAGGCAGAAGAAAGAATTAGTGATATAGAAGACCAAATGACAGAGAATAAAGAAGCTGAGCAAAAGAGGGACAAACAGCTACTTGACCACGAGGGGAGAATTCGAGAGATAAGTGACACCATAAGACGAAACAACATTAGAATAATTGGGATTCCAGAAGAAGAAGAAAGAGAGAGGGGAGCAGAAGGTATACTGGAGAGAATTATTGGGGAGAATTTCCCCAATATGGCAAAGGGAACGAGCATCAAAATTCAGGAGGTTCAGACAACGCCCCTCAAAATCAATAAGAATAGGCCCACACCTCGTCACCTAATAGTAAAATTTACAAGTCTCAGTGACAAAGAGAAAATCCTGAAAGCAGTCCGGGAAAAGAAGTCTGTAACATACAATGGTAAAAATATTAGATTGGCAGCTGACTTATACAGAGACCTGGCAGGCCAGAAAGAGCTGGCATGATATTTTCAGAGCACTAAACGAGAAAAACATGCAGCCAAGAATACTATATCCAGCTAGGCTATCATTGAAAATAGAAGGAGAGATTAAAAGCTTCCAGGACAAACAAAAACTGAAAGAATTTGCAAACACCAAACCAGCTCTACAGGAAATATTGAAAGGGGTCCTCTAAGCAAAGAGAGCCTACAAGTGGTAGATCAGAAAGGACCAGAGACCATATACAGTAACAGTCACCTTACAGGCAATACAATGGCACTAAATTCATATCTCTCAATAGTTACCCTGAATGTTAATGGGCTAAATGCCCCTGTCAAAAGACACAGGGTATCAGAATGGATAAAAAAACAAAACCCATCTATATGTTGCCTCCAAGAAACTCATTTTAAGCCCGAAGACACCTCCAGATTTAAAGTGAGGGGGTGGAAAAGAATTTACCATGCTAATGGACATCAGAAGAAAGCAGGAGTGGCAATCCTTATATCAGATCAATTAGATTTTAAGCCAAAGACTATAATAAGAGATGAGGAAGGACACTATATCATACTCAAAGGGTGTGTCCAACAAGAAGATTTAACAATTTTAAATATCTATGACCCCAACGTGGGAGCAGCCAACTATATAAACCAATTAATAACAAAATCAAAGAAACACATCAACAATAATACAATAAGAGTAGGGGACTTTAACACTCCCCTCACTGAAATGGACAGATCATCCAAGCAAAAGATCAGCAAGGAAATAAAGGCCTTAAACGACACACTGGACCAGATGGACATCACAGATATATTCAGAATATTTCATCCCAAAGCAACAGAATACACATTCTTCTCTAGTGCACATGGAACATTCTCCAGAATAGATCACATCCTCGGTCCTAAATCAGTACTCAACCGGTATCAAAAGATTGGGATCATTCCCTGCGTATTTTCAGACCACAATGCTCTAAAGCTGGAACTCAACCACAAAAGGAAGTTTTGAAAGAACCCAAATACATGGAGACTAAACAGCATCCTTCTAAAGAATGAATGGGTCAACAGGGAAATTAAAGAAGAATTGAAAAAAATCATGGAAACAAATGATAATGAAAATACAACGGTGCAAAATCTGTGGGACACAACAAAGGCAGTCCTGAGAGGAAAATATATAGCGGTACAAGCCTTTCTCAAGAAACAAGAAAGGTCTCAGGTACACAACCGAACCCTACACCTAAAGGAGCTGGAGAAAGAACAAGAAAGAAACCCTAAGCCCAGCAGGAGAAGAGAAATCATAAAGATCAGAGCAGAAATCAATGAAATAGAAACCAAAAAAACAATAGAACAAATCAACGAAACTAGGAGCTCGTTCTTTGAAAGAATTAATAAAATTGATAAACCCCTGGCCCGACTTATCAAAAAGAAAAGAGAAAGGACCCAAATAAATAAAATCATTAATGAAAGAGGAGAGATCACAACTAACACCAAAGAAATACAAACTATTATAAGAACATACTATGAGCAACTCTATGCCAATAAATTTGACAATCTGGAAGAAAAAGATGCATTCCTAGAAACATATAAACTACCACAACAGAACCAGGAAGAAATAGAAAGCCTGAACAGACCCATAACCAGTAAGGAGATTGAAACAGTCATTAAAAATCTCCAAACAAACAAAAGCCCAGGGCCAGACGGCTTCCCGGGGGAATTCTACCAAACATTTAAAGAAGAACTAACTCCTATTCTCCTGAAACTGTTCCAAAAAATAGAAATTGAAGGAAAACTTCCAAACTCATTTTAAGGCCAGCATCACCTTGATCCCAAAACCAGACAAGGATCCCACCAAAAAAGAGAGCTATAGACCGATATCCTTGATGAACACAGATGCGAAAATACTCACCAAAATACTAGCCAATAGGATTCAACAGTACATTAAAAAGATTATTCACCACGACCAAGTGGGATTTATGCCAGGGCTGCAAGGTTGGTTCAACATTCGCAAATCAGTCAATGTGATACAACAGATCAATAAAAGAAAGAACAAGAACCATATGATACTCTCAATAGATGCTGAAAAAGCATTTGACAAAGTACAGCATCCCTTCCTGATCAAAACTCTTCAAAGTGTAGAGATAGAGGGCACATACCTCAATATCATCAAAGCCATCTATGAAAAACCCACCGCAAATATCATTCTCAATGGAGAAAAACTGAAAGCTTTTCCGCTAAGGTCAGGAACACGGCAGGGATGTCCATTATCACCACTGCTATTCAACATAGTACTAGAGGTTTTAGCCTCAGCAATCAGACAACAAAAGGCAATCAAAGGCATCCAAATCGGCAAAGAAGAAGTCAAATTATCACTCTTCGCAGATGATATGATACTATATGTGGAAAACCCAAAAGACTCCACTCCAAAACTGCTAGAACTTATACAGGAATTCAGTAAAGTGTCAGGATATAAAATCAATGCACAGAAATCAGTTGCATTTCTCTACACCAACAGCAAGACAGAAGAAAGAGAAATTAAGGAGTCAATCCCATTTACAATTGCACCCAAAACCATAAGATACCTAGGAATAAACCTAACCAAAGAGACACAGAATCTATACTCAGAAAACTATAAAGTACTCATGAAAGAAATTGAGGAAGACACAAAGAAATGGGAAAATGTTCCATGCTCCTGGATTGGAAGAATAAATATTGTGAAAATGTCTATGCTACCTAAAGCAATCTACACATTTAATGCAATTCCTATCAAAGTACCACCCATCTTTTTCAAAGAAATGGAACAAATAATGCTAAAATTTATATGGAACCAGAAAAGACCTCGAATAGCCAAAGGGATATTGAAAAAGAAAGCCAACATTGGTGGCATCACAATTCCGGACTTCAAGCTCTATTACAAAGCTGTCGTCATCAAGACAGCATGGTACTGGCACAAAAACAGACACATAGATCAATGGAACAGAACAGAGAGCCCAGAAATAGACCCTCAACTCTACAGTCAACTAATCTTCGACAAAGCAGGAAAGAATGTCCAATGGAAAAAAGACAGCCTCTTCAATAAATGGTGCTGGGAAAATTGGACAGCCACATGCAGAAAAATGAAATTGGACCATTTCCTTACACCACACACAAAAATAGACTCAAAATGGATGAAGGACCTCAATGTGCGAAAGGAATCCATCAAAATCCTTGAGGAGAACACAGGCAGCAACCTCTTCGACCTCAGCCGCAGCAACATCTTCCTAGGAACAGCGCCAAAGGCAAGGGAAGCAAGGGCAAAAATGAACTATTGGAATTTCATCAAGATCAAAAGCTTTTGCACAGCAAAGGAAACAGTTAACAAAATCAAAAGACAACTGACAGAATGGGAGAAGATATTTGCAAACGACATATCAGATAAAGGACTAGTGTCCAGAATCTATAAAGAACTTAGCAAACTCAACACCCAAAGGACAAATAATCCAATCAAGAAATGGGCAGAGGACATGAACAGACATTTCTGCAAAGAAGACATCCAGATGGCCAACAGACACATGAAAAAGTGCTCCATATCACTCGGCATCAGGGAAATAGAAATCAAAACCACAATGAGATATCACCTCACACCAGTCAGAATGGCTAAAATAAACAAGTCAGGAAATGACAGATGCTGGCGAGGATGCGGAGAAAGGGGAACCCTCTTACACTGTTGGTGGGAATGCAAGCTGGTGCAGCCACTCTGGAAAACAGCATGGAGGTTCCTCAAAATGTTGAAAATAGAACTGCCCTATGACCCAGCAATTGCACTATTGGGTATTTACCCTAAGGATACAAACGTAGTGATCCAAAGGGGCACATGCACCGGAATGTTTATAGCAGCAATGTCCACAATAGCCAAACTATGGAAAGAACCTAGATGTCCATCAACAGATGAATGGATCAAGAAGATGTGGTATATATACACAATGGAATACTATGCAGCCATCAAAATAAATGAAATCTTGCCATTTGCGACAACATGGATGGAACTAGACCGTATCATGCTTAGCGAAATAAGTCAAGCAGAAAAAGACAACTATCATATGATCTCCCTGATATGAGGAAGTGGTGATGCAACATGGGGGCTTAAGTGGGTAGGAGAAGAATAAATGAAACAAGATGGGATTGGGAGGGAGACAAACCATAAGTGACTCTTAATCTCACAAAACAAACTGAGGGTTGCTGGGGGGAGGGGGTTTGGGAGAAGGGGGTGGGATTATGGACATTGGGGAGGGTATGTGCTTTGGTGAGTGCTGTGAAGTGTGTAAACCTGGTGATTCACAGACCTGTACCCCTGGGGATAAAAATATATGTTTATAAAAAATAAAAAATTAATTTTAAAAAAAAAGGATAAAATAATCACATGAAACATTTAAAAATTTAGATTTGCTTAATTCTATGATAGTTAACATACAGTGTTATATCAGTTTCAGGTATATAATATAATGATTCAGCAATTCCATTTTTACTCAGTGCTCATCAAGATAAGTATACTAAAACCTTCAGTTTTCTTTCACAGCATTCTTAGAAAGTTTTTATAGTATTATATTATCGATGACCATTTTCCCCACACTTTTTAAAAAATCAATATGTTAATGGATGAATTCAAACAAGTAGTTATAAAGCAATTTGTTCTTTGTAATGTTATTTTCTTTTTTTTTTTTTAAAGATTTTATTTATTTATTTGACAGACAGATTACAAATAGGCAGAGAGACAGTCAGAGAGAGAGAGAGGAGGAAGCAGGCTCCCTGCTGAGCAGAGAGCCTGATGCAGGGCTCGATCCCAGGACCCTGGGATCATGACCTGAGCCGAAGACAGGCTTTAACCCATTGAGCCACCCAGGCACCCCTGTAATGTTATTTTCATTCAGGCAATATTTATCTATATCTTTTAAGATATAGAATTATTGATGGTAGAATGGAAACAGTTTATATTTCTTTATCCAATATTTCATATGAAGTAGGACTGGGGGAAAAAAATTTGAGCAATGAAAGTAAGTCAGCATTTACTGAGCATCTACTATTTGCCTGACACGATGATCTAAAATCCATCTTTTCCCATATGCATATAGGAGTATTAGCTGACAATTTACTTAATGTATTGTTATATAAATACAGACAGTTGTATATTCTTGTATTGTAAAATTTTCTAAAATGTAATAGAGAAATCAAGAATGTCTAGTTCCTTGGCAGATGCATGTTTTCTAATTGAAAATAAAATATTCTTTATTGATTTTTTTAAATGATGTATTATGCCAAAGAGCTCAGAGAAGTCATACATATTTCAACTAGATTAAAAAAAAATGCCTCAGTGGGCAAAGAAAGACAGATTTCTGCATTTTCATACATGCTTGGCTCATCCTAAATTACAGCAATGTTTCATTACCACCAAAATTCTCAAGATAAAAATTCGTAGCACAACTGCTTGCTAAGCAAAAGAAAAAACATAAATTGTATCTGTGTTGAGCAAATGGATTTGGAAACTGACTTTTATTTGGCTTCCCGCTCCCCTTGCAGAACAAAGTTTTTGCTGATTCTGTTGAGGATCTGGCTAAGGTCAAGCAGATAATCTGATTGACAATGAACTGATCTAAAAAATGGTATACCAAAATAGATGTTCTCTGTTTTGTAAACAGCAGTGATTCTTTTAACCTCACCAGTTTTGATCTGGAAAACCAATTTCTCACCACAGTTCTTTTTTCTAAAAACAAAATTGTAGTTTCTCTTTTTCAAAGAGGCCCAATAATCCACCTATAATTATTTTATTACAATAAAATTATGAAAAGTTATGTAGAAGTCTTTTCACTTAGAAACAATCACTTAAAATAAAACATATGTCCATTTCAAACTGTCCAGTAAAGCTAATTTAAATCACTGACGTGTTCCTTGCATTTCCCTCAAAAAACGCACTTCCTGTTTTTGTTTTTTTTTTTTAACATGTGGGTTACCTAAAGTTTGCGAGAAGTCAAGTAACCCACATTTATTTTCAGAAACTTCCATCCCTCTTCATTTATTTTCTCACATAGTAATTGCTAGTTCCTGCAAATAGATTTTTATGATTCTACTGCTTTCATCTCTCATATTTTTGTGTATTCAATATACACATTCCCAAGACCTGCTGCAAATTTTGTTTCTAGTGTTGCCAGAGAGAGGAAAGCAAAGCAGATGATACATGCCTTCTTTTATATATACTGCATTATCCATTTTTTTTGAATGATTATCGTTTTAGATTACCTGTTTAAGTTTATTCTTGTGCCTACCTATACTTTGCATTTTGACTTTGTGAAGAAGGAGTTGGAAACTCATGGTCAATGAAAATTTGACAGTCATGTAATATTCAGCTTCTAGTGATAGCTATGTTTATTGTCTTTATATAAATAATTTCTACTAATGTAATGCAAACTGGTTCCAACATATAGGATTGAATACATGTTTACTCTCACTCCTTCCCTAAAGTCTACTAAAATGTAAACAAAGAGATTTTGTAAAGGTATAAAATGTCAAGGACAGATAGAACAGAGGTGACAAAGAAAGCAATGACATTTTGAGAGTATAAAGCAGAAAAAGTAAATCACACACACACACACACACACACACACACACACACACACAATTTAATCTTCCTTTCTTGTTCAATTTTTCTTCTTTATACTTATTACTTGGCTCTGCCTAGTGCCTGAGTCTCAGCCAGAACCGACTCTGCATGAACTGTTAGGACATAATTTCCCAGTAGAAGTGGAGCATGTGTTACCATGTCCTAGAATCTGAATCTTCCTCTTCCCCAGTGAAGATCCAGTTGGTAGAGGTTCAATTTGAATATTAGCTCATGATGTTATCTTCCAAATAGTCTATAAAGTTTGTAATGATGTTCCTGTAATTCTGTGTCTTCCTAGATACTCATAATGGGAAGTTTGGAGGCTTTTTTAGTTCACTGCCATTTAGCTAGGAAGACTAGAAAGCTTTCTTCTTGTTATACATTTTTGATTTTGTGCTTTAAACTTTTATACTAGATTAAGTTTAGTAGGATATCCTTCTTCCAACTTTTAAATAAAACAATCTTGGCCAACAGAACATGAGCGGAACTGATGTATGGAATTCTGGGCAGAACTCTTAAAGGGAAGTAATATTCTGGTCCCTTCCTATTCTCTGTATGTTGAGTGAAATACAGATAGGGTTTTGCAGTATCTCCAAACCAGTCAACCTATAAATGTTGGAAAAATAAGAGGAAGGAACCTGAATCTATAATTATTTTGCAGATACACATTATGCTAGGAAAATAAAATGACTTATTTTAGTTGTGTTATTTTGGTTCTCTGTTATAATTTGTATGAAATGAATTGTGTCCTCCCAAAATCCATGTGTTGAAGCTCTAATCCGAAGTCCAACTGTATTGGAGAAAGGGCCTATAAGGAGGTTATAAAAGTTAAGTAAGGTCATGAGGATGGGATTGTAACTTGATCACACTTGTGTCCTCATAAGACTAAGAAGAGACACCAAATCTCTCTTTTCCTCTCTTCAGGGGAAAGGTAATGGGAGTACACAATGAGAAGGCAGCCATCTGCCAGCCAGGAAGAGAGGCTTCACTAGAAATCAGTGTTGAACTTGGACTTCCATACGTCAGAAGTGTGAGAATGTGAAAAAATAACTTTCTATTGTTTAAGCCCCCCAATCTGTGGTATTACGTTATAGCAACACGAGCTGACTAATACATAATCTAAACCTAAAGATTAAGTAATGTGAAATTTGGTTCTGAAAAGTGGGATGTGGCATATAACAAAACCTAAGTTATGTTGGATTGGATCTATAGCCAAGTTCTAGCAACAGGACACTTACATTGCATAGTTGCAAAACTGATATTCTTGTTCATAGCATAACAAAACATTTTGTTAACACAGTGTGTTTATTGTCTGTAGCTCCCAGCATATTGTTGGAGTAACCCAAGAAGTTGGTATGTGTTTTCTGTTTCTTGCCATCTTCAGCAGACAGAAAAGGAAGGGAATATAGCTCTCCAAGGGATGTTCTTTCTGATTTCAAACTTGAATTTGAATAAGATTCAGGTAATATATGACCTTGCAGCATTGAAAGATGCCTTTACTTTCCCCAGAGTAGAAGCAGATATAGGGTATAGCTTTGAAGAAACAGCTTTGGAGGATAAGCCAATGCTTCCAAACTTTTCTGAAATAGTTCTATGAACCAGTGAGAAGCAACTCAGAATTAAAGTCGCAGTTGAAATTGTTGCCTTTCATCCAAGCTTGTTGTTTAAAGATGGTCCCAAGAGATCATACATTAAGTTGTGGGCATGGGAGGAGGATTAGTCATAATAGAGGGACCAGAAAATAAAATAATGCAATTTTCAGGAATAAAATTTATGCCTAGATGAGATCATTGTCTGTGGTTACTTCTATAGGAAACTGACAAACAGAAGTGAAATACAATAAATTTTAAGGGTATAACATTACCAAACAAAAGACAAGCCAGCTCTAGCAACTGTGTGGTTGTTAAAATTCTTAAGTTCTAACAGTGAAGTCCAAACCCGTACCTACAGAAAGACCTATAAACTCCAAAGAAGGGCATGACTCCCAATGACATTTTCAGATGGTATCCCACAAAATATAGGAAAAAGAAGAATCACATAGAGGTCAGGGACTACTAGGTTAGTTAGTTCCTCCAACAGACTAGAACCAAGATGGACCAAACAAGGAATTTTCTCTCTTGTAAGGACAGGGAAGTCTATACAAACTCTGTTCGTAAGATTCAATATTTGCAAAAAACCCCTATTGATTGCTATATGCACCCCATTTATCTCATTAGAACAATAGTGTTTGATTGTAGTTTTTCTGTTCCCATTCCATAATTCTATACTGGTTGTGAAGAAGAAAAATAAACTGCTTTTTAATCTGAAGTTTTAATTCATAGATGGATGGAACATAAAGAGCCACATATGGGCCTTTGAAAGGACTGCACATTGCCCTGGGACCCTTAACTTTGAGCTAAATGCAGTAACAGGATGTAATTCTGTGTGGGAAATGGCATACATGGGCATTTGGGTGCACTGTGGCAGAAATTGTTAATTGTCCTTCAATATCCACCCTCTATTTTGATTTGTAATAGAAAGATTCATCTTTACCTAGACACATAGCTAAGTGGCTGACCAAAAGAGAACTAAATTTCCAGAAAACTCTTGATCTGTGACCAGGCTCTCACTCTGGCTAACTTCTAGATTGTTCATTTAAAACAAAAAGGAGTTGTATTTATGGGTAGTACTTTGATCCTAATAAAGTGCACACAGCACAGACTCCACTGGTATGATCTTCTCCAAACCCATCCATGTCTATGCAAATTTTGGGTATCCATCCTTTCTGATGGCTGAATAATATTCCAGTGTGTATATGGACCACATATTCTTTATCCATTCATCTGTTGAAGGGCATCTTGGCTCTTTCCACAGTTAGCTATTGTGGACATAGCTGCTGTGAATTGTGAGGAGAATATGGCCATTCTTTTCATTACATCTGTATCTGTGGGGTAAATACCAAGTAGTGTAATTGCCAGATCACAGAGTAGCTCTATTTTTAATTTTTTGAGGAATTTCCATACTCTTTTCCAAACTGACTGCACCAACTTGCATTCCCACCAACAGTTTAAGAGGGTTCCCATTTCTCCACATCCTCTCTGACATTTGTTGTTTCTTGCCTTGTTAATTTTTGCCAATCTAACTGGTATACAGTGGTATCTCAATGTAGTTTTAATTTAAATTTCCCTGATGGCTAATGATGGTGATGAACAATTTTTCATGTGTCTGTTAGCCATCAGTATGTCTTCTTTGGAGAAGTGTCTGTCTATTTCTTCTGTCCATTTTTTGACTTGATTGTTTTTTGGGTGTTGAGTTTGAGAAGTGCTTTACAGGCCTTGGATATCAGCCCTTTGTCTATAGTGTCATTTGCAAATATCTTCTATATTGCCTCTTTGTTTTGTTGTTTGTTCCCTCTGCTGTGAAGAAGCTTTTGATCTTGATGAAGTCCCAAAAGTTCATTTTCGCTTCTGTTTCTTTTGCCTTTGGAGAAGTGTCATGAAAGAAGTTGCTGTGGCCAATGTCAAAGTGGTTACTGTCCGGTTCTTCTCTAGGATTTTGATGGATTCCTGTCTCACTTTGAGGTCTTTCATCCATTTCACATTTATCTTTGTATATGGTGTAAGAGAATGGTTGAGTTTCATTCTTCTACATATAGCTGTCCAATTTTCCCAATACCGTTCATTGAAGAGAATGTCTTTTATCTGTTGGATATCTCTTCCTACTTTGTTGAAGATTAGTTGACCATAGAGTTGAGGGTGGATCCATATCTGGGCTTTTTACTCTGTTCCATTGGTCTATGTGTCTGTTTTTGTGCCAGTACCATGTTGTCTTGGTGATCACAGCTTTGTAATAAAGCTTGAAATCAGGCAACGTGTTGCTCTCAGCTTTGTTTTTCTTTTTCAACATTTCCTTGGCAATTTGGGGTCTTTTCTGGTTCCATACAAATTTTAGGATTTTTTGTTCTGGCACTTTGAAAAACGCAGTGCAATTTTGATCAGGATGGGATTGAAAGTATATATTTCTCTGGGCAGCATAGACATTTTAACAATGCTTATTCTTCTGATCCATGAGCATGGGTTGTCTTTCCATCTTTTTGTGTCTTCTTCAATTTCTTTCATGAGTGTTCTGTAGCTCCTAGAGTATAGATCCTTTACCTCTTTCATTAGGTTTATTCCAAGGTATCTTATAGTTTTTGGTGCTATTGTAAATGGAATAGATTCTCTATTTTCCCTTTCTACAGTTTCTTTGTTAGTGTATAAGAAGGCAACTGATTTCTGTGCATTGATTTTTGTACCCTGATACATTACTGAATTGCTGTATGAGTTCTAGCAATTTGTGGGGGGAGAGTCTTTTGGGTTTTCCATGTAAAGTATCATGTTGGGGTGCCTAGGTGGCTCAGTGGGTTAAAGCCTCTGCCTTCGGCTCGGGTCATGATCCCAGGGTCCTGGGACCGAGCCCTGCATCGGGGTCTCTGCTCAGCAGGCAGCCTGCTTCCTCCTCTCTCTCTCTCTCTGCCTGCCTCTCTGCCTACTTGTGATCTCTATCTGTCAAAAAAATAAATAAAATCTTAAAAAAAAAATAAAGTATCATGTCATCTGTGAAGAGAGACAGTTTGACTTCTTCATTGCCAATTTGAATGTTTTTTATTTCTTTTTGTTGTCTGATTGCTGTTGCTAGGACTTCCAGTACTATGTTGAACAATAGTGGCAAGAGTGGGAATCCTTGTCATGTTCCTGATTTCAATGGAAAGGCTCTTGGCTTTTCCCCATTGAGAATGATATTCGCTGTGGGTTTTTCATAGCTGGATTTTATGAAGTTGAGGAGTGTTTCCTCTATCCCTATACTCTGAAGAATTTATTCAGGAAAGGGTGATGTATTTTGTCAAATACTTTTTCTGCATCAGTTGAGAGGACCATGTGGTTCTTCTCTCTTCTCTTACTGATTTCTTCTATCACATTGATTTACAAATGTTGAACCACCTTTTCATCCCAGATATAAATCCCACCTGGTTATGGTGGATAATCTTTTTAATGTACTGTCTAATCTTATTAGCTAGGATCTTGTTGAGAATCTTGGCACCCATATTCATTAGGGATATTGGTCTGAATTTCTCCTTTTTGATGGAGTCTTTGCCTGGTTTGGGGATCAAGGTGATTCTGGCTTCACAGAATGAGTCTGGAAGTTTTCCTTCTGTTTCTCTTTCTTGAAACAGCTTTAGGAGAATAGGTATTATTTCTTCTTTGAATATTTGGTAGAATTCCCCAGGGAATCTGTCAGGCCCTGGGCTCTGTTCTTTGGAAGGTTTTCAATCACTGCTTCTATCTCATATACTAGTTATTGATCTATACAGGTTGCCAATTTCTTCTTGTTCCAGTCTTGGAAGTTTATGCATTTCCAGGAGTGCTTCCACTTATTCTATGTTGTTTAACTTATTGGCATATAGCTGTTGATAGTGATTTCTGATGATCGTTCTTATTTCCTTGGTGTTAGTCATGATCTCTCTCCTTTCATTCATAATTTTATTAATCTGGGCCCTTTCTCTTTTCTTTTGGATTAGTTTGGCCAGTGGTTTATCAATCTTATTAATTCTTTCAAAGAACAATCTTCTAGTTTTTGTTGATGTGTTCTACAGTATCTCTGGTTTCTAATTCACTGATCTCTGCTCTAATCTTAATTATTTCTTTTCCTTTGTCTTGGTTTGGCTTAATTTGTTGTTGATTCTCCAGTCCTTTAAGGTGTAAAGAGAGTTTGTGTATTCAGGATTTTCCTTTTTTTTTTTTTTTTTTTTTTTGAGGGAGCCTTAGATGGCTATATATTTCCCCCTTAGGACCACATTTGCCGTATCTCATAGGTTTTGGATCGAAGCATTTTCATTCTCATTGGTTTCCATGAATTGTTTAAGTTCTTCTTTGATTTCCTGGTTGTCCCAGACATTCTTGGGCAGGATGGTCTTTAGCTTCCAAGTGTTTGAATTTCTTCTAAACTTTTTCTTGTGATTGAGTTCCTTCAAAGCATTGTGGCCTGAGAATATGCAGGCAATAATCTCAATCTTTTAGTATCAGTTGAGGCCTGATTTGTGACTCAGTATGTGGTCTGTTCTGGAGAAAGTTCCATGTGGGCTTGAGAAGAATGAGTATTGTATTGTTTTAGGGTGGAATGTTCTGTATATATCTATGAGATCCATCTGGACCAGCGTGTCATTCAAAGCTCTTATTTCTTTTTTGATTTTCTGCTTAGGGGATCTGTCTATTGCTGAGAGTGACATGTTAAGATCCCCTACAATTAACATATTCTTATCAATATGTCTCTTTATTTTGATTAACAGTTGGCTTATGTATTTGGCTGTTCCCATGTTGAGGCGATAGATATTTATAATTGTTAGGTCTTCTTTTTGGATAGACCCTTAAAAAATGAAGTAGCATCCTTCTGTGTCTCTGACTACAGTCTTTAGCTTAAAATCTAACTTGCCTGATATGAGAATCACTACCCTAGCTTTCTTTTGAGGTCTAATGGCATCAAAGATGATTCTCTATCCTGTCACTTTCAGTCTGAATGGATCTTCAGGTTCAAAATGAGTCTCTTATAGACAGCATATGGATGGGTCCTGTCTTTTTATCCAGTCTGCAACCCTGTGCTATTATATGGAAGCATTTAGGCCGTTCATGTTGATAGTGTTGATTGAAAGACAAGTTTTTATTGATATAATGTTGCCTGTGAGGTCCTTTTTTCTATAGATTGTCTTTGCAAATTTCTGTTCTACATCACTCTTGTGGTCTTTCTTCTTTTACAGAACCCCCCTTAATATTTCTTGCAGGGCTGACTTGGTGATCACAAATTCTTTCAGTCTTTGCCATTCTTGGAAGCTCTTTATTTCTCCATCCATTCTAAATGACAGCCTTGCCAGATAAAGTATTCTTGGCTGCATGTTCTTCTCATGTAGTGCCCTGAATATGCCTTGCCAGCCCTTTCTGGCTTGCCAGGTTTCTGTGGACAGGTTTGAAATTATTCTGATGTTCCTCCCTCTGTATGCAAGGAATCTCTTCCCCCTAGCTGCCTTCAAGACATTTTCTCTGGATTTAAGATTCACAAGTTTCACCATCACATGCCTGGAGTTTGCTCTACCCTCATTGATCTCCAGGGGGGTGGGGGTCCTCTCTGCCTCTAGGACATGAACACTTGTTTCATTCCCCAGGTCAGGGAAATTCTCAGCGAGGATTTGCTCAACCATATCTTCTAGGTCCCTCTCTCTCTCCACCCCTTCAGGAATCCCAATAATTCTGACATTGGAATCTTTCATGGCATCATTTATTTCTCTAATTGTGTTTTCATGGATTCTAAGCTATTTGTTCCAGGCCTCCTCCTGATCCTTCTTTTCTATCAGTTTGTCTTCTAGATCACTAATTCAATCTTCTGCTTCTTTTACCCTGTAAATGTTAGGGTATCTAGATTAGATTGGATCTCATTGATAGCATTTTTAAGTTCTGTCAGATAAGCTCTCACTTCTGCCCTTAAAGAATCTATGTTACTACTAATGGTTTTCCCCAACCTAGCTATTGTCTGCATAACAGTTACCCTGAATTCTATTTCCAATATCTTGCTTATGTCCATATCCATTAGTTCAGTGGCAGAGGTCACAGTCTCTGAATTTTTCCTCTGTTGGGGGTTCCTCCACTTAGTCATTCTGGTAAGAGGTGGTTGAGGGAATGTGCAGAGTCCAAACTATTGACCACAATCCAAGCAAGATGCACATTTTTTATAGGGACTTTAGGGTTCTTGGCCTCTTGTTCTTTCAGCCAGTCTTCTTGGGGGAGGAGCCTGCCATGCTGTTACTCAGGCAACCCTGTTTGGGCAGAGTTGCTTTGCCCCTTGTGGTGGGGGTTGGGCTCAGTGAAAACTGGCTTTAGGGGTCTTTTGTCCTCTGGTGGCTTTCTCTTGTGGGTTTCTGTGTCCTTTCCAAGAGTCAGAGCAGAAACAATTGTGTCCAAACTTGTGTCTCAGAATAGAGAGATCACAAACCTTTCTCCAGAAAGCCCTCCAGCTCACACTGACTCTGTTTTTGTCTGTGCTGCTAAAAACTCCAGCAACCTAAGTTGTGTGCTCCATAGCAGCTTCCAGGTCCAGGCACATCTCTGCCCTTTGTGCTTCTAAAATTGCCAGCTGTCCCCATTCCACAATGCCACCCACTCCCACCAGCTCTAGGTTTCAGGCTGGGGGGCTGCTCTAAAGTCCTTTCCCTGTGGCTATTGGTCTATGGTCTGAGAGTCTGTGCCTGGGCCCCAGCATGGGACGCTTTTGTGCTTCTGTGTTATTTCATCTTCCTGGTGCCAGTGCTTATGGCAGCTCCCTGCCCCTTCTGTTTATCTTCCAATACCTGCCCACAGAATTGCAGCTCCCCACTTCATACCTTGAAAACAGCTGCCAGAGTTATTAGGTTGGTATAGATCCTGATATATCTTTTTACATCTCAGGCTGATTTTGTGGGTGTTCAGAGTGGTCTGGCAGCGATCTAGATCAATTCAAGGGACTGTTGAAATAGTTTGAAATAGTTTCCCTACTCCTCTGCCATCTTGGCCCTAGTCTGTTTTAAAGACAATATAAAAATGTGAACAATTTCATTAAAATTTTATATTAATTGCATGTCAAATGATACATTTTAGATAAATTAGGTCAAATAAAACAGAAAAGTTATTAAAATAACTTTCCCTGTGTATCTTTTAAATGTGGTTACTAGAAATTTAAATTGCATATTGTGACTGTGGCATTCTATATCTACTGGGCATTACTGCCCTGTAACTTGAATGATGTCTACTGAATATTGTGATTGGAAACCCTAACTCTGCCTCCTTTGCCCTCTTTTTACCATCTGACTGGTTGAAATGAGGACTTGGAGTGGCCATTTTAGATTACATGTCAGGATTAACATGCTAGAGATGTTAGAGTAACCAGCCAGAGGAAGTATGAATCCATCACAGCATTTTAGGACTGAGCTGAGATACTAACTCGAGAGTTTTACAGAGATAAATTTCTATCCAGTTTAAAATATTGCCTTTTAAATTTATATTACCTAAAGCTAATGTCACTCTTAACAAAAATAACTGAGACACAGAATGAAATATAGTTTTCTGGACTTGCTCAAATAAAGTAACAAAGGAAGCACAAAGACAACCCAGAGCATGAATATACAGTGGCTGTCTTTTATGTGTTTTAACACAAAATTCTTTACAAATATAGGTTTAATTTCTTATTTATACATTAGTACTTGATAATGTGGGAATAATGTTACAATCAATAAATGGTCATTAAAATAATGACTTTTTTTGATTCACCAGCCCGTACTTGCTCTATTCTTCTATTTCCCCTATTTTTACATAGTTAATTTAATTTGCAATAAGTTATTCTAATATTCTTATTCTTTCTTAGCATCCACAATAAAATTTTCACCGAGAATTATTCACAAAGAAATAAAAAATGTGATGAAAGTGATGATGTAACTAAACATCAATTCAGACCTATATTTCTATGTAATTGTGAATATTTCCAAATTTTACCTTAATTTTCTACTCTGATATGTTGGCTAGCACATCTTTCCTATCTAGAAAGAAAATCTGTGCTCTAGGATCCTTTCAGAGTTTATGATTTTGAGTTCTCTGCCACCAAATACTTACTAAAATTCTAGTTTATTTATTCAATTAACAAACATTTAAGTTTCTACTCAATTCCTTTTCCAGATGCAAGGGATCCAGATAGCTTATTTTCTTACTATTGGTGGATATACAATATAAGCAAATGAAATAGCTTTCATATCCTTTTAATGGAAGTCACAAAGAATGTCCACTAAAAGACTGATATTTAATTATAAGATTATACAGTACCTCCCTTTCTCCCATACCTTATGTGACACAAGTAGGGCTCCATTGTAATAACAGTGCCTTACGCTGCTGAATCTGGCCTCAGGCCAAAATCCTATGTATGATTATTTTTTCAGGCCTGACCATAGGCAGTCACATAGACAATTACAAAGATTTTATCCAGCAGTCCTCCTCATCCTAGAAGGCTGCCCTCCCCAAAACAGATTGCATTTAGCCCCCTTGGCTGGCCATGCTTTTATGTATTTCTATATTCCCAGCTTTGGTTTTAAAGGCCTATTTCATGGGGATCCTTAGCCAAGCCTTACTAAGGCATCTCTGCCTAGACCTCCTTATGAGAGGATAGACCCTCCATTCTGACTCAGTAGTTGGGACTTTCCCACTACTATCCACTTCTTTGGTTCTTCCCCCAGCCAATGCACCCTTTGATACCAATCCCCTGATTCTCAGTCCATTAAACAGAAGGAGACTTTTGTTCAGGCCATTTTTTCCTTCCTAATTGATACAGCTAACCATTACCTAGCACCATTTATGGGGGGAAAAAATGGAACATTCAGGAAGTTGGCATTTTCTCCTATTTAACCTCTTTTTGTTGTTGTTGTTGTTGTTGTTGGGCTTTTTTATGCTGTAACAGTAGGTAATTAAAAGCTTGACTTTGCTATCGCTTATTGTCTTAATTGGCTACTGTGACACCTAGCATAATAGCTCGGCTCCCAGCTCAGCTCAGTTCTTAACACACAACTAAAAGAGCTGCAAGACACTGACACTGAGAAAGAGTTCTTAGGGAAGCTCAAAGACAACAGAAAATACAAGAACACTAGAAGAATTTGAACCTTCAGCCAAGAGTTAGAGCAAACATTAAATACAGCCCAATTACTAACCAGATAAAACCTTACACCAATGGCCTATTTATCAGTTTCTACTACCTGATACATTATGTCTGGGTGTTCTAGAAGGCAAGAAAAAAATGTAATTTGAAGAGATAAAATATCAGAAACAGATTTAGATATGATGCAGCTGTTGGAATTATCAGAGCATTTAAAATAACAAAGGTTATTTTAACAGATAAAGTAGACAATGTTCAAGGCAAGCTATAATGTAAGCATAGATATGGAAACTGTAAGAATGAATCAAAAGCAAATACTTGAAGTCAAAAACACTGTAAAAGAAATTAAAGAATGCCTTTGGGGTTATCAACAGACCTGGCATGACTGAGAAAATATCTTTAAACTTGAAATTTTAATAGAAACTTCTCAAACTAAAATGCAGAGAAAGAGAAGACTGAACAACAAAGTCAAGACAAGAACTTCAAATAATTATGGGACCATTTCAAAAGGTTCGGCATAAACATAACTGGAATACTAGAAGGAGAAAATAGAACAAAGCAGAAGAATTATCTAAACAAACAATGACCACGAATTTTTGAAAATTAATTACAGCAAACTACAGATTCAGGAAGTTCAGGACTATAACGCTGTTTTCATGCATCTAGTTTGCCTGATTTATACTGACTTAATCATTTTTAGCTTCCCCCTGTTTTCTTTAACCTTAGAGTTTCTTTACCTGTTCTTATTCTAAATATGCAAATGATGTAATCTTATATTTATACTCTTGACCCTTAGAGCTTCTTTTCCTCAATACTTAATCCTGCTGTTAATGCTTATAATCTTTACCTCTTGCATTGTATCCTTTTATCATAATCTTTCTTCACTCTTATTATTTTTAATGTCACTGATTTCATATATTTGTTCTGCTATATTTAAATTGGTGTAAAAATCTTTAAATTGTACTTGAATTTCCGATTTGTATTATTTTAATGTGATCACTTTTATTTTATTTTTTTAAAAGATTTTATTTATTTATTTGAGAGAGAGAGAGTGAGTAGGAGAGACAGAGAGAGAATCTGAAGGGGACTCCATGCTGAGCACAGAGCCCTACATGGGGCTTGTTCCCGTGACTGCAAGATCATGACCTGAGCTGAAACTAAGAGTCAGACGTTCCAACTACTGAGTTGAGCAACCCTTAATGTAATCACTCTTAATTGTTTACTCCTAATTTATTCTAACTTTCTTAGTATTGGACTCTTCATCTTTCATTATTTTAAAATTCTTCTTTTTTTTGTAAGGACATTCTTAGTAAAAAAAAAAAAAAAAAAAAAAAAAAGAAAAATCTTCTTTCCAATCACCATAAACAGAATATAATAAAAAGCCTTTAGCCTTTATTCATTTTGTTTTTCATTAATTCAACAAGTATTTATTGATAAGGCACTAGCTACTCAGTGATTTGCATTTTTTCATATATTGGGGAGACACTCATGAAAAATATAGAATTCCCTCTTCATTTAAAGTTTATGTTCTAATGTATATTTGTGTGAGTAGGATGGGAGAGTGAGGTGGTCTCAGAAATAAAAAAGCAAGGGCGCCTGGGTGGCTCAGTGGATTAAGCCTCTACTTTTGGCTCAGGTCATGATCTCAGGCTCCTGGGATCAAGCCCCACATTGGCCTTTCTGCTCAGCTGGGTTCCTGCTCTCCCCACCCCCGCCCCGCCTGCCTCTCTGCCTACTTGTGATCTCTCTCTCTGTCAAATAAACAAATAATCTCTCTCTCTGTCAAATAAACAAATAAAATCTTAAAAAAAATAAAAAAGCAAATAAATAAAATAACCATGGTGTGGTCTCATAGTGAACATTTCTAAGAAGGAAATAAAATAATTTGATAGATAGGAATCGGGATTTAGGAGTGCTTTGCATTGAGTGGTCAAGGGTAACCTCTTTTACAGAATGAAAAGACCAGAATGAGAAAATGAGACAAAAAACTGAGAAATATAAAATTCTAGGTAGAGACAACTGTGAGGAGGCCCTTAGGTTGTAAACATCCTCATGTTTTCAGGCAACAGAAGGCAGATAAGAAAATTAATAAATGCTGAATGAAGGGCAGGCAAGAGATTAGACAAACGTGGTCACATGCCTGATCCTAAAAGTTTTATCAGATATCATCGTAAGTTTTGAGTTTTGTTATTAATATAGTGACAAGCCTTTCAAAGTTCTAATTAACCCTAAAAACAATCTCTCTGCCTGCCATGTAGAAAATGAATTAGATGCAAGAGTGGACAAAGGAAATGTATTCAGTAGCTCACGTTTGAGGTTTTGGTGACTTGTACTAGGGAAAAAGAAATGGAAAAGTGAGACATGGACAGGTTCAAGATGTATCTTTTTAAGTAAAAGTTGTAGCATTTGATGGTGGATTAGCTGTGAGAGGAAAGATGAAATAAAAAATAATGAGTGGACTTGTAAATGGGTAGAATAATTGTGCCATTTACTGAGCTAGGGAAGACCATATGAGAGGCAGGGGTTATCAAATTCTGTTTTGAATATTCTAAGTATGGTATGCTTATATATACCCAAGTTCAAACCTAATGTAGGTTTTTGGAAATATATGTTTGGGGCTCAGAGGAGATACCTGAGCAATAGAAGATAAATATTTTAGATTCATCAGCACTGTTAGCTGCTGTGATGCTATGTAAAATCGACACAAAAATGATCAGATTTGGCTTCAGGGATATATTATCATTGGCTTTTGAAAGTTCAATGACTGGACGGTGGCTGAATGTGGTTTGGAGTGAGTGAAGGAGTAAAAGTTGAGTTGAGGAAGTTAAGACAGTAAGGATAGCATTGTGATGATGAGAAGTATAGGATTGGAGTCAGAAGAATGGAGATAAGGGAAATACTAAATATATTGTGTTGATGAGAAGTATAGGATTGGAGTCAGAAGAATGGAGATAAGGGAAATACTAAAATATATTCGTCTTCTGATGGAGAGAAATAGATGATGCTGATGAAGATAGATTTGTTCTTTGACACCAAGAAATTAAAATAGCTTCTTAGGGTTTACTTTTATTTTTTTATTAACATATCTGTGTTGTGACCAATTAATATTCATAGGAGAAAGGGAGTGATAGAAATTCAGGATAGAGAAGAAAACATTGTAGGATTTACAGGGATGATTGAGTGTCTTTTTGAAGCTTGTGAGCATAAATTTAAATGATCACTAACAATGTTTATATGATCTTTTTGGTAGTGTTCAGATGCTAATGTGAGGTATAAAGAACTCTGACTTTTTTAATATAAAGTTTCTTTTATTCTCCCAGGTAGCCACAGTGAGGAAAAAAATAGAGTAAGGGAGTGGAAGGAGTTTGCATCAGATGTGGTAACAAGCACTGTAATGTTAGGCGCAACAATGCATAACAATGATCTTTAATGCACTTCCAATGGTACCTGTCATGCTTTGGACACCTAAAATGTATCATTCTCAGTGATTTAGTGTACTGGAAACCTTTCTACAAAGCATTAATTGCTCTGTGTATCTACTTAATTTTGTATTAGAAGTATGAGGTTCATATCATCCATCATCATCTTTTTATAAAACTGCTGTGTATTTAAATATATGTGCATTATTTATATACAAAAATATTTACTAGATTTGAAGCATTTAGTGTGAGGCCCCTGTTATGGACTTGACTGATTACTTGGGGGTAATGGGAAACAGAGCTTAACAGTTCAGCTTACTAAGAGAAAAATCTGGGTTGAGAAGTAGCTGGGTTCTACTGAATCTTTACCATTATAGTCAAATTTAATCTCTCCAAGCATGAATTTCCTTACATATATAATTATCTATAAGAAAGATTACATGAAATATGCTATAGCCTGAAGCCTGACTTATGTAAGTTTAGCACAATGCACATAAGTTATTGTTTTTACAAACAAAGGCAGAAAAGTCTTAGAACATGTATCTTGATTGCCCATGTTCAGTTTGCTATAACTTGATCTAAATAGATTCATCTGGGATGCCTGGGTGGCTCAGTTGGTTAAGCGGCTGCCTTCGCCTCAGGTTATGATCCCAGTGTCCTGGGATCCAGTCCCAGATCAGGCTCCTTGCTCAGCAGGGAGCCTGCTTCTCCCTCTGCCTCTGCCTGCCACTCTGTCTGCCTGTGCTCACTCTCTCTGACAAATAAATAAATAAAATCATTAAAAATAAATAAATAAATAAATAGATTCATCTGATAGAATATTTGAAGGCTAAATTTAGTATAAATCTTCAAAAAATTTCCTTGCCAAGGTAATGAGTTTAAATTATATTCTGAGGCAATGTGTAGTAATTGAAGATTTCTGAACTTAAGTGGTTAGAAAATGACATGAAGAACAGTCAGTTGTCATTAGGAAGGAGGCTATCTTGCAAGGATTGAAGTTTAAGATGGCAGAACTGTTAAGAAACTCTAGCTCATAATGGGACAGAAGAATCATTGTTACACTAGTGACATAGTCACTTGATAAACTATAATATTAAGACAAGATAAGTAAAATTCAAAGGAAAGAAAGGAAATTAGAATTATAAAATGATTATATGGATAGCTTTCCTATATGAAGTGAGTGGTTTCAAATAGTTACACTATCCTTAGAAAGGAACCTAAAAATTGCCTCCCAGCTCAAGAGTTTTGAAAGAGAACTTATGTATTTCATTGTCTATAGAAAGGATAAAAAGTCATTTATGAGAAACTTAATCCTTAACTTGCAATGATATATGGAAAAAGCATTCCAATACATTTTTTGTGTAATGTGAAAAACTCCAGACTGATACACAGCTGCTTTAAGACACATAATCAACTTGGGAAAAATCAGACCCCTGCAAATTAAAAAAATATTAAGAATAATATCACTAAGGGCAGTGATAGTAATCATGGAAAATAGTAATAATAATAAAAAATAATAAATTTAAGCACTATGAGTTATGAGTTACTGTGATACATATTCAACAGTTATAGGAAAAGATAACAATAATATTTTCTTAAAGCTGGAAATAATGCAATGACCTTATAACATAAGTTTCATTTAAAGAAAGAACACAGTTTAATACATTAAATAAATCAAAAAGAAAGGAAGAGGAAAATGAAAAAAAAAAAATGAATGGGTATTTTAAAGGATTGAATGGTCAACCAGGCAGTAGGAAATGGGTGACCAGAATTCAAAGGAAGGTTAATGATGATAAATAAAGATTTAGCAGCAAACACATCCTTCCAATATTGAAAAGACAGCATTTGTAAACAAGCAAACAAACACTACAGCTGAGGATAGCTCTGTGAAAAATACCTATCAGGAGGCAAAAGATGGTGGACAGCAGTGTTAAATTCAAAAGGAAGTAAATTAAGGACAATGTTTAATTGAATTATTAGAATTTGAAAACATGTGGTGTTTCAAATGAGGAACTAGGCATTGTTCAGATGTTCAGTCATAATGTTCAGTCATAATGTGTTCCTTCTCCTGCTCTCCCTTCCCCTTTCTCTCTACTAAAGCACATCAAATAATGTGATTGATAGTGGGTAAATTAAACTTATGTCTTTTGATCTGAAATTCTGATGCCAACCAAATGTGACTTAACACTTTTCCATTTTTTTATTTTTAGAGTGCTATTATTAGAACAATTTGACAGGGAAATATATGTGAAATTGAGAAAGACTTGAGTGATGCTGTGTGCCAGGATGAATATATTATGTGGTATGTTTGATTTTAATAGTGCATTTAAAATAATATGATAAGAAGATCTGATTTTGCCAGAAAGCATGAACTGAATAATTTATTTTATAATATAAATTTATCCACTGAATCAATGTGTAGTATTTAGCCACCTTTTCTATATTTAGTTTTCATTCATGTCATAAATTTTAATGGATTCTTTAAAGCAGGTAGGTTATAAATTGTGAATTCATATAAATGATAATGCACAGTTACATGTGACAAATTCATGAGCAGAAATATGTAGTGAAATATTTCTTAAGGGATATTTGTACATTTATCAATTCCTCCTAAAATTTAAATGTGAAATTATTAATAGTTCAACTTTCACTAATAGAGTATTTAAGAATAAATAACCTAGTTTTACTGTTTAAAAGTCACTATAGGTGTGCAAGCTATAAACTCATGTTGTAAATATAATTATACATCAAAGAATTTCTAAATATATATGTTGCACATTTTGTGTCTGTATTCACAAATTGTAATATCAACTACCTGTAGTGGAAGCTAGTATTTATGTAATCTTTTAAAATTTTTTTTATTAAAGATATTATTTATTTATTTATTTGACAGAGAGAGAGAGAGAGAGAGATCACAAGTAGGCAGAGAGGCAGGCAGAGAGAGGGGGGAAGCAGGCTCCCTGCTGAGTAGAAGCCTGATATGAAGCTGGATACCAGGATCCTGAGATTATGACCTGAGCCTAAGACAGCAGCTTAACCCACTGGGCCACCCAGGTGCCCCGCATTTATGTATTCACTTAAATAATTCAAGGCATGCTCATTTTGACATGAACGTTTTTTTAAATTTGCAATTCAAGAAAATCATCATTAATATCCTACAGTAATCCTGTAATACCAACTATTAAAAATACATTGTTTTTAAAAATATATGGAAAATGCTTTCATCCTTCATAGTCTTCCTATAAAGTTTGTAGATTATTTTGGATGGCTTACACATCTTCCTTTTAAAACTGTGGCGTAGAATTAATATGAAAGAGGTTTGAGGTTTTTAGATAAATTAAATGCCTTATAAATCCATAGTGTGATGTGGCTGCTATATGGCAAATATAAATTTAAGTTTTTCTGGTGGAGATAATGGTATCTAGAATGAGTACCACATAGATTTGTTCTATTTTTCTCAAGTCTGACCATAACTGTAATCTTACATTCATTTCCATGCTCCACATCTTGAAGGATATTGATCGACTTTAATGCATTCGGAGAACAAAAAGGGTGATAAAAATGAAAGCAATTAAAGGAGCAGAGAACATTTACTGTGAAGACAAGATTGCCAGCAATATGATACTTACTTATCTCCAAGATTTGAAGGGCTATCATACAGAAGAGAGAGTAGATTTATGTTCTGTGGCTCTCAGTAGTAGAACTACAAATAATGTGGTTGCTCCAGGGAAGAACTATTTTAGTTCAGCACATGGTGATATTACCTGTTTTGTAATGCTGCAGTTGGCAAAAAAAAAAAAAGGCACTTTTATTTGGGTTTCCCTGAGTTACTTTGAATTCATTCAGCATTGGTTTCTTCATTTACTATGAAATCTATTGTCTTGCCCTTCTCCATAAACTTTGAAAAACTCTGAAATAAATCCCCTTCATAATCTGATTTAAATCTATAATTTCTAGATATTTCCTCAACTACTGCAGAATCTTCTACCTCAGCCTTGTTTTGTATCATTTCTAAATTTGCATTTCTGTTTGTCCTCTAACCTTTTGGCTAGAAGGACTTGACATACTTCCATTCTGACAGTCCTTAAACTTCAGCTTGAAACTTATTCCATCCTAACACTTTCCTGGGACTTTGAACACTGTTCTCTCCCTATCATGAAATTTTACTATGGTAATTGTCTTACATATTCTCCTCATAATATGTATCTCATGTCTTGAAATTTATTTAGATACTTTATAATTTTTTCACTATATTTAGTACCAGTTTCACCAAAGAAATATATTAAATGACTATTACAGACAGATTGTTTTTCACATATTTAAGGTTTCTCCTTAATTAGATTATTAATTATGCCCCATAGTGCTCAAAGTTTTGTCTTGCTTACACTTTCAAATATATGCAGGTGAACTGGCCTCATATCAATATTAATTTAAATATACTTAAATTTGTGAGATTTTATCTCAAACTTTCTCACCCTTAACATTGTCCCTCCTAAGTTATTAAAGTAAGTGAAGGTTACGTTTTACCACACAGTGCTGAGTGTGAAATTGTGTGAATCATTTCTGTTGTGCATTGTGGTTTTGGAGGTTTAAGTGAACTTTGTTTTACTTTGCACTGAGAGTAGGTAGTTTGAGAAGCATACTCTACAGTAGTAGAAAATGCATGGAGTTCTCAATCAAATCTGGGTCTTGCTTTTGCCATTTTCTGGGTGTTTAATTATGAGGAAATTAATCTCCCTGTACGTCTTTCCCATCATATAGAATGGAGGTGACGATTCCAACAAAGGTTAGCCCCTTGGGAGATATCTGTCTGCTTTGATCACTGTTGTGCCCAATATCCACAATTGTGCCCAGTACAGAATAAATACCCAATATATTTATTGAAAGAATAAATGTAAGGAATGTAGAATTAATAGGAAAGAGGTTTGAGGTTTTTAGAGATTCCTCCAAGAAAAGTATTTGTCAGGATGGAAAATTTTGATATTTGCGAATGTATTCTGATGAAGGGGTTCTCCAGTTCTATGCAAAATTTTACGTCAGCTCCTTAAGGAAAGGATGTATCATTTACCAACTAATCTCTAGTCTGACACACGAAAGATGAACTTTTGACTCCTACCTTGTCTGAAGGTGGAGGGAGAGGCTGACGATCAGAATTGCTGGACTTGTGCACGTCATTGTGCTTATATGTCATCATTTGCCTGTAATTTTTTTCTTATCATTTTAAGTATTTTATGACTGATATAGTTTAGGAAATTAATTTATATCTGGGTTTCTAAGTCAAGGGCCACTAAAATACAACGCTGATGGGTAAAGCCATATGTGAGTATGTGATTATTTTTAGAGATATATTAAAATATTTAAATATGCAGGGGAAAGGAAGATTAACACCTCCTTGCCCTGGGACAAAATCCAGATTATTTACTGCCATTCTGATTTGATAAATATGCCACATTCCTTTTATGTGAACAGAGATGAATATAAAACATTCACATACTATTTGTTTTCTTAGGAAGACTAAGTTAGTCCCTTTTAACAAATGTATTCTTAGCCCTTCTACAAATATAATAAATAAGATTTAGAGTGGGTAATATCACAATGTTAAAAGGAAACCAAACTGTGAAGACAACAATGAGGCCATTAATTTCCAGAGTGTCAAGCCACAATTGTTGTACTATCAGTACCATTTGTTTGAAGGCTTTTGTGCATACTTAAGAAGCCAGGACTCATCTATTTTCTCCATCATTGTATCCTCATTACATGTATTTTTTTGAATAAGTGAATAAGTTAATGAATGCTATATTAGAAATTCAAATAAATTGCCAAGGAAAACCAAAATTAAAAGATTGCTTTTGGATGGGAGAATCAAAGAGAGTTTTTGGAAGATAAAAATTCTGCTGGTATATGAATTATTGTTACCTCTGGAGGTGGCATTGTGGGAAAAGGTATTCTGAGCAGAGGACAGAGTGCACTAATGGATACTGAAGTAAAGAAAGGAAGCATATTCAACAGCTTGAGGTTTGGTGGTGGTAGAAGGAGAAGAATAGAGTGGATGGTACTTAACTAGAATATATCCTAGTGCCTTGAAACACCAGGCTTTGGAGTTTGAATGTAAGTTTCATGTGATAGGATTTGGGCTTTAAAATTATGATTCTCATAACCCTATGTGCGGGATACTGGTGTTAAAAGTCTCAACCTAAAGTTTGTTAGAATAGCATTAAATAATATCTCAGAAGAGAAATAACTTTCTCATAAAATGCACTGGTGGGTGTGGTGGTGCTACAGGCTGGCAGTGGGGTGGCAGGCCAGTTCTGAAGGGCACAGAAGTATTGGCTCTGGGCAGCTCCTGTACCAGGGGTCTGCACTGGAAGACTGCAGGGGTACTCAGTAAGGAACTACTATGGGGATCTGAAGCTATAGGAGAGGTGAAAGCTACTGGGGTCCTCCTGCTTTAAACATTTCCCTTATGGAGGAACTCATAGCCAAGAGGATTAGTGCCAGGCTGTGTTGATCTGGGGAATGAGGTGACACAGGTAGAATGCCTCCTACCCTTTCCTATGCCACAGTCCCCAGTTCGTGTGTTTTATTGGTTGCTGCCGCTTATCAGCTCTCTCCAAGCTCTCGCAGAGCCACTTTCTTCTGTGAACAGTTGTTAAATCATTTGTTTTGTTGGGGGAAGGTAGAGACAAGGGCTCGATCTCCTATTCACCACCTTGCTGACATCACTCTCTCCTAAATTCTTCTTGACATAGTTTTGAGATGCCAGCTATAGTCCAATCAGTTCCCCTTCTTGAGCTGCTCACTAAATATACCTCAACCACTTGTCTTATCAAGATCAATGCACCTGCCCTAATCAACCTGGATTCGAGTTAGACAGCTTAGGGAAGCCACTGTGATCCTGAGCCTGAGAATGTATTCTAAGTAGCCAATCTATAGGGAGTCCGAGAAATCCAGCTAACCTGACCCTTCTTGCCACTCATAGGCTGCCCCCTACAGCTCCAGCTAGCAACTCTGCACCTAGCTGGAACTCTGTCTTTGGCCCTGACTGGTGTCCTTCTCTCATTTGGAGCTATAAGTAGCAAAAACTATCTTTTCATCCATCTGAGTGTCATTATGATATGTTCTGCAATCAGAAGACTCTTTAAATCTTATAAAACTTTTCCTGAGACAGATTTTAGGTTATCTGGTAACTGAATAGAAAGGTAGAGTGAGATATTTTGGTAGAGTAGAGGACATAATTATTCAACAGATTATCAAGGGAAAAAATGGAGTAAAAAGAAATTCAAGGACACATTTGACAAAGTACAGCATCCTTTTCTTGATTAAAACTCTTCACAGTGTAGAGATAGAAGGAACATACCTCAATATCATAAAAAGCCCTCTATGAAAAGCTCACAGTGAATTTCATTCTCAATGGGGAAAAACTGAGAGCATTTCCCCTAAGGTCAGGAACACAGCAGGGATATCAACTATCACCACTGTTATTCAACATAGTATTAGAAGTCCTAGCCTCAGCATTCAGACAACAAAAAGAAATAAAAGGCGTCTGAATTGGCAAAGAAGATGTCAAAGTCTCATACTTTGCAGATAACATGATACTCTGTGTGGAAAACCCAAAACATTCCACCCTGAAATTGCCAGAACTCATATAGGAAGTCAGCAAAGTGGCAGGACATAAAATCAATGCAGAGAAACTAGTTGCATTTATATACACTAATAACGAGACAAAACAAAGAGAAATTAAGGAATCAGACTCATTTACAACTGTCCCCCAAATCATAGGATACCTAGGAATAAACCTAACCAAAGAGCCAAAGAATCTGTACTCAGAAAACTATAGAACACTCATGAAAGAAGTGGAGGACGACACAAAGAAATGGAAAAACGTTCCATGTTCATGGGCTGGAAGAACAAATATTGTTAAAATGCCTATGTTACCTAGAGCAATCGACACATTCAGTACAATCCCTATCAAAATACCAACTCTTTTTCACAAAGCTGGAACAAATAGTACTAAAATTTGTATGGAACCAGAAAAGATCTTGAATAATCAGAGAAATGTTGAAAAAGAGAACCAAGGGGGCGCCTGGGTGGCTCAGTGGGTTAAGCCGCTGCCTTCGGCTCAGGTCATGATCTCAGGGTCCTGGGATCGAGTCCCGCGTCAGGATCTCCACTCAGCGGGGAGCCTGCTTCCTCCTCTCTCTGCCTCTGCCTGCCTCTCTGCCTACTTGTGATCTCTCTGTCAAATAAATAAATAAAATCTTTAAAAAAAAAAAAAGAAAAAGAAAACCAAGGCTAGTGGTATTACAACTCCAGACTTCAAGCTCTATTACAAAGCTGTAATTATCAATCAAATGTCCAGCATGGTACTAGAACACAAACAGAAACATAGATCAATGGAACAGAATAGAGAACCCAGAAATGGACCCTCAACTCTACAGTCAATTCATATTTGACAAAGCAGGAAAGAATATCCCATGGAAAAAAGACAGTCTCTCCAACAAGTGGTGAAAGTTGGACAGCCACATGCAGAAGAATGAAACTGGACCATTTTCTTATACCATACACGAAAATAGACTGAAAATGGATGAAAGACCTAAATGTGAGATAGGAATCTATCAAAATCCTAGAGGAGAACACAAACAGTGACCTCTTCCACCTCAGCCACAGCAACTTCTTGCTAGACATGTCTCCAAAAGCAAGGAAAACAAAGGCATAAATGAACTATCGGGACTTATTTAAGATAAAAATCTTTTTGCATAGTAAAGAGTCAACAAAACCAAAAGACAACTGACAGCATGGGCGTAGGAGAAGATATTTGCAAATGACATTATCAGGTAAAGGGCTAGTATCAAAAATCTATAAGAACTTACCAAACTCAATACCCAATAAATGAATAATCCAATTAAAAATGGGCAGAAGACATGAGTAGACATTTTTCCAAAGAAGACATCCAGGTGGCCAATAGACATATGAAAAGATGTTCAACATCACTTATCATCAGAGAAATACAAATCAAATGACAACAAGACACCACCTCGCAGAATGGTTAAAATTAACAAGTCAGGAAATGACAGATGTTGGCAAGGATATGGAGAATAGGTTGTAACCTCTTATACATTGGTGGGAATATAAAGTGGTGCAGTTGCTCTGGAAAACAGTATGGAGGTTCCTCAAAAAGTTGAAAGTGGAGATACCCTATGACCCAGCACTTGCACTATTAAGTATTTACCCTAAAGATACAAATGTAGTGATTCAAAGGGGCATCAGCACCCCAGTGTTTATAACAGCAATGTCCACAATAGCCAAACTATGGAAAGAGTCCAGATATTATCCATCAATGGATGAATGGATAAAGAATATGTGGGGTGTGTTTGTGTATGTGTGTGTGTGTGTGTGTGTAGATATCTATGATGGAATATTATGCAGCCATCAAAAATGAAATCTTGCCATTGACAATCACATGGATGGAACAAGAGGGTATTATGCTAATCGAAAAAAGTGAATCAGAGAAAGACAATTATATGATCTCACTAATATATGGAATTTAAGAAACAAAACAGGGTCATGGGGGGAGAGGAAAAAATAAAACAAGATGAAACTAGAGAGGGAAACAAACCATAAGAGACTCAATCATAGGAAACAAAAGGTTTGCTGGAGGGGTGGGATGTGGGGGGCTAGAGTAACTGGGTGATAGATATTAAGGAAGGAATGTGATGTAATGAGCACTGGGTGTTATATAAGACTGATAAGTCACTCACCTCTACCCCTGAAACCAACAGTGCATTATATGTGAATTAACTGAATTTAAATTAAAAAAAAAAAAAGAAAAAAGAAATCCAAGGACAGAAGTTTGAGAAATACCTAACTTTAAGGAATTTAAGGAATGTATTGAGGATGAAAATATCTAAAGCCAGAGTAAGTGATCTAAGACAAAGCAGAAAATCTGGGAGAGTATAGGGTCTAAGCCAAGGATTGATTAACTGATTGATTGATTTTAAGCCAAGGATTTATTATGAGATCTGTATCCATACATATTTTTAAAAACCACTGTAATTGTACAAAGAAATAGAAATGAATGAGTAGCAGGGATTAGTGCTATAGCAAGGAAAAACATAAATGGGACTTAAAAGAGCTTAATGGCTATTTAATTTACAAATTAATCCCCAAGGCATCTTCTTCAAGTAGTTAGTGGCTTCCTCTGTTGTGTTCCCATAGCTCTTGGTGCATATTCCTTTATTATGGCACTTACATGCCATATTATAATTTGTCTGTTTTATACATTAAAATGTAAGTACTCTAAGAATATAAATCGTGAACTTATTTGACTCTTTTTTTTTAACATCATATACGGTCACTCTGATAGAGCTATTACTCATTGAATGTCAAAAGAACAAATGTTTTTTTCTACTCCAGTGGTAACATATCAATGTTCTTTTTGCAGTTCAGAGGGTATTAACAGCCTGTTGTTTTGGAATTGGAAATGGATCTCTTGTTGATTTATTGATTTCCCTAAAATAACTTCAATAATCTATGGGAGCTCAGCTCTGCAGTTACTCAAAATTTTGTCCTACTATGTATGTTTAGTAAGTTCTAATATTTCCCAAAGAAGAGCTAGAGAAAGTAGATAATCTTGTGTAAGAAATTCATTATCAGTATACCCCTCAAATGTATCCTGTCCCCATAGCAATAACCTCACCTCCCTCTATTAGACATTTTGTGCAAAGATGTTATATATGTGATATGGAATCGTATGTCTTCCATTAGTAAGCCAGTAGGTTAGAATCTTGTGCTTTTGAGAATAGTGCTGTGGGGAATAACTTCTCTGGGGACCAATTACCTTCATTTTTCCTAATGAATACTGATTTTATTCTTTATCCTAATAAATCATCTTATAAGCCTGTGTTTCTGGTCACAAGGGCAATTAAATAAAAATTATATCTATCTGAATTTTAAAAATGAATAACATGCAGCAAATTCATAAACGTGTGTAGTTATATTGATTTCTTGTATCAGGCGGTTGGACCCTGGGTTCTGTCCTAGGCACAAAGAGGATAGATAGTGTGTTACCCTTAGGAAGGAAAGCTTTGGTCACAGAGGCTGTTCAGCATCATTTTCTCATAAAAAAGTTAGAAGGTGAGCCTCTGAGAATTAAGTCAATCACTTTTGAAACCCAAGATATTTAATGAAGAACCAGGCACCCAACAATGGTTACTCTAACTCTGACTGCATGTTGATATCACCCAAGGAACTTGGAAAAAATATACTGAGGTCTGTGGCTCCCTCCCAAAAGTTTTTGTCTAATTGTTCTGTGTTTGGCCCACACTTATTATGAAATCATGAAAAGACTGGATGGTATTTTCCTCATTCTGGGAGAACGAAGGATGACTATAGCAGAATATTAGAAACATCCAGAGATGACAACAATCCTTTTCTTCTTCCTTTTTTTTTTTTAAGATTTTATTTATTTATTTGACAGGCAGAGGTCACAAGTAGGCAAAGAGACAGGCAGAGAGAGAGGAGGAATCAGGCTATCCACTGAGCAGAGAGCCCGATGTGGGGCTCGATCCCAGGACCCTGGGATCATGACCTGAGCCGAAGGCAGAGGCTTTAACCCACTGAGCCACCCAGGTGCCCCCAATCCCTTTCTTCTAAGCAGTCAGATACTCTTGAATGAGGCAAGACAAAATCTGCTCTTCAAAAAAAAAATCAAAATGTGTTCATATTTCCAAATGAAACAAGAGAATAGGATTTATATAAAGATAAGCAAATATTTGCTTTTATAATCCATGTTGCTATTAACAAACACATTTCATTGTTTATTTTATGGAGGGTTTTTATTTTTACATTTTAGAAACTAAAGAGTAAACTTGTTGAGTGCTGGCTTTTATTTATAGATGCAAATTTGTTTACTAAAAAAAATGAAATATGTGAAGAATTTATATCATGCCCAAACCAGAGAAAAACTAATTGCACATTTAGTTGTGAGCAACAAATAATTTGTAGGGCAGGGGTTCAAATGGGCTCCATTTCAGAGTTTTTAGTGTGCAGCTGGGTTTAGAAATGCAGTCAGGTTTAAAAACACTGTCCTTTAATATCTAACTCTAAAAAGTTATAAAATAAAAATGTTATTCACAATAGAAATAAGTATGTACTAGAAGAAAAGCGAACAAAATGTTAAAAAAAAAAAGCCTACAAGAAATCTATGAGGGACTCTGAAGAAGAATGAATACATGAAGAAATATACCATAATCCTGAATGTTAAAACATTTTCAATATTTAAAGAAGCCTATTTGCCTGAAATTAATTTACAAGCTTAATATATTTCCAATAAAGCATCCAATGGGTCATCATTATTACTTTTAGGAATGAAAGGGATGTCACAAAAACATTCTAAATTTTGTACACTTTTTATTGACTCAATATGTTTAGGATTTTGCAGAGCATAAGACAGAATCTTAACACTTACTAATTACTATCTTGATACTTTGTAAAGTAGTCAAGGCCTCTTACTTGGTTTTAAACAGGCTATATATGTGACACTTCAGTTTAGTATCAAATAATATTACAAGTAATAATTGTGTCTTTTTAAGTGTTCCTATCAGGAAACATTCCACTGAGTTTTATTAATTGAAAATTCAACAGATCTTCAACCTTCCTGTGGTCTTCAACAGATCCAATATTTAACCTTAATAATATTTAATGATGTTTCAGTGCAAACACAGGATTGTCACCTTATGAATGGGAGAATAAGTTTTGAGGAGCACGATGTGGATTACATGCCATTCTTAGTCTCTTGGGGATACAACTCCCCACCAATCTAGGTCCACTGGTTCCTGTTCCCAAGTGGAGCAAGGCTTACCTGTTAATCAATTCTAGCCCTTGGCCAAAAACCCTCTGTGAGTGAAGTCAGCTGTCAAAACCTATTGAAAAGTCAAAAGAGCAAAGCAGAGCACCTTTTTTTTTTCTTCCCTTTAACTACTTCCTCCAGATTCCTATTTCTGTTTTTTTTTTCTTGACATTTTATCTTTCTATCCCATCTTTCAGTGACTTGTTATATACCACAGAAAAACATTAAGAATATTTTTCATAGATTTATATGGGATAAATTAATTACTACCTTCTAGTTATCAAAACTTATAGACCTTCCCCTACAACAAAACGATAGATTGACTTCTCCATACTAACAGTGTACGCTTGGAAGGTTTATCATTGGCTAATGAGTTATATTTTCCTAGAATTATCTGAAGAAAACTTCTTTTTTTTTAGATTTTTTTTTTTTTTGAGAGAGAGCAAGAGAGAGGGGTGGGGCAGATGGAGAAGCCAACTCTAATGATCCCAGGACCCTGAAATCATGGCGGAGGTGAAGGCTGATGCTTAACTGAGTGAGCCACTCAGGTATCCCTGAAGAAAACTTTAAAACACAAGAATCATCAAAATGGAAACATAATATCTTAAAACTAATGTGGAGCTATAAATATATTCAGAACTAGATGCCAAGGAGAATGGGAAACCATTTTCTCCATCCATGAATGAAAATTGGGACTAGATAATTCCTAAGTTCCAATTAAATTCTTACTAAATAAAAGTTGTATTATTCATTACGAGCCACAGGAATAACTTTTTGAAGTCCTGAGAATGAATTAGGAAAGGGAAATATGTGTGGGAGATTTTTTAATAAAAATTATAAAGATCTATTTGTATGGGCTTAAAGAAAATAAGGTTTTCTGGGTGTCATATATCCAAGTAACTGATTGAATGTCTATCTGGACAAGAATCTCATATCCTGAAGTCAACTTTTCTAAACTACAGAAACACTAAACATTAAATCTGTAAGATCTTTTCTTGAAAGAAAGAGAAAGAAAGGAAGGAAGAGAATGAAAAGAAAGGTAGGGGGGAAGGGAGGGGAGAAGGTAGGAGATTGGGAAGGGGTGGGAAGAGGGAGGAAAAAGTGGAGACAAAGCGAGGAAGAAAGAGTTGCTTGACCTACTTCCAACAAGCTTGGGCTTCTTTGACAAAGTTTTACTTCACAGGATTCATTCATGCCATGAATATGATTCTGAGTATTATGACTCTATGAGCAGGAAAATAGAATATGTATTATTTTGCAAACTAATTTGACCACAACAACTTTTTTATTACAATATACTAGTCAAGATACTATGGGGTTCATTTAGAAAACCCTTCCTAAAGGATTAGAGGTTCTTCTTAAAGCAGTTAAAAGAACATTACTCTTTTAATTATTCTAATTCTGTGACATCATTTATCTTTTCAAACATTAGTATAGACCTTTCCTAAGTTGCTTCTGGTAATGAGGAAAAGGAAATAAACGTCTTTCATTCCTAGACTAATATGTAGCATATTATATTGTTTCACTGAGAACTAAAACTGTAGTCCTGGGCTTAATCATTATTATGTTTGTCAAGATCAAGCAGTTATCTAATTTACCCCACAGGTGCATAATATTTTTTTATTATTATTGTTAAATTACCCATCATTTTTATTAATATGTCTCTTCATTACATTTTCAATGGAAGCTTAAAATGACTCTTTTGGAGAAATTAACCATTAAATTCATAGCTGGATTCATGCTACTTTCATTTCTTAATGCTATTCTATAAAATGGAACAGAGCTGTCACTAGCTAATTTATTTCCATGCCAAACCATTTAATCTCTCCAGAGAAACCTCTGTTTAAATAAGGCATGCTTGACCAGGAAAGGTTGTCATGTATTAACTGTCTCTGTGGGGAGTTGATGTTAAAAGTATAATTGGTTCAGTGGAGGGAACAGAAAATAAAGCTCTTCTATTCACAGTCAGAAAAGCAGCTCCCAGTCATCTCTGCATATAAGTGTGCTGTCACTTCTAACTAAGAAAGTGCCACCAGACAGAATTAGCGGTAGGAAGACTTCTGCTTTTCAAAACTTCAGGAATTATTTTTTTCTACCCCGAGGATAAAAATCTTCCTAATATGCATTCTCTGATTGCCATTTATCTGTTAGAGTGTGAGGATGCACTCTCAAACTTTTTCTTTTTCCTGTCAAAGAAAGAATCAGATTTCCTCTTACCATTTCCTTCTTCTTTCTCATCTCAATTTTTCATGATATTGTATTCCTTCTGGTATTTCATATTTTCTTCTAATACAGAGAGAGCGTTTATGCCATGGGATTTCAAGGTTATTCCTATGCTATAAAGCATAAGTACTCTCCAATGCTACAAAAGCAATACCATTTTTAATGGGGGAGAAAAAGATAAAAGACAACATCAATTGCAGGGAGAGTAAGAATCCTCCTAGGATTTTTTAATCTGCAGTTCAAACAAGGTTCTAATTTCTTAATCATGATATAGAAAGACTAATGCAAGCAATAGTGAAAACTGTTTATTCCTTTCCTCTTTAAATATCTCTACTCAGCAATAGTTTCAACCCTCGGATAAAATACTTTATATAGTTCTTCACTGTGATTATCCAATGTTGATATTGCAAACCACAGAGGCATTTGCAACCTAAATCTTAGTTTATTTTAGAGAATGTTTGATTTTCCCTTGGCAGTACAATTTATTGTTTCTATTGACTTTCCTACAGTATTAGGTCAGACTAACTTTTTCAGCTTTCAGAAATGATGGCTTAATACCATCTCTATTCTCTTTTATACAAAAAATTTACAAAATAAAGTATCTGTTTGGTTTTTAACTTTTCTGTGGTCAGACAATATGGGCTGTATGATATTAATTCTTTGAAATGTATTGAGGCCTAGGAGTGACCTAGCATATAATTAATTTTTATAATAGTTTAATGCGTACTTGATAATAACATACTATCTCTGTTGATTATAGTACCCAGAATGTAAAAGGATTATTATTTTTTTAACATCTTCATATCTTTGTTAAAATTTTTGATCTACTTGATCACAATTTTCTGATGGACTATTATAAAGATTTATCACTATGATCAGATAGATATCACTATCTCCATTTAAGCCTTGACAGGTTTTGCTTCATACAGTTCTTGAAGATGTCAATTCCTTATTTTCATATGTCATTATCCAGTTGTTTCTTTTATTATATAATGCTGATATTCCTTTCTATTAATGCCGTCTACATACATTCTATTTTATCGAATGTCAATACTGCTAACAACAGTTTTCCTTTGTCAAGTTTTTGGGAGTATGCATTCCCCATAACTTTAGTATTTATCTTTTTTTAATTTTGTTTTTGATGTGCTTAAATTATCTTATTTTGTTTTAAATGCTCTAATTTTGTGTTTTCTGTTCAGAGAAGCTCTTCTTTGCTTCCTCCTTTCATTTCCTTTCTTGTTTTCTGTTAAAATTTTCATGTGTCAACAATTACCATTTATGTTTCTCTATTAGTTTGAAAGCAATAGATTGTATTTTTAGCATTTCATGTTTACCTTTTGATCTATATACTTAAATATAAATTTTTCTTATAAAAATTATTAAATATCTTTATCTCCCTCAGGAAGAAGATGATGAATTTGTTAAATCTCCCCCTCATCACCATACAATCTTGCTATTGACATCTTAAAATGGAATTTTATTTTTATGTTGTTAGGTGATTTGTTTCATTTTACAGTACTAAAGGAATAGAAAACAATCCTCTGAGGGAAGAAAAGGCTGGGAGCAACTTACTTTACTCGACACAATTGTAATTAAAAGATAGTTCCTAACTTTTGCCTTTTACAGTTTATTCTTGAAAATATTTATAAGCATTCATTTGAAGAAAAGCTTTCTCATTCCCAACTCTCATACTCCAACTCTTCTGCTTTATATATATCCTACAAATTATCTTCATATGAGGTTCTGTGGCATGACGTTGTATGTTTAACAACTTGGCTTCCCTAATCAACATGGAGAACAAAGTAACAAAGCCTCTTGCCACTTCAATATCTTCCCAATTTTACTTCTTTTATGTGTACCATGAAAAATCCTGAAAGCTTCATTACTCACTGAAGCAAAGATACTTGCAAAATATTTCCAAGATTGGTCCATCTCCTCATTTTATAATTTACACGTGTGTATTTGTAGGAGACCTTTGTATAATATCCATTATGCATTCTTCTTTTCCTAATATGATTTGGACTCAAAGCCAAGGCAAATGGAACTTCCTTCAGTTATTCATGTTTTTTTCTACTTTGTTTGAAAGACCACCTACAATGTATCTTACGGCAGAGAAGAGAGAATGGTCTCTTACACTCACCACATCTCATCCAATATTTGTTCCTCATTTGGAACAAGGGAGACCGGCAATCACCAGGAGAGAAATTTTGGGATTATGTTTCAAAAGTGATTTACACAAATTTCACTAAGAAGTTTGTTTATCACTGCTGAATGAGCAAAGTTACTAATTTACACATATAGCTCTCTAACCTGGGTTCCCCCCATGAGAATTGAGTTTGTTAAATAATTAATGCATAAATACCATCCAATTAACTTTCCTGGATTTCTAGTTTCATGATATCTGTGTACATGACACCCCTGTAGTCATAGTAAGGAAAAGGACATTATTACTATACATAGAAAAATGATTTTATTTACCTTAAAGAGAGGGTCATGTAAATAAAAGTAAAGCAAATAGTAAATAGTGATATTAGCATTCATTTGAATACTACTGCCTAACAAAAATCTCTGAGGTCTTTTTTCTCTGTTTGAAAAGGAAAATTATGTAATGCTAGAGAGGCATTAAAGAAATGTTACAAACAAAATGAGTGGTTTGGACTTTTTGTTTTGTTTTGTTTGTTTTTGCCAAAAATAAGAGAAACAGAGACAGGGAGAGACCTGAAAAGACAGTAACTTTTTCCTGATGGTGACTCAGAGTGATTTAATGTTATTCCTCTATACCTCTAAATATGTCCCTCTTTCTATCAGAAGCAAGGATGTCACTCTTTAGGAAACTTGAGTTTCAATTTCTGTTCCCCTACAATAATTCATACAAAAGCTATTCTACCCTGACCAGGTGAATAGAAGGTGATATTTTGAGCTGTTTTCTCATTCCTTTTACATCAACCATTCAATACATGGGAAAGATAACATTTTTTACTTATATTTACCAAAAAATGTAAATGACTTTAAAGATTAGATGACCAGACAAGAAAGTTGTGACTAATCATGCACCAAGCATTAGAAAAATCACATAACCATTGATAAATATATTTTTTGAAGATTTTATTTATTTATTTGACAGAGAGAGATCACAAGTAGGCAGAGAGGCAGACAGACAGAGAGAGGAGGAAGCAGGCTCCCCGCCGAGCAGAGAGCCCGATGCAGGACTCGATCCCAGGACCCTGAGATCATGACCTGAGCCGAAGGCAGCGGCTTAACCCACTGAGCCACCCAGGCGCCCATTGGTAAATATTTTTGTTTTGAGTTCTCTGACAAATTTTAGTATCCCTTGTATTTCTCAATAATTTTTACTCATATTCAGATCTCTCAATACTCAGTGTATAGTAAATAATTTCTTATTTTCACATGGTGAATCAAAAATCTATGAAATACAGATGTGAGTTTAAAGACAAGCTCTGCTGCTAAGGTTATATAAGCTTAATTTCTCTCAAAAGTTAATCCTTTTTCATAAAAAACTTAGTTAGAACTACCCCAAGTTTGGTGTTTCATAATGATAATAATTATGTATAATATTTATTGGACACTATGTATTAGACATTTACCAAACACTAAGTGCTTTGCATTCATTCATTCATTTACTCTTCATATCAATCTTATGAGATATGTACTATTATTATCCCCATTTCCAGATAATAAACTGAAGCCCAGAGAGGTTAAGAAACTTCTTCAAGCAAGACATATAAATAGCCTTCTGTTTTTTTTATTTTTTTTAATATATTGCCCTGATAGGCATTCTTATAAATGTAAGGAGAACACACACATATGCAATTGATATTATATGACTTTGTGTGTATGTGCACAAGATATTACTGTATCTTAAGCCCATTGTATAGAAGGCTTTTGAGTCCAGTGATTATTCCATATTATACTCTTTCCAAGATTCTGGTAAATTTTATTTCTAAACATGTTTTTATTGAGACATAACTGACATATAACATTATATTAGTTTTAGGTATACAACATAATGATTCAATATTTGTACATATTGCGAAAAGATCACCATAGAAAGTCTAGCTAATATCTGTTACCAGACATTCCATTTTTTCCTTAAGATAAGGACTTTTAAGATCTGCTCTCTTAGCAAATTTTACACATGCAATACAGCACTATTAACTATACTCACTGTACATTACAATCCCATAGTTTTTATAACTTGAAGTTTTGTACCTTTTGACCTCTTTCATCCATTTTGTTCCCTTTACCCTCACCCCACCCTCTGCCTCTGGCAACCACCAATCTGTTCTCTGTGCCTATGAGCTCAGGTTTTGTTTTGGGTTTTTTGTTGTTTTCTGTTTGTTTGGTTTGGGTTTGGGTTTTTTTTTCTCTTCTTTATTTTTTAATTCCAATATAATTGATGTGCAGTGTTATACTAGTTTCAGGTGTACAATGTAGTAACTCAACAATCATTGACAAATATTTCTGAAGAACTCATTGGGAAATAATCAAAACAGGTGAAAAATATATACCACTTACAGTGCACAGATATTCATCCATTTACATACAGAAGGGATCTAATGGCAAGAAATACATCAAAATGTCCATGGTGGTGTTATATTGGTGACTGGATTATTAGTGATGCTAAATTATTTTCAGTATATACACCAGACTATCTAACAATAAATAGATATGACTTGCATATTCTAAAGACAACCAAAATTTATTGATATGCAAACATGGCAATGATGTTTAGAATCAAGATGTGAAGTGCCTCCAGAATTTGAGGACAGATCCAGAAATATCTGATGATTTAAGAAGGAAAAAAGGTAAAATTAAAAATAAATATGGATGATATTCTCCATATCATAAAGTATCCATCCTGAAATATACTTTGAAATAAATTTGGGAGATATCAAATAAGCTCATTCAGGATAGCAGTTTGTGTTTCAGCAGTAGACTATAAGGAAAATAATTATGACTTACTTATAAGTAAAACTGTCAAAGTAATGGAATGACAGAGAGGAATGATCTGCAATAAATATTGGCACCACTTTTGAAAATATGTACATGTCGTGAAAAAATTATTCAGGTATTTCTGGTGATATTTCACATATATATGGAGACATTTGTATATTAAAAAATCTCAATGCTCTTGACGGGTGAATTGTTTTCTAGTAAATAAACATAAGAAAGGAAAAAATAATAGTTTTTCCATATGAGAATCCTATCACAAATATTTTCTGAAATATTAAAATACATTTCATTACAATGAGACTTGGCAGTTATTGTTTGTGTAAGTTTTCAAATTCTTAATTATACACCTGTCTCTTTTATTCTGGCCATAAAAGATCATAAAATTTATATATTAGATTTTATGACCAGAAGTTGGAGAACAATGTTAGTGAAGTAGAAAGTTATACAAATCCACAGATCCTTCATCTCCATCTTTCAAATTTAAAGTCTCACTTTTCAACTTTTAAACCATTTAACTAAAGTCAATGTATCGGCCTATAAAAGTAAGATTATGGGAGGAGTCAAGATGGCGGAGAAGTAGCAGGCTGAGACTACTTCAGCTAGCCGGAGATCAGCTAGATAGCTTATCTAAAGATTGCAAACACCTGAAAATCCATCAGCAAATCGAAGAGAAGAAGAACAGCAATTCTGGAAACAGAAAAACAACCACTTTCTGAAAGGTAGGACCGGCGGAGAAGTGAATCCAAAGCGACGGGAAGATAGACCCCGGGGGAGGGGCCGACTCCTGGCCAGCGGCGGAGCAACGGTGCACAAAATCAGGACTTTTAAATGTCTGTTCTGCTGAGGATCATCGCTCCAGAGGCAAAACCGGGGCGAAGCCAACGCGGGGTCAGCGTAGCCTCAGGTCCCACAGGGTCACAGAAGGATCGGGGGTGTCTGAGTGTCGCAGAGCTTGCAGGTATTGGAACGGGAAAGCCGGCTACAGAGACAGAGCCGACAGTAAGCTCACAGCTCGGTGTTGCCTTGAACCGGTCGCAGGCTCGGTGAGCTCGGAGCGCGGCCGGAGGTCAGGCAGACGGGAGTAACTGGGCGCTGTTCTCTGAGGGCACACTGAGGAGTGGGGCCCTGAGCTCTCGGCTCCTCCAGGCAGGAGACCAGGAGGCCGCCATTTGTATTCCCCGTCCTCCGGAACTCTACGGAAAGCGCTCAGGGAACAAAAGCTCCTGAAAGCAAACCCGAGCGATTTACTCACCCCGGCCCCGGGTAAGGGCGGTGTAATTCCGCCTGGGGCAAAGACACTTGAGAATCACTACACCAGGCCCCTCCCCCAGAAGATCAACAAGAAATCCAGCCGAGACCAAGTTCACCTACCAAGGAGTGCGGTTTCAATACCAAGGAGAGCAGCAGAATTCCAGAGGAGGAGAAAGCAAAGCACGGAACTCATGGCTTTTTCCCTGTGATTTTTTTTAGTCTTGCAGTTTTTTAAATTTTTTTCTTTTTCATTTTTTGTTTTTTTTTCTCGCCTTCTGGTTAAATTTTTTTTTTAACTTATACCTTTATTTTTTTAACGTTTTTTAACTAGTTTATCTAATATATATATATTTTCTTTTTTATATTTTTCTTATTTGTTTTCTTTTTTTTAATTCTTTTCTTTTCTTTTTTTTTCTTTATCTTTTTTTTTTTCTTTCTTCCTTTTTGAACTTCTTTTTATCCCCTTTAATCCCCTCACGATTTGGGATCTCTTCTAATTTGGTTAAGCCTATTTTCCTGGGGTTGTTGCCACCCTTTTAGTATTTTACTTGCTCCTTCATATACTCTTATCTGGACAAAATGACAAGACGGAAAAATTCAACACAAAAAAAAGAACAAGAGGCAGTACCAAAGCCTAGGACCTAATCAATACAGACATTGGGAATATGTCAGATCTAGAGTTCAGAATGACAATTCTCAAGGTTCTAGCCTGGCTCGAAAAAGGCATGGAAGATATTAGAGAAACCCTCTCGAGAGATATAAAAGCCCTTTCTGGAGAAATAAAAGAACTAAAATCTAACCAAGTTGAAATCAAAAAAGCTATTAATGAGGTGCAATCAAAAATGGAGGCTCTCACTGCTAGGATAAATGAGGCAGAAGAAAGAATTAGTGATATAGAAGACCAAATGACAGAGAATAAAGAAGCTGAGCAAAAGAGGGACAAACAGCTACTGGACCACGAGGGGAGAATTCGAGAGATAAGTGACACCATAAGACTAAACAACATTAGAATAATTGGGATTCCAGAAGAAGAAGAAAGAGAGAGGGGAGCAGAAGGTATACTGGAGAGAATTATTAGGGAGAATTTCCCCAATATGGCAAAGGGAACGAGCATCAAAATTCAAGAGGTTCACAGAACGCCACTCAAAATCAATAAGAATAGGCCCACACCCCGTCACCTAATAGTAAAATTTACAAGTCTCAGTGACAAAGAGAAAATCCTGAAAGCAGCCCGGGAAAAGAAGTCTGTAACATACAATGGTAAAAATATTAGATTGGCAGCTGACTTATCCACAGAAACCTGGCAGGCCAGAAAGAGCTGGCATGATATTTTCAGAGCACTAAACGAGAAAAACATGCAGCCAAGAATACTATATCCAGCTAGGCTATCATTGAAAATAGAAGGAGAGATTAAAAGCTTCCAGGACAAACAAAAACTGAAAGAATTTGCAAATACCAAACCAGCTCTACAGGAAATATTGAAAGGGGTCCTCTAAGCAAAGAGAGAGCCTACAAGTGGTAGATCAGAAAGGAACAGAGATCATATACAGTAACAGTCACCTTACAGGCAATACAATGGCACTAAATTCATATCTCTCAGTAGTTACCCTGAATGTTAATGGGCTAAATGCCCCTGTCAAAAGACACAGGGTATCAGAATGGATAAAAAACAAAACCCATCTATATGTTGCCTCCAAGAAACTCATTTTAAGCCCGAAGACACCTCCAGATTTAAAGTGAGGGGGTGGAAAAGAATTTACCATGCTAATGGACATCCGAGGAAAGCAGGAGTGGCAATCCTTATATCAGATCAATTAGATTTTAAGCCAAAGACTATAATAAGAGATGAGGAAGGACTCTATATCATACTCAAAGGGTCTGTCCAACAAGAAGATTTAACAATTTTAAATATCTATGCCCCCAACGTGGGAGCAGCCAACTATATAAACCAATTAATAACAAAATCAAAGAAACACATCAACAATAAACAATAATAGTAGGGGACTTTAACACTCCCCTCACTGAAATGGACAGATCATCCAAGCAAAAGATCAGCAAGGAAATAAAGGCCTTAAACGACACACTGGACCAGATGGACATCACAGATATATTCAGAACATTTCATCCCAAAGCAACAGAATACACATTCTTCTCTAGTGCACATGGAACATTCTCCAGAATAGATCACATCCTCGGTCCTAAACCAGGACTCAACCGGTATCAAAAGATTGGGATCATTCCCTGCATATTTTCAGACCACAATGCTCTAAAGCTAGAACTCAACCACAAAAGGAAGTTTGGAAAGAACCCAAACACATGGAGACTAAACAGCATCCTTCTAAAGAATGAATGGGTCAAACGGGAAATTAAAGAAGAATTGAAAAAAATCATGGAAAGAAATGATGATGAAAATACAATGGTCCAAAATCTGTGGGACACAACAAAGGCAGTCCTGAGAGGAAAATATATAGCGGTACAAGTCTTTCTCAAGAAACAAGAAAGGTCTCAGGTACACAACCTAACCCTACACCTAAAGGAGCTGGAGAAAGAACAAGAAAGAAACCCTAAGCCCAGCAAGAGAAGAGAACTCATAAAGATCAGAGCATAAATCAATGAAATAGAAACCAAAAAAACAATAGAACAAATCAACGAAACTAGGAGCTGGTTCTTTGAAAGAATTAATAAAATTGATAAACCTCTGGCCCGACTTATCAAAAAGAAAAGAGAAAGGACCCAAATAAATAAAATCATGAATGAAGAGGAGAGATCAAAACTAACACCAAAGAAATACAAACTATTATAAGAACATACTATGAGCAACTCTTCGCCAATAAATTTGACAATCTGGAAGAAATGGATGCATTCCTAGAAACATATAAACTACCACAACTGAACCAGGAAGAAATAGAAAGCCAGGACAGACCCATAACCAGTAAGGAGATTGAAACAGTCATTAAAAATCTCCAAACAAACAAAAGCCCAGGGCCAGACGGCTTCCCGGGGAATTCTACCAAACATTTAAAGAAGAACTAATTCCTATTCTCCTGAAACTGTTCCAAAAAATAGAAATGGAAGGAAAACTTCCAACTCATTTTATGAGGCCAGCATCACCTTGATCCCAAAACCAGACAAGGATCCCATCAAAAAAGAGAGCTATAGACCAATATCCTTGATGAACACAGATGCGAAAATACTCAACAAAATACTAGCCAATAGGATTCAACAGTACATTAAAAGGATTATTCACCACGACCAAGTGGGATTTATTCCAGGGCTGCAAGGTTGGTACAACGTCCGCAAATCAGTCAATGTGATACAACAGATCAATAAAAGAAAGAACAAGAACCATATGATACTCTCAATAGATGCTGAAAAAGCATTTGACAAAGTACAGCATCCCTTCCTGATCAAAACTCTTCAAAGTGTAGGGACAGAGGGCACATACCTCAATATCATCAAAGCCATCTATGAAAAACCCACCGCAAATATCATTCTCAATGGAGAAAAACTGAAAGCTTTTCCGCTATGTCAGGAACACGGCAGGGATGTCCATTATCACCACTGCTATTCAACATAGTACTAGAGGTCCTAGCCTCAGCAATCAGACAACAAAAGGAAATTAAAGGCATCCAAATCGGCAAAGAAGAAGTCAAATTATCACTCTTTGCAGATGATATGATACTATATGTGGAAAACCCAAAAGACTCCACTCCAAAACTGCTAGAACTTATACAGGAATTCAGTAAAGTGTCAGGATATAAAATCAATGCACAGAAATCAGTTGCATTTCTCTACACCAACAACAAGACAGAAGAAAGAGAAATTAAGGAGTCCATCCCATTTACAATTGCACCCAAAACCATAAGATACCTAGGAATAAACCTAACCAAAGAGGCACAGAATCTATACTCAGAAAACTATAAAGTACTCATGAAAGAAATTGAGGAAGACACAAAGAAATGGAAAAATATTCCATGCTCCTGGATTGGAAGAATAAATATTGTGAAAATGTCTATGCTACCTAAACCAATCTACACATGTAATGCAATTCCTATCAAAGTACCATCCATCTTTTTCAAAGAAATGGAACAAATAATTCTAAAATTTATATGGAACCAGAAAAGACCTCGAATAGCCAAAGGGATATTGAAAAAGAAAGCCAACGTTGGTGGCATCACAATTCCGGACTTCAAGCTCTATTACAAAGCTGTCATCATCAAGACAGCATGGTACTGGCACAAAAACAGACACATAGATCAATGGAACAGAATAGAGAGCCCAGAAATAGACCCTCAACTCTACAGTCAACTAATCTTCGACAAAGCAGGAAAGAATGTCCAATGGAAAAAAGACAGCCTCTTCAATAAATGGTGCTGGGAAAATTGGACAGCCACATGCAGAAAAATGAAATTGGACCATTTCCTTACGCCACACACAAAAATAGACTCAAAATGGATGAAGGACCTCAATGTGCAAAAGGAATCCATCAAAATCCTTGAGGAGAACACAGGAAGCAACCTCTTCGACCTCAGCTGCAGCAACATCTTCCTAGGAACAACACCAAAGGCAAGGGAAGTAAGGGAAAAAATGAGCTATTGGGATTTCATCAAGATCAAAAGCTTTTGCACAGCAAAGGAAACAGTTAACAAAATCAAAAGACAACTGACAGAATGGGAGAAGATATTTGCAAACGACATATCAGATAAAGGACCAGTGTCCAGAATCTATAAAGAACTTAGCAAACTCAACACCCAAAGAACAAATAATCCAATCAAGAAATGGGCAGAGGACATGAACAGACATTTCTGCAAAGAAGACATCCAGATGGCCAACAGACACATGAAAAAGTGCTCCATATCACTCGGTATCAGGGAAATACAAATCAAAACCACAATGAGATATCACCTCACACCAGTCAGAATGGCTAAAATAAACAAGTCAGGAAATGACAGATGCTGGCGAGGATGTGGAGAAAGGGGAACCCTCCTACACTGTTGGTGGGAATGCAAGCTGGTGCAGCCACTTTGGAAAACAGCATAGAGGTTCCTCAAAATGTTGAAAATAGAACTGCCCTATGACCCAGCAATTGCACTATTGGGTATTTACCCTAAAGATACAAACGTAGTGATCCAAAGGGGCACGTGCACCCGAATGTTTATAGCAGCAATGTCCACAATAGCCAAACTATGGAAAGAACCTAGATGTCCATCAACAGATGAATGGATCAAGAAGATGTGGTGTATATACACAATGGAATACTATGCAGCCATCAAAAGAAATGAAATCTTGCCATTTGCGACAACATGGATGGAACTAGAGCGTATCATGCTTAGCGAAATAAGTCAAGCAGAGAAAGACAACTATCATATGATCTCCCTGATATGAGGAAGTGGTGATGCAACATGGGGGCTTAAATGGGTAGGAGAAGAATAAATGAAACAAGATGGGATTGGGAGGGAGACAAACCATAAGTGACTCTTAATCTCACAAAACAAACTGAGGGTTGCTGGGGGGAGGGGGTTTGGGAGAAGGGGGTGGGATTATGGACATTGGGGAGGGTATGTGCTTTGGTGAGTGCTGTGAAGTATGTAAACCTGGCGATTCACAGACCTGTACCCCTGGGTTAAAAATATATGTTTATAAAAATAAAAAATTAAAAAAAAATGTAAGATTATGAATTATTACCCAATTAAACATTCAAACGAGTTTTTTTCCCCACATGCTGGTTATGAGAGGAGTTTCAATAAGATTTTAAAAAAAATATTGATTGGAAAGTTTAAGAATAATTTTATTGCACAGTCTATCAAACTTGACTTTAAACTTGGTAAGACAGGAAAAATACTATTAAAAAGGATGTATAAACTCCTTGTTGTTTTTGGAAGGGTTTGAACTAGCCTAAAGTATGGGTCTCTTTCAAGATCCTCATTCACATCTCTCTAGGGAAGATTGGTGATTTGGGAGAAGGAAGTGGGTATGTCAGACTCAGGATTCCTGGGCTCTCCTTGCTATCTGAGAGGACATGTTTTTGTACTTGTGTTCAAAGGGAAAAACTGCAAGGATAAATGAAATGTTATTAAAAAATGGTTTTCCATAAGAAAATAGGCAACAGAAGAGCTACAATTAAAGTTTAACTTTTCTAAAGGGAACTTGTCCATAATTTTTAATTTAGAACCATTTAATGTTGTATGTTTTTCTTAAAAACTATTCAATCAGAAGGAAGAAAGCAAACATTCTATAATGACAATGTGGATGATATACTGTAACACAATTGCATAGATGAAACATATGTTTCAAAACATTTTAAAACACAGTATTTATTTACATTTCCAATGACATGTGTCCTAAGAACAAAAGGAATGTAAAGAAAATTTGAAGTCTATTCAGTGTTTTTATTTTTATCAGTCACGTTTGTGTGTGTGTGTATTTGGTACTATAATGTATATATTTAAAGATACATTAAATAATAGTGTTTGCTTGAATTACTTAAAGTAAGACAAAATAAGTAAAAAGAAAAATTTAATACAGCATCTGTAGTCTCACATTTGAAATGAAAATACCAGTAGGAACTCCTGACTTTTTACAATAGACTAGCATTTTTTTGCTCTATGAAGTTTAAAGCCAAGAAGCAATAACAAATCAGTTGCAATGAGCACACCTATCACCCAGATGATAATCTCTAAATACAATTTCCTACAAATAAATAAAGGAGTCCTGGGGGGAAATGGTTGATTCTAGGCTTGGAGAAGAAAATATGCAAGGGTAACTTATTATCTCACAGTTCCAGAAAGAAAGGATAATATATAAAAGAATTGACTTCATGTCTAAGGAAATGGGACAGTTTGCAAGTTGACAAAGACTGGAGAATTTTATTTTTTTATTTTTTTTTAAAGATTTTATTTATTTATTTGACAGACAAAGATCACAAGTAGGCAGAGAGGCAGGCAGAGAGAGAGAGAGAGAGAGGGAAGCAGGCTCCCTGCGGAACAGAGAGCCCGATGCGGGGCTCGATCCCAGGACCCTGAGATCATGACCTGAGCCGAAGGCAGCAGCCCAACCCACTGAGCCACCCAGGTGCCCCGAAGACTGGAGAATTTTAAATGCAGTGACCCAAACATATCAAATACATAGAAATCTAGAATTCATAATGATACTCAAATAAATTTTACATGCTAACTAAAACACTAACTCATTCTTTAAAATGGTATATAAAGTGAAAGGAGGAACATTGGGTTTCCTCTATTTATATTGTTGGATAACTAATAGTTAATAAGACAAAGTTCCTTCGCAAAAAAAAAAAAAAAAATTACAGGTAATAAATGTAGGAAGAATGATAGAATTTTTATACTACTATTTTGCAGTCTCTAATGAAATAATGGATCTGGGAAATTATCAATAGTGAATGCTAAAAGCATTTGGTGAAAGGCTGATGGGGAAATTTATACAAGAGGAATAAATCTGATGTATTAGATTTCTTTTGCTGTCATCATATATTACCACCAATTTAGTGGCTTAAAACAACACAAATTTATTATCTCAGATTTCTAGAGATCAGAAATCTAAGTACAGTGCATCTCAGTTCTCTTACTTAGATTTCACAAATCAGAAATCAGATCGTCAGCAAGGATTACATTTTTTTTTTTTCCTGGAGACGGGGGATGAATCTATTTCTAAGTTCATTCAGGTTGTTGGCAGAACTCAGTTCCACTCACACTGTGCTATCTCTGACTCCCCTTCATGTTATCTCTCTTGCTACCTCTCCTCTTTGACCCCAGTCTGAGAAAATTTTCTGCTTTTAAGGACTCGGGTGATTAGATTGCATCTGGTCACGCAATATATGATAATCTCTTCATCGTAATTAGATCTGCAAGGTTCCTTCACAGCTGTACCTAGGTTAGTGTTTCATTGAATAACTAAGCCCAGGAACTTTGGTGGGCATCTTTAGAATCCCGCCTACCACAGCTGACAATACTTCACTCTATGGATCAATCCAAATAAAAAAATGTGATTTTTGTAAACCTCCCCCCCACCCCAAAATGGAGACTGGGTTTCTGGTTCTGTGTAGGTAAGGGCCTTGGAAATCACAATTTCCATCTAACAAGCAAAAAAGCTGAACGAACTGAAAAATCAACTCTTCTTGGATTCATGAGAGGAGAAGACAATGTGCAAACCACTAGATTGAAGAGACGTGAATACAGGGACTCCAGGCTTGCAAACGTTGACTCACAAGAAAGCTGAAACTGCTTTGGGATTTAGTGCCTGGGGAGGAAAACCTGAGCTGTTATCATTGAATTGCTGGAAGCTCAGCATAAGTTAGTCTGAGAGCTAAAAAATCCAGGGAAACCCCGTCTCCTGGGAGGTGGGGGTGGTCACAACCACAAAATTGTGAGAATTGAAAAATTCTCACCCAGGTTCCGACAGTAAATATCAGAGAAAATCCCTACCTTAGCAGGGGGATGGGAAAAGGAAACATTTTGAAATTCACCTGAGCACTCTATTCTTTTTTTTTTTTTTAAGATTTTATTTATTTGACAGACATCACAAGTAGGCAGAGAGGCAGGCAGAGAGAGAGAGAGAGAGGAGGAAGTAGGCTGCCTGCTGAGCAGAGAGACCAATGCGGGGCTTGATCCCAGGATCCTGAGATCATGGCCTGAGCTGAAGGCAGAGGCTTTAACCCACTGAGCCACCCAGGTGTCCCCAGAGCACTCTATTCTTGACAGGGTCTGACCTCAACAGAAACCAGTTAACCAGAGCTAACCTGCTGAGGTCGTAACCTAACTGACTTAGGGAAGGGAAATACTGACTATAGCCAGCTCTAGCCTATATAAAGGAGAAGGGAAAGAACCAAACCCAGACTACTGGAGTTATCACCTACCTAAGGCGGAAGAAAAAAACTGAGCAACATTTGTAAAATTCATAGTCCAGAGGCGCAATCTCACTAGCAGACTGGAGACCTAACCATAGGACTATACTATGCTTCCTCTCCCTAGTACACCTTAAAGATCCATTTATAGCAATCCTTTCACTCAGTGGAGCAGGTTGGTTGTCAAGAAAAAATTATAAGACATTCCAAAAGGCAAAAATACTCCCACAATTTGAAGAGGCAGAAAAGGCAGCACAAGACGTGGCAGAAATGTTGGAATTATCACGTGGAAATTGAAAACAACTATGATTTAGGCCTCTAATGGTTAGAGAGGGCATGCAAGAACAGCCAGGTCATGTAAGCAGAAAGATGGAAATTCTAAGAAAGAATCAAGAAGAAATGCTAGAGACGAAAAATACTGTAAGAAAAAAGAAAAAAAAAATTTTTTCCCCTTCCTAATTTTTAATTCAGGCCAACATCTACTTCTTAGGGCAGCTGTCAGGATGTACAGAGTGGGGATGTTTGCTGAGTCCAGAGGCTGGCCCATAATAAGTACCCAAATCAGTCATCGATTTGTTGACTAGCAGCATTCCTGTTGTAGATATAGCTGTGAAGAAGCTGCTCTTCACCGGCTCAGACACTAGTCCTTATCATATGCGTGGCTCTATTACCAATTAGAAATCGTGATTCATGCTATAAGAAATATAGGTTAAGAAACGTTCTTTGGATAATCTAAACATCTTCAAGAAAAGTTTCATCTGCTATACGATACAGTTTTCACTCGATGAAACTATGATACTATAATCGTATCATCAGCCAGCTTTGCAGAGGCATTTTTTTCTCGCGCGCGGTTATTTCTTCACTACTCCCTAAGGCAGCACAGGGAAACCAGCCCTTGGTTTCTTCGCGCAAACACAGCTCGCTCAAGGCTGTCCACGGGGCTGGGCCCTGGCGCTCGTGCTCAGTCACGTTTGGATCCCGGTGCACTAACTCCTCGAGAAGAGCAGGCCTGAGCAGTCACCTGGGAGACGAGGCAACGTGAGCGGCCGGAGCAGGAGAACGCCAGCTTTATTCCCCAGCGGCCGCCTCACTCGCCCGCCAGGGCCACTGACCCGCTTCGCGCAGCTGCCAGGCTCAAATGGAGAGACGCGGGGGAACCTCGAGGCCCCTCTCTGGGACGCGTGAGACCTCGGCTCCACCTGGAACCATGTCGTCTGGGGTACCCGCGCTTGCCGAAGGGCGCCTGGAATCAGGTAGGAGAGGCTGCCAGCTGTCGCCATGAGGCCTGGGCCTGAGGGGAGGGCACGGAGGCCCCGAGTGAGGCGGCTTTGAAGCCATGTCGGGCCACCCCAGCTTTTAAGACGTGCAGCTGAGGGAGGAGCCCCCAAACCTGTAGCTTGCAAACCCTCTCTTGCGCCTGATATCCCAATGTGGACTCCAAGAGCCTAACTGGTAGAGGGACTCACCCAGGATGGGGTCACTTGGGCTGTAGTAGACGGGGCGGCCGCTCAGTTGGTCACGTTGTTGTCGATGTGCCAGGGCTGCATCTCCGGTGAGATCCTCTGGCGTGATCCCTCCGCGGCTCACCCGGTTGGTGTCGGGATGGTTTTTACTCCTAAACGTATCTCTGGGGTGCATTTGGGCCCAGGTTTTGTGTCTGAAGTTTGTTCGGGTTTGCGTCAGAAGACCTGGATCCTATTTTTACTTCCAACCCTGGTTTGTGTCTGGGTCCCAGTTTCATGTGTGGGCAGGGTGTTTACTCTTGGTGCCCCGGTTTTGGGGCTGTTGGGGGCGCAGCCTGGCTCTAGAGACATGCAAAGCCAACTTTTGGGGCCCCCACAGGACTGTAAATATTAACATACTTTAAAAGCTGCAGCCTTAGGGTATCCTAGCCTTCTAGCTTCTTCACTGTCTCCTAGACTCACGACATTACCACTTTGTAGTTGGTGACCTCAGCTGGTGAAATCAATCCAACCTTGAGTATATGGGGAAGAGAACTTACCCCTAATATCTAAACAGTCATCGCTGATTATATTCAGTCTTTGTAAGCAAATCTATAAATGGCAATGGCCAGTTGTATCATTGGGCTCCATTTCCAGAGCTCTGGAACCTGGCTACCTCCCGATGTTTAAATTTGGTGCAACTGGAAAAGAAGCATATGTACTGAGTCATGCTACTTCCTGACCTATTTCCATTTTACAGAAAAATCTTATTTCTATTTTTACGATGATTATAATCCTTCCAAACCTCAAAATTTGGCCCTTAAATCATTCTTAGAAATGTCATCTTACTATAAATAGAACATTAATTTAACCTAAATAGAAGGTAACAACAAAAATAATCAAAACAAAAAGTCCTGTCAAAAAAAGTAATCTAAATTTCCACATTCTCTGCATTTAGAGACTCAGTTGTTGCTGCAAGATAAAACTCTTCTCAGGTGCTGAATAGAGGTAAAGTCAATTTTCACTATACCTGATACTTTGTGTTCTTTCCTATAGTCATAATTATAAAAGGAGCATATTCGCCTTTTTTTTTTTTTTTTTAAAGACTGGATTACTCACCAGTCCATGGTCACTTGCTTCCTGAGGATACACATTGATGGGATGTGAACATCACTAAGACTTACGCACACTCTTGCAAAAATTATTTGAATCTTAGGGTCTATATATTGCTCATATGACTTTCTGCTTCTTTCTGAATATCTTTTCATTCTTTTACCATAAAATGGGCCTATTGTCCCCATATGTTTTAGAGAAAATCTGTCATAAGGATCTCACAAGTTAGCCTAACCCCTATTGATAAATTCATGGACTAGCTGGTCTTTTGCTTCTAGCAACATCATCAGTTTCTACCTAATCTAAAATTAATTTTCACTTGGCTTAGTTTCCTGTTCATAGTCCAATCAACAGTCAAACTTGGTAAAACATTGTCTAGAACTCTGGCTTAAAAGAGACTGTGTGGAGATAATTATATCTATCAAAACTTGGGCATGGAAGATGGCCTGCATGACATGCCCAGTACCCTGAAGTAAATGACTTAAGCTAAATGGTAGATATAGTAGTCAGAATGAAAGACAAGACAAAGAAAGTGAAGTAGAAATGTTTGGAGGTTACCATCAGTAGACAAACTTTTTGAAACCCATTTGTTTAAAAAAAAAAATGGGAGGAAAGAACAAAGCAGTAATTAGGGTCCTAGTGAGGGTTTTTATATATTTAATTTTGTTTGTTTTTACAACCAAGAACAAGCCAGACCTGTATATATTTGAAGGGATTTACTTGAAGGATACAGGGAAAAATATTGACAATTTTGAAAAAGAAGGGAAATGTGTGATCCATTCAGAGTTAGGAAGAAAGTAAAATGTCAGCCTGCTTCAGGTTTAAATCATTTTAGTCAACAGACTATTGGAGCTGTGAAAAAAATAGATACCTCTTCAGTCTCACAGAATTACCATATTATAGTAGGTTTTTTTTTTTTAAATATGACATACAGTACTTAACCTGGAAGAATAGAATTGACAATGATTTGATAGTATCTGCATTTATTCAGCAGTATGGGGGAAAGGAAGATTGTTTTCAGTTCAAATAGTACCTTATTGGTTTGGTTTATATTTTCTTAGCTTAATAATAAAGATATGGTTTGTGTACATATATGTGCATATATAGTATATATAATATATACAACGTACCTCACATACTATATATAATATGTATATGCATATTGATATACGTGTGTGTATATACACATACATTGGAATATTGTTCCGTCATGATTAAGAAGGAAATCCTGCCACTTGTGACATGGGTAGATCTTGAGGACATATGCTAAGTCAAAGTCAGAAAAAGATAATACTATATGATCTCACTTATATGTAAAATCTTAAAAAAGCCAAACTTGTAGAAACCAAGTAGAATCATGGTTACCAAGGTCTAGAGGATGAGGAGAAATGAGGAGATATCGGTCAAATGGTGCAGACTTATAGTTTGACTAGATTGTAGAGAGCCCATGCAAGGCGTGATGATTATAGTTAGCAATTATGTATCATATACTTGAAAGTTGCAAGAGAGTAGATCTTAAATCTTATTCTCACCACAAAAAAAGGTAATTATGTGATGTGATGGAGGTATTAGCTAATACTATGGTGGTAATAATATTGCCATATAAAAGTGTATCAAATCAACAGGTTGTACACTTTAAACTTACATGGTGTTACATGTCAGTTATATCTCATTAAAGCTGGGGGTAAACTCAAAAGGGGCATTAGACTTTAAAGTAACTATTAATCATGAAAGTTAAAGGTATTTGAAATTTAAGTTTAAAAAATATGTAGCATACTTTGACTTTGTATCAAGAAACTGATTTGCTAAAAGAAGAAATATACAACTAAAAATAAAACGTAGGGCTGAAATTTGATCTCTTTCTGAGCTGATCCTGAAAGTCTGGTTTTCAAGAGGTCAAGGAAGTACAAGTCATCAGATTAGCTCCATGCAGATGGGGGCACAGAAGGGACCAAACAGGTGAGAGGATGCATGTGACAGTCTTTTATAAGGCTCATCACTTTGACTTGTGAAGAAGAAAAAGTCACCATCTGTGCTGTCATCCTTGTTAACCTTCTGCTTTGAGTAGGAAAAATAAACTAAATACTAAGAATAGGTGAATAAACATAAGGCAATATTTGTGTCAAGACTATTGAAAATCAAACTAAGGAAGGATGAGTAAGCTTGCTTCTGTTTATGATCCTTATTATACATGTATTTTGTAGATGAACTGTTTTGTGGGAAAATATTAAGCATCAACTCTGATTTAAACTTGAAACTACTCTACTTTATGCATTAAATTTACATTTCTGGTGTTTTAGTGAGCTATTTGTTAATAGTATTTATCTGTAGCTCTTATTTTTTAACGTCTGAATAATTTTTGATTACCAATAAGAGAGATGAAGTAATTTTGATTTTTATGTCGTTGAGTAAAAATTAAAGGGGGCAATTCTTTTTTTTTTAAGTTTTTATTTCTTTTTAGCGTAACAGTATTCATTGTTTTTGCATCACTCCCAGTGCTCCATGCAATCCGTGCCCTCCCTAGTACCCACCAGCTGGTTCCCCCAACCTCCCACCCCCGCCACTTCAAACCCCTCAGATTGTTTTTCAGAGTCCATAATCTCTCATGGTTCACCTCCCCTTCCAATTTCCCTCAACTCCCTTCTCCTCTCCATCTCCCCTTGTCCTCCATGTTATTTGTTATGCTCCACAAATAAGTGAAACCATATGATAATTGACTCTTTCTGCTTGACTTATTTCACTCAGCATAATCTCTTCCAGTCCCGTCCATGTTGCTACAAAAGTTGGGTATTCAACCTTTCTGATGGAGACATAATACTCCATAGTGTATATGGACCACATCTTCCTTATAAAGAAGGCAATTCTTAATGTTAATTAAGTCATATGTATTTTCTTGGTTTGACTAAAATTCTGAGAATAATATTGTCTTTTGTAATTATACATCTTTCAGTTCTATACTGTTCAGTTGATTTAATTTCTCAGACCTTTAAGTCATTCATTTATTTCCTCCTATCAAATTCTGCGTGAGGGAAAAGAACATATACTATCCAGATCCTTAAGGTCTGTGTAAATATACATGGCCAGTCATAGTAGTTTCTTATTTCTGAGTGCCTAGAATTTAGTGTCAAGCCATGTAATTCCTGTATCTTACACCGAACTAGTTACATCATTCATATTCTTTAACTTATATATCTACCCAATTTCCTACTTATATGTCCCTGTCTCCTCTTTAATGCATACAATGTTCTTATTAAATGTGTGTTGTTATTTGCTAGACCATTTTATTATGCATAGGATAAAATTGAAATTCCTTAGTGTGACATATAATGTCCTCTGCGATTTGACTGAAACTGGTATCCAGAGCCCCATCTCCTTTGATTCCCTCTCATACCCTGTCAGCTGAAGCTATTGTGTTACAGTTCTTTACATACTAGTTCCTTAGTCTAGAATGTACACATCTTACCCCTCCATTCTTCCAGGTGTAATCTTCAGTCCTGCTTGGTGTACATGTCTCTCTCATGTGAATCCTCCCATAATTTTTCTAGCATTTGATAGAGCTTATCCTCTAGCAAATGGGTATGGATGGTAAATTTCTTGATTCCATGAGGTTTGAAGATATCTATGTTGTACTTATGTTTGATTGAGATCAAACATAGATTTAAATAATTGTGAAGAAACTTTATGGCAGAGGAGGTAATTTTTTTCAAATTTACTTATAGTGTAGTTCCAATTAAATTATAAAATTTAAAGAGAAGAATAAGGTATGACATGCATATTTTTGTAATATGTGTCCCAAAGCTGATACTATTATGTTTTATTATAATGATTTATAAAATAATTTATTTTAAAGAAAGGAACACAATTTTTATGAAGTTTTGACTTTTATGTCTGCCTCTCCATTCTAGAATAGAAGACACTTGTTGACAAAAATTGTGTCCTATGTTTTTTAAGGAACATAAAGCATTGCTATAAATAAATGATTCAAATAATAAATGACAGGTAATAATAATTATTTTTGACATATTTTCTCATGGTCATATTTTCTTAGTGCAGATAGATAACTTAATACAGTGGAGTAAGATCTCCTAAGAGCTAAATTCATGAGTCATGTCTGAAAATTCATAAAATTCAGTCATGTCTGAAAATTCATAAAATTCATAAAATTCAGAATCTTCATCTCAGATTCTGAATGTGATCTTTTACTCTTTGGAGTTGATAGCAATATCATTTTAACTAAGTACTATGTGTTCCTTTTATGATACTTTGAGACAAATGTGTCTCTTTAATAGATGATTTAAATAGAGTGATTAAAAATATACCTAGACTTGAAGAAAACATAAACCTATATCTCAAGATTCCTGATGAAGAGTAAATAGTAAGAGGGAGTAGTTTCTGTCATTAGATCACATGTAAGAATTTATAAAAAGTGGGAGAGATGCCTGTAGAGGGACCAAGGTTCTGATGGACAAAGATGACATAGTGTCAACATTTAACAAGTCCACGTTTTCAGTTAGGAAAAGGTATAGGTTATGACATCTAGAATTGTGGAGGAGGAGATGATCTCATTTTTTTGTTTATATGAATATCTGTTATGCTTGCTATGGGAAAGGCAGGATAAAAAGGAACTCATTGTTCAAAGTCAGAATGGTCAGTGATTGAGTCGTTTGCCCATGGGAACCAGCTCCTAAGAGAGGGTTCAAGGGCCATGTTCAGGGACTTCACTCTTCAAATGAAGTGCTTACACAACTAGAACAGCAAGGGAATATATAAACACAGGTAGATAAATCATTTGTAGCTTTTTAATTTTATTTCTTATCTTTCATGTTATTTTTATGACCAGCTGAAAATGGACTTGGGAGGTAATTTAACATTTTGTTTTTTTCACAATCATGTCCCTCACCAAAGGGAAAATTTGGTGGATTTGGTCATCTGTATATTTTATATGCTTACCATATTGTTACAGTCTTGTCTATAATTTTTACTTTACTCCAAATCCTGTTTCTAGTCCTCTCAATGCACTTACCTCTGAGGATGATTTTATCAAAAATCATTCACATATCTCCAAACTTCTATTTCTATTTTTTTGGCCTGAAATTTCATTTGGAGATGTTGTGGAGATTAAACCAAATTTAGGACCCAGATGATTGCCATACTAGAAAAGCAAAAGCAGGAAATATTGAATAGTGCTCCATTCATTCAAAATGTATATTTCAGTTCTTAGTAAAATAAAACATAAATAAAAGTTTTCCCCAGACATTTATAGAGCATTTAATGTATACACAGAGGCATTACTCAATGTAATTAATATAAATCAGGATTCTAGTAGTATAAACCAAATCCATTATACACGCATGAATATTAAGACACATTAAAATTTAATTAACCTGAATAAGCTATTATATTCTATTTTCTGTCTATATTTTAGAATGTTCAATATAAAAGCTCAGAAAATTCTTGAATATGTTCACATATTAAATTAGAATTTTAAAAAAACTTCAGTTCTCATTATTCTCAGTGAAATTTTTTTGCTCTATTATGTTACCATTTAATAAATAATAGGCTAGAATCTCATTTATAAAACTGAAATATAAGTGTCCAAGAAGAAGAATATGCTGAGAAAATTATTTGGAAGTTCCTGTTTGTATTTTGTGTTTTCTGGTTTGGAATTCAGATATCTTATAAAAAACAAAATTTTTTGATATTGTTAACAATTGTGCATAACCTTTCATATCAGCTATTTATGTTTTATTGATGGCTAAAAGAGAATCAAAAGAAATAAAAGGTGCTATATAACCCCCTTTTTAAAAAAAAAATTGTTTATTTATTTGACAGAGAGAGATCACAAGTAGACAGAGAGACAGGCAAAGAGAGAGAGAGGGAAGCAGGTCCCTGCCAAGCAGAGAGCCCGGTGCGGAACTAAATCCCAGGACCCTGAGATCATGACCTGAGCCAAAGGTAGCGGCTTAACCCACTGAGTCACCCAGGCGCCTGCTATATAACCCTTTTTAAGATTTATCTTCCTCCTCTTGATGAGAGAAGGTGAACTGCTCAGTATCCCCTCATTGCCTTTAATATAAAATCTGAGTCTTAACAATTACAGTATTATTCAACCTTTTTTGCTCGAGATCTTAGAGTTGAAAATGCAAACAGTTAGTCCACATAGGGCTAAACTGCAAGCCTACATGTAGGTGTGCAAGATTCATTACTGAGTCAAGAGGGAGTGAAAAATGAGACATAAGAAGACACAGAGTAGGGGTGCCTGGGTGGCTCAGTGGGTTAAAGCCTCTGCCTTCGGCTCAGGTCATGATCCCAGGGTCCTGGGATCGAGCCCCATGTCGGGCTCTCTGCTTCGCAGGGAGCCTGCTTCCTCCCCCCTCTCTCTCTCTGCCTGCCTCTCAGCCTACTTGTGATTTCTCTCTCTCTGTCAAATAAATAAAAATTAAAAAAAAAAAAGAAGACCACAGAGTAAGACCATATTATGCAGAGCCTTAAATTTCAGTATGTCTTCCAGTGACCTGTAGGTAACAGAGAACTATAGAATTTAAGTAGTGGGTATCATGAAAAACAGTGATTCATGACGGCTAACCTGGAAACAGCGTCTAAAAGGATACAAGGAAATGATAAATTAAACTCCTCATTGATAAGGCTGTGTGAAGTTGTACTTCCATGACTGCCTGTCTCCCTGCTCTGCCACCTGTTGGTTGGATTAAAAGAAAATTCTCTTTATAGGCTCTTATTGAAAAGGAAATTGTAGATAAATTTTGAGATTAAAAAGGTAACTCTGAGTGATCTTTAGTGGCTAGAGACTCAGAATCTTCTATCAAGGTACCTGGCCTTAAGACATTAGCTTGGAGATCACACTCAGAAAGTTTTAGAAGGACGAAGCCTACCACACTAACTAAGGTGTTAAATACTTACATTTATGTCATCTTTTAGAAGTAGCTACAAAATGAGTTTTCCATTGCTTGGTTTGAAAACCTAGTATACATAAGTAACTTAATAATATAGATAGAATGTAGGAATGCACACTAACCAGGGACAGCTGAAGTAGACTTAAGGAAAGTTACTTTGCTATTAACTTTGTAGATAATGGGCCTAATAAGCACAATTCTTACTACTTTAACAAAAAAGGAAGGGCACTTTGAGCAACATACACAAAATTAAAAGACAAGTGACAGTTTGGGAGAAAAATATTCTCAATTCTAAGAGGAAATTATTAGTATTATTTTATACTATTTATTTTAGTGGTTTGTGGGCAAACCACTAAAAAAAACCTTCGAATTTTAAATAACCTAATAATATTAAGAACCATTTTATAAGAAAAAATGCCATCTAGCTAATAAAATATGAAAATATCTTGACATTACAAGTAAACCGTGTATTGCAAATTAATGCATTGATATTTTTTTCCTTCACAAGATGAGAGCAGCTAAATATCAATGATATATACATTGATGAATTTTAGAGTGGGAATTTTGAAGCGTAATTCAGTTGCATAATAAATAATTTCAGTTTCAGAATTCTAGTCTACAGAATTATCATAAAGATGTTCCCTGTAATGTTTTGTAGTAGTGAAAACCTTTACTAACTGGAATGTGATGTAGCAGTTAAAAGAATAAGATAAATCTATGCAATTGCCATGAAAAATCTCTTATTCTGAGTGAAAGGCTGATGGTAAAATACATACAATGTGATTTCATTTCAGCTCTCAAAAACTCAAAGCAAACACTGTAAATATGTGTGCATAGTTTATATACATATAACTGTATTTATGCATAAGTATATACACACACACACATACATACAACCTATGTATAGACATATATAATAAACTAGAGTTCTGGAAGAAATATACTAAAATGATTACAGTAAATAACAGTTATTACTATTGAGAAGGAGTGTGGAATTAGAGAGAAAAAGAAGTATTTTTGCTTGGCCTGTACTGTTTGAAGTTTTTACCAAAATTGTTCATGTGTCATTGGTAAAGTTAAAAAAATAATATGCTTGTTGGACATTATCTTGAAAGTATCTGAATCTTCCAGATTGAATACTCCATTAACTGATGTATATCTTAATGTAATTTTTAACTATGTCTGAACTTTGAAATTTGTAAACATTAGGCTGGATATAGGAACAGCTGTCAATGAGAAAGAATAGTATTCTCCACAGCCAGGAATTAATAATGTATTGCACTTTAAATATATATGATTCCACCTGTATGAGGTACCTGAAACAATCAAATTCAAAGAAGCAGTAGTGGTTGTCAGGGGCTGGGGAAAAATGGGGAGTTGTTATTCAAATAATTTAATGTTTTAGTTCTGCTAGAGGAATACATTCTAGAGATCTGCTGTACTACATGGTGCCTACAATTAACCGTGCAGTATTGTTTTCTACGAGGATAGATCTCATGTTAAGTGTTCTTACCCTCCCCTCAAGGAAACTCTGAGAGGTGTTGAATATATGTTACCTTAATTATGTTGATGGTATTACAAGAGTTTACATATGACTAGACACCTCAGATCGTACACATTTAATATGTGCAGTTTTTCCTACATCAGTTAAACGTCAGTGAAGCTCTTAAAGTTAATTTAAATACATTTTAAATATAAAATGTGCTTTCATTAATCTTCCGCTTTCTTCATCTTTTTTTTTTAAAGATTTTATTTATCTATTTGACAGAGAGAAATCACAAGTAGATGGAGAGGCAGGCAGAGAGAGAGAGAGGGAAGCAGGCTCCCTGCTGAGCAGAGAGCCCGATGCGGGACTCGATCCCAGGACCCTGAGATCATGACCTGAGCTGAAGGCAGCAGCCTAACCCACTGAGCCACCCAGGCGCCCAGCTTTCTTCATCTTTAAGTTGTAAGTCCATCTAAAGGAATGAACTATGATGATTGACCTTTACTTTACAAATGGACTGTATCATTGCATGGATCTAATGTGGTATGCATTTTTTGAGGAGAATTTGAGATTCAGCTGATTATTTGTGTTTCCTCTACCTTGACTTGGGACACGTATCTGTGGAAAATGTGGTTTATTTGATTTAATTTCCTTCTTCCTCCAAGTCTGTATCTGTAGACTTTGTCTTTGGATTTGAAGTCCTAATCCAATGTATGATGATGAATACATTCTGGTCTACCTCTGTCCTTTGTCAATCATGTAACCTTGGAAAATTACTTTATCTCTCTGAACATGAGCTTTCTTAAATGCGAAAATAGAGTTCTTTACTCCTCTTGTAGAAATCTTGTGGATCATAGAACACATTTAAAGCATCTAGCAATGTGCCTAATTGATGTTATTAATTTAATCAATAGATATTTCACTTTTTCATCCCTCTTCTCATTATATTTTCTGTCAAGCTAACTATATGTCTTAATTTTTAATTGAAAAAGACCTTCATCTTTGTAAATATTTCAAATTAATTAAAGAAATTGTCCCCATCCATGTTACAGGTTCATAATATTACTTTTCTAAAATTACACATATTACATAATCAATACTTCATTTAGCAGTATAACTATTTATAGTAACTATGTGTTGTGTTTGAATAAATGTATTATATTTATACCTCCCATATTTCTGCAACTTCCGATTTTAAACCATTTAACTTATTTGATCATTAGTTTTCCCCTCTTATTGGATAATGAAATTTCTTTTTATTCCCAGTGAAAGCAAAGAAAAATGAAAACAAATATACTTATTTCTCCATTTTATGTCCTTATTATTTTGTTTTTTAAAATATACAATTGGGCGCCTGGGTGGCTCAGTGGGTTAAGCCGCTGCCTTCGGCTCAGGTCATGATCTCAGGGTCCTGGGATCGAGCCCCGCATCGGGCTCTCTGCTCAGCAGGGAGCCTGCTTCCTCCTCTCTCTCTCTCTGCCTGCCTCTCTGCCTACTTGTGTTCTCTCTCTGTCAAATAAATAAATAAAATCTTTAAAAAAAAATAAAAAAAAATAAAATACACAATTAGCAGAAGTTTTTCTATTTAGGAATTTTAAGCACTGACCACCAGACACATTTGTCCTTTACCTCCTGAAGCCCTCCATTCCAAATCACATCGTTAAACTGCCAAAAATCCCCATCAGATGGGTCCCTAATGATAGCAAGTTTCCTTTCTTCCTATTTTCTCTCTGTAACTGTAGTATATGTGTTGAATGAAATTTAATATGTTAGGCCCAACTGACAACATGAAGCCCCTATGCAAGTGTCATTACTTGGTGCATAGCAGTTGACAAAATGGGCTGTGGAAAGGTTCAGAATATAGTTTTTTCTTCACTGGTATTTTCATTAAACTCATACATACACAGCAGCAAGGCAATATTTCATCCAAGTTGGGAGATACTGTATTATCAGCCACTCCTTTAAAATGAAGTGGCACTAAGTTCTGTCCAGTGAAATATTTTTCTAACAAATCTACTCCAGTCAGGGTATTTCTAAGCAATAACATTTATGTGGAAACTTATCATGAGAGCCATGCTGGGTTTCTGGTGAGTTGGCTTGCCAAACCACTGAGGGGACTGATAAGCAAATACAGCCGGACATAGTATACACTCAAGATTAACTTCCATGAGATGTGATTTAAAATAATTACTCAGGCTTACATTGACCTCATCCTGCTCGGACTTCTTGCTTCACTCTGGAGAGGAGAGCTATTTTCGCATTTTCCAGGTTACTGCCACATTTCTTTTCTTTCTTTCTTTTTTAAAAATTTTATTTATTTTTGGGCACGTGGGTGGCTCAGTGGCTTAAAGCCTCTGCCTTTGGCTCAGGTCATGATCCCAGGGTCCTGGGATTGAGCCCTGCATCAGGCTCTCTGCTCAGCAGGGACCCTGCTTCCTCCTCTCTCTCTGCCTGCCTTTCTGTCTACTTGTGATCTTTATCTGTCAAGTAAATAAATTAAAATCTTGAAAAAATAAATAAAATAAAATTTTGTTTATTTTTGTGTGTGTGAGAGAGAGAGAGCGAGCGAATGCAGGATCAGTGGGATGGGGGGAGGGAGGGAGTCTGAGGAAGGACTTGATCCCAGGACCCTAGGATCATGACCTGAGCCGAAGGCAGATGCTGAACCAACTGAGTCACCCAGGCCCCCAACCACCATTCTTAAAATAGAGGCTAAAAATCTTTAGCCTTATTCTTAAGAGTAACAGTGATAATAATGATTGCACTAATATCTTAAACTAAATCTCTATTATGGTTCATACACTGTTCCATGTCCATATTTTAATTCATTTAATCCCCACAACAGCCCTAGGAAATGGGTAAATTATTCCCTTTCTGCAGTGGGTATTTTATTCCCTTTCTGTGAAACCTCAACATAGTTTAATATTTTACCCTAGGTCACAGGAGTAATATGCACAAAAGTTGAGATTCTAACTAAAGCATTATGGTTCCAAAGGCTGGTTCTTACTACTATACTATACTGTATAGTGAGGAAACACTTTTATGCTAGTGATTCTACCAACTTGTTCTCTCCTCTCATGGTTCTTTCACTGGTCCCATTTGTGTGTAGTCAGAGCACCAAAGTCAGGGCTTAGTCCCTGTCTACTAGGGGTCTTCAGGAATCAAGTTGCAAGCAACAGAAAATAACTCTTACAGAAAAGCAGTTTATTGAGAAGATATTGCATAGTTCACAGTATTGCCCAAAATATTTTAAGAACCAAGTTTTTAAATAATGCACAAGGAGATAAAAATAAGCACATGGTACCCATCCCACTAACATTAAGCTTTGTTCTGACTTTCTTTGAACAATGGACTATATATGGAATATTTTTACACCACTTCCAAGAAGCAACTTTAAAGGACATTGTGTGATTCTACTATCTCTCATTTCTCTCTTGTAAACTCAGCATGTCCCATTAGGGATTATTCCTAAGGTATAAATCCCAGAAATAAATGCCTATTGTTTTTTAACCCCTGCAATTTTGGCTTGTTTGTTAAGCAACATAATTTAGTTTAAACTGGCTCATGTAGGGGCACCCAGTAGCAAACAGAGCCATGTCCAAAATTATGTGACAGTGTGCATTCAGTGAGAACGATATTTCTTTTCTGCAAGGGAAAATGAATTTGAGGGCTGGTACTGCTGTCCCCACAATGATTCAACACTAAATCCCATTCTTGGCACCACTGCCATTATTGTCCCAGAAACAGGATTTGCTGTTGCCACAGTAGTCATGGACTTTACACAGTTCATGTTTCTTCACTTGGTGATTCAGTGTCTGGAAGAGAGGCATTTGATTCCTGGCGTCTAGGACTAGACTTTTGCCTCAGTCGTGAGATTATCTGGGATCACAAATACCTGGGTTTTTTAGGTTTTATGGTTAGAGAAAGGCTCTTCTCATCAACATGCACACTGAGGAATTGCTTAAATAACAATAGGAGATATCATGCATCAGAACTTCCCAGATATCAATATCCCAATTAAGGCAGATTGAGTTCCTCTCCCTCTTTCCTTCCTCTCCCACACACCCCTTTTTCCCTCCCTCCCCACTCTGTGCCTCCCTCCGTCTAACCTTAACTCTGTCTCTTTCATTGCAATGAGTTTTAATAAGGCTATGATTCTCCATGAATATAAACGGATTGTAACAGGAAAGGAGAGATAGGAGGAAGACCAAAATTCAGTTCCTGATGAAAGTTACATTGTTCAGTCCAGATTTATCATTAACAAAGCTGAAACAAACACCTTAATTTGAAAACTGTATCTATTTCTCACCTTATTCAGAATCTATATGAAGGGAAAAGTAATGGTAATTAGCAAACCTCAAAACCCAGCACATTTATTGTTTGAACAATGAGGTCAAAGGGTTCTAGCTTTTAACTTGGGAGAGCATATATAGAGACATTCCTCTGTAGAGTTGCGATTCCATGTAGTGGAGGATGGCCCTGCAGTGTAGAAATAGTATTTTTCTCTGTTTTCATATTTGTTTATTTCTGTCAGGGGAAGATCCCATAAATTAAATTTATTCAAGTCGCATATACATAAAACAAAATGCTATTGTATTAACAGAAAGATTTTCCTTTCTGAGAATCATCAGTGTGTTCTTTCTTGTCACAGTTCCTTATGGAACAATTTGTGGTCAAAGATTGCTTGAACTATCTCATCCCATCAGTTGGGTAGCACAACTTCCATGTGCAAACAAGTTCTCTCTTGCTTATTCCAACTGAAATGGTTTTCTTAGCTTCTCTTGAGTTATAGATGGCATGATTCCAAGATAAAATCAATAAATGATCACTTAAAGTTTGAAGGTCACAGGACTCTGAAGAAGCTTTTGTTTTACTGATTAAAGACTTCACAATATAGAATTACTCTTTTCCTTCTAGTTTTGCTTTTAACACACACGTGGAGCTTTGGCCATCATTTCATAATCTTGAAGGACAGCATAAAGAAGAAAAACCCATACATTAAGGATGGTATATACTATTTAACAACTGGGTAACTACCATCTACTTCTATGATACTCCTTAATTTAAAAATAAATTTCCTTATAGTTCAAGCCAGTATTAGTTAGATATTTTGTTAATTGAAACCGGAGTATTCCTTTTTGAATATATGGCAAGCCATATGAAATAAAATGAAATGTTTATTATTTTATTAGAAGGAATTTTTGACATAAACTTTGGGAAACTCAAGTGAAGTAAGCCTATCATACACATTTGAGAATATTTATTTAGAGATAAAATTTCCCCTATAGCTTTATTGCCAGTATATTTCTTGAGCAGACAATATTTAATGTACTGTGGCTTTTGTCTCTATAAGCTTATTTTCCATAATTATATGCTGATCACCAATTGAATGGAAAAATTCACATTTCTATTAAATTGTTTACTTTTTTCTTAGTAAACGTATCTTTTACCTACAAGGATTGATATTCATTAGTCTCTCATTATAATGGCATCTTAGAGTTATTGCTTTGAGAGTTGAAGTCTGTTTTGTAATTAATTAGCTGTTGATCTTAAGCAAGTTATTTGACTAGAAATTTATAAATCTGTATCTTAAATGATACCTTGTGTATTTAATTTTCTAAGTATATGCTGAAGCTTCTCTGGCATTGCACTATCCTAGGCTTCCCTCAAAATAAAAGCATCCTATTTTAATAAATAGTTTATAATATATTGTTTCTCATAGGTTTTTTAAACCTTTTCTCCATAATTTTCTCTTTTGAAGGAGCAAAAGACTTAAAAGAGTGTGTACTAAAGAGGAAAAAAAAAAGATTAAATTGCAATTAATATTATCAAAATTATTTAAAATTATATATAGCTGACAGTGTGACAGTAAAGAGACATCACAGAATTTATGCAAATTATGAGTTTTTTCTTCTACTGTCCTCAGTATATCCCCTAAAGACTTAGACATACAAACATTTAGTTAAATACTCACTTTCCTCTTAAAAAAGAGGGATCTCTGAAAATAATACATTAGTTCCATTATCTGCAGTAAATGGCATTTAGCACACAAGATGCTGGTAACAGAGTTAAGAATGATCACATTATTTAGGCTGTTCAGTGCAAAGCATGACTCATGCACATCTGAGATGCTTAGAGGGAGCTAACAGGCTGTTTAGGAAATTGACATCTAAATCTTAGGCAAAAAATATGTTTCTATTTCTATCTTGAATATGGCCATTTTGGTCAATGTAGAATTTGTTGGATATTTAGAATTTTAGCTGGCTTTCATTTCTTGGTGGTGAAATAAATAGCTACTTTATCCTAGCTTAATGTTTATACATATTCAGAACTAAATTATTTAAATTCAATTTTAATGCTTGATAATTTAAGCAGACAAATTAGGCTATTCAGAATTAAATCTGATTACATGATCATTGAAAGGTAATATCATATGCAGCTTGGTACAACCCATAAAATAATTCTTTACAAAAGAACTGAAACTTTAATTACATGTGTATATCATTTCATATTATTATCCAAATTGTTATTCTCTCCTTCACGCACAGTTCTAATTTAGCTTTAGTCTCATTAAATGTTTCCAATATTCATTTTCTAGTGTTCCTCAATTTTAAATTTAGTCCTTTGTCATATATTAGTATTAATGTTATATAGGCACATATTTATTTTACCTACCTTATTCTTCAAAGGTATTTAATATTACCATAATGTCCTTTCACAAAGAAATTGAATAAAAATCAGAGACCAGAGAAATCTTTTGGAACTGTGGTATGGACTGACTTTATTTTTGATGATTGAGTCCCAACAGCTTTTAAGCTCCACTACTGTCCCTTCATATTGATAAAGTTGATAAAGTAAGCCGGGATACTTTGTTTTTTGTGCTTGTGGGAAGTCAAAGTGTGCAGTCTCTGGCCCATGTATCATTATCCTCACACCACCTCTGCTTCCTGTGAAAGTATAGCCAGTCTCCTTTCGGACCATCCTGGGAAAATTATTGTGCTTACCCCAGAAAGCCTAATATGTAAGTCTTAAACTTTTTCATACCTTCCTGGTATGTGTGTGGCATCATTAATCTCAATACCTGAACCAAATGCTGAATGGGGTGTCTGTCCATCCTGTCTTTGTGAGTTGGATGCTGCTCTGAGCGCTGTAAATGGTTTGGGCAATGATCACCACCACTAGTCATTGTTATTCTTTTTGCTTTGATTCACTGGCCAGTGGCAAACATACTATTTGAGTTGTGCTTCTCTGTAGCTGAGTCCGACTGCGCTTCTCATAGTTTAACACACCTATGTTGGAAGTTTTTATACTTGACATTTAATGGCAGGTGTATGGGACCTGGCCCACTTTAAAGTGGCCCTGAGTTGAGTGTCCTGGTCCAGACTCTGATATTTAAGGACAGGAATGTGGGACTTGGCCCTCTTTAAAATGGCCCAAAGTTGAGTGTCCTGACCCAGACTATGACATTTAAAGATAGGAATTAGGACTTGGCCCTCCTTAAAGTGGCCCAGACTTGAGTGTCCTGATCTACATTATGATATTTAATGACAGAAGTATGGGACTTGGCCCTCTTTAATATGGTCCTAAGTTGAGTGTCCTGGCCTGGACTCTCTGTGATTCATACTGAATAATGTGTCTCAATTCAGTATAAATCATGTCTGATGCTAGGGCTATGAGAAGAACTTTGATCCTGTGACCACTGGTTATATTTATAAATAAGACATAGACCTCCACTTAATAGAATACATATAGGGAAAACTGATATTCTCTGCAATATGTGGGCACATTGGATGGTCGCTTTTGTGGAAAAATAGTCACCATGTGGCTTGCTGAAGTCACATCCCTAAAAGCAAATGGCTTGTTAGGACCCTACAAAATGCTGCTGTTGCTGCTGCTCATACATCTGTGGCCAAAGAAGATATTCTTGATCCTTAGGGTTTTAGAAAAAATACCCATGGTACCCCTGTCCAAAGGGTTCATGCAAACTTGATTTGAACTTGGGGTCCTTCACCTCTATAAAGCAGATGTTGCCACAAGGGAACCCTTTACCCTGGTGGTACTGATTTAACACAATCTGGAAGAAGAAATTTCTAAGTGTGGGCAGGCTAGAGAGACTCTCCCCTGCAGTAGTACTGTAGGTAGTTCATTCAGCTCTGGTGAGGATGACAATGAAGGAGGAGAACAACGACAATAACAACGACAGGAAAAGGGAAGAGGACAAGAAGAGGACGTTGTAATCATTGCCTGGAAGAAAACAAACAAACAAAAAAACAAAATAGAGGTCCAAAATTTGACCTATTTGGAAATCCAAAATTTACTACAATAATTTATAACAATAACAAAAAATATAAAACTGCACTGATTGACCTTTATGCCTCTGCAGTATAGGTTCTAAATTAACTTTAACATCTGCTGAAATGTACCAACTGGCAAACGTTAAGAGTCTTAATTGATACTGGGGCTCAAGTTACATTTATACGCGAGATTCCACTAAATTTAAATAAGGTGCTCCCTGTTCTCTTGGAGGAGTTACCAAATATAAGAGTCTCACCTTAACCGTTGGAACTATTGTCTTTTCTAAAATTCTCCATGGTCGTAAAACTTATTGTCCTAAAATATCCCATAGTGAGCACGGCCATTCTGATCCAATGAGTAGTACATTTAAATAGATAAATCGTGTTATGTATCATTCAGCTTGACAAAATGGGATCTGCCATAGACTTCCCTCTGCTACCTCTCTCCTCAGTTAAAATAATTAATATGATCCAATATAAATTAAAACATGCCTTTATGGACTGAAGCTGATTCAATGCCGTTTTTGACAATGGATAGTTTTCCTGACTATTTCTTCATTTAACAGAATCACTTGACCTGATCTTAAACTTGAAATGAATGAATAGAGACTCATTATGGGTTACATAAACTATTAAACTGTGGATTCCCTCGTTAAGATACTCATGTCCGATATTACTTAGTATACTGACTCTGTCCAATCAGAAACTGGTAAATAGTTTGCAATTACATATTTGGCTAGTATTTCCTGTTCAGTGTCTATTTCAGTAGCCTGTCAGCTGTTGGTTGCCTTTAAATTCAAAGAAACACAATTACCTGACCACTCAGGGAGTACCTCAATAGCCCACCATCTCACACAATCTTTTATTTTTTTTTAAAGATTTTATTTATTTGACAGATAGAAATCACAAGTAGGTAGAGAGGCAGGCAGAGAGAGAAGGAGAAACAGACTCCCCGCTGAGCAGAGAGCCCAATGCGGGGCTCAATCCCAGGACCCTGAGATCATGACCTGAGCCGAAGGCAGAGGCTTAACCCACTGAGCCACCCAGGTGCCCCTCACACAATCTTTATAGGAAAAAAATTTAACCCCATTCAGCTTTCTCCAGGAGCACAGGTATGACATCACATCAATGATGTTATTCTCTCAGGATTCATTTGACAAACTCATTTAGGGCATACAAAAAAATCACAAAGGAGTTTTACAAAAAGATCATGGGTCAGTGACCCACCCCTGGTACAAGGCCTCACCATCTTGGTCAAATTTCTAAAAATTAGTGTTGCTTCATCATTGACACTATCAAGAAACAAATATTTATTTTCTCAGTACAGCAATGTTAACACGAGCCAAACATCTTTTGGGCCTTCTCAATTTATAAATTTAACTTAAATCCATTTATGCTATTACTTGCAAAACAGTCCATTTTGAATGAGGTACCTTACTACAGAAGTCTCTAGAATCAATCCAAATTGCCATATAATAGGTACTCCCTGTAAGGTCTCCCAGGCATTCCTTCACTGTAGAAGCTTTAGCAACCTCTTCTAAGACGTCCTCTGGATCAGTCAGGTTGGCAACAACTTTCCTTTGGACTTCTGGAGCATAAGGTTCCCATGGACTTGCGTGTTACATACCATTAGAGCAGCAGTTGTTGGCTGCATACTGGGTTTACCTAGGATCTAAGCTTATAGCTAGCTGCCCATTATGCTTTAGGTCATAAATGCAACACCTTACAAGCTTGGCTCAACCACCAAGGTTTCCCTGATCAAATGAAAAATGTACCTACAACATAAAACTAAATCTGGGTGTCCTGATATATTCTCGATGCAGTGGGAATGGCATTCTTGTCTCTAGTCCATTGTCAGATATATGGTGCCAGAGGAGGTCACTTTCTCTCCCACCCCTCCAACAAATAGCCCATTGGTATTGAATGAAATGAATAGCACAGCAAAAGCAATTTTTATACTTTATGTATGGCAGAAACATTCTCATACATGATGGAGCTTGCTGAAGGGCTGCTGGTTTTTATCCCTTACCAAAGAATATCTCTGATCAACAATGAAACCCAAAGTGTTTACTGACTATATTATTTGATTATATTATAAGACTAAACCCAAAGCATTATTGACTATATTTCAGATAGTAATCTTAACACTAGATTGGCCCCATCTGTTTGTTTTTATGGACTCTTTGACCATTTTCAATGGGCTGGATATCTGGTTCATTTTGTAGACACAACAATTCTTTATCCAATATTGCTGCTTTTGGGAAAAACTGTTCTTGGAAACTCTTGACTCACAGACACTTAAGATAAAATATGTCAGTCTTGTCTTTATCCATACTGAAGTCAATATGCAAGGTCTCATAATTATATTCCTCAATCCCTTCTGAGTTTAGACATTATTGAAACAAGATGAAGTCCTTGGGCAGGCTTCACACTCAGGCCAGTTCCTCCACCTCTGGGTGAAATGTTGTTAAGACTATAGGATTTTTCAAGATGTGAAGTAATATAAAATCCCTCACTTCAGAATGATGTTCAGCCAAGTGGTACCCCATGCCCATACTGAACAGGGTACTAATTTTACTTCTCAAGGTATGTATTGTTGTGTTCTTAAACAAGACACACAATGGAACTTTTACCTCCCTATTGGCATTGTTCTACAGGTCTCACAGGGCAACAACATGTATTAAACAGTTTTTTTTTTTAAGTATATTTTATTTACTTGTTTGAGAGAGAGAGAGAGAGAGAGAAAGAGAATGAGAGGGAAGAAGAATGAGAGGGAGAAAAAGACTCCCTGTGGAGCAGGGAGCCCAATGTGGGTCTCGATCCCAGAACGCCAGGATCATGACCTGAGCCAAAGGCAGTTGCTTAACCAACTGAGCCACCCAGGCACCCCTTATTAAACAGTTTCAAATTCAATTAAATGAAACTTTGCACATGTTAGTCATTAAACATTAAGGTGAATTGTAATAAAGAGTGTAACTCCTTTCTTGATGTCTTATGGCTGACAGCTTTTAAGCCCTACCTCTTCCTGCTCACCATCTCCTCCACATCTGGATAATCTTATAAGCTAGCCTGGATGCTCTCTCCTTTGGCACCAATGACAAGTTCAAACCATACAAGCCATGCAAGATTTGTGAGAAGTCTCTCTCTGGGCCCTCCCTAACCATCATGAAAGTGGAGCCCATCTTCTTTCCCCACTCCCCAGAGTCATTTCAGGGTTACTTTTGGATGCCACAGTCCTTTTCCCAGAAAAGCTTATTATGTCATTAATGTTGTTTATATTGGTGTATATGTGGCATCTGGTGGCATCTTGACATTGAACTAAATTTTTATTCGGGTGATTGATCCTGCTTTTATGGAATGGCCATAATAGAAATACTGTGCATCAAAAGTCATTCTTCCCATCTGTGCAGAGAAAAAACAAAAAACAAAACAAAATCGGTTTCCTCAAAAATATCTAAGGGAGAAACCACAATGGTTATCTGATTATTACAATTGCAAAGAGTCCACATTACTGAAACATTGATCACTGTTATGGTTGAATGTTTTTGCCCAAAGAGACAAAATAAGTTGTTTAATAACAAAAACAACAGAAGAGTATTTTTTGTTCATGTGCTGATCTGCAAAAAGTATACTCAGAAGAGAAGAAAGTTTGCTGGTGTCTTGTTCTACATCATTAAAATGGTCGACTTTTAATGCTTACTTTGGTTTTAAGTGCTTTATAAAAAAGTTTGGAAGCATTCATTTTTCACTCTCCAATCATTGTAATGAGTACAAATAATGATACTTGTACAACAATCACTTCTATTAATATATTTCTGATCCTTAGAAGTAAGCATATCATTTGCATGTCTATCTTTAGAAACATTTCCATCCACCAGCTAATCAGTAATCAACCGGTATCCATTAGAGCTTGACAGCAAAGAAAGAGAAAAAGAAAAAAAGTCAAATGAAATTTCTTTTCAACAATGGAGAAAACACAATGAAGCCTGCAAGGTTAAAACCATGTTTTAGCAGTAACTAGAATGTTTTGATTCACAAACGGGGGTGAGAATAATGCCTTCACTCCAATTCAGAGTCTCAGAGTGCAGTGATCAGTGCCATTTTCTTTCTCTCTTTTCCTAATATGTCCAGGACTATATGAATGCTTCACAGTGCCCCCCCAAAATGCCCTGCTGTTTCTTATCTGACCATGATGAGAAAAGAACTCAGATTCACTAAAGGATTCATTAGTTTTTCCTAGAAGCTGCTTATTCTAGGATGAGCCGTTTCTTCAAAGAGTCTTTGAATTTCTTATACTACACCAAAGTTCTAGACCTGAATTCCATAAAAACTTAAGAAATTTGTTTGCTGCTGCCCTGTTGGTCATGCTTTTACAGCTGCCACAGCAGTTGGAATTTATAACCACGTATGCAAGATGAAGTCCTTGGGCAGCCTTCACACTCAGGCCAGTTCCTCCACCTCTGGGTGAAATGTTGTTCAGACTATAGGATTTTCCAAGATGTGAAGTAATATAAAATCCCTCACTTCAGAATGATGTTCAGCCAAGTGGTACCCCATGCCCAAACTGGCTTAAAATCCTAATATTAGCAAAAGCCATAACCTGAATTTCCTTACATTTTTTTTTTAAAGTCTGTCCACTGAATGGATTAGGTGAGCTCTCTAATCCCAAAATAACCACCTTGTAATCTACTCAGTGCAGTAGCAATCCTGCCTATCCCATCTCTTTCTCTTCCCAGAGCCATCATTTTTCTTAATTATATGGGCCTGTTATCCTTCTCACCATAGCGGGAGTTTAATAACCTAGAATCTTAGGGAGAAATAGTGAGAACATATTGTCTTCATCTCCAAGGAAACCTCTTATCTCTTCAAAATTCTCCATGTTTACCTGAGACATTTTGATCTCCTTTAATGAAAATTTTAAAAAATATTAGCAGTAGTTCTTTCAAAGAATAGGTATTTAAACACCATGAATTCGGGGCCCCTGGGTGGCTCAGTGTTAAGGTTAAGTGTCTGACTATTGATTTCAGCTCAGGTCCCGATTCAGCATCAAGGGATCAAGCTGAGTGTTCAGCTCCACATTCAGTGGGGCGTCTCCTTAAGATTCTCCCTCTCTCTTTGCCCTCTCCTCCATTCTCTCCCTCTAAAATAAATAAATCTTTTTAAAAATTAACACCAGCAATTCAACTGGATTCCACTTTCCAACCATATTATAGAATGTCCCCCACATAGGCAACTAAGGATATATATTGTACATTGAAATCATTAATATGGACTTTTGACTTCCAAAAACATCATTTTGTTAGCAGTCTTTATCATTTATTAAGTAAATTAAAAAAAACACAAGATTTTATTTCTTATTTTTTATAGCTATATTCTCTAGGAAACAGCAATTTGTTTGAAAAATTTCTAAACATTCTTCATTACCTAAAAATTGTCTATATTCCAGGCTTGGTGGTAAAATTAATTTTCATAAAACCAATATTCTAGACTGTATGATACTTGTGGAAAAATTAATTGTCTTTATCGGTGGCAATAAATATATTAAAAAGTCTTTATCACCTACACATGTAAGACAGTCAACAAAGTTGAATTCAATAAAAAGTATCCAGTTAAAGTCATTTTTTTTCTATTTACATGATGTCAGTTGACTTTAGCTATTTAACTTACATGGATATTATGCAATAGACTGCTTCAGAACATGTTATGAGTGAAATACTTTTAGTAATTCTATTTTCCTGTCATTGTTGTGTGAGGTGACTGAAAAGAAAAATCTGACCTTTTAGTCAAACAGCACTATAAATTAGAATTAGGAATACTATGTAGTATGTAAAACCATCATTCTCAAACTATGATTATTAATATATTAGAAACTTGTATATTTTTAATAACCTAGAAGTTTAAGATCATAACAGAACCATACCCACAAGAAACATTGCTATTAAATAGTTTTGTCTGCATGACAAAGTTGACCAGAAACACATACTTAATGAAATATTTTCAAATATGATCTGTGTTTCTTTGTTAATCATATCTAATATCTACTCTGTATTTAACTTACTTCTGCATTCTTAGGAAATATATTTATTTGCTATTATGATCATATGCAATAAAGTGTTACACATTTTGGCATATCTTTTTGGTAATGCTCTTAGTATTATAAATATTACATATATATACACATGCATTTTGTGTATTTATACTTTTACCTGCAAAATTATAAATTTATAACTAGTGAAAATGTATATTCTGAGTAAAATATCATTGCCCAGTTTTTCTATTTATTTCTTCAGATAGAATTCTATTAGTAATATTTTAATATTTGTGCCTCCATTCATGCTGTGTGCATAGCCTATCTCTACTCGTTCCATTTCAATGTCTGCTTCTCTGTGAAAATTTCCCCAAGATCAGAATATTGTGTTCTTTTTAGTTATCTTGTTGTGGACATGCCTATAAATCATACTGTGAACCATGGACTATGGTTTGTTCAGCTTTAAATTCCTCACATTAATCAATACACTAGTTCACTGCCCATAGTAAATAATTCTTAATAGTTGAGTTGAAATCAAAGCCAGTGGTACAAATGTTTTAAGATTGTCTTAAAGTTGAATAAAGATAACCAGCATTTCCATAGAAGGGGTTATTGCAGTTGCATTTTTATTTCAAATGCGACTCTTGTAAACCTAAGAATGTATTTTGCTTCACTGGTTTTTCTTCATTGGTCAGGAAAAAGTGGTAGATGTGGGAGGTAACAGCAGTTACAGGTATAATCTGCACATATTTTAGCTCCTTATTCTAAATTGAAGGGAATTTTTTATAAGGCTCAATATAGTTGTCATCTTATCTGAAAATATATCATTATTATATGATTCAAATAAATATTAGCTATTATCAGACCTAGGAAGGTTAATTGTAGCTTTTTATGTCCTACATCTCACATTAACATTACTATCAAAGTCTTCATCATTATTTCCAGTTTATTTTTTCTGAGAACCCTAGTGATAAAGAGTGCCTTTATCCCTCAGCTTCTAGTACTTACCACAACTCATGGTCCATTGTATATACTCATTACATATTTGTAAAATAAATGTATAGTCTTATTTGAATTGTAAGACTGTTAACTTGCAATTGTAGGACTCATGTTATTCCTTGAGCAATTTTACCATTACATGTGGCATTAAAAGTGTATATTTATTATAAATGGAAACAATATTGTCAATAAATTAATTGTAACTTTTAAAGACATGACTAAAAGTATAATTACAAGTTAGTTTATAAGTATTGCAAGGTTATTACAATAATGATTTGGTTTGACAGAGGTTGAGTTAAAACTTATCTTTATTCTAATAAATGTTTCTCAGATAAATTTAAAGAAGAATTGGCAGTGGTGCTTCATGAACCTTAAACAGTAAAATTAACACTGGTTATGTAGGCAAAATGAACAGAAAAACATAAAACTTATTATGTCACTAAATTTCCATCTATTTGAAGATGGCATATTATATTTTTTAAAGATTTTATTTATTTTATTTGAAAGAGAGAGCATGAGGGAGACAGAGCATGAGCAGGGGGAAAGGGGAGACGGAGAAAGAGACTCCCTCTGAATAGAAAGCCTGATGTGGGGCTCAATCCCAAGACCCTGGGACCATGACCTGAGCAAAAGGCAGATGCTTAACTGACTGAGCCATGCAGGTGTCCTGAAGATAGAATATTATTAACAATGATTCATGTCATTATTAACCATAAAGTTAATGGTAATAAGTAACAATTAGTTTGCTCATGCTAATTTCTTAGTTTCCCAGTGGGTTAGTTGTAGCCTATTCCCTGTTTTTAGAAGAAAAATATACTGGTAGATTCCTTGTCAGTGTTACATAGTAATTAGCTATGCAGGATTTGAACCCAAGTCTTTATCTTTCTACGGTGCCTGTAGTATTAGATCCGCACTGAACATGATTAATGCTCACTTACATTGAGTACTTTATATCTGATTTCTCAATATGCTTTTATTCAGACATATTGCATCTATTACTATTCAAAGATCTTACCATTCCTCATCTCCATACCCTTACTGAAATGATGCCTTGCACCTCTAGGCATTTCAGTTTCTAAAAGAACCTTACAAAGCAAATAATGTCCACCTTAGTTTTATGAGATCATTCCTGATTTCCTCAACTGGATGTGAAATATCTTTTTGAATACTCAGAATGAATTTTTTATTATTCGATAGCACAAATCAAATCCTATTTTCCCTTTAGTTATTTGCATGTTCATACACTTCCTCCCCACAAAATATTACAAGCTTCTGGACCCAGGAATTATGTCTTTTCAATCTTTGTAGCCATTGTGTTACCTGACACGATAGAGTAATAGTGTCTTATATTTGTAGAGTCCTTTTCAGTTTATTATATATTTTCAAAAAAAATTCTTGATGATATAAAGAATACTTTTATCAAAATTAGAGTTTTTCAAACTTATATGATCTGCATCTAAAATGTGTGCATATAGACAGCAAAGGAAATAGTCAACAAAACAAAGAGGCAACCCACGGAATGGGAGAAGATATTCACAAATAACACCACAGACAAAGGGCTGATATACAAGATCTATAAAGAACTCTTCAAAGTCAATACTCAAAAAACAGATAATCATGTCAAAAAATGGGAAGAAGACATGAACAGACACTTCTCCAAAGAAGACATGCAAATGGCTAAAAGACACATGAAAAAGTCTTCATCATCATTAGCCATCAGGGAGATTCAAATCAAAACCACATTGAGATACGACCTTATATCAGTTAGAATGGCCAAAATCAACAAGACACAGTAAACAAGTGTTGGAGAGGATGTGGAGAAAGGGGAACCCTCTTACACTGTTGGTGGGAATGCAAGTTGGTGCAGCCTCTTTGGAGAACAGTGTGGAGATTCCTTAAGAAATTAAAAATAGAGCTTCTCTATGACCCTGCATTTGCACTACTGGGTATTTACTGCAAAGATACTGATGTAGTGAAAATAAGGGCCATCTATACCCCAATGTTCATAGCAGCAGTGGCCACCGTCATCAAACTATGGAAAGAGCCAAGATGCCCTTCAACAGATGAATGGATAAAGAAGATATGGTCCATATATACAATGGAATATTATGCCTCCATCAGAAAGGATGAATACCCAACCTTTGTATCAACATGGATGGGACTGGAGGAGATTATCCTGAGTGAAATAAGTCAAGCATAGAGAGTCAATTATCATATGGTTTCATTTACTTGTGGAACATAGGGAATAACATGGAGGACATTGGAAGAGAGGAGGGTGTTGAGGGAATTTGGATAGGGAGACGAACCAAACTGAGGTTTTTGGAGGGGAGAGGGATGAGGGGATGGATGAACCTGGTGGTGGGTATTAAGGAGGGCACATATTGCATGGAGCACTGGGTGTGGTACATAAACAATGGATCTTGGAACACTGAAAAAATAAAAGTTAAAAAAATATTTAAACATAAAAAGTAAAATAAAATAAAATAAAATAAAATGTGTGCATACAGAATTGCATCATTAGGTGGAGAATTGAATTAACTTCTAAGACATCTCTACCCTAATATCTACAGCTTGATCCTCATGACAATTTTGTGAAGGCAGCAGAAGGGCCATTTAAAAGACATATTTTCTGGGGCGCCTGGGTGGCTCAGTGGGTTAAGCCCCTGCCTTCGGCTCAGGTCATGATCTCAGGGTCCTGGGATCGAGCCCCACATCGGGCTCTCTGCTCAGCTGGGAGCCTGCTTCCCTTCTTCTCTCTCTGCCTGCCTCTCTGCCTACTTGTGATCTCTCTCTCTGTCAAATAAATAAATAAAAATCTTAAAAAAAAAGACATATTTTCTACTGGATTATAAATACCCTATGCATCAAAATATGAGTGCCTCAGATATGCTTACATCTCTGATTAGGACATTTAAGTAGATTGTCTACAGATTCCTTTTGTCAGCCATCTAGAATATTGATTTTCAAATTAGTACCATAGAGTCAGAGGACCTACTGTGAAGCACAAGGAATGGGACACTACACGAAAAGGCTCTGGAACCCCCACTAATTAATAGAAGTGTAATTTTAATAAATATATTAAAGTTGTTGGCAAAACTCTTTATTTGAAAATAAACGTTTCCTCAGGGGAAGTAATAAAGAGGGAGACAAGAAGGAAGGAAGGGGAAGGAGAGAGGGAAAAATAGAGCAAGAGAAAGAGAAGGAAAAGAAGGCAAAAGAAAGGACGGGAAGAAGTAAAAGGGGGAAGCGGGAGGGAGAGAGGTTGGGATAGATGCACTGATCTAAGGAATTAAGCATAGGGATAAGAGAAATTCTCAGAAGTTTCCCTGAAAAGTTATGACTGTGAAATTAAGACGACTTCGTACATTATAGTTTAGGTAAACATGTGAATAAGGAGAAAAACATAAATGTCTGACATAGGAGATCTGTCTATGCTTATACTTACCTTTTTGCTGATATATGGAATGATAGCAAGGAACACATCTTTTATTTAGCATTATTTTGAAGTAAAATGTGCTAAGGAAAGGGACTGAGTGGGGGAGCTGAGCTCATTGCCTTCTCTGACTGATTATTCATTGTCAGAAAAGATAGGGATATGTACTACTTCCTTTCTTCTGCCTGTTAAAAATCTGTGCTCTAAGGATGTATCAGAAATTCAATTCCTTGACTTAGAACAACAACATCAAAAAAAACCCTCTGACCTTTAGAGTGTTCTTTCATTTTTGAGTGATAAGACATTTCCTTTGGTTACTTTATCATAGCTTTATATATTCCTAAGTTTTATTATACAGAAATTTAACTTTTTAGCCATTTTTAGTAGGGCTGTATCTCTCATGGGTAGAGTTTGGGAACAGACACATTCAACCTGTACTTGAGCTTAGAAGTTAGGGACCTGACACAAAAGCGGTGAATGAACTGTAATGTTAACTAGATATAGGGTCTCATGACTAAAGCAAACCTTGTTTGTATGAACCCCAAAGAGAAAATAGTATAGAACTTAAAATGCCTGCCAAAAAGCAACATAGCATGTGGTTAGGAACTTGTATTCTAGAGTAGGACTATCTGTGTTAATTCTAATCCACATTTTACTAATTTAACCACTAAGTACTTCAATTTCACCGTTTGTAAAATGAAGATTATGAACTATTTCTTTCAGAGATTTGTTGTTGATTGAGAAAATCCCTGTAAGAAACTTAGAGTGATAGCTGAGTACATACCAAATGCTCAGAAAATGTTAGTTAGTATTATCGTGTGCTGCATCAGTAAAAATAAGTGAACACTGAGAATAATATGTTCTCCATGGAAAGGCTTCTGTCACTTTCCACTCAGCACTTGTGGGAAACTTCCATGTGAATGTGAAACAAAAGAAAAAAGCATCATATAAAACTGAGTTAGAATACTTGATGTGACCTTGAGCAATTTTAAAGTTAGTTTTTTTCATATGAAGATAGAGGGGCACCTGGGTGGCTCAGTCAAGTTAAATCTCTGACTCTTGGTTTCAGCTCAGGTCATGATCTCAGGATCCTGAGACGGAACCCCCCTCTCTCCAAAACCTCACCCCTGGAATTGGGCTCTGCACTCAGGGCGGAATCCACTGGAGATTCTCTCCTTCTCCCTCCCTGCTTGCCCTCTGCTCCCACGCTTGCACTCTCTCTTTCTCTCTCAAATCAATTAATCAATCTGAAAGAAGACCTGAAAAAATTTAATTCTTCATAAAAAGTTGCTCTTATTGTTACTTTAATAGTTTGACTCCATTTTTGATGTTTGACTACTGGCAGCTTTGAAGCCCTACCCCTCTGTGTTCCTTTCTGCCCCACATCTGGGCAAGCTTACAAAAAATCACAGTGCTACTCCCTGCAGCACTGCCATGAAGTTCAAAGTTCAAAACCTGTACAGGGGCCTTCATCCTGGCCCCACTTCCAGCTCCCAGCTCTCTATAACAACAGCAAGGCAATCGTCTTTCTCTGCTTTCTTAAACAATTTTCAGAACAACTTATTAAGTCTGTCTTTTTCTTACCAGAAAGATTTTTTTTATGTGAGTTAAACAAAATTAAAAAAAAATATTAAAACCTTTCATACTCTGTTAGCAAATGTGGTGCATCAATAATCTGGATATCCTAACCGAATTTTAGGTGGAGATCCATCCTGCTTCTCTAAGAAGCAACCTCATGAACCTTGTGACCACTTTGGTTATGTGAGGTAAGGATGTTATGTGAGGTATAAGATTCAGGTAAACTCTATTTGAAATACTCAAGGCATATTGAAAGAAAAAATAATGTAATACCACAGGTCACTTTTTTAGCAGTTTTAGATAGGAAATTTGACAAAGTATCATTGGAGGTTCTTTGTAAATCATAAGAAGGACACTATTTCAGTGATCCTTCTTTATTCATCCTTTCTGTTTTAAAAAAAATTGTGAGAATATAATGCTTATTTTTATATATTATTTTTCTTTTTGCTTTTCTTTTTATTATTATGTATGTACACTACTTACTCTCCTCATGTCATTTATAGCCCATATGAGAAAATTGTTCCTTCAAATTTAATTTTTTGTAAAGATGTTCTTACTAACCAGTCTACATTTATAGTTTTCCTGTATCAATTTTTTTAATAGAGCTATATTCTGGTTTATTTATGCTCCTTTTCATTCAGCCTTTGAAGTGCTTCTCTTCCATAGTAGATGCCATATTTGCTCATCATTTGAAATGTGCTATCACAATACCATTTATATCAAAACATGCAAGGATTTTGCTCTTATATTTTCAGGCTCTTTGTTTTGGCATCTGATAACCAATTTATAGGTTATTTCATCCATAAACAAAGTTAAAAGTCCTGTTATATCATGCTTGTTCCTTTGTATAACTGGATTCTAGTCATACTCCTTTTTGTTTTTATTTTTTTGAGAATTAAATTATTTTTCATGAAAATGGATTTTTATTCTTTAAGAATAAATAGTAATAAATCTATATAGCCTTAATTTCAAAGGACACTACTATTGACTGCCATTATTTTGAAGTCCTAGACTTAGGTGGTACTGAATACAAGGAAAGAAACTTGGATAAAATTAATGGGCTCGAGCATTTTTTCTCGAATATTATTTATTTATTTATTTATTTATTTATTTGACAGAGAGAGATCACAAGTAGGCAGAGAGGCAGGCAGAGAGAGAGAGAGGAGGAAGCAGGCTCCCTGCCGAGCAGAGAGCCCGATGCGGGACTCGATCCCAGGACCCTGAGATCATGACCTGAGCCGAAGGCAGAGGCTTAACCCACTGAGCCACCCAGGCACCCCATGCTCAAATATTCTTGTTACCTACCCTGTTTTGTTGTAGTCTGGACATTTGAAAATGAAAATACTGTTTTTCTTCCCAAACAAAAAGGATTTAATACTGTTAATTATTTTAATTTCTTAGGTTAAAGTTTTCATCAATTCTTTAACTTTATAGTTAATACATTTTTATGTTATCTTGCATTTTATGTGACCTTTAAATAAATAATATGTACTCAGTTCCTATCGTACACTTAGTAAATGCAAAAGTGAAAATTTCTGAAAGTCAAGGTGAGAATGAAGAGTTGATTTTTACAGTTAAATGGGATATAGTTTGATCGTAATTTGTGTTTCTCATTATATTGAGTACATCAATGACTCAGTTTGTGTTGCATGGTGTCTTATTGTTCTAATTCTACAACACTAGTGACTGATAGCTATATTATTTATTTCTACCTCAAAAACATCAGAAATGGTGAAAAACTCCTCCCACTGTCAACCTTATTCACTCACTCTGGTACTGGTCATTCTTAGCTTAACCCTTTGGCTGCTAAAGTATAATTCTATATTTTTCTGCTTCTCACAAAGTTATTAAACAAATACAAGCTCAAAGAATGGAAGAGCATGGAATGTTTTCAATGTCTTTGTGTCTTCTTCAATTTATTTCATAAGTGTTTCTATATATGATGGAACATTACTCAGCTATCAAAAAGAATGAAACCCCACCATTTGCAATGACATGGATGGAACTAGAAGGTATTATGCTAAGCAAAATAAGTCAGTCAGAGAGACAAATACCATATGATTTCACTCATATGTAGAATTTAAGAAACAAAACAGATGAACATAGGGGAAGGGAAGGAAACATAAAATAAGATGAAACAGAGAGGGAGGAAAACCATAAGAGACCTCAAACCATAGAAAAGAAACTAAGGGTTGCTGGAGGGGAGGTGGGTAAGGGATGGGGTAACTGGGTGATGAGCATTAAGGAGGGCACTTGAAGTAATGAACGCAACTGATGAATCACTAAATTCTACCTCTGAAACTAATAATACAGCATATGTTAATTAAATTGAATTTAAACAAAAATTTTTTTTTTAAAAAGAATGGATGAAAATTGTTTCAGCCTCTCAGGATTTTAATGTTGTTTTGTTAGCTTTTCTCACTCAAAAAATATAAGTTGATATGATGTGTTTTGATGTGAACAAGTTTGTGTAGAATGGATAAAGGCACATTATTCTAGAATTGCTGTGTGTCTAAGCACCTCTTCACAAGAAGGTCAAGAAATAGAAAATGCCAGGACAACTGGAGTTGAGAGGGCTTATAAGGATGGGGCATGAAGTAGGTCATTATATCACAGATATTTCTATTTATCAGATGATTGATTGGTTTCATTAACATATAACTTAAATACAGTGAAATGTATGATCTTAAAGTGTAAGTTCAGTGAGTTCAAAGGTATATATGGTACAACTAAAACCTTTCCAAGATTTACATTACCATCACCTGTAAAAGTTTGTTCATGCCACATCTTTATCAACCCCCACCCCCATCCTCACCCCATGTCAGGAACCACTCTTCTAATTTCATTCAGCACTTAGATGAATTTTTCTGTCATAGGAAAAGTTCAGAAAACTCAATACCTCTGATAGGAGTATCTTATAACTGGCGAGGTTACCAGTTTATGAAATGTGTTTATGAAACTTATCTTCATCTTCTTGCATAATATTTGCTAAGATTCTAGTGACATTGTTTTAACTTGATGTGCATGATTTTTTGAAGATCTATAAACAGCTATATTCTGTATATTACAGTCTTTGAAGGCAGGACATAGGAATTTGGTAGTGAAAGTTCAGACTGTGGAATAAGAAGCATTATATAATAGGTGCCCGTTGTTTGTCCCACTATAATCCATGGACAGTCTGTCAGGATTATTGATTATGCTTACTAAAAATTCAGATTTCTTGGCCTCATTTGTAGACTTACTGAATGAGAAGGTCCAGGAACCAGGAATACAATCCTTTTTTAAAAAAAGTAGTTATCACAAATGACTTGCATACCCAAATCTTGACTCAAACAAGAAAATTACTTAGCCTCTGTGAGTTTTGGTGAACTAATCTGAGCTTCCCAGTGGTTCTTAAATGAAGTAGTAAACCCTTAAGACAGTTCCTGGCATTCATTAAGACACAACCTATGTTATTCAACTTTACTATTATTATGTTTCTTGTTATAAACACCCCTATTTAAAATCCTTGAATCTTCTCTATTTTGGTGAAAAGGAATAAAATCCATATTGTGACCTTGACCCTACATATCTCTTCACTTACATCTCTACTATCCAGCACTCTCTTACTTTTTAAGAACTGTCCTCATCAGTTACTTTTCAGTTATTTGAATGTGTCACATTTCCTCCCCATAGGACCTCTGTAAATGCTGTTCTCTTACCTGGAACACTTTCTCTCTATTCTCTGGAAACACTAGTTCAAATGCTATTTCCTCAAAGTTCCCTGAACATACTTCCTCAAAATAAGTCAAATATCTTTTTTTCCCTAAATAAGTCAAATATCTCTAATTATGTAGCCTTCTAAGACTATTGCTATTTACATTTTAAAGCATTTATCATAATGCCAATTTTACACTTACCTGATTATATGAATAGTGTGTATTATTTACACTTGACTTAAAGGGTAGATACTATGTCCTGTTTTGCAAACCACTGATAAGTAGTAGATGATTAAAAAATAAGAGACTGAGATGCTTTTTGACTGGTAAGGTTTGTTCTGTTTGTTTGTCCTAAATTAAGGAACCAAATAGACTTATTTTTTTTTAAATTTATATCATCTTTTATTACAATCTATGATTATACTTACATACATTAAACCATTACAGAATTCCTATTTTAAGGCACTCCAGTCTCCCAAATTAAGGTACCTATTGTACTTTGTCCTCTAATTTCAAACATTAATATGAGAAGTAAAACCGCAACTTCATATTAAATTTGAGGCTTAAGTTTGTAGAACAAGTTAAGTACTTCCAGAAATCTCAAGTCAGAAATGAACAGGCTAGAAATTGAACTAATAATCTTACCACAGTTTGATTATCACTTTGTTTATTCTTATTACTCATTTACCTCTTTATTTATAAATCTAAACAGAATTAAAACTCTACTTTTGATGGTATAATAGAGATATTAATGGAAGAGACCAATCCACACATATGCTATATCCCTGGACATTTATCTTGCTTTAAAATGCTAATCTTTTATGCCTTGGGCTTCTTACTGAGCAGTGAATGTTTATCTATGCACAATCCATTTCTCTTCCTGCTGGGATTTTCTTTAGAGTCACCCGTGCCATCATTGAACAATTCTGAATGTGCTTCGTTAGTTTTCTTTGTTCTGCATGGAGTATTCTCAGAGATAACACTTTCAATTTCAGCTCCCATGGCTTCTCCTAAAGCTGTTAAAATTCCGTCACGTTGGTTTACCATAAACTTTGTATCTTCTTCAATAAAGTACATAGGTGGTTTTAAGCATATCTGTGAGGTCCATCAGCACTGAGATCTGCTTGCTTTTCTTTCATCTTGTAGATAATGTGTTGAGTTTTGGCTGTGGCCAGAGTCCTTTTCTAACCATCCCTAAGTTGATTTTAATAAAAAGGCTAACACTCCTGATATCTCCTATCAAAGTATGTTCAGCTTTCTGTTTATTAGTAACTCAGCAAGTTATTAGTAAGATAATCCCCTCTCCTGCGACAAATCCTCGAAGGTCTTCATTTACAATTATATCAGAACAACCAAATAAACAGCACAAAATACTGAATTTCTTCCATACAGTATTGAAATACTGTATCCTAGAGCTGATGAGAGCTGCTGCAGTTTCTTTAGTTGCTACCTCTTATTCTGTTGGGTGGCCACTGTCCATTGGTTTTCTCATTGTGATAGTGTCCAGAACAAATTCCTAGGCATGCAGTTGGAAGCTCCAGAAATGTTTCTCAGCTTATCTAAAGCCTCAGCTTAATTTTTAATGAAAATTTAGAGCATGATAGATAAACCTAATTATTCTAATTATTCTAATTTCCCATCCCTTAATAAAGTAAAGTAGTATAGCTTTGTGTTATCAGGCGCCATTTAGAAAACAGCTATTTTATGTATAGAAGAAAAGTTTTATTATTTTTAATTTGAGACCTAAATTTGGGAAAGATAAAATAAAAATACTGTCAGAGGAAAAAGATATAAACATAAGTCACAGGTATCCAGATATAATATTCATTATGCAAGGAACAGTACACATAATATTTTAAAATATACACACACATGCACATATGCACTCAGCAATAAGTGACTATAATATTGGGCACTTTTAACTTTTACAAAAATCAATAATAGTTATTAAAGATAATTTATAAATATGTAAAAAGGTACAAAGAATTAAAAATATATTTATTTTAAAAAGAAACTGTTACTTGGGCACAGAATAACTAGTATTTAACAAAGAGAAAGCTCAAATTCTACTTAACTCCTTTTTTATTTGCATATCGTAGATTTAACAATTTGCAGTAAAGGAGTCAAAATCCTTTTTTACCCCTTGTGAATAAATTTATTATATTTAGCCAATTTTGTTAAATTTTAAGCACATTTCATTGCTTCCATCTCTCAGTATTTTCAATTACTATGAGTCAGGCACACAAAATTCATTTCATTCATACCCTCTGCACTTACTGTACATCTTCAATGATACTTCATTACTTACTGTTACATTTTGTTTTTCTCCAAGATTTTGTTTATTTATTTACTTGACAGAGAGAGAGAGACAGAGAAATCACAAGTAGGGAGAGAGGCAGACAGGAGAGAGGGGGGAAGCAGGCTCCCTGCTGAGCAGAGAGCCCGATTCGGGACTCCATCCCAGGACCCTGAGATCATGACCTGAGCCGAAGGCAGAGGCTTTAACCCACTGAGCCACCCAGGTGCCCACTGTTCTTGGCAAGCATTTCATGGATCTGACAGCAAAAGCATAAGCAAGAAAAGCAAAACTAAACAAGTGGGACTGCATCAAACTGTAAAGATTGTCCATAGCAAAAGAAATCATCAGCAAAATGAAAAGACAACCTGTGTAATGGGAGAAAATATTTACAAACCACATATCTGATAAAGGTTAGTATCTAAAATATATAAAGAATTCTTACAATTATTAGTCTTACACAAAGTAGAATATTATTTATACTGTGGTAAAATTAGGAAAACATAAAGTGTTGTTTTAAAAACTCAGATTAGTAGCTCTCATTTTAAAAAGAGCCTACTACTTAACAGAAATATTAAATTAACTTTTGTTAGCACACATTATAAATCCTTATATTCACAAATCGTATTTTAGAACACTCTTTAAATTATGTTTATATGTTTATATATATCCTTATCTCTAACAAAGACCAAGACTATTAGCTTAATTCACCGAAGTTTAGAATATTTTTTTGTGGGGACAGGGGCAGAGAGAGAGAGACTCTTAGGCAGGCTCCTTGTCCAGCATGGAGCCCAGTATAGGACTTGATCTCACAACCCTGAAATCATGGTCTGAGCCAAAAATAGAGTTGACAACCGATTGAGCCACCCAGGTGACTCTGGAATTATATATATATTTTATATATATATATATATATTTTTTTTTTTAACAAAAGAAATATTTACTATCTAGCCTTTTACAGAGCTATTTTAGGAAGGGGGAAAAAAAGCTTTATTTAGAAGAGTCAAAATATGTAAAGCATTGAAAGTTAAACAATCAAAAAATTTTCCTTATTTTTTATTCTAAATTTATATAAATCCTAAAAAATGCATCAATTCAAATTTTAGCTCCAACAGATTGTAAGAGACCTTAAAATTTGATTTATTGAATGCTTGTTTTATGGAGCATTTCAAATGAACAAATTTGTTCATATCAAAAGTTCCTCTAACTGTCACTACAATTCCAAATTGCCCTTATTGAAATTATGCCAGTTAGAGGGATTTGCATATTAGTTAGGATTGTAATGTGAAACATGAATAAAGCAGATTTTTAGTCTGGAAAGAACACAGATTTTTTTAAAACTCCATGAGAACTGGAATAGTCAGTAAGGACATAGTTGTGAAATCATGTATCTCCAGAACCTGACCAAAGACTAGTAGCTGAAGAAGCCTCTAGCTCCAGCAGAGGGAATTAAGTCAAATAATTTCAGGAATATAAAGGTGATATGGAGGAATATCCTTATAAGGTTTTTGAAAAGGTAAATTTATGTATCATTTGTCCAAAGACTCTAAGGTGACACACTAGTGTGACATGAGATTTTGAAACTGTCAACTTCTAATCCACTTGAGAGGCCCGTTTTCCTGAAGTCTGTCTCCTATCCTTTGAGCTTCAACTTATAAACAGGTGTCAGCAACTTACAATGAGTGAGCGGACTAATCTAGACCAACATCTTTGTGCAAATAAAGTTTTATTGGAACACAGCCTCCTGCATTTACTACATTTTGTCTATGGTTGTTTCCATGCTGCAGTACAGATTTGAGTTGCAGCAAAGACTGGCCCATGGAGTCTAAAATATTTACCATCTGGCCTCCCTCAGAAAGACATTTATTGAGCCTTGTTGTTGTTAAGAGACAAAGTCTTATAGACAATAGGCAAATAGAGAGGATGGCGGATGGCAAATTATTGCTATGGAAGATCCACATAAATGAAAATGCATACAAAGATATACAAATTTGACCAATGACTTAGAAGTCTGGGGGGACTCAGGACAGAGATGAAAGCCAAATACTGATAACTCTGTGAAATAATTGGAGCTCAGATTAAATATAAAACTTTATACTCCTGATAGGATGGCCCTCGGCAGAGGAAAACTCCCAAGCATCTCACATGTACACACTACTGTAGGATTAAGCTTCTTGTTAGTATCACTGAGGGACTGCCTAAATCTTGGTGGGTACTCAGCTTGCTCGGCTTCACCAGACTGAGACTATTAGGAACACTCTACTGTTAGGTTAATTAGCTTGCTATAGCAAAGGAAAATGCAAGCCATGAGGAACCGTGAGGATTCTTAAAATGGGGAGTCAAGGAAGGTTATTTCACAGCATCTTGGATGCTGAAATGAGTCATGGAATGATATTCACAGGTATAGAATAGATTTTGTGAAATAAGGAGCCACTGGAAGATGGGTGCTCTTGCCTTAAATATATGTCTCTATAGAATTTATGGGGGTATGTGGTCTGTATTTTAGCTCCAAATGAATGTGTCTAAATAAACTTATGTTAAAGGACTTGGGCTTAGTTTATCTTGCATGTCATGCTTGGTACAGTTTATCTGTTCTGTGAGTCCTCACCCAATTTTGGAAATATGGTTTCTTTTTCAGTACAAGAACATGCATTGGAGTAATTAACACCACACTTGGGTTTATAGGGAAAAGATGCAATTGAGGATAGCTACAGCTTCTATTTGTACTTTTCTTAAATTGGTACAGCTTATTTTATATGTTTTATAAGCTTCCCTTCCTCCCTTGGCCTATGAACAAATGCTGATAAGAGTTGAGTGGAGTTATAAAACACTAAATGCTCCTGCTAAGATCTCTCCCTCTGTCTTCTACTCTGACATATTCAGCATTATCCCACTACTGCTCTGCTTTAAACTCCAGGGGGATTATCAGTGTTCTTTTTAGCCTATCACCTCCAGAAGTCCAGGTCTCCTTAGGTGTGTATGATGTTTCAAACTATAGAATGTGAACTTGCAATACTTTTCCACATGATCATTTCTTATAGCCAAAGTACTTGTTTTTCTTACAGCTCTTGCCATCACCTGACTCAATATGTATTTAACTTATTTCTTTTTAAAGTTGGTACCTCCGGGGTGCCTGGGTGGCTCAGTGGGTTAAGCCTCTGCCTTCGGCTCAGGTCATGATCTCAGGGTCCTAGGATGGAGTCCCGAATCGGGCTCTCTGCTCAGTAGGGAGCCTGCTTCCCTCTCTCTCTCTCTGCCTGCCTCTCTGCCTATTTGTAATCTCTGTCTGTCAAATAAATAAATAAATAAATAAAATCTTAAAGTTGGTGCCTCCTGTTTCAGTAGACAGAAGCTAGGGCACATGCCCTCTTCCCAAGTTTTCTATCTGTTGATTATTTAATCAAACACTAACGTGCATACTGTTATGAAGGGATTTTACAGATGCAATAAAATCTCAAACCAGCTGACCTTAAGATGAAAGAGATTATCCTTCTCTCCAGGTAGAATTTGTCAGTGAAGCCCTTTAAGAAGCAGCGTTTTCTCTGGCTGGTAGAAGAACAGAAAGACAGAGATATTCACATTGAGAGAAGAATCTGATGTGCTATTGCTGCTTTTGGAGATGGAATGGGTTATGTGCAAGGAGCAGCCACAAGGAGCTAAATGTGATCCTTGGCCGATGGTAAAGAAATGAGGACCTCAGTCCTACAAAAACAAGATGAACTCTGCTAACAGTATGAATGATCTTGAAAGTGGATTATTTCCCAGAGAGTACAGATAAGAACATACCTCTGCCAACATCTTGTTTTTCATCCTTGTGAGAACCTAAACAGAGGTCCCAGCCAATACCAGTCAGACTTTTGGCCTGCAGAACCAAAATAATAAATGGGTGATGTTTTCAGCTGTCATGAAAGTAGAGATATTTTTCCCCTTTTTGTTCATTGTTACATCATTAGGACCTAGAATTGTGTCTGAAATATAAGAAACCTTTTAGAAATAATTCTAGTTAGCCTGCTAAAGTAAACACTGTGAACAGTTTGAGACTATTTTAATCCATAGACTCACTCTAGATATTTAGCTGTAAATCCAGTTGAGTAAAGTATTAAGGTTTAAATGTTTGACGAGACCATCTAAAAATCTTATATAATCTCTGGTAAAATTCTTAAAAAATTATAAAAGGCATCAGTGATACACTTACAAGTGTTTATTTTTTTGAGATGAATTGATTTCAGACACTGAATACTTGATTTAATGCATGTTTTAGTGCACTTTATGTGACACAAATTAATTTGTAATAGAAGCAAGAAACCTATCTCTAAGGTAATTAGTCATGGTCAAATCTTAATTATCTCCTTAAATAGAAAACAGGCTTATCAAGATATCTACTATGGTATTCTCGAATGGGATGCTCTCTTATTTGTTAATAAGCCTTTCCACTAAAATAAAATTCTATGGTATAGATTTTAACACATGGACTTTGAAATAATGACACCCATTTTTTAATCTTTCTAGCCTCTATATTCCTTCCAGTCATTCCACAAGTTGCTTTTGTCTCTATACATGAGGAAAATGGGCCTCAGAGATATTACATACTAGCTTAAGATCAGAAAAATTGAATTGGTAAACCTAAGATTCCAGCACAGGTGGATGTATTACTGAGGTTCCATGTTTGTCCTATTCTGACACACTGTCAATCAGTGATGTTTGTTTATTAAATTCATCTGTAATTATTATGAATATATGTGAATTTATATCCCTGTCTGAATATTTGCACTGTGTTTGTAACAGTTTTATTGAATATTAACAAGATATGATCGTCATTTTCCTAGGCACCAATTTTATCCTGGAAACTTTGTTAGAAGGCCCGAATTGTACGAACTTTTGTCATGAGGGCAATAGTCAAATCTCAAAACAAGTGGAAAAGTGAGTTAACTTTGATCAACAAATGAATGGAACAATCTTGAAGCAACCAGTTATCAATCCATTAACATTTCTTTTACTTATGTCCCTTCAGTGCACATTTGTTGAGAGTACCTCATGTCCCTGGCATTATATTTTGTGCTAAATTCAGCATAATGTCTGTCCTTCGTATTTTGGGAGCTTTGAGGGGATATATTGTCGGAGGGCTGAAGCTGAAAGATGGTAGGTGTTAGCCTGAAGATGGGCAGTTGAGAGGGAAGAGGAGAGCAAAAATGTGGGAATATTCTAGATGAGAGAAAGTAAATAAAAAAGAATGGAAAATTAAGCAGGATTTGCTTTTTTTTTTTTTTTTTAGGAACTAAAAGAAGTACACTGTTGTTGTATGTTAGAGTCCATTATGCGGGAAAGGAGCGCATGGAGACAGAGATTTAAAAAGGATGTGTATGCAGTGCCTTCTAAGTCGCATGAATACAGTTGAAATTTATGTGGTGCTGCTGAAGGGAATGCAATGAGTAGGTTTTTTATTTGTTCATTCGCTCATTCAACAATATTCATGAAAGGCTTGCTTTGGGTGCTGTGTGCCAGGCACTGGCTCATGGGTTAGGAGTGAGACTGCAGTGAATTTATCGTTGTCAGGGTCCTTTCCCTCATGGAGCTTATTATCTGGATTGATCGTTTTGAAAGGTCATTCTGCTGCAACATTAATAAACTGTGGCAAGGAAAGACCAGATCCAAGAAGCTGGGACAGGGAGCAAACAAGGATGAGTGCCTGAGCTGAGGATTTCGGATCTAGCGACAAGGAAGTCATTGGTGGCATAAGTAGGGATATATTGGATGGAGGGGGCATCTCGACCCCTTCTTTTCATAAAGTTAGTATGAGATGGAGGGCAGGTACTGTATGTCTTGATCACTGTATTTCTAGTCCCTTGTCTACTAATTTAATCTTGACTCTCTATCATCATCTTTGCCAGATCATTGATTACAAGCATTCTTGATTTTAGAGTGTCCCCAGCTCTGCTTAACCTACAGTTGGGACTAAATCTGATGGTTTGGGGTATTTTTTTTCCTGATTTTTAAAATCTACAAATAAGTACTATTTTCCTGAACAATGAATTCCTTAACTTTTTGGACATTTTTCTTTTCGGTATTATAGGGATATAGTCACATTCAGGTAAAGACTGCATAGCATGTTAATGAGTGGTTAGTGAATCTCTCTTTCCCCCAAATATTTACTAATCTACTAAAAAATTTATAAGATGATCACTTCCCAAATTGACAACCTACTTTAGGAACTATTTGTGCATTTATTTTTTTTGTACTGTGCAATATATTCTTGTATAGAGAAGTTTGCTTTATAATAATTCATTTGTAAATGCTGACATTCGCTCACGGTATTTAAAACAAAAAGTTCAAATTATTATTTGAGCTTTCTTCCTTACCCTTGAAAGAGAAAATAAATGAATTTGCTCCTTTTCTGTTTTTCTTAGTTTTTAAAGTTATATTACATTTGTAAAGTGTCTGCTTTTAAAATTATTTTTTTGGTTTTGTAAAAGGAAATACATTCAATGTATTTAATAATTCTTTAAATATTAAATTTAGAATATAATTATAATTTGCCAAATAGTTCTTTCTTCCATCACATTCTCAAAACAAAAACATGGGCCCTTTATTCATATTCCCTGTTTTCAGGTCCCATTCTTTTTGAAAAAGTGGTATTTGGAGATTTGAAAGATTCCAACTTTATGTTGATATCCAGCAGAAAGAAATTTCAGAATAAGTTCTATTCTTAAACACCCTGACAATTTTAGCTATGTCTATATATAATTTGTTATTAGTTATGTTATAACTTATTAATGAATTTGATGGAAGTCACAAGGTTGGGTTTGTGTATATTTGTATTTAACTTTTCTTCAGCTAAGAAAGAAAAGTTTGGCTGTCTATTCTTCTATCTAAAATGTTATACATTCAAATTGCAGTAACAATATGTTATAGATGATGTAGAAGAAGCTTGACAGTTTCGGAGAAAAAAGGCAGAATTATTTCTTTAAATTATCATAGTACTTTAAGTCTTAACTGTGTAAAATTTAAAGTGTATGACAGAAACATTTGATATTCTTTAGACATTGTAAAGCCACTCCCATTTTCCAGTTTGAGAAACACTTTGTTTATGAAAAATTTCAACCTTATTTGCCCAATCCACTTTTTCTAACTTCCTTTTCTTCTTATTCTTAGCAATATACTTAGCACCACAGTTGCAAAAATGGAAAATTTAGAATAAAAATCCTCAATCAAAACTTCCATTTTGTGCATTTCATTTTATGTCAAATAATCTAGTATTTATAAGTCCTTATAGCTTACAACAATTAATGGAGGCTAACAGGTATCCTAAAAGATCAAACTTTTCAAATTACTAATAAAAATAAGCATTTAAAACTATTGCTATTTAAGTAAGCACTCAACAAAGTTGGGCTTCTCTACTCTAATTTTCATCTTTAACACCTGGAGAATAAAGTTTGTGAAAGAATCTGAAGATTTACATTGGGAAATTGATGGATACCTATAGATAGATACTAAAGTGTAGGAAGGAAAAAGACTTTCCTTCAGGAGAGTAGTTTCAAAAAGAGTGCATTTCACCTGTATTATTGTATTATTATTTCTATGATAAAATCTCCCTTGTAGAAGATTTCTATATAATTCAGCAGGCTTTCCTTAAAATTAAAAAAAAATAAAGATGCCTTACAAATGAAACCTATAGTTTATGCTTATGGTTTATGTAATGGTCAAATATTTTTCTATTATTTTGAATATGTTTACATATTAATTTTCAGTATTAAAATGTCTTCTTTTCCTACTCAAAATCTTCTCTGCTTTTATTATTCAAGCACGTTAGGTGAATGGCTGTTCTCCAAAGAAATGAAAAACTGTGGATTTAAAATTCTATTTCTTTTTTTTTTTTCTTATAAAATTTTAACAGTATCCTTTAGGCTTTATAGATCCAGACTATAAAATTTATGGATAAACAAGTTAAGAACTTAATTTAACCTTTGTGTGTAAAAACTTACATGGAACAATCAGGTTTCATCAGCTACTCAAAGAAAAGTATTCTTCTTCTCCTTATTGCATACTCTCGAACATAGAGGGCGCTGTTACATTAACGAACACCATCATTTCAAGCAGAGATTGTTTATAGCTCCTTTTCATGGCAAGACCATCAGCTCCAATGTGTTTCATGACTGCTATGTATTAATCATTTTGTCTTTCTCTCAGTAAGTATCTTTTTCATAATGCTTTAATGAAGTTCTTTCCATAAGCTTTCATCTGAGATAAGTAAAGATGTGAATGTGAATGCATGGATATATTTATAGAAAGCATTCGCTCATATGTTAAATGCCTCATGAAGTTTCCTGACAGCACCACTCTTAATTTTTAACACATATAATAATATATCGTGACAAAAATCAGTCAACATGAGTCACTAGACATTAAATATTAAAATTTATGGAAAGACTGATAATTTGCTTTGACATTCTGGAAAAGCACATATTTTGTCACATTCATGCCAGGAAATGTAGACCAATATATTTAGTCTAAGTGATGCACAATATTTTTGGCAATACATAAAATAGCTCAAGTTAATTGTTTTGTTGATCATTCCAAGAAAAAGAAGGTTGTTTAAAACATTGTGATTTTTCACAGACCTGTACCCCTGGGGATAAAAATACATGTTTATAAAAAAATTAAAAAAAACATTGTGATTTTGAAATGCATTGATCTTTAGATTTTTATCTAGCTCTTTGAAAATAGAGGTATCTATCAAAGAACAGGTGGTATACACGTGGATGTTTTCTAAAGTGAGAACATTCACAATATTCTCAATTTGGAATACTATTCACTTCTCTCCTTCAAGCTCTTAAGGTTTTACTCATTCTTACATGCCGACTTGACGTGTTACCACCTGCACTGTAGCTTTTCTATGGCAAAATACTGAGACTGGCCCAACTTCTGGGAATGAGCCTTAGCAGACAGAATATATTATTGAAATATTTAGGCAATATAGTTATTGATTATCATGTGGCTTTACATATAATAAATGGTAAGCCAAAAAAATTGTAAACAGCACACACATCAAGAGATTTAAATGTGTTTTTGTCTTTAGATATTCTAATCCCATTGTCTAGAATCTTTACTCAAAATAATGTTCTGAAAGAGTAGAGATAACTTCATGCAAAAAAAAAAAGAAAATATTTTTGCAACTCTGGAATCATCACAAATAATTAAGAATGGTATACTACTCAACATGGTATTATAGAGATAATATACATTATAATATATACTCATATTAATATATTCATATATAATAATACATACATATATAAAATAATAATATATGTATGTGTATATCTATAGTGGTTAAAGCACAAATTCTGAAGCCTGAAAGTTCTGGTTCAGATTTTAACCCAATCACTCACTAAGGAAAAGGATAATCTCTCTGCCTCAGCTTACTCGTGTAGGAAAAAAATAACATTAAAACAGTCATTAAAAACTATTTTCATGGGATTTTTGTAGGAATTAAATGAAATGGTCCCAGGTAGAATGTTTTATAAGTGTATATAGACCATATTAAAAGTTTGCTATTGTTATTTTCATGGCTCTTATATTAAAAGTGGTATTTTGTAACACTATATTTGAGTTTATCAGCACCTAAGGTCTTAACCTCTTATCTATATGCTCTGCAAAGGAAAGATATTACCCAAAGGAAACTTTAAAAAGACGAACTGGTGTGTGCATAGTGGCTTTTGAGAAGGAGTGAAACGAAAGTGTGATGACCAGTTAAAAATATACTGTAGTACTGATATGAGGTCATATTTGAATATTCAGTCACATCTTATCTTTGAGAAATATAGAGACATCAGAAGCACCCATCTATTATCATTTGGTCTTTTTGCTCCCTGTCATACTTTAATTATGATGTCTGCATATCATATCATATAATGTTCTAATAGTGAGTTTTGTGGTGTTTTATGTGTCTTTTGATGGGAAGAGATATAAATTTATAATTTAGAGATTCGTGACTACAAAGTTAGCCTCTTACCTGTCACTGGAAAGGTTACTTTTCATTATGGTTATATATGGGTGTGTGTGTGTGTGTGTGTGTGTGTGTGTGTGTGATATGAAATTTCAAATCATTCTGCTTATCTTTTACAAGTCCCCCTTTACCTCATGCTGCTCAGCCACCTGGTCTCTGTGCTATCCTTTGAACACTAAGCTTTTCTCATGGTAAGACTTTATCTTTCTTGTCCCACATTTCCCAATTTGTCACAGGACCAGTGTCATTCATTCAGATATACTTAAATGTCTCCTATCAGAGAGGATTCCAGTAACTGCATCTGTTAAAGTATCATTGCCATCCCACCACTCCTATTTGTTAATTTTTAATATTGCATTTATAATAAACACAAATTATACATACTCAAATTGTGAGTGTCTTTTCTACTGTAGTGCAGTTTGTACTCAAATTGTGAATGTCTTCTCTGCTATAGTACAGTTCCACTGAAGCATGAGCTTTGTTCATTCTGATGTCACTTGCCCTAGAATTTAGACTACATGTTAAGTGGCTGAATGATAATGACTGATAACTTTTGTTTAAATTCAGATGAAATTTCTGTACCAAAATGTTGATACTATGTACATTTAACTAGCTGAACTGGTATCTTCTACAGATAACATCAACCAAACATCCATATTTTAAAAGTTACAGTACTGTTAATAACATTTTCCAATATTTGTAGACCATCTCTAAGGGGGGATTGAGCTGGGATATCATCGTTGGATTATGGAGCAACTGGGGAGGGTCATTGTAAGCAACAAAGTAAAAATAAAAATTAAAAATTGCTCTAAAAGCTAAACAATGATTTGTTCCTATTTTAAAGAAAATAAGTATACTTAGAAATAAAAGGGAAATAGCATTTTACCTGACCTAAATCTTAATTTATATACTGTTCAAATTATCTAATGACCAGACATTTCCTGAGTTGAAAGATAATTATATTTTGGATTATGCCACTACAATAAGATTTCTTATTTTGTCTTCCAGTTAAATTGTGTAAGCTGGGCAAACGAACTGGAAAATGCTAATGCCCAAATGGTTACTCCTATATCTTCATATTTTATGATCTTTCTTTAAAATAAAGAAAGTAGTAAACATGTAGTACTTTTTTCTCTGAAGGAATATGACATAAATAACAAAGCCTTTGAGACTACCTTCTTAGACTAACGAGCCCTCTTGACTTTCTATGAGATAATAGTATCATAGTCGGAGAATATCAGGTATAGAAATACAATTAGAAACGCTATTCCATTGATTCACCACATTCTCAAATCAAAATAGGGCTTTTGTTTCAAAGTATTATCTTTTTGTTCCATGTCCCATGTAGAAACCTTTCAATAACCAAAGCACTCTTCAGTGCTGGGAATGTTAAATAATTGAACAACTTTTAATGAGGAATGAAAGTAAAGAAAAACTTCAAGTCAGTAAATCTTCATAAATGCATTCAGAGACCTGTGAAGAAGGTGCCACATGTTGTGATCTCTTTTAAGACAGGCCACATGCTGTGATCTCTTTTAAGACAGGTCTGAAGAGATTGACTCTGGAACCAAACTACCCACATTCCAATCTCGGCTCAACCACACACTAAAGAGTGTAATCTTTGGCAAGTTACTTAACTCCCTCTAGTCTTAATTTCCTTATAAGTAAGATAGGGACTAATAATAATACCCAGACATATAGAGGTTATCTTAAAAATTAACTAAATAGAGCATCTGGCTCATTATAAGCATATGAAAGATTTTGGTTTTGTTTTTGTTTTGAGGTTGGGGGTGAGGGAGCAGAAGGTGAGGGAGAATCCCAAGCAGGCCAGGCAGGTTCCACACTCAGCACGGAGCCCGATATGGCACTCCATCTGATGATCCTGAGATCATGAACTGAGCTGAAATCAAGAGTCAGATGCTCAACCAACTGAGCCACCCAGGGATCCCAGCATATGAAAGGTTTTTTTAAGAAAGTATTTAATATAGCTGCTTCATCTTAACAGAATTTGCGAATTATTTAGGGAATTTGAGATTGTGTTGATCATTTATGTTAGCCGGTTAATTTGAAATATTTCTATATAATGGTTCATTCTTGGTTTGCAGCAAAAAAAAAAAAGAAAAATATTTCTATATAATTCATTCATTAAAATAAATATCTACATGAGCATCACTAAGAGTCTATTTTTTAAGATTGTCAATGTTAGAGACATAATTTATCCATATTCTGCTGGTGACTTCATAAGACATCCTGGCCTTCTTTACTCTTCACCATATTTCCATAGTGATATTAACATGACCATTGTAAAAGAACCTAGATGTCCATCAACAGATGAATGGATCAAGAAGATGTGGTATATATACACAATGGAATACTATGCAGCCATCCAAAGAAATGAAATCTTGCCATTTGCGACAACATGGATGGAACTAGAGCGTATCATGCTTAGCGAAATAAGTCAAGCGGAGAAAGACAACTATCATATGATCTCCCTGACATGAGGAAGTGGTGATGCAACATGGGGGCTTAAGTGGGTAGGAGAAGAATCAATGAAACAAGATGGAATTGGGAGGGAGACAAACCATAAGTGACTCTTAATCTCACAAAACAAACTGAGGGTTGCTGGGGGGAGGGGGGTTGGGAGAAGGGGGGTGGGATTATGGACCCGGGGGGGGGTGTGCTTTGGTGAGTGCTGTGGGGTGTGTGGACCTGGCGATTCACGGACCTGTACCCCTGGGGATCAAAATATATGTTTATAAAAAATAAAAAATTAAAAAAAAAAAACGTGAAGGATTTGAACAGATGCTTCACAAAAGAAGATATAAGAATAACTAATAAGCATATGAAAAGATGCTCAATATCATTTGTTATTATGAAATGAAAACAATGAGATATCATCTCATAACCACTAGAGTGACTATAATAAAAGAGATGGGCAATAAAAATGTTAGGATGTGGAGAAATGGGAGTTCTCCTACGGTGCTGGTATCAATGTAAAATGACACAACCACTTTGGAAAACACTTTTGCAGTTCACTTTAACATAATTTAGTGTATGACCCAGCAATTATACTCTTGATATCTAACCGTGAGAAATGAAAACATAGAGCTATGTAAGACTTACAGATGTTTTTAGCATCATGACCCACAACATTGGACACTACCTAATATTGGATTCAGCAAAAATCGGAAACAATCTACATTTCCACCAATTGGGTGAAGATGCTAGAGATATACAATGGAATACTATTAAGCAATAAAGAGGAAAAAATTAAAAAAAAAAAACCCAAAACAAAAACATGACCATTGTAAATATTTACTAACCATACTTCATGCCTAATGAGAGAAGTGCTCAGAAGAAATGGTAGAGGACATAAAAAAAATATTTTTTCATGATCATGGCCCCCTAAGGAATAGAAGAATTTTCAAAATATAATTTGTTTTTCAGAATTCAGGCATAGGTAAATTCAGCTAACATTATTAATGTTATATTAATTAATATAATAATAATATAATAAATAATGATATTTATTCTCACTTACTAATGAATTTTCAGTTGTCTTACCAAAACTGAGAAACTCCTTCATGAAACTTAATGAGCAGCCTCCTTGGGGAAAATGATCAGTTTGCAAGTGTTGTTTTGGGGGGAAATATTATGCTCTAATTGGAACTTTAATTGATGCCTTGATATTCTTGCTTTGGTAAATTGTCTGCTGCTGAAAATAGAAAGAGATTTACATGAATGAAATTTACATTTTTTATTTTGGTTCTTCATAACATTTTGTACTCTTAACTCTTTTTTCTACCTCTCTCTTCCTCTCCCTCCTGAACACACACAAACAAACACACTCATCTGATGTTAAGTATTCTGAACTTCTAAATGGTCTATTCATTGAGAGATAAGCCATATAAGAGTATAAGGTCAGAAAAATTCAGCACTCTAGAATCGTATTCAAACATGTGGCATGCTCCCTGCTTGTATGGTGTTTGTTGTGAAGTAGCTGCAATTGGCTACTGGACTCGAGTGGTATTTGTTATAAGCTTTCCGCCTTTTATTTTACATCCAGCTCTGCCTTCTAAATTAGCTTCATATTATTGGCACTTTTTCTTTGCATATCAGAACAAGAGTTAAAATCACAATATGCCTTTGCTCTTCGTACTTTGCTCTATGGTGTTTATTTTACATCTTTCATACTGTGAGAAAAATCTTATGTATAACCATTAAGTAACTTGCCACAAATACTTTACGATGAATTTTTCCTGGAGCATTTCCTTTTGTTTTACTTCCATTGATCAGTGTGTGCCTTCACTCTTCGCTCCTGGCAACCCAAGTCCTACACTTACCTAGTGTTCCGGCCTTAGTAGGTGACTTAGATGATTCAGTGTTATCAGAATTATACTCACCAGTCTACTGATTCAAGTTTTTCTGTCAGGATTCCTCTAAAATATTTTTAACAATAAAAAATAAAAGCAAAACTTTTAAAGGCAAAAGAGTAAAAAGCTAAAGTTAACCTTATAAAAAAATATGTTTCACAACTTTGCAAAAGTTGAATATATTAAAAATCATTGGTGGCAAAAAGAACCACTGAAAAGCCAACGGGTGAGACTCAGAAAACAACAAGGGCAGACTCACATCCAATCTGAAGACACAGATGAGTTAAGCCTGCTCTGTTATGGCTGAGGACTAGACACTGCTACTTGTGCCCTGACTCTGATATTCTGACTTATTCACTGGAGACCAACACTGCCACCGATATAGGAACTACTGCCCTTGAGAAATAAGTGACGCTGCCACTGTTGAAACCACTGCCAGAAATGACTTTCTATAACAATACTTTCTTGGGCTTTTAGCTGCAGGTTCTAAGGCCAGGGCAGCTGTATGTTTTGGATAAATCTAGGGCATATGTCTGTGCTCTAAAAACAAGTGATCAAAAAAACAAGTATAGGCTTACCTCATTTTATGATACTTCACTTTATTGCAATTTGCAGCTACTGCACTTCTTACAAATTGAAAGGTCTGTGGCAATCCTGCCTCAAACAACTCTATTGGCGCCATTATTCTAACAGCATCTTCTCCCTTCATGTTTCCATGTCATATTTGGTAATTCTCATAGCATTTCAGACTTTTCATTTTTATTATTTTTGTCATTGTGGTCTGTGATCAGTAATCTTTGGTGCTACTATTGTCATTGTTTTGGGGTGACACAAATCATGCCCCTATAAGATGGCAGCCTTAATCGATAAATGTGGTTTGTGTTCTGACTGCTCCACTGACTGGCTGTTCCTGCATCTTTCTCCCTCTGCTCCAGCCTCCCTGTTTCCTGAGACACAACAATATAGAAATCAGACCAAGGAATAACCCTGTAATGGCCTCTAAGTGTTCAAGGAAAAGAGTCACGTGTCTCTTACTTTACATCAGAAGCTAGAAATGACTATGCTTAGTGAGAAAGACATGTTGAAAGCCAAGGTGGGCTGAAAGCTGTGCCTCTCATGCCAGACAGTTAGCCAAGGTTGAATGTAAAGGAAAAGTCCCTGAAGGAAATTAAAATGGCTACTCTGGTGAACATGTGAATGATAAGAAAGTGAAACAGCCTTATTGCTGATATAAAGAAGTTTGGCAGTTTAGATAGATCAAATTAGCCACAACATTCCCTTAAGGCAAAGCCTAACTGAGGGCAAGTCTCTAACTTTTCAATTTGATGAAGTTTGAGAGAGGTGAGGAAGCTGCAGAAAAAAAGCTTGAAGCTAGCAGAGGTGGGTTCATGAGGTTTAAGGAAAGAAGCTATTTCCATGATATCAAGGTATGAGGTGAAGCAGCAAGTGCTGATGGGAAAACTGTAGCACATTATCCAGAAGTTCTGGCTAAGATAATTAATGAAGGTGGCTACACTAAGCAATAGATTCTCAATGTAGATATAGTAACCTTTTATTGAAAGAAGATATCATCTAGGAGTTTCATAGCTAAAGAGGAGAAGTTAATGCCTGGCTTCAAAACTTGAAAGTGCTGGCTGACTCTTGTTAGGGCCTAATGCAGCTGGTGATTTGAAGTTGAAGCCCATATTCATTGAAAATTTTGAAAATCCCAGGGCCCTTAACTTAAACGCTGTACCTACTCTGCCTCTGCTCTATAAATGGAATAGGAAAGCCAGGATGATAACATATCTGTTAACAACATGGTTTACTGGCTATTTTAAGCCCACTGTTGAGACCTACTTCTCAGAAAAAAAAGATTCTTTTCAAAATATAACTGCTTATTGAAAATGCACGTGGTCACTCCAGAGCCTTGATGGAGAAAATATAATGAGATTAATGGTATGTTCATGCCTGCTAATATAACATCCATTCTGAAGCCTTGAAAATATCAAAGAGTAATTTCAACATTCAAGTGTTATTATTTACAAAATACATTTTGAAGGCTAGAGCTGTCATAGATAGTGATTGCTCAAATAGATCTGAACAAAGTAAACTGAAAACTTTCTGGAAAGGATTCACCATTCTAGATGCCATTAAGGGCATTTGTGATTCATGGGAACAGGTCAAAATATCAACATGAACAAGAGCCTGGGAGAAGTTGATTCCAGCCTTCATGGATGACTTTGAGGGGTACAAGACTTAAGTGGGAGAAATGATTGCAGATGTGTTAAAAATAGCAAGAGGACTAGAATGAGAACCGGAGCCTGAGGATGTGACTGAATCATTGCAATCTCATGATAAAACTTTAACGGATGAGGAGTTACTTTTTATCCATGAGCGAAGTAGTTTCTTGCAAAAGAATCTACTGGTGAAGATACTGTGGAGATGGTTGAAATGAGAGCAAAGAATTTAGAATGGTACAAAAAGTAGGTTGGTAAAGCAGTCGTAGGATTTGATAGGGTCGATGCCAATTTTTAAAGAGTTCAACTATAGGTAAAATGCTATGAAACAACATTGCATGCTACAGAGAGAGCATTCTTGAAAGAGAGAGTCAATGGATGCAGCAAACATCATGTCTTAATTTACAAAACTGACACAATCACTCCAGCTTTCAGCAATTACCACTCTCAGCAATCAGTGGCCATCAAGATTGAGACAACATGCAATACCAGCAAAAATATTATGACTCACTGAAGGTTCAAGTAGTGATTAGTATTTTTTAGTATTTTTAAGTAAAGTATGTGCATTGTTTTTTTAGACATAATGCTATTTCACACTTAATAGAGTGCAATATGTATAAACATATCTTTTATATGTACTAGGAAACAAAAAAAATCATTTGACTTGCTTTATTGGGATACTCACTTTATTGCAGTGGTTGAACTAAACCCACAATATTTCCCAGGTATGCCTGTATTTGGCATGTTCAGCTTCTTTTTGGTGCCATTTCTCCCAAGCTGGGTAAAAGAGATCTAGTAGTCAATACCAATTTCCCTCTCCATTTATCTGTCTTTTGTGGAGTTTACCCCTTGAATCTGGTTGACTCTGCAACTTGCTCTTTACCAATAAGATGTGATAGAAAGTAAAAAAATAAATAAATAAAAATTAAAAAAAAAATTCCTTGTGGCTTCTACTTGAGTCTTCTGGGACATTTACTATTGAGTTGCTCAGCTCAGGTCATGATCTCAGGGTCCTGGGATCAAGCTCTGCTGTGAGCCCCATAACAGGCTCTGCATAAGGTTCCACACTTAGCTGGGAATCTGCTTGTCCTTCTCCCTCTCACTCTCCCCTCCCTCACTCCCTCCCCCTCTCTCTCACATACATAAATAATAAAATCTTTTAAAATAAATAAACCCATCTCTCATAAAATGATAAGTCTAGAACACATGAGAGGCCATGTGTAAATGCTCTGATTAAAAGCCTCTATTCAACTTCCAGCTGACATAGTCAATTACAGTCTTCAGCCATGTGAGAAAGCTGTCTTAGATATCCAGCCAAGTCAAACTTCTAAGACTATTGTAGTCCCAGTTAACGTATGACTGCAACCCCTTGAGAGATCACAAGCAGGAACTGGTCAACTGAACCTAGGAAGCCCTCAAAATCATGAAAATAATACATTGTTGTTTATAGACAGTATACTTTGAGATAGCTATGCAGAATAGATATCACCAAAATAAGAGAACTCCACAAATGTAGGAGAGGTTTACAGATTCTGGGTAAAAGGGTAGGGGGGAGGGTGAGTTTAACTTCACTATATTGCAAATTTGCCCCTTTTCACCTTCTATTTAGTAGTGTGAATCTAGTTTGGTGGTTTGTTATTTCAGCAAAAATAAATATGCAGCATATATCAATTCAGAATTGATTGCTTAGAATTGTCTATGTGATTTTGAGAAGACAACAACAACACCTGATGATCTATATTACCAATTATATGTCTAGTTTTACGAGCAAGCTTGCTGAAAGTCTCCACACCAATTATTTGCTTTGAAATATTCTTGACTAATTAGTGCTTCTGTCAATACATGCCTTCAGAGCTGCTCTGGAGACATGCAAACACCCACTTAGCCATAGTGTGTGCCCACCAACTTACGAATTTAGATATGACCATAACAATGAATAGTGGGATGAAGGCAGAGAGGGCAAGATTGCACACACTCGCTATTTATTTATAAAAAATAAATGATGTAGTGGGAGAATTATTTACCACTTTAGCTGGTATGTCAAATTGAATGATTATGGGGTCACACAGTGAGATACTTACTTAAATAAATTAGCTTGTTTGTAATGAATCTTTGTTTTGGCATTACTGCTAGCCAGTTGTTGCAACAGGACAGTTATAACAATGAATATGTACAAGCACATTATTTCCTAATGGCATGCTAAACTAGAATCAAAACAGGCATATATCAGCATGTATTAAAGTTGAATGGCAATTAAATAAGCACTGACACATTTGTCGATTTGCTTTCTCAAATTACTCTGTTAAAAAATAAGAGTTGGAAACAGTGCTAAGAAGAGGGATTCAGAAAATATTAATATTTACAAAATTATATGGATAGTTAATAATAAGATAATAATAATAAGAAGCCTTATAGTCAAAAATAAATATGAAATGATCTATTTTCACGCTTTCTTAAAATTTTCAATGAAATGTATATTTTTGAAGTAGAAAAAAATGGGATAATTTACGAGAAATAAAGAATACATCTTCATTGTATTAACTTGTAGGGGATATATTGTAACTATAAATTAAAATAAAATAGCTAGTACCTAAAGCAATCTGCACATTTAATGCAATCTTATCAAAATCCCATCCATTTTTTTCAAAGAAATGGAACAAATAATCCTAAAATTTATATGGAACAAGAAAAGACCTCAAAGAGCCAGAGAAGTATTGAAAAAGAAAGCCAAAGTTGGTGGCATCACAATTCCAGACTTTAAGCGCTATTACAAAGCTGTCATCATCAAGACAGTATGGTACTGGCACAAAAACAGACACATAGATCAGTGGAACAGAATATAGAAAGCCCAGAAATAGACCCTCAATTCTATGGCCAACTGATCTTTGACAAAGCAGGCAAGAATGTCCAATGGAAAAAAGACAGCCTCTTCAACAAATGGTTTTGGGAAAATTAGACAGTCACACGCAGAAAAATGAAATTGGACCATTTCCTTACACCACACACGAAAATAGACTCAAAATGGATGAAGGGGGGCCCTGGGTGGCTCAGTGGGTTAAAGCCTCTGCCTTGATCCCATGATCAAGGGATCATGATCCCAGAGTCCTGTGATTGAGCCCTGCATCAGGCTCTCTGCTCAGCAAGGAGCCTGCTTCCCCCTCTCTCTCTGCCTGCCTCTCTGCCTACTCATGATCTCTGTCTGTCAAATAAATAACTAAAATTTACAATAAATGGATGAAGGACCTCAATGTGAGAAAGGAATCCATCAAAATCCTTGAGGAGAACACAGGCAGCAACCTCTTTGACCTCAGCTGCAGCAACTTCTTCCTAGGAACAACGCCAAAGGCAAGGGAAGCAAGGGCAAAAATGAACTATTGGGATTTCATCAAGATCAAAAGCTTTTGCACAGCAAAGGAAACAGTTAACAAAACCAAAAGACAACTGACAGAATGGGAGAAGATATTTGCAAACGACATATCAGATAAAGGGCTAGTGTCCAAAATCTATAAAGAGCTTATCAAACTCAACACCCAAAGAACAAATAATCCAATCAAGAAATGGGTAGAGGACGTGAACAGATATTTCTGCAAAGAAGACATCCATATGGCCAACAGACACATGAAAAAGTGCTCCACCTCACTCAGCATCAGGGAAATACAAATCAAAACCACAATGAGATATCACCTCACACCAGTCAGAATGACTAAAGTTAATAAGTCAGGAAATGACAGATGCTGGTGAGGGTGTGGAGAAAGGGTAACACTCCTACACTGTTGGTGGGAATGCAGGCTGATGCAACCACTCTGGAAAACAACATGGAGGTTCCTCAAAATGTTGAATATAGAGCTACCCTATGACCCAGCAATTGCACTACTGGGTATTTACCCTAAAGATAAAAATGTAGTGATCCAAAGGGGCACATGCACCCAAATGTTTATAGCAGCAATGTCCACAATAGCCAAACTTTATAAAGAATTTAGATGTCCATCAACAGATGAATGGATAAAGAAGATTTGGTATAGCTATATATAATGGAATACTATGCAGCCATCAAAAGAAATGAAATCTTGCCATTTGTAACAATGAGGATGGAACTAGAGGGTATTGTGCTTAGCGGAATAAGTCAATTATATGATCTCCCTGATAGGAGGAAGTGGAGATGCAACGTTGGGGGGTTGGAGGGTGAGAAAATAATAAATGAAATAAGATGGGATTGGGAGGGAGACAAACCATAAGAGACTCTTAATCTCACAAACAAATTGAGGGTTGCTGGGGAGAGTGGGGTAGGGAAAGGGTGGTGGGGTTATGGACATTGGGGAAGGTATGTGCTATGGTGATTGCTATGAAGTCTGTAAACCTGGCAATTCACAGACCTGTACCCCTGGGGCTAATAATACATTATATGTTTATAAAAAAATTAAAAAAATAATTTAAAAAAATAGCTAGTTAATGAGGTTTGATATGACCAATTCATTATTCTGGAGAAGAACTTTGAGATTGGCACATAAAGTGGATAGTTTAATTTCTCCAAACTTACAAACATCTTTGTATCCCACTTTTCTATCTAGTTATTGGTCTGTGGCTTTCTGATGAGCATCACCTTCTTGGAACACTTTCTTCATTTGGAACAACACAGTATTTTTTAATCTCTTCTTCTCTACTTTTTGCTCTTCAACAGTCTGATTTGGTATCTTCTCCCTATCTCTGAGCCCTCTAATACTCAAGGTGCCGTAGGAAAACATGTTAACTAGTGTGGATGTTGGTTGTTTCCCTTTGGAATAGATACTTCCCCATGCAACTACCTCAAACTCATAAGGGCTGACCAGAGCTGTGCCTGGCCTTCCTCATGCACAGTATATAATAAAGAAGCTATTCGTCTCAGAGGAAGATGAGCTCACAAAACAAAATAACATCTGCAGAGAATCTCTTTCAAAAGAAAAGGAAAAACTAAACTTTCTCTGTTTTCTTGTAGGAGATGTACAGTCTCAGGTCTTATATTTAAGTCTAGTCCATTTTGAGTTAACTTGTGAGTGGTAGAATGTAGGGTTCCAGTTTTAATCTTTTTTGTTGTTGTTCTTTAGATCCTCATGCCTTATTTATCTTACAACTGAAATTTTGTGTCCTTTTACCAAGCCCTCCCTGTTATCTCCATCCCTTGCAACCACTTTTCTGCTGTTTATGAGTTTGATGTATTTTTTTAAATTTTTATTTAATTTTAATTTTTTTTTAATTTCTCTGTCTAGCTTATTTTACTTAGCATAATAGGTCCATCCCAGCTGTTGCAAATGACAGGGTGTTCTTTTTTAAGGAAGGATGATATTTCATTATATATATATTTACTACATTTTCTTTATCCATTCATTGGTGCACTTAGGCTGTGCACAATACTTTGACTATTGTGAATAATGCTGTTAAGAACATGGGAGTAGGGCGCCTGGGTGGCTCAGTGGGTTGAGCCGCTGCCTTTGGCTCAGGTCATGATCTCGGGGTCCTGGGATCGAGTCCCGCATGGGGCTCTCTGCTCAGCAGGAAGCCTGCTTCCTTCTCTCTCTGCCTGCCTCTCTGCCTACTTGTGATCTCTGTCTGTCAAATAAATAAATAAATAAAATATTAAAAAAAAAAAAAAAGAACATGGGAGTACAGGTATCTTCTCAAGGTAAGAACGTGGGAGTACAGGTATCTTCTCAAGGTAATGATTTTGTTTCCTTTGAATACCCAGAAGTGGGACTGCTGGATCATATCCTAGTTCTGTTGAGGAACTGCCATATTGTATTCCACTGTGGCTGTACTCATTTACATTCCCACCAATGGGATGTAAGTGTTTGCTTTTCTCTACAAAATTGCCAACATTTATTATCTCTTGTCTTTTAATAAGAGACATCCTAACAGAAGTGAGGTGATATCTGATTGTGGTTTTGATTTGTGTTTCCCTGACGACTAGTAATATTGAGTACCATTTCACGTACCTGTTGGCCATTTGTATGTCTTTGCTTTTTCTTTATTGAGGACCTGGACACTATGCTAATCACTAAGGAGGGAACGATGAAAAATTAACACAGGCCCTATTAAAATAAAATTTACCAGACAGGAAAACGGGCAGTAACAACAGAGGCACCGCATAACAGAGCAGTTAAGTACCTGGGGTCTCTGGGGCCAGAATGCCCAGGTTATGAATCTGTTTCTTTCTCTTACCATATCAGTGAGTTAGGGCACATGACGTAACCTTTCCCTCAGTTTTCTTCTCTGTAAAATGGGAATTATAATAGTATTCCCTGCCTCACAGATTGTTTTCAGGATAAGTAGAGCACTTACAGCAGTAATTGGCACATACTAAAAGTAAGCATTAGGTAAGTATTTAATAAGATCTAAAAATGCTAAAGATCAAGGATATGAGGGCATAAAAGCGGTGTCGGACCATCCTTAATGAATCCAGGAGATCCAAAGGTGGATGAGAGTTGCCCAGCCAGGCCCATGTATGCCCTTGATGTAAGAAGCGTTCAGACTCAGATTCACTTAAGTGCCAAAGTCTCCACTCCAGTCTTAGAGTGTTACCACCATCATTTACTGAAGAAATTATCTTTTCCATGTGTGCTCTCATCACCCTTATCAAAGATTAGTTGACTGTGTATGCATCAGTTTATTTCTAGGCTTTCTGGAGACACATATGGTGTATGTATCTGTTTTTATGTCAGTACTATACACATTTTGATTACCATAGCTTTGTAATAGAGTTTGAAATTAAAGAGTGTGCCACCTCCAGACGTGTTCTTCTTTCTCAAAATTTCTTTGGTTATTTGGGACTTTTGTAGGTCCATACAAATTTTAGGATTATTATTTCTATTTCTGACCAAAATGCCATTGGAATTATGATAAACATTGTACTGAATTTATAGATGGATGCATTAATTAACTGAATTGTAATCATTTCACAATGTATGTATATACAAAATTATCATGTACACTTTAAATATATACAACTTTCCTTGTTAATTATATATACCTCAATAAAGCAGATAAAACACAAAAGTACACTGCATTACAATTTGTATCAGGAAAAGAAACATCAATACAAAAAGGCCTATGTCATGGTAACTTAATAATCATACTAAGTTATATAAGAAATGTACTATTATTAATACATTTATAAATAAAAAATAGATAAAATATTAGTTATGGAAAATGTGAGAGTTGAAACACAGAATTCAACAGATGAAATTAGATACAGCAAGAGACAAATTAGAAAATTGTAAATTTAGAATTAAAAATCAAACATAAGAGATATGAAGTATAAAAATAGAAATGTAATATGCAGATTATAGGAGTTTCAGAATGACTGGAGGATAGAAATAAATTTTTTTAAGCTACAGAAATAAATGTAATAAAAAATAAAATGAGAAAATGATAAGATACTTATTAAACAGTAAAATAACTTATGCTATTGAAAAGGCTCATTCATCAGTAGAGGAAAGATAAGAAACACTGCAGTCCTTCATATACAGTGAAATTTAGAACATCAAAGGCAGAAGATTATAAGGAAAAGGAGATTGCAGATAAAAGAGCAAGACAAAGGAGATGAACAATATGCTAATACTTGAATGAGGGAAGATGATGGAATTGTATTTCTAAAGTTTGAAGGAAAATAATTTAGAATTTTATTCCAGCAAATTGCCATTTAAATAGACTTTGAAAATATATTCTTGGTTGTATAGGACCATAGTACTTCTGCTCCACAAAAACCACACTGAACATAGTTGTGCAAGAAGTGTGTAAGTAGTAGTAGACACCAATTCAGTAGGTATTTGAAAAAAAAAATGAGCAGGTATCTTAGTAACATTTCCTACTTTCTCAAAATATGTATATATATCTGTATTATCTAGATCTATCTCCATGAGTATTTATTAGATCCGATCTACATATCTGTTCATGTATCTATGTATTTATCATAACTCAGTTTTAAAAACCTATCAAATAGTATGATGAAGTTGAGAGGAGATCAAGAATCTTAAGAATGTAGGAAATTTTATTTTTAGGCTGAAAATAAAGATACTAATTTTTTAAAAGAAAAAATGAAAAGTATAAAAAAATCATGAGGAAACACATGGTAAATTATTGTTATTGAGGCAGATCTAAATATATTGATAAAAACAATGAATAGACACGGACTAAACTTACCAACTAAAAGATAAGAAAGACAAATGTGATAATAAAGACTTGGACTATACCAGTAGTTTTCTTTTTGTTGTTGTTTATATATATTCTTGTGCAATGATGTAGTTTAGCCACATAGTTTTAAATACCATTTAAATACTGATGACTCCAGGTTTATGTTTTAAACCTGGACTTCTTCTGAAAACTCTAGACACATATACCCAATTACTTGCTCTACAACCACCACCACAACAAAAATCATATGACTCATTATTAGAAGAGGTAATGCGAGTATGATCTGGGGTGGGGGGTGTCTGTGAAGATAGTGGTATTCATAGTGAAATTTGAAGAATGAATATGGGGAAAAGTTTAAATTTGGTGGGAGCAAGGAACTTTCAAAGGAAAAGGAGTAGATTCAGCAAAGTCTGAGTCAGGAAGGAGCCCAATAGTTTGTTACGATGATGGTTACCAGAGAGGGGGGTGGGTGGGAGATGGGTGAAGGGGACTGGGAGGCACTGGAGATAGCCTCCAGTTATGGAATGAATGGTCACGGGAATAAAAATCTCAGCATAAGGAATACAGTCAATGATACTGTAATAGTGATATAATGGAACAGATCTAGCTACACTTGTGAATGTAGCATAATGTTTGAGTTTGTTAAATCACTGATTTGTACACTAATGTAACATTGTGTGTCAACTATACTCAAATGAATTGAATAGATGTTTCTGCATTTTGCACACTTAGATGTGATAACTTAAGACAGACACAATGTGGCTGAGAATGTATAACCTCAATCTAACCACATAAAATCATCAGACAAGCTGAAAATGAGGAGGATTCTATTTTAAAAAATGAAATAAGAGAATAGTCTTCAAAAAAAAAAGTATTATAAGAGACAAAGAGAAGTTGTGGACATGGTTGAGATTAAAGAAAATTAAAACAATATGACAATTATGCAATATCTGTTCCTAAACTTGATTTCGTACTTGTTAGAGAAAAGGCAGACAGTTTATGAAGAATGTTGTTAGATTAGCCAACACAATTATTGTATGCACAGTGGATTAAATAAAAATGTCAATGTTAAAAAAAAAAAGAAATAAAGTCGTTGTGTCTACACGTGAGCACAAGACAAGAAAGTGTTGCTGCCGCTTCCCATCGGCGACGGGAGAAGAATTAGGCACAAACAAGTCAGCTGCAAGAGATTGGGAGCAGGGGACAACAGTCTAAAAGGACTGCTGCCACGAGCAACTCCACTGTCTTACTTTTATTGGATAGAAACAAGAGCCAACAGAAGGACTGATGAAGGTCAAACGTTAATCCAGTCTTGGGGACAAGCAAGGAGGAGGATAAAGTTTATAGTTAACCAAGCGCATTCAAAGGACTCATCTAACTAACAATGGGCGCTTCTGGGAAGAGAAAGGTGCGATAACTGAAAAGGGAAGCAGGCGGTTTTGTTCCACCCTGAGCTGACCGGGGCGTTCCCAGGCGTTAGGCAGGCAGGCGGCGTTCCGCCCTGGGTGGGCCGGACATCCCCAGCTGCCCAGCTTCACAGTCGTGTATCGTCCTTCTCCCCAAAGACCTCTTGCCAGTATATGTACTTCTTAAGGCCATATCTAAATGTGCTTCGCAACTAGTAAAATCCTCCAGGGGTTACAGTTTAAGTAACAAATTGTTCCGAGGGGGCAGCAGCATGTTGCAAATCTGGCCCTAAAGATGAGTAGGGCCAGAATCCTCCATAGCCATTTGCTCTAAAGAGCTTCGTTAAAGATTTTGATCTTTATCCTAGTAACAATGACAAGGGATTGAACCATATTAAGCCCTAAATTATCAGGTTTTAATTTGGAAAATATCCTTAAAAAAACAAATTGAGGGGCTCCTGGGTGGCTCAGTCCTCTGCCTTTGGCTCAAGTCACGGTCTCAGGGTCCTGGGATCAAACTCAGCAGCATCGTCCTCTCCTTTCCACCCGCTTCCTCCTCCCGGCACATCAGGGAGTCTGCTTCTCCCTCTCCCTCTCTCTGCCTCTCAACTTGTGGTCTCTCTCTCTCTCTCTCTCTCTCTCTTAAATAAATAAATAAAATCTTTTTAAAAAAATTGAATCTTACTTATTTCTAGCATTTAGTAAAGCACATGGTACATGGTACACAGTAGAGACTCAAAAATGTCTTTTGTATATATGTGGGATTATTCAGAGCTAAGTTCCTTATTAATAATAAAGTTATAGGAAATTTTATTATGACTTCTAATACTTTTTTCCTCAGCTCTGTAAAATTGTATTACTTCATGTAAACACTTTTCTTTTTTATATTATTTTAGATATATTATGAGTTAGCAATGAGTTATACTTTTCAGGAGTCATGATTTATCCACTTAATATAAACTTGAAAAGGTAGTTTCATAACTGGGAGTTAAAATATCTCCTGAATGTTTAAAAGTCCTTGGGTCATTTTGTGTGCTAGGTAAAACTTCAGAACCCATATTTGACTCAGTTTTATATTAGCACCCTGGGCCGCTAATTGAAATTAAAAAGAAAAAAAATATTTTCACACATGGTCGGCAAAGCAAATCTGCTAAGTTTCTATAAGTCTAGCTTGTTGTCGTCTGCTATTTAATTAACCAGTGTACAAAGAAAATGTCCTCAGTTTAATTTCCATTCCGTAGCTCAATACTGTAAACTATTCACAGCATAATTAAAAGTCCTGAATTCTCCCAGGAATGATATTACCAGTAAGCAACCAACCCATGAAATAGAGAAGCCTGACTGTTCCTCTGCTAAATTGTGTGCACTAATAAAGCTGCTAAGTGTTCTCTGCTTAATCTGACTGAGCCGAGAAAACCCCAGCTGGCATTCAAGCTACCTGCTTTTAAAACCTCTCCAAGCATCTGAGCTCCTGGAGAGCATCATTAAAGTTAATATGGGAATTGCATTGTATTTTTTTGAATTTCATTGAATTTTCTTCATGAAAGAATTACTCTCAAATAGTACAAATTCACTCCAATGTCACCAAGTGTAATTATTGTCAGTCTTCAAGTTTGATGTTTATCTTTAACCAGTGGAAAAAATGAAATGTAATAGAAGGTTTTATAAGAAAAAGAAAAAAGGCTGTAGGCTGACTAATGTTACTTAGAAGTTCTATGTTGATGATGTTTAAAATTAAAGACTATTTCTTTTAGGAATCGTCATTATTCAAAGAATCAGTAATTTGAACTTTTAACTAAAATTAACCATGCAGGGCAATATTGACCTAGTTATTTCAGCCTATGTAAAGAACCCGATTACAGCATGGTGAATATCTCCACCAATTGCTTCAGCAGTCACAATGAAGAGAGGATAAACATAGAATTAATAGTGTATGGCTACAGTGTTTGCATAATTATTCTAGATATCCAGGCTCTCACTGAAAGTCAATTATTTTCAGAAACCTAGCCTATTACTTGTTACTTTGATATTTTTGATGCAGTGCATTAAAGATGTTTTATGGTTTGGATCAAATCTAGTTTTATGAGTGATGTTCCTCCATCTGAAATACCTCAATACATGATCATTTTGTTGATAAATAGAAAAAAAAAAAAGTTTGGCCTTCTTGTTTTACTTCTTGAAGGCTAGAACATTCCTTTAATTGTCAAATGCAAACTGATCTCACATTTGAAAAATTATCACTTGAATAGCGTTCATTTATTCCAAGTGTTAAGGTGCATGTTATGTGTAGCATGCTAGCACTATGAACAAAGGCATGGATGGGAGTTGAGTTGTATCTCACAGATGTTTTCTTGGCAGGTGACAATGAGGGGCCAGTTCTATTGATTGTGATGCTGGCTTGCATGTTGCATATTTAAAGAAATTCAATATCAGAATTGATTTAATTCAACTACGGAGTATACATACTAGGCCTCCTCAATTAATTGTCAAATTCGTAGAAATTAAAGGCTTAAGTGAGCATACAGAAATTTCTTACAGTTTTTGTTTAGGAAACGTGTTAATATGGCTATAAACATTTCAGGGCATGTATTTGGTAATTTCCTTTGATAACTCATATGGGTGGTCAAAAATATATTTTTTAAAATGTTTCCCCATAAATATTCTTATACTTTGATTTTTATCTTGACCTGCGTGGAAATAAAGAACCATCTTCTGAACTTAGTTTCCTTTCTTATATGTGAGTCTTTTGTTCTCTAGGCGAGATTAGAAGTCAAATTTGAGGCGCAATTTGTGCCTAGAGGCTGTTTTGTTAAAAAAAACTTTTTTGTTTTAGTGTCTATTTTGTGTTTTAAAAGGGCATAATACTTATAAGAATTGGATTATAATAGAATCAGTTTAGTAACTACTATTTTACCTGGAATGCATCACACATGTAAATTAGCATCTCTTGAAAACTTTTGAATGTGTTTTTTCTGGATTAAATGGTTTTACCTTTCTGGGTCTACTTTTTATTTGTAAAAAATAATATATTATTGGAACTTGTGGGACTAGCTTCTCTTGCTTAACAAAATGCAGCTAAGTTTCATCCACATTTTTGCATGGATTAATATGCATTCCTTTTCATTGCTAAGAATTATGCCATTGCATGGCTGTACCATAGATTGTTTATCCATTTACCTATTGAAGAATAGCTAGGCTGCCTTCAGATTTTGGTGATGTGAATAAGACCACTTTGAAATTTTGCATATAAGTTTTATGTGTGCATGTGTGAACATAAGTTTTGAATTCACTTGGGTAAATACCTGCAGGGAGATTGCTAGGTCTTCTGTTGATTGTGTTTGCTGCCAAACAGATTTCCAAAATGATTGTACCATTTTACATTACCACCAGCAATACAGGAGAGTTCCAACTGTTCCACATCCCACCACTTCTTAGTGTTGTCAGTAATTTTTATATCTATCATTTTAATAGGCATGTAATAATAGTAGGCATGTTTTAATTTACATTTCCATAAAGAAATGAAATTGAGCATCTTTTCATATGCATATTTGCCATCTGTATCTCTTCTTTGGTGATGTGTCTTTATAGAATTTTTTCTTCTTTTTTAAAATTTAGTTATTTCTATCCTTACTGTGAGTTCAGAGTTTTTCATGTTATTGGGGGTGAGGGGTCCTTTATCAAGTGTGTGATGTGTGATTATTTTTTCCCGAACTGTGACTTCTTTTTTTATCCTCTTAACAATGTCTCCTGTAGAGTGAATGCTTTTAATCTAAAGTGCCATTTGTCAGTATTTTTAATGGGCTATGCTTCTCTTGTGGCATCTAAAAACTCTTTTCGCCAAACCCAAGCTCCCATATTCTTTCTTCTGTATTTTTTTCTAAAAATTTTAGAGTTTTCATTTTATATTTAGGTTTATTACCCATTTTGAGTTAATTTGTATGCATACCAGGTGTGAGAGGTATGTTCTGAGATTTTTTTTTTTAAGATACGGGTGTTTAATGTTCTAGCACTACTTGCCGAAAAGATTATTCTTTCTCCATTTGATTGTTTCAGTTTCTCTGTCAAAAATCAAGTGCATATATTTGTGTGGATTTATTGCTGGCTTTATCTCTAGTCTGTCTTATTGATCTGTATGTCTACTGTAAATATCAGATTACTTTGTTGGCTACCACTTTTTCAAATAAAAATCACATATATTAAGATGAACAGCATGATATTTTGACATACATGTACATAGTGAGATTATTACTATGGTCAAGTTAATTAATATATTCATCTCCAAAAGTTACCTTTCCTGTGTGTGTGTGTGTGTGTGTGTGTGTGTGTGTGTGTGTGTGTGTGTCTGTGTGCATGCTGTGAGAGCACCAGAATATTCTCTTGGTAAAGTGCCAGTATGCAATAAATTATTATTAACTATGATAATAAATCATCTTATTACATATTAGATCTCATATAACTGCAACTTTGTATCCTTTGACCAACATCTCACTATTTTCTCCACCTTTTAGTCCCTGGCAAAACCACTTTCTGCTCCCTACTTTTTACATTCTACATATAATTGAAGTCATGTAATATTTTTCTTTTTTTTTAATTGAAGTATAAATGATATACAATATCCTTTTAGGTTCAGGTGTACATCATAATGTTTTAATATTTTTATGTATTATGGAGTAATCTCCATGACAGGCCTAGCTGCCATCTGTCAGGCAGTATTTTTCTGTGTCTGGCTAACTGGGAAGACATTATACTATTACTTTAAAGCACATCCTTTAAACTGGCAGTGTGTGTGCTCTAATTTTGTCATTTCCTCAATAAGCTACTCTATTCCTTTCCCTTTCCTTATAAATTTTAGAATCAATTTTGTTAATATCTTCAAAAATTTTTCTGAGATTTTGATTGCATATGAATTAAATCAATAGATTGGTTTGAAGAGAAATGACATCTTCATAATACTGAGTCTTCTAATTCGTGAACACAATGTATTTCTCCCTTATTTTAGATCTTTTTTGATTTCTTTTTTAAGTGTTTTGTGGTTTTTAGCATACAGATGCTTCACATATTTTGCTAAATATGTTCCTAAGATTTTAACTTTTTTGGCACCTTTATAAATGGTAATGTTTTGATGATTTTTAATTCAAACTGGTGATTACTAATATGTAGTACATAATAAACTCTTGTATTCTGGCTGCTTGTTAAACTATTTCTGGGAGGTATTTTGTAAATTTTTAAGATTTTCTACATAGATAATATTTTATCTATGAATAGAGCCAGCTTTCTTTCATCGATTCCAATATGAATTTTGAAATTTCTTTTTATTTCACTCTTACTTTCATAAGACTTCTAGTATAAAATTAAACAGGACTGGTAAGAGAGAACATCTTTGCTATATTCAATATCTCTGAGGGAAAGTATGCGGCATTTTGTCATTAAGATGTTAGCTGTAAGTTTTTGCAAACACCTTTTATTAGGTAAAGTAATTTCCTTCCTATTCCTAGTTTGCTGAGAACTTTTTATCATGACTAGATATTGAAATGTCATCACTTTTTTTGCATTTATGGAGAAAATCACATTTTTTCTTGTTTTAATCTGCTAATATGGTTAATTTCATTTGCTTATTTTTATTGACACAGACTTTTATAACTAGCATTGATTGATTTAGTTGTAACACATTCTGCTTTTTATATAGCCTTGAATCCGCTATTTTTTTAAAAGACTTTATTTATTTGTCAGATAAAGAGCATGTGCATGTGCACAAGCAGGGGGAGCAGCAGGCAGAGGGAGAAGCAGACTCCCAGCTGAGCAAGGAGCCAGATGCAAGACTCCATCCCAGAACGCTGGGATCATGACCTGAACCGAAGGCTAACTCAAACCACTGAGCCATCCAGGTGGCCCTTGAATTCAAATTAATAAGATTTTATTGAGAATTTTTAGATTGATATTCAGAGCAGATGTTGGTCAGTAATAGGCAATGTCTTTGGTTTAGTTATTAGGTTAATTAAAGTTTCATAAAAATAAATTGAGAAGTGTTTCTGACTCTTTAATTTTCTCAGAGATTGTAGAATTGTTATTTTTCTTTCACTAATGTTTAGTAGAATTCTCAAAATTCTACTAAATTTCTACTAATTCTACACTTTGGGAGTGTCCGCTAATGAAAGAATCTAGACCTGGGGTTTATATTTTTGGAGTGCTTTTAACCATAATTAAATGTGTTTAACAGATATAAAGCCATTTATATTATTTGTTCCTTTTTGAGTAAGAGTGTGTATTTTTTGAATCTGGTACATTCTAATTTAAGTTGTCTAGATTATAATAAAATTGTTTGTAATAATTTTCCTTTTTCCCGTATAATGTCTGTAAACTCCGTAGTGATGTCTTTTCCTTCATTCCTGAAACTGGCAATTCAAGTCGTCTTTTTTTCCTTGGTCAGTCTGGCTAGAGTTTTATCAATTTTATTGCTGTCTGTAGCCAAACCCTTGGATTTGATTGATTTGATTGTTTTTATTACATTTTTTTCAGAATTTATTTTTTATTTAATTTAAAATGAACATTAGAGAGATTTTACTCCATTCATAAGTTTGTGCAACCTTCACTACTATATAATTCTAGCATATTTCTGTTATCCCAGAAAAGATCTGATACCCATTAACAGTCATTCCCCATTGCGTATTCCTCCAAGCTTTGGTAACTACTAATATATTTTCTCTCTCCAAGGATTTGCCTATTCTAGACATTTTAGGCAAACAGAATTATATTTGTATATGACCTTTTTTATAGTATGCCTTTTTTTTTTCCACTCAGTGTAGTCTTTGGGTTTCATCCACATTGTAGCATGAGTCATTATTTTATTCCTTTTTTTTGGAGGGGGGCTGACTCATAGTCCATTGTATGGATATATTTTTATTGATGGACATTGGGTTTTCTCATTTTGGGGGGCTATCACAAATAATCCTGCTATGAATACTTATTCATTTGTTTTTGTGCAGATATATTCTTTCTGTTCTCTGAGTATATACCTAAGTGTGGAATTGCTGATTCATATGATAACTTCAGATTTTATCAGGAACCACCAAAATGCTTTCCAAAGCAGCTGCACTATTTTATATTCCCACCAGAAATGTGACAGTTGCGATTTCCCCACATCCTCAACAGTGCTTTTATTGTCTTCTATTTTGATTGTGGGCATCCTAAAGTTTCTGTAATGGTATCTTATCATGGTTTTCATTTGCATTTCCCTAATGTCCAAACATGTTGAATATTTTTATACAGTCATTAGCTTAATCCAGGTATAATAATCATAAATTCCATTTTTATTTTTCTCAAAATATAATTTCCCTTTAATTTTTGAAAGATACTATTGCTAAATATAGAATTATTGGTTGACAGTCTTTTTCTTTCAACACGTTGAATATAACACCCTGACTTGTGACCTCCATAGTTCTGAAGAGAAATCAGCTATTAATAGTATATTATTTTCATGGTAGACTTTGTCCTTTATTTTGACAGTTTGAATATGATGTGTCCAAGTGTGAATCTCTTTAACCTACCTAGAGTTCTTTGTAAATGTCTTAGATGCATATATATATTTTTTTCAATAAATTGACCTGTTTGCTGGCAATGTGTCTCTATGTGTCTCTATGTGCCTCTTTCTCTTTCTTCTCTCCTTACACTTTTATTATCTGCATGTTGGTGCTTGATGGTCTCCAACAGATCTGTGAGGATTTGTACACTTTTCTTCATTTTTTTCTTTTTGTTATATGGACTAAATAAGCTCTATTGAGTAATTTTCAAATTAACTGATTTTTTTTCTTCTTCCAAATGAAATTGGGTAAGCCCCTTTCCAGAATTTTTTTCATTTATTATACTTTCGACTGAAAAATTTCCATTTGGTTCTTTGTAAAAAATATCTATATCTTTTTTGATATTACATGTTTGGTAAGACATTGTTCTCATACATTTTTTTAGTTCCTTTACTACATCTGTAATAGATGATTTAGAGTCTTTGGCAAATCTAACATTTGAACTTCAGGAACAATCTTTATTTACTGATTTTTTTTTCCATATGGGTCATATTTACTGAAATTTTTGTATATCTCATATTTTTATTGTTGAAAATTGGACTTTTTAAAGTAATGTGGTCTAGGCTTTTAAAACACAATTTGAGGAAATCATTTTTCATTCCATAGTGGTATATGTTAGGAATATAATTTTCCTTAACTTTTAGAGATTGTTTTCTCAGTAAACAAGACAGTAGTATAACTTCAGGATGTATGTATTTGAGACCTTCCTTTTCCACTAGTTTTCTTGAAATCCTTGGTGAAATTTCTTTGGAGAATGTAGTAGTATATGCCAACAACTATTAAAAATGTGGAATAATTTCTTTATAATATTGTTTTTACCATTATCTAACATTTTTGTACATTTTATGTGAAGACTGTACTTATGTGACAAACCATAACATTATTTCATTCACTGGAAAGCTTGATTGTCGTAAAAATTAGAGGAGTCCAAGACTAAAAATCCCTCAGAAATCTATGAGAATATGGTATTAAGCTAATTGCTTTAGTTCTTCACTCTATATTCATTTATTCAACTTTAGTAACAGTTACTTAGGACCCTTGATTAAGATTTGTTGCCTATAGCTCCTGCTGCGGTTTTTAAAATTTAATATACTATTTTCTGAGTATGAATGGTTTATTTTCTCATCATTTCTAAATAAGAAAACTAAATATCTAAGCATATATTATATATACTATTTACTGTTTCCTACTTTAAAGTATCTAGCATTTGTATACCAATAGTGTGTTGATTTCTTAATTGGGTGGAAAAGTACTTAGCCTTATTGCTAAATTATATACAGTTGACCCTAGAACAACACAGATTTGAACTGCCTGGGTCTACTTATATGTAGATTTTTAAAATTAATACAGTAGATATATTTTCTCTTCCTTATGATTTTCTTAATAACATTTTCTATTCTCTAGATTACTTCATTGTAAGAATATAGTACATAATACATACAACATAAAGGTGTGTTAGTCAACTATTTATGTTATTGGTAAGGCTTCTAGTCAACAGTAGGCTATTAGTAGTTAAAGTTCAGTTATATGTCGATTTTCAACTGTGTGGGATGGGTGTCCCCAACCCCTGTGTTCACGGGTATACTGTAGTTCTTTTAGATTCATGAATAAGAGATGCAATCTAAGTTTTCCAAACACACATCTTGCTAAGTAAAAAAACAAAACAAAAACAAAAAAACACATACTTTCTATTTTTTCCTAAAAAATAAATGATTTTTCTAAATTAAAACAAAGCAAAATACAACAAAACATGTCTTACATTTTCAACATATCAACAACCTATTTTATTTGTGCAATTTTGATGAAAAATATTTACATTAAATAAACAATTTAAAGGTGTTTGTTCATAAACACTTGCTTACAGCAGCAAACAAGTGAACTACATATTTCATTTGTAAACAGTAGAGAAAGTGTTCATGTAAAAGGAAAAGAGATAGACATAAAGTCAGAATATCTGAGTAGTAAACCCAGGGCATATAAAAAGTGCAGTAAACTATAGTATAATTCTCATATTTGTAACTTGAAAAGTTTTTAAAGAGTATTTCTAAGATGGTGTAAATAAAATAAAAGAAGAAAAGGAAAATCAGAGCATACATTCTGTTATGAGGAAAAGTAGAAGTCATATAAAAATTGATATTATACAATTTTAATGTTATTGTTTGCAGACTTTCCACATACATGCCTCACATCCAGCAAAAGCCTTCTCAGAGAAAGTAGGGATATATTCCTTTTCAAATCACCTTGGTCTTAATGAGATGTTTTCAGTGCCTTGGATCCTTGGTTCTGCAGTATAAGGGACTGTTCCTTCATAGAAGGAGATATAGATTATTGTGTATCTATAGTTCTAATCAGAAGGGTATACTGAACACTTTTACTGTTGTACCTATTGTTCAAGTGAAGCCATGCAACTTTTATTCACCATTAGATCTATACTTTTACTTTTTTTGCTTTAGGCTTCTAACTCCTGTTCACTTAATTAGCTGTAGGCCTGGTTCTTACTGTGAGGCTAGGAAAGCACTTACCCAGACATTCCTGAACCTGCTCCAGTGGCAAACCATATGCTTTCAGTTGAGACCAATGTGTGGGAATTATTCTTAGTTCCTCCAGGAATGGAAATTACCTCTTGAAGTTTTCAGCTTCTGCAGGTAAAGCAAATAGCACTTGTGCTAATCCTCTTTTTTGCCTAATATTGCTATCTCAAGGCTAAGAAAGACAATATATATATTTACAAAAGTAATGTATTTTATTTAGTTATTTATTTTTTAAAGATTTTATTTATTTATTTGACAGACAGAGATCGTAAGTAGGCAGAGAGGCAGGCAGAGAGAGAGGAGGAAGCAGGCTCCCTGCTGAGCAGAGAGCCCGATGCAGGGCTCGATCCCAGGACCCTGGGATCATGACCTGAGCCGAAGGCAGCGGCTTAACCACTGAGCCACCCAGGCACCCCAAAAGTAATGTATTTTAAAAGAGAATTGTTTTAACATTTAATGATTTTAATATCATTTTAGGTGAATTTAATAAATGTTATTTAATCTTTTATGTTCTATTTAAGATATCTTAAAAATGGACTAGATGGCATAATATGCTGTTAATTTATGAAGATGCAAACACATAGAAATTGACATAATTTTAATGAATTATCTACCAAAGCAGGAAGAAAGAATGCATGATTCTGAAGGAATTCAGGATAGCAGGAGAGTTAAGAAGGTAATAAGGTTACCTATGGTAATAAGGTTACCTACGGTTCAGAGGAGGATTATTCTATATGGCAGGACCTAAGAGAACAGAGACAGAGGAGGCTAGAAATAAGAGAATAAACGGGGTAAGCAAAATGTTATCAGATATATCAAGCTTAAAACAAATTAACAGATACAACTAAAAAAGGACAGATCGAGTAGCAGCAGGTAAACATAACCCGAGTAAAGGCAAATTATTCTTCATGGATGCAGAGGGAGATCATTAAAACTGCAAGGACACTAGGAGTTCTTAGCAGGAGCTGGTGTGGGTCTGTGGTTATCATTTGTTTTTAGCCTGGTTATCATTGCAAAAGCTTCTGCACAGTCTCCCTTCATTCTGGATTGGAAGATTGACCTGATAATATTAAGAGAGCGCCATTCACTCAAACAACCAAAGCTTTTAGTGAAGTATGTCCTTTGGAGCACTGGACCTACAACTTCCCTTATAAATACACACTCATGAAATTCCACGTATTATTTTCCTCACTTTGAAATCTTCAGAGCATACTGCAAATTTAAAGGCTCTGCAATTTCCTGCTGCAAACAAATCTGATCATAATGTATAATTCAGAGCTTCTCCAAAATATTTAACTATGTATTTATTTATTTATTTTTTTACTTATGGCAGGATATGATTTCACATCTTACATAACGCACTTTGAGAAATGCTCTCTTAATTATTCTGCTTTACTTAGAATAGCCCTTCAGATATTTAGAAAGAATTGTATTGTTCTTATTAGATATTCTTCTCTCCAGGCTTCAAATCCAATTTGTTTGTATGAAAAGATTCTTAAATCTATCAGTATTATAGTGAAAAAAACATCTTAAAATTTCATTTGTGGAATAATTAAAAGGAGCAGGAAATTGGGGGTACTGGAAATATGAGTTTGCATTTTTGTTCTATTACTGGTTTGTTAAGTCAACAAGGGTTATTATTTAAATCATTGTTCCATTTTCTGGGAGAGAAAAAAAATTACTCATGCAGTAATTAAATAAAATAAGATAATATATAGGAAAACACTTATTTTTGTTCCTATCTCCTAGAAGTCATTCACTCAATGCTGTTTCCTTGCTATTTTCTGTATATTTGAAATGTATCTTTTTTATATTCTCCTATTTATGAGAATTGTATATTTAAGAATTTACTGTAGTTTGTTTTAAATCATATATATAAAACATTAATGATGGGAAGAATCTTTTTTTAACTTTAAAAAAATTTTTATTAACATATAATGTATTATTAGTCCCAGGGGTACAGGTCTGTGCATCTCCAGTTTTGCACACTACATAGCACTTACCATAGCGCATACCCTCTGATGGGGAGAATCTCAAACTATTTTATTAAAAAAATGATTTTTAGATATTTATAAAGAATATTTGAGAATAGCAGAATTCAGATTAAAGTAATTTTTAAGAATTTTGACTAGTTTGCATCAAAACCCTTAAAAACATGTTTTTCCTGTGATCCAAGTTTTTAAAATTTTATAAATCTAAGGTAATAATCAAATTAGTACACAAGCATATTAAAGGAAGTTTAAAGGCTATTTATAAGTGAAAAAATGAATGTCAGAACAATGTGTGGCCCATGAAAACACTATGTTTAATATTTTAAAGCAATATATTTTTAGAAAATTATGGTTAAATATATAACAGTCTTTATACTTTTTATAAAGGTAAGGAAATAATGCATTTTTTCCTTTTTTTGCTATCTGTACTTGTTGAATTTGTATAAAATAAGCATGGATTAGCTGTGTAAAATTTAAAATAATGAAAATAATAATAAATGAATAATGAAAATAAAATAATGAAATCAGTTGGTACACAATAATTGAATGTTTTCTCATAATTTTTAAGACCATTTTGAATCTTTGTAAGCAATTCTAAAGAAATCCAAACTTTGTTTAAATGAAATGCTTCCAACTTGGCTTAGCCATGGAAATTGCATGTTTCTCCATAGCATTCCTGAAACTGTATCTATTTCTGTCCTTACTGAGTACAAATGACAAGATGAAGGATAGATAACTTCAGAAAAATGTTCTAGAACATTCCCAATAACAGTTATAACATTTGCTCTATCAATATTTTGTAAATCAACTAAAGACACTTTGCTGACAGCATTTGGAGCACAATTCTGTTCCATGAAATTAGGTGACTGAAATTTCAAGCAGGGTTTTATTATTTGAACCAGTCTAGTAGGAAGAAGTAGGCTTTGGTGCTTATTATCTTCTGCTTTGTGTAGCAGAGCCTTATTTAATATTCCTGGTGCTATAGTAAATCTTACCACAGTTTAGATTGCCTGTTGAGATTTAGCCAAGAAGAACCCCAAATGGAAAAGGCAACTAATAAATGTAATTTCAACATTATAGCACAGTACAGATCCAACTGAAGAATCAGAAAATAGACACCAAAAACAGCTCTATTCATGGTACATGAAACCAGTGCCAAAAACTCTCTTAAACTCTTGTAAATCCTAACATGGAAGTAATCTTATTTTGTGTGTACCTGCCTTTTTATGCTTGACCCAAGACATAGTAACATTTTGGAGAATGGAAACGGAGTTTGAAAAACAAAATAAAATAATTATATACCCTACAAAAATATAGATTATTTCTCTAGCGGTTGAAGTTTAAGTTATATTGCAATATTGCTGATATTTTTAACTGAATCTCCAAAGTTTTGTAAACTTAGTCTATTTTATTTCCCTCGAAATCTGAGAATGGTATGCCAGAGACAGGGATAAAGATTAGTGGAATTTGACTATACAATGCTAGGGTGGGAAAGGATAAAAGATGTTACTGATCAAATCCATGTATGGCCATACTGTACCAGAGAAGTAGAAGGTGTATTATAGCAGAGTGCCTGACCATACTGGGTTCTTGAAGCATTCAAGTCTAATTCTTTCACTGCAAACTAAAGTAAGTAAAAAAGCTAAACATTCTATTTGCTATTATTATTAAAGATAAAAGGTTATATTGTCAAAAATACTGTCAAAAATAAATATTTCTGAAGTATAGCTTGTATGGATTGCCAATGGTTTACAATCTTCAAGTCTCAACACTAAAGACAATATGTTTAAAATTTGTTATTTTCTTTTGTCAAGAATATTCCCTGATATATTATCACTGAATCATAACTCTTGGATAGAATTGTGTTATAAATTTGCATTATTTAAAAAGAAGTTTTTTTTATGTATCGAATTTGGAAAACACTGTGTATTTTTAAGTTCTGCTTTTTATTGAACAATGTGTTTCTTCATATCATTATAGTTGCACTTAAAGTGAAAAAAAAATCACAATTCCAAAATGTAGCTTAGAATGTTTTTTTAACTTAATTATTTTATTTTATTTTTAATTTATTACTAATTTTTTTTAATTCCAGTATGGTTAAAGTACAGTGCAGTACTGCTTTCAGGTGTAAAATACAGTGATTCAAAATTTTTGCAGTACCCATCTTGTTAACTGTACTCAGTCCCCTTCACCTCTCAGTTTTGTCCCATTGAGTATGATGTTAGCTGTGGGTTTTTGAGATACAGCTCTTATTGTGTTGAGGTGTATTTTCTCTAAACCTACTATGTTGATAGTTTTTATCACGAATGGATGTTGTACTTTGTGAAATGCTTTTTCCACATCTGTTGACATGATCATAAGGTTTTTTTATCCTTTTTGTTGTTGATATAATGTATCATGTTGATTGATTTACAAAACTGAACCACCCTTGCATTTTAAGATTGAATCCCACTTGATTGTGTTGAATGATTTTTTTAATATATCATTGGATTCAGTTTGCTAATATTTTGTTGAGGATTTTTGACTTTGTTCATCAGAGATATTGGACTATAGTTGTTTTGTTTTGGTTTTTAGCCTCTTTATCTAGTTTTGGTATCAGAGTAATTCTGGCCTCATAGAATGAATTTGGAAGCTTTCCTTCCTCTTTTATTTTTTGGAATAGTATGAGAAGAAAAATACTAACTCTTCTTTAAATTTTTGGTAGAATTCAGTTGTGAAGACGTCTGGTCCTAGACTTTTATTTGTTGGGAGTTTTAATTACTCTTTCAGTTTCATGGCTGGTAATCAGTTCAAACTCTCTTTCTTTCTGATTCAATTTTGGGAGGTTATATGTTTCTAGTAATACATCCGTTTCTTCTAGGTTCGCCATTTTTTAGCATAACATTTTTCATAATATTCTCTTATAACTCTTTGTATTTTTGTGGTATCAGTTAATTCTCCTCTTTCATTTTTAACTTGGTTAATTTGAGATGCTTTATTTCTTATTTTTTAATGAATCTGGCTAAAATTTTATCTATTTTGTTGGTTTTTTCAAAGAAGCATCTCCTGGTTACATCGATGTTTGATTGTTTTTTAGTTTCTATTTAATTTATTTCTGTTCTAGTCTTTATTATTTCCCTTTTTCTACTGGTTTTAAATTTCATTTATTCCTTTTCTAGCTCCTTCAGGTGTAGGGTGAGATTGTTTATTTGAGATTGTTCTTGCTTTTTGGGGTAGGCCTGTGTTGCTATAATAGTCCCTCTTAGAACAGCTTTTGCTGCCTCCCAAAGATTTTGAACCACTGTGTCTTCCTTTTTGTTTGTTTTCCATTTATTTTTTGATTTCCATTTATTTTTTTGATTTTTGACTTATTGGTTGATCCATTCATTGTTTAGTAACATGTTATTTAAGCCCCATGTATTTGTGCTCTTCCAAGATTTTTTCTTGTGGTTAACTTCTAGTTTCATAGCATTGTTATTGGAATAGGTACATGGCAAACTTCAATCTTTTTTAATTTATTGAGACTTGTTTTGTGGCCTAACATGATCTATTATGGAGAATGTTCCTTGTGTACTGGAAAAGAATGTGTATTCTGCTGTTTTAGGATGGAATGTTTTGAATATATCTGTTAGATCCAACTGATGTGTTAATCAAAGCTATGGTTTCCTTGTTGATTTTCTGTTTAGATAATCTATCTGTTGATTCAAGTGAGGTGTTAAAATCCCCTACTATTATTGTATTATAGTTGATAACTTCCTTTTTGTTATTAGCTGCTTTATGTATTTGGGTGTTCCATGTTGGCATGCATAAATATTTACCATTGTTGTATCTTTTTGTTGGTTTGTTCTGTTGATGATTACATAGTGTCCTTTTCTTAAGATGTATTTATTTTAGAGAGAAAGCATGTGTGCAGGTGTGAGTGAGGGAGGGGCATAGAGAGAGGGTGGGAGCCCTGGAGCAGACTCCCTGCTAGGCGTGGAGCCCATCTTGGGGCTTAATCCCAAGACCCTAAGATCATAATATGAGCTGAAATCAAGAGTTCAACACTTAACCGACTGAGCCACCCAGGTTGCCCTTTATCGTGTCCTTCTTTGTTTCTTGTTATAAATCTTTGTTTTAATGTCTGTTTTGTCTTGTATATGTATTGCTATGCTGGCTTCCTTTTCATTTTCATTTGCATGATAAATGTTTTTCTATCCTGTTGTTTTCAGTCTGCATGTGTCTTTAGGTCTAAAATGAGTCTGTTATAGGCAGGATATAGATGAGTGTCACATTTTTAATCCATTTTGTTACCCTGTATGTTTTGATTAGAGCATTTAGTCCATGTATATTCAAAGTAATTATTGGTATGTATGTGCTTACTGCCCTTTTATTACTTGTTTTATGTGGGATTTTTTGTAGTTCTTCTCTGTTCTTACTTCACTTTCTCTCTTCTCCCATAATTTATTGGCTTTCTTTAGTGATATACTTGGGTTCTCTTCTGTATTTTTTACATATCTATTACCAGCTTTTGATTTGTGGTTACCATTAAGTTTATATTTAACATTTTACACATATGGCAGTCTATAGTAAGTTGATGATTGCTTAAGTTTGAACCCATTCTTTACTCCTCTCCCCATCACATTTTAGGTACATGGTGTCATATTTTACATCTTTTTATTTTGTGAGTCCTTTGACTGATTTTTATTGGTATACTTAATTTTGCTGATTTTGTGCTTCTTACTTTTCTTACTCCTATTTATGTTCTTTTCTTTACCCCCAAAACTTTCCTTTAATATTTCTTGTAGACTTGGTATTGGTCATGAATTCCTATAACTTTGTTTGTCTGGAATGCTCTTTATCTCTTCTATTCTGAATGATAGCCTTGCTGGATGATAGCCTTGCTGGATAGAGTATTCTTGGCTGTCAGTTTCTTTTTTCTTTCAACATATCTTTGAATATATCATTCCACTTTCTTCTGGCCTGCCAAGCTTCTGCTGAAAATTCAGATAATAGCTTGTATGTAGCTATTTTCTCTTGCTTGTTTTCTCTTGCTGCTTTGAACTCTCTTTTTATCACTACTTTCTGCCATTTTAATTACTATGTGTCTTTGTGCGGACCTTCTTGGGTATATTTTGTTTGGGTTTCTCCATGCATCCTGAATCTGGATTTTTGTTTCATTTCCCAGATTTGGGAAATTTTTAGTTATTATTTCTTCACAAAAATTTTCTGCCTCATTTTCTTTGTCTTCTTTAGGTTCCCTATAATGTGAATGTTATTACACTTGTTGGTGTTGGTGAGTTGACTAAATCTATTTTCATTGTTTATTATCATTTTTCTCTCTCCTGTTCAACTTAATTGCTTTCCGTTACACTATCTTCCAGGTCTCTGAGGCATTCTTCTGCTCCCTCTAGTCTATCATTTATTCCATCTAGTAACTTACTTTTTCAGTCATTGACTTCTTCATCTGTGATTTGATTCTTTTTATTTTTTCTATCTCTTTGGGGATCTCACTGATATCATTCACTTTTTTCTGAAGTCAGGTGAGTATCTTTATGACCATTACTTTAAAATCTCTATCCAGCATGTTACTTACCTCCATTTCATTTAGATCTCTTGCTGTGATTTTGTCTTGTTCTTTCATTTGGGACATATTCTCCTTTCTCCTCATTTTATCTAATATTCTGTGTCTATTTCTGTGTGTTAGGAAAATCAGCTCTATCGCCTTCTCTTGAAAGTAGTGACCTTATTAAGAAGAGATTCTGTAGTGCCCTGCAGTACAGTGTTCCCTGTTCACTAGAACCTGGTGCTTCAGGAGTATCTATGTGTGTTGTATGCATCCTCTTATTGTGGCTGAGCCACTTTTTCCTTAATTTCAGTCATCTGCAATGTCTATCTTTGCTGGTTGGGAGTAGCATTTGGTCCCTGTGTTTAGTGGGCCAGTGTGGGGTCATCTTGGGCTTGAGTTGAATCACACCACAACTTTGGCAGAGACGGAGTAGCACTGAACTGCAGGACACTCTCCCTGTGTTGTCCGCAGAGAAGCTTTTATTGGTGGATGGGGCCTGCAGTCAGACCAGATGTCTGCCCCAGCCCACTGTGAGGCCACAGTCAAATTTATGTATTTTGTTATTTTCCCCTCTCCACAGGGCAGGTGTCACTATGGAGGGTTGCTAACCCCTGTTGGGACTGCTTACACAATTCCAGGTTTGTGGCACTTCATTTGGATGGGCTTAGCCAAGGGAGTATTGGAGGGAGCAGATCCACAGAAGAATATAGGGGTAGGGCATGCAATGTTAGTGAATTAGGTAGAGAATGTTGGCACTGTGCTGGTTCCCACCCATGTCCCTGTGTCTAGGCTAGAGGATGCAGGAGGGAAATGGTATCTGCCAGTTCCTTTGCTTTTTGATCCTGCCCTATAAATCCTGTAGATCTCTGCTCTTTTACCACACACTCTGAGATTAGTAAGTAAATCTAGCTGAAAAGAGACTAATGTCATTGAGTCCAATCTCCCACATAATTCAGAAATCTCTATATATTTTTGGACAACAAAAATTCACAAGACAGTACACTATTTTTTTTTTTTTTGACAGAGAGAAATCACAAGTAGACGGAGAGGCAGCCAAAGAGAGAGAGAGATAGGGAAGCAGGCTCCCTACTGAGCAGAGAGCCCGATGCGGGACTCGATCCCAGGACCCTGAGATCATGACCTGAGCCGAAGGCAGCGGCTTAACCCTCTGAGCCACCCAGGCACCCCAAGACAGTACACTATTGATGGAATGTATTATTATAAACTCTTTCTTTTATTTTTTTTAATGTATTTATTTGACAGAGAGAGATCACAAGCAGGCGGCAGAGAGAGAGAGGAGGAAGCAGGCTCCCTGCCGAGCAGGGAGCCCGATGCGGGACTCCATCCCAGGACTCCGAGATCATGACCCGAGCCAAAGGCAGAGGCTTTAACCCACTGAGCCACCCAGGAGTCCCATAAACTCTTTCCTTTAAAAGGGATTTAGAGTTAGTGTAGATTCCAGAATTTCTATAAAGGATTTCATTGCCTGCCTCATAAATTGAGGGAGGGCCGGAAGCCATGAGTTCCTAGAATATCTGATAAGTTTCAGAAAATTGATTGACTATATCAATGAATAGTGAGAATCATATTGAAATTATGGGCTTTAAAATCACCAACACTTTCTTGGAGGCATTCTTTAATAGACTAGTTCAAAACAGTTATCATTGGTCAGCACTTCAAATATTTAAAGATGATTATAATATAACTTTTAACCCCACCACAGTCTAATCATCATAATTATTTCTCCAACAGTACATAACATGATTTTTTTTACTGATTGTTTGTAGTGAAGACTCTCAATGAGTTTCCTAGTTCATGTGGAAGATGAACTATTACCTTAAATCTCTGTCCTCAGTGATCAATTTAGTGCTTAACTTATATGTCAGAATTTTTCTTGTTTTGAAATACTTTTTAACTTACAAAATGTTTGTACAAATTGTACAGAGAATTCATTCACACCCATCACTAGCTTCCCCTAACATTAATGTCTTATATAATCATAGGGAAATGATCAAAATGTAAAAAGTAACATTAACACAATGTTATTAATTAAACTATAGACTTCATTCAGATTTTATCAGTTTTCCACCAATTCTATTTTTATGTTCTGGGATCCAGGATCCCCCCATTATATTTAGTAGTTTTGTCTTTTTACCTTCTTTAATCTGTGGTATTTTTACGTTTTTTTCTTAACTTTTATGATACTGGCACTTTGGGAAGAATACTGGTTAGTTCTTCCGTAAAAGTTCCCTTATATTGGGTGTGTCTATTACTTTCTCATAGTTGGAATGAGGATGTGCATTTTTACAGAAAAACTCCAATTAATACATGTAGAATGAAAGGAGGAACTAAAAAATCATCTTTAGGAAAATATCATAGTAATAATTGCTATAGATAAGGTGTATAGATAGATGCTATGATTAAGAGCCCTGATTCTTTTTATTGGAGAATGGTGTTTAGAAAGCAGTTTGTGGTTGCTGTGAGTGTTTATTGCTGCTGGAGTAGCATTGCAGCTAGACTCTGTTAGTGGACAAAACTAGGATATATACCTATATTAGTCTAGCCAAATATATGCATTATTTACTTCTATAATCATCCATGTATTTTAATGCATGAATTTGTTTTTTAATTTTTTATTTTTTATAAACATATATTTTTATCCCCAGGGGTACAGGTCTGTGAATCACCAGGTTTACACACTTCACAGCACTCACCAAAGCACACACCCTCCCCAATGTCCATAATCCCACCCCCTTCTCCCAAACCCCCTCCCCCCAGCAACCCTCAGTTTGTTTTGTGAGATTAAGAGTCACTTATGGTTTGTCTCCCTCCCAATCCCATCTTGTTTCATTTATTCTTCTCCTACCCACTTAAGCCCCCATGTTGCATCACCACTTCCTCATATCAGGGAGATCATATGATAGTTGTCTTTCTCTGCTTGACTTATTTCGCTAAGCATGATACGCTCTAGTTCCATCCATGTTGTCGCAAATGGCAAGATTTCATTTCTTTTGATGGCTGCATAGTATTCCATTGTGTATATATACCACATCTTCTTGATCCATTCATCTGTTGATGGACATCTAGGTTCTTTCCATAGTTTGGCTATTGTGGACATTGCTGCTATAAACATTCGGGTGCACGTGCCCCTTTGGATCACTACGTTTGTATCTTTAGGGTAAATACCCAATAGTGCAATTGCTGGGTCATAGGGCAGTTCTATTTTCAACATTTTGAGGAACCTCCATGCTGTTTTCCAGAGTGGCTGCACCAGCTTGCATTCCCACCAACAGTGTAGGAGGGTTCCCCTTTCTCCACATCCTCGCCAGCATCTGTCATTTCCTGACTTGTTTATTTTAGCCATCTGACTGGTGTGAGGTGATATCTCATTGTGGTTTTGATTTGTATTTCCCTGATGCCGAGCGATATGGAGCACTTTTTCATGTGTCTGTTGGCCATCTGGATGTCTTCTTTGCAGAAATGTCTGTTCATGTCCTCTGCCCATTTCTTGATTGGATTATTTGTTCTTTGGGTGTTGAGTTTGCTAAGTTCTTTATAGATTCTGGACACTGGTCCTTTATCTGATATGTCGTTTGCAAATATCTTCTCCCAGTCTGTCAGTTGTCTTTTGATTTTGTTAACTGTTTCCTTTGCTGTGCAAAAGCTTTTGATCTTGATGAAATCCCAATAGTTCATTTTTGCCCTTGCTTCCCTTGCCTTTGGCGTTGTTCCTAGGAAGATGTTGCTGCAGCTGAGGTCGAAGAGGTTGCTGCCTGTGTTCTCCTCAAGGATTTTGATGGATTCCTTTCTCACATTGAGGTGCTTCATCCATTTTGAGTCTATTTTTGTGTGTGGCGTAAGGAAATGGTCCAATTTCATTTTTCTGCATGTGGCTGTCCAATTTTCCCAGCACCATTTATTGAAGAGGCTGTCTTTTTTCCATTGGACATTCTTTCCTGCTTTGTCGAAGATTAGTGGACTGTGGACTTGAGGGTCTATTTCTGGGCTCTCTATTCTGTTCCATTGATCTATGTGTCTGTTTTTGTGCCAGTACCATGCTGTCTTGATGATGACAGCTTTGGAATAGAGCTTGAAGTCCGGAATTGTGATGCCACCAATATTGGCTTTCTTTTTCAATATCCCTTTGGCTATTCGAGGTCTTTTCTGGTTCCATATAAATTTTAGAATTATTTGTTCCATTTCTTTGAAAAAGATGGATGGTACTTTGATAGGAATTGCATTAAATGTGTAGATTGCTTTAGGTAGCATAGACATTTTCACAATATTTATTCTTCCAATCCAGGAGCATGGAACATTTTTCCATTTCTTTGTGTCTTCCTCAATTTCTTTCATGAGTACTTTATAGTTTTCTGAGTATAGATTCTGTGCCTCTTTGGTTAGGTTTATTCCTAGGTATCTTATGGTTTTGGGTGCAATTGTAAATGGGATTGACTCCTTAATTTCTCTTTCTTCTGTCTTGCTGTTGGTGTAGAGAAATGCAACTGATTTCTGTGCATTGATTTTATATCCTGACACTTTACTGAATTCCTGTATAAGTTCTAGCAGTTTTGGAGTGGAGTCTTTTGGGTTTTCCACATATAGTATCATATCATCTGCGAAGAGTGATAATTTGACTTCTTCTTTGCCGATTTGGATGCCTTTAATTTCCTTTTGTTGTCTGATGGCTGAGGCTAGGACCTCTAGTACTATGTTGAATAGCAGTGGTGATAATGGACACCCCTGCCATGTTCCTGACCTTAGCGGAAAAGCTTTCAGTTTTTCTCCTTTGAGAATGATATTTGCGGTGGGTTTTTCATAGATGGCTTTGATGATATTGAGGTATGTGCCCTCTATCCCTACACTTTGAAGAGTTTTGATCAGGAAGGGATGCTGTACTTTGTCAAATGCTTTTTCAGCGTCTATTGAGAGTATCATATGGTTCTTGTTCTTTCTTTTATTGATGTGTTGTATCACATTGACTGATTTGCGGATGTTGAACCAACCTTGCAGCCCTGTAATAAATCCCACTTGGTCGTGGTGAATAATCCTTTTAATGTACTGTTGAATCCTATTGGCTAGTATTTTGTTGAGTATTTTCGCATCTGTGTTCATCAAGGATATTGGTCTATAGCTCTCTTTTTTGATGGGATCCTTGTCTGGTTTTGGGATCAAGGTGATGCTGGCCTCAGAAAATGAGTTTGGAAGTTTTCCTTCCATTTCTATTTTTTGGAACAGTTTCAGGAGAATAGGAATTAGTTCTTCTTTAAATGTTTGGTAGAATTCCCCCGGGAAGCCGTCTGGCCCTGGGCTTTTGTTTGTTTGGAGATTTTTAATGACTGTTTCAATCTCCTTACTGGTTATGGGTCTGTTCAGGCTTTCTATTTCTTCCTGGTTCAGTTGTGGTAGTTTATATGTTCCTAGGAATGCATCCATTTCTTCCAGATTGTCAAATTTATTGGCATAGAGTTGCTCATAGTATGTTCTTATAATAGTTTGTATTTCTTTGGTGTTAGTTGTGATCTCTCCTCTTTCATTCATGATTTTATTTATTTGGGTCCTTTCTCTTTTCTTTTTGATAAGTTGGGCCAGGGGTTTATCAATTTTATTAATTCTTTCAAAGAACCAGCTCCTAGTTTCGTTGATTTGTTCTATTGTTTTTTTGGTTTCTATTTCATTGATTTCTGCTCTGATCTTTATGATTTCTCTTCTCCTGCTGGGCTTAGGGTTTCTTTCTTGTTCTTTCTCCAGCTCCTTTAGGTGTAGGGTTAGGTTGTGTACCTGAGACCTTTCTTGTTTCTTGAGAAAGGCTTGTACCGCTATATATTTTCCTCTCAGGACTGCCTTTGTTGTGTCCCACAGATTTTGAACCGTTGTATTTTCATTATCATTTGTTTCCATGATTTTTTTCAATTCTTCTTTAATTTCCCGTTTGACCCATTCATTCTTTAGAAGGATGCTGTTTAGTCTCCATGTATTTGGGTTCTTTCCAAACTTCCTTTTGTGGTTGAGTTCTAGCTTCAGAGCATTGTGGTCTGAAAATATGCAGGGAATGACCCCAATCTTTTGATACCGGTTGAGTCCTGATTTAGGACCCAGGATGTGATCTATTCTGGAGAATGTTCCATGTGCATAATGCATGAATTTTTATTGACATCTTTGTTTCCAATCCAGTAACATAAGTTTATTCCAGCCTTCTCCCTTTCCTTTGTAACTTCTTTCTCTAAACATGGAAAATTAAGTTCATTATATACAATGTATATCCTTATATTGCTAATTCTAATATATACATAAAGGCATTTCAGAATTGCTAAACCGTACCTATGTGAAAATCCAATTTATCAATAGAATTTAGTATTTCTTGACAGTTCCTTTTGTCTTTAGCCTTACAGTATCTAGTCAAGACTCTATTTTTCCAAAGTAAAATATTAGTTCCTTTCTTACTCAATGTAGTTATATTATTCATTTGTGATACAGTTTAGTTCATTTGTTATTTTTATTCCACTTTGTTCTTTCTACTATCCTTTGTTCTCTTCAGATTTTTTGAGGGTTTGTGAAACTGTACTATAAATATTAACAATCATGACTACATAAAAATATATACTAAGGGAAGTGTCACTTTTTCTCAATCCCTGCCATCCTATCCTATTTCTCTCCTCTTTCCAATCCTTTCCCCTCCTTTAAGTATCCAACCTTTTTATTTTCTGGCTCATTTTTCCCTGCGTCTTGCTTGCAAAGGTAAAAAGATAAATGTGCATTTTCTTATGTCCTCTTCTTCCTTACATGAAGGATGGCAGGTTCTTTTTCATTTAACAGTTATATTAATTCGTGGGGCTGCCATAACAAAGTACACACACTGAGTGGCTTAAATAACAAATTTATTTTCTTACAATTCTGGAGGCTAGAAGTCCAAGATCAAGAAGTTGACAGGATTGGTTTCTTCTGAGACTTCTTTCATTAATTTGTAAATAGCTATCTTTTCTCTGTGACTTCTCATGATCATCTTCTCTGGGTGTATTTGTGTCCTAATTTCCTTTTACTAGCACTAATCATATTGGATTAGAGCCCACTCCAATGACCTCATTTTGACTTAACTCTTTAAAGACACTATCTCCAAATATAGTCACATTCTAAAATAGTGAGAGTTCAACATATGAATTTTCGGGAACACAATACTGCACATGACAACTAGAAATCCCAGAAAACAGTTCATATTTCAGTTGATAGAAATATCCCTCTTTGTTTTTGTTGTTGTTGTTGTTGTTGTTGTGTTAAACAGCTTCCTAGAATTCCATTTTGTAGATGTGACAGTATTGATTCAACCACTTTCTTTTGCATGATCAGACAGGTTATTTCTAATATTTTGCATTCACAAACAATGTTGCAAATAATAACTTCATACACATCTATTTTTATACGATGGAAACTTGTCTTCAGGATAGGTTTCTAGAAGTAAGGATCTAGGTGAAACAGTGCATATGTAGTTTTGTTAGGTCTTGAGAAATTCCCATCTAATAGAGTTTTACTGGTTTGTATCTCAAACATCAGTGTGTTAGAGTGGGTATTTCACTAGTGTCACAGAATTTTTTTTTATCTTTGAAAATTTGATAGATGACAAATAAGGTTACTAGTTATTTTAATCTGTATTTCTCTAATTAAAAGTGACTTTATTTTGTCTGAAGGCCATTCTTATTTCTTATTTGAATTGTCTATGTTTTTCCAAATTTTAAGTGCAGTTTTGGTTTTTGTCACCCAATTTTTAGTGTTCTTTACATATAAAGCATAGTATCCTTGGTCTTCTACATATAACATGTATATTATATTCTCATATATAATATATATAGTAAGGATTTTCCCTAATTATTATCAATTACTGTCTTTTTGATATATTTATGATTTTTTAAAACTATGTAGGATACCACACACACACACACACACACACACACACACACACAAATACACACACATCAAACTTGTCAATTTATATTTGTTACTGGTAGAAACTCTTTCCCTGACCCCAAGGTTAAAGAAGAATTCACGCATTTTTTCTAGTATTTGTATGTTTTTGTTGTTTACTGAAGTATAGTTGATACAAGTGACATTAGTTTCAGGTATACAATAGAGTAATTCAGTAAGTCTATATAGTATACTAAGTACTTATAGGCTTTTAACCTTTAGATCGCCAATAAATTTTGAGCTTATTCTTATGTATAGTGTGATATATGGATCTAATTTCATTTTTTTCCAAGTAATTACCCAGTTGTTCTATACCACCTAGAAAACATTTGGCTCTGACCCAGTGACTTAATAAACAATCTTTATGTATATATGAATTTCCACATTTATTTTGGTCTATTACTGGGCTTTTCTAATCAATGTTTCTGGTCTTTCTGTCTGTTCATGTATCAATACCACATTGTCTTAATTGTTGACTTTATAGTACATTTTAATATCTGGAAGAACGAGTTCTACTGAATGTTTATTTTCCTCAGTGTTTTTCTGACTATACATCCATGCTCAGTTTTCTAGGCAGACTTTAGTATCAACATGTCTAATTCTTTAAAAAACTTGGTGATGCTTTTATTAGGATTGCACTGTATTTGTAAATTAGGGAGAACTGAAATTATATAACGCTGAGTCATCCTATGCAAAAGCAGGGAGATACTTTTCAATTTGTTTGAGTCTAATTTTGTGACTTTTTAGTAGTGTTGTAAAATTTCCTTCATATTGGTTTGCACATTTTTTGTTTGTTTATTCCTAAGTAGTTAATCCTTCTTTTTTGCCATTATATATGAGATTTTTCTCTACCATTATATCCTTTAACTGCTTACTCTGTTTGTGTGTGTGAAGGCTATTAATTTTTGCTTGAATGTTAATTTGCTTCTTAATATGTTACTTAAATAACTCATTTTATTTTATCATTTATTCCCTGGGGTTTTTAAGTTTTGATAGGTGAAACTACAGATAGTTTTAATCCTTTTTTTAAATACATTTTTATGTATGGAATAAGTTAAATTTTTTTTAATTGTAATGGCAAATATCTCTAGTGCAATGTTGAATAGTAGTGAACATAGTGGTCTCCTTTCCTTATTCCTAATCTCAGTTGTAATGCATATAGTATAAGATAAGTAACTTAATAAGATAGTAACTTAATATTTTAGAAAACGATGAAGCACAGAACTCGTGTTTTCCATATAGAATTTCTGTTATTAATATCTAACTTTAGCATGGTCAAAATTAACTACCCAATATTGATATTTTATTATTAACTAAAGTTCATATGTTATTCAGATTTCTTTAGTTTTTATCTAATGTCCTTTTACTGTTCAGGATGCCATTCAATATATCACAGTACATTTAGTAGTTTCATCACTAAGGCTTTCCTTCATTGTTGACAGTTTCTCATATTTCCCTCATTTTTGATGATTTTACAACCCTCATTTGGGTTTTACTGATGTTTTCTTCATGCTTAGACTTTGGGTAGGTGCTTTCAGAAGGAATGCCACAGAGATAAAATATTGATTTCAGCATTCATATCACGGTTACTACCAACATGATGTATCCTTGTTGATGTAAAACTTGATCAATGGTCTGTGGTGGTGTTTATCATGTTTTTCCACAATAAAGTAATTGTTTTTGTTTTTGTTTTTTGTTTGTTTTACCCATCCATAGTATACTCTTCGAGGAACTCATTATGTGCAGTCCACACTTAAGCAGAGGGGGTTAAGCTGCATTTCATGAGGAAACTATCTACATAAATTATTTATAATCAACCGGCATAGATTTTATCTGTTTTCCTATATTTATGTATTTAATATTTGATGTATATTTGTATAGACTCATGGAAGTGGAGTCTCCATGAGTGGAGACTCATGGAATATACTTTGGAGTACATTCCAATACTATTTTATTCCTTTTGTTGCTTGAATTGTGAATACTGGTAACAAAATTGTTAACCTGTATCCATGTGGAAAACAATTTTATCAAGTAGAGGAAAGTGTTTATGCACAGTTTATTTTGCCTTTAGTCTTGCAGACTCCACTTATTTATAGTTATTTAGGTTAGTGACATTCCCCCTCATCTCTCAGTGGAGTGGTTTTATATATTTGTATTGTAGTTGCATTATTTGTCATATTCTGCATTCTAACCTAGGATCTTATAATTTCCTAAATGATTTTATTTTTCAAATTGGTGCAAATCAACGTTCATTTTTGGTGGTTTAATTTTCTATATGTATTGACAAATATAAAGTGTCATGTATCTACTACTTTGGTATCACAGAAAATAGTTTTATCACACTAAAAAAACCCCCAATTCCCCCAAATTCCCAAATACCTGAACCATACCTGTTCAGTTTTCTTCCTCTTCTTGAAAACTAGTGGTAATAACTGATCTGTTTACCATCTCTATGGTTTTCCTTTCTCTACAATATCGTATAACAGGAATCAAACAGTATGTAACATTTTCAGATTAATTACTCTCATTTAGCCATACAGATTCAATGTTCAGGCATTTGCATTGTTTGCAAAGTACTCATTTTTTTCTTTTCCTTTCTAACTTAGTTTATTTTTATTATGGTTCAGTAAGCCACTGTATAGTAGTACATCTTTAGTTTTTGGTGTACTGTTCAGTGATTCATTAGTTGAGTGTAACACCCAGTGCTCATCATGACACATGCCCTCCCTCATACCTATAAATAGTATGAATAGTAGTTTTCATGTCTTTGCTTAACTTACCCATTGGTCTTTCCAGTTGCCTAGCTTTCCTTTAGAATCCTTAGCATATTAATCATGGGGATATGAAATTTCCTCCTGGTAAATTCATATCTGTACCACATCTGAATCTGGTACTGATGCTTGCTTTGTCTCTTCAGATTTTTTCGTTGCCTTTTAGCATTCCTCATGACTTTTTAGGTGAAAGCCACATGCTATATTGGGTAATAAGAACTTTGTTTATCTGGATAATATTTGAGCTCTTTTTAATGCTTGCTGTGGCTGTGGATATCATACCATTGTTTCATATTCCTGTAGTAAGTTTTTTTTTTTTTTTTTTTTTGCATTCACTGTCAACTTTGGGTTTCACATATTCTGTCTCAGAAAGTCAGTATCTTAAAATTTTCAGGTGTAATCTGCTGTTGATGTATTAAATTTCTGTTGGTACGGGGTTCACCACCAGGAGAAGATCTTTATCAAACCTTTACCGTGAGAACCTGGTGGGGTTTCTTAACACTCACAAAACTATGGAGATTCCCATTTGTGACTCATTGAAGTCTCTCATTGTTACCCTAATCTGCTCTCAGACATGAGTGATTTATTGTAATTACTAGTTATGTGTTCTAAACAATTAATGACTCCATCACCTTTTGTTCCAAGATTTTGCCTGTTTCTTTCTGGGTTTTTCTATCTCTCCATATGTGGGCATGACATTTTGTCCTGAAACTCCAGTTTTCTGTTCGATTTAAGAACAGCCATTGATTTTAAGTTTTTTAAGCGTTGGTTTTGTTTTGTTTTGTTTTTTCCTTGTTGTAAGTACCAGAGAGATGGCTTCAGGCACTCTTCATGTTGGTGCTGAAGCAAGATATCCTGTAAGTTAGGTTGAAAGGCCTACAAAATATTTTGCCTTATTAATTATTTGAACTCTTTTCCTGCAAGTTTAGAAGAGTTTTTCTTTAGCTTTGAAATTGAAGTTTTATTTTGATAAGTCTCAGAGTTGATCGTTTGATGTTAATTATTTTAGGTACTCAGTGAAATGTCAGTGGTAGATTCGGATCTTTTCTATTACTAGTTTCCTTTGATTATAGTTCTACATAATAACTATATTCCATTGTTCTATTTCCTCAAGGGACTTTAATACTATAAATATAATTCTTCTGTGCATTTTTACTACTTCTAATACTACTGTCACTTCCATTTCTACTCCTTTCTTTCTGATCATTTTGACTTGTTTATGTCACTTTGGTTTCCTTGATTTTTCTGGCTTTTTTGATGCCCTTTATTAATAAAGGGTTTGACTCTTTTCTACTTTGGGTGTCTTTTAATTTATTATTTATTTCTAAGCCAATTTTGTCTTTTTTATATATTTCTTTGCTGAGTTCATTTAAACCATTTCTTTTCTTCCAGATTTTTATCCACTTCTCTTTGTAATTTGTAAATTTCTGATTCAAGGTATCTCATGTCATTAAGTGTTTGCTCAAGTACACTTAATATTTTTGGAGTTTTGACTTACAGTTTTCTCATTTCATGGATTTTTATTTATTTATTATTTTTTGGTAAGGGGTGTGGATTTTTCTCAGTTGAAACTGTGAAGTTTTTCAATTATATGAAATTCTGTTCACTGAATTTATGCAATTACTTGGTATGAATTTATTATCCTAATGTTCATTTTCAACATTTCCAAACATTTCACAAAATTTCTAATTTAATGGTAGGTGTCCTTTCTGTCAGAGTTTTCCTTATTTGTTTTGGTGGCTGTATGGTTGTGATTGTAAGTCTTATTTTATAGATTTATCTTGTCTTACAGGATCTTAGAACTTGTCTTTATTTTTTCTTGTTCCTTTCCTACTCCAGTTCTAAAGGATGCTTCTTTTCCTCCCTAGAATCTGTGTCTTTCAGACTAACCTTTAACTTACATCTGGCTCTTTAAATTATGTCCCTCCCTTTAAATCATATAACTGCTCCCTTAAAATCAACTCCAGTTTGAGGCTTATTCCTTGTAGCTTGTATTCTAATGTGTATTGTTACATTTTTAGTACTTTCAGATTTAGAATGGACTCAGTCTTTTTGGTGTCAGTGTCTGATCACACTCGGACCATCATCATATATCTTTCCTTATATGCCTCCCTCCTCTATTTTTTTTTTTTCCTCTTCTATTGCTAGATTAAAGCTCTTGACAACATGAGGTTGTATTGGAGAAGGTCTTGGAGAAGGTCATGGAGAGGACATGACTGCAAGTTGACTCATGAGCTGGTTCAGGCATTGGAGCCTTGAGAGAGCAAGTTGTTGTTGAGACTGTCTGGATGTTACAGTGGTTGAATCCCAGTAAGGTCTCCATACAACCCTTTAAGATCAGGTGGATAGGGGCGCATGGGTGGCTCATTCATTAAGCATCTGCCTTCTGCTCAGGTCAGAATCCCAGGTTTGTGGGATCCAGCCCCCATTGAGCCCCACATTGGGCCCCTTGCTCAGCAGGAAGCCTGCTTCTCCCTTTCTCCCTTCCCCTGCTTATATTTCCTCTCTTGCTCTCTGTCATATTAATGAACTAATTAATTAATTTTAAAAAAAGATTCAGGGGGATAGGTGCAGAGAACTACTGTTTTGCTGATATCCAAGACAAGCCTCATAAGTTTCTGTGCTTACTAAACTTTCCATCTACCAGTCTGGGGTGGCCAGCCTCTTTCTTCATGCCCTCCCTCCTTGTTCAGGGACCAGTTGTGAATTTCACCTTGTGGAAATGTCAAGGTTGTAAACTGAAAGGTTGAAGGCAAGGTTTGGCATTCTTTTCTCTTTTTTGCTCAGGGTTAATTTGAAATGAGTTATTCTCTTTCCTCAATGTATTCTGAGAATATATTTTCCACATAGAATCATTTCTCTATTGTATTGTTGTGTATTGTCCTGAGAAGAAATATTAGGAGGTAGATATTAAAGCTAGCCATAGTTGTCTATCTCCATTTCTTTTTATATTTTCTATGTAAAATTAGTTCTAGCCTCTCCAAGAGAAGTTATAATCTTAGTTATTCTAAATGCACATTCTTCTGTAGGATTCTGAATGATACAAGTGGCTCTCACTTTTAGAATGTGATGTCGGAAACATTTATATTCCTATTAGTGATATCCACTAAGGAAGGCATTTGGGAAGCAATTTTATAGTCCTATAGTGCTTCCTCTGATGAATGTGTCCTAACACTGTTTGGAAGTGCTTTCAGAACTAGTTTCTACTCCACATTTAAAAATTGCTCAGCCCTAGGGTGGCTGGGTGGCTCACTTGTTTAAGCCTCAACTTTTGGTTTCAGCTCAGGTCATGATCTCAGGGTCATAAGATGAAGACTTGCCTCCAGCTCCCCACTCTGTGAGGATTCTGCTAGAGAATCTTTCTTCCTTTCCATCTCTCTCTGCCCTCCCTGCCTCCTCTCTCTCAAATAAATAAATAAATATTTAAAAAAGTAAAAATTCCAAAGCCTTTCAATTACACCTTATCTTTGATTCTCAATGATAATGCTGTGCTTGAGCTTAGCATTATCTTCATTATGTTCAACTATTATCATAAAATTGAGTTCAGTCTCAAAGGAAAGTTTTCCTGTTCTTCAGTCTATTCATAGAATTGTTTTGGTGGCACAGAAGACAATTTTAATAGAATAATTAAAAATGTTTTAGAAAAGCAAGATGACAATTTTGAAAGAGGAAACACTAATTTAGATGCATAATGTTAGTGCTGTCGCTTAAGAATGTTCTCCTAACCTTATAGTTTGAGTTCCCATGTGGGTAGCAAGCATGAGTTGAATATCCATGACTACAATAACATAACCAGTTCATCTTTTCTATTTCATTTTTTATGTCAAATAAAAAGTAAAGATCAGATAGTTATTTTGCTTTAAACCCCATACTACTTTTACAAATGCTTTATTATAAGTGGAATTTATTTAATTTTTTTAAGGTTTTACTTTTGGGGGCACCTGGGTGGCTTAGTAGTTAAGCGTCTGCCTTCTGCTCAGGTCATGATCCCAGGGGATTGGGATCGAACCCTAAATCAGGTTCCCTGCTCGGCAGAAAGCCTGCTTCTCCCTCTCCCGCTCCTCCTGCTTGTGTTTCCTCTCTCACTGTGTCTCTCTCTGTCAAATAAATAAATAGAATCTTAAAAAAAAAAAAAAGAAAAGATTTTATTTTTACTTGAGAAAGAGAGAGAGCTCCACTAGCAGGGGTAGAGAGGAAAGGGACAGAGGGAAAGGGAAAAGCAAGCTTCCCGTTGAGCAGGGAGCCCTGGGATCATGACCTGAGCTGAAGGCAGCCACTGAGCCACCCAGGCACCCTGGAACCTATTAAATTGTATTAACTCAAAGCTATACTAATATACCATAAAAAAAATCTTATTGAAGTTGGTATCATGGATAACTACACTAGGTTTTTGTTGTTGTGTGTGTGTTTTAATAAGACACTTCTCAATTTTTGTTTATGGCTTTGTAATTCTTACCATGGTATATGATAAGCTTTACCAAGCCAAGTAAAATATCTTCCCTTCTTCGTAGTTACTTACCTGGAAATTTATAGTGTTCTTTTCTATCTGTGCATTTGTACTGTTAGTATATGTGACAATTTTCCTTGTCACGAAATAATAAAAAATAAGGAATATCCAAAAAATGCAGTGACAATTAAAATACAAAAGTCTCTTCAGTGCTTGTGATTTTCTTTTGTATCATATTATTTCCATTCAATTTTTTTTGTGATAAAAGATAATGATTTTGAATTTCTCTCAAATACAGAATGTTTTAAAATAATCTCATTACATATATATATTCTGTACTGTTCTTAAATGTGAAACCCATGATATTTATTCAAAGTGAAAATTTATACTAAAGTAAGTATATCTCTGCTCACTTACCTTGTGTTTAGTCTTTCAAATTCTCATGCACTGCAAATCAGTATGCATCTCACACTATGAGAGTAAAGAATGAAGCCAGCATTCTGCCATTGAGGAAAGACAAAACAAAACAACAAAAGATTTCCTCATTTTAAGGTACTCAGACAAGAAACTTCCATGAGTCTGAGAAATTTATTTTTTAAAATAAGGATTATAGCTTCACATATTAAGATAGGCTGAAGTAATAGTTATCAAGGTGTATTGATTATTTTTTAAATTCTTGATTATCATCATTAGGTTATAAATCCAAACATTCAGCACTACAGAAGGGCCCAAGGCCTGAAGCCTGGAATTTTGTATTTCTGTCAAGTGGGGTATATCACATTTTAAAAATTTGGCAAGTATTTCCAGAGATGTAAAATGTGAATAACTTTCCTTGTTCTTTGTCTTTCTTTTGATTTGCCCAATATAGCAAATATATTCATATTGCATTTTTCTCAAGTAAATAAGAATATATTTAACACTATTTTAAGAAATCAATTTCTTTGGGATTTATTGGTACAGATAATATTGGTTTGCATGAAATCTCATTGTATTATTTGCTTGGAAAATAAACCTGTTAATCTAATAAAAAGTTCCTAGTTTCACATTGATAGATGATCATTAACTCTAATTAGATCCAACTAAATGTAGTTGGCGCATAATCTCAACTGTAATGTTCTTTTTATTTATTAAAAAACACAAAATCTAATTACTTCTATAAAATTTATGTGTTATATAAAGGATTTGGCATATGGATTGAGTCTTTTGCCTTTTTGGACTTTAATTTCTAATCACATGTTTTCATGAGACCATTGGAACATGTTTACTGTTACTAGTTTCTTCACTGGAAATACTTTATAATTACCTAGAGTATCATCCACAATAGACTCGGTGTGACTTTCTTTCCACAGGGAATGTCAGTCATTTTCAAATATCCATCTCTCAAAATGTTGAAGGCTTATTTAGGAAAAGATACAGTTAAGGTGAACAGAAACCTTGGCTGGGAAGCAAGCCATGTGTGTTCAAAGCGTGCTCACATGCACATGTGCTTGTATGCGTGTGTGTGTGGTAGAGGAAAGGGAGGAGGGACAGATGAAGAGAGGGAGATGGGTGGGAGAGAAAAGAAACTAAAATCTCTTACTTAGAAACAACTTGAGGGGTTCAATGAACTAAAATAGTGTTGGATTTGAGGGGTGCCTGTGTGGTTCAGTTGGTTAAGCATCTGCCTTTAGTTCAGTCATAATCTCAGGGTCCTGGGGTCAAGCCCCATATTGGTTTCCCTGCTTAGCAGAGTGTTGGCTTGTCCCTTTCCCTCTGCTGCTCCCCACTGCTCATGTTCTCTCTCTTTCTCTCTCTCTCTCTCAAATAAATAAATTAAATATTTTTTTAAAATAAAATGATACTGGATTTGGGAAAAGTTTTTTTTTTTTTCCCTCAAGATTTTATTTTATTTTTTTGACAGAGACACAGTGAGAGAGGGAACACAAGTGGGGGAAGTCAGAGAGGGAGAAGCAGTCTTCCCGCTGAGCTGGGAGCCTGATGTGGGGCTCTATCCCAGGACCCTGGGATCATGACCTGAGCTGAATGCAGACACTTTACGACTGAGCCACCAAGACACCCCAACAGTTCTAGTTTTAGAGAGATACTAGTTTATAGTCATGAAAAAATGGTGTCAAATATTTTCACTTGTCTGGAAAAGCAGTGTAGATCAGTCTTTTTACCTGAGTTACATAGAGAGACATGGACTGAACTTTTTTATAAGTACTATAAATACCTGTAAAATATTGACATAAACCCTTTCACTTTAGTTAACAAATTCATAGATTATTATAGCATAGAAAACAATCTAATTATAAAGGTGAGGGAGGGAAAGTAACTGTAGGCTGTTTCCTATCTTTCAAAAAGCCATGGGAGACAAAGACCCATTTCAGACAGAGAAAGACAAATACTCTAAGATCTCACTTATGTGTGGAATATGAAAAGCAAAACAAAAACCTCACAGACACAAAGAGCGGTTTGGTGGTTGCCAGATATGGGAGGCAGGTGTTGAGTGACATGGCTGAAGGAAGTCAAAAGGTATAAACTTTGGTTATAAAATAAGTAAATCCTGGGGATATAATGTACAATATGGTGACTGTGGTTAATAATACTGTTTGTATATTCGGAAGTTGCTTAAAGAGTAAATCTTGAAAGTTCTCATCGCAAGGAAATAAATCTGTGTAGTGACAGATTTTAAGTCGACTTTACTGTGGTGATCATTTTACAATATATACATATATTGAGTCACTATGTCATACACCTAAAACTATTATAATGTTACATGTCAATTATATCTCAATACAAAGAAGGAAAAAAAGAAAGTCATAGCTATTCAGTGGTTTTTCCAGTTTTGCTACTTCTTTCAGGTATCTTTTATATAGTTTATTTGTTTTTTCTAAATAAAAGTGTCATAAGCTCCCAATACATATAGGTAGCTTGAGAGAATGTTAAAAAAGACAAGTTGGAATAGTTGACTGTATTTTTTGACAGTGAAGATGATTTGTCTTTGACTTGTGATCTTCTGTCTGTATTCTAGTAACTTCCTACTCAAGAAAGTCCTATGTTTCTGAAAGTGCCATGTTACAAGCAGCTCAGGGAGCAGTTGGCAGCTTCTAGAAATATAGAATCTCAAGACTCAATCTAAGAGTACTAAGTTAGAAAAAGACTTTAAGGGCACCTGGGTGGCCCAGTGGGTTAAGCCGCTGCCTTCGGCTCAGGTCATGATCTCAGGGTCCTGGGATCGAGTCCCGCCTTGAGCTCTACTCAAAGGGAGCCTGCTTCCTCCTCTCTCTCTGCCTACTTGTGATCTTTCTCTGTCAAATAAATAAATAAAATCTTAAAAAAAAAAAAAGAAAAAGACTTTAAGATCCTCAGGTGATTTATAGATAATTAAAGTTTATAAGAACTATTACATTAGAACAATGGATTTCTAGGAAAGATTGAGATAAACCTTAAATTTGGTATAAATGATCACCTTGGTTTTTAGTAAATGGTTTCTCTTGCCTATTGTACCAACTGTTCTCAAATCATAATCATTTTTAATGTAATTACACATAAAATTTGAATTTTGTTGTCCCAGGCCATAATATTTAATGAAAACACCACTTCTGGTTTAAAAAAAAAGACTTGCCAGCTCTTTACCTCAATTAAGTGAAAATCATAGTCATCGACTTAAGCCATGGGGATTCAGTTAGACATAATATGTTTAATAATTTTCTGGATAATTCTGGAAAACTATCAGGATAAAGGTTTGGTGAAATTTAGTGACTTCTTAGTAAAAAGTATTTCTGTATATTGTAGCATATGCATTTCAATTTAGCAAGATATTTATGCCCTGTGCTTTATAACATCCAATATTCAAGTATTTAAGTAGAACAAGAAAGAATAAAAAATACCAAAAAAAGCCCTTAAGAAATGAGCACACTTAGATTATTTATTTATTTATTTATTTTTTGCTCTTGTAAGCTGTGAAAATCCCTCCTGAGAATGCCATAATTTCTTGCAGATTGTCCTTGCAGGAAATCCTTTGGTTATTATTACTTTCAATAAGTTAACAGAAGCTAATATATTTCTAGGAGATGCAAAGAAGACTGAGAAGTATAAAGCCTTTTATCAGTGTGAAGCACCTACAGTGTGAAGTGTAGGGAACAGCCTGATTAGTAGAAGCTGATTATCACTAAAGCTGCTCTACGCTCAACCTTGCCAGCAGAGAGCCTGATAGGAAGAGTTGCCAGTGGAAATCAGCCAAAGAACTGTCGCCAAGTTCAGTCTAGGAGACTAGAAATATCTCCTTACTTCCTGCATGGATATCTACTACACACGATAACTGTACATGAACAGTAATACAAAAAGAACAACAAAAAAGTAGCTTACCCAGCAGAGAAACTGAAAAAGGAACTAATGGTGACATGCCACGCGAGCACATAATATATGGTGCTTATGGGCCTGTGCATAAAGCTGGCTCTTATTGACCAGATGTATGTTCCTCACATTATACTTCTTTTGACTTAAATTGTCTCATGAGGAGCTTAGAGTCCATCACTGGTTCTCAGCTCTGGATGCACATTAGATTTATCTGAAGAACTTTATCTTTTTTTAAAGATTTTATTTATTTGTTTTAAAGAGAGAGAGTGACACAGAGAGTGTGAGAGAGGAGAGGGTCAAAGGGAGAGGCAGACTACCCACAGAGCAGGGAACTCCCCCTCCCATGTGGGGCTCAATCCTGGGATTCCAGGATCATGACCTGAGCTGAAGGCAGTTGCTTAAACAGCTGAGCCACCCAGGCACCCTTATCTGAAGAGCTTTAAAAAATATCCTATCTTACTCCAAATCAAATAAATAAGAGACTCTGTGAAAGTATAACCCAAGCCCAGTTTTTTATTTATTAAGCTCCCTGGATGCTCCTGTGAATAACAAGGCATTAGAAACACTAAACTATATAATCACTTACTTACTTGCTCAGGTAAACTATGTCAGGAAAAACTATTTCATATGGGAAATGAAATAGCTGGGGAGATAAGGTACAACTAAGATATTCTGGGTAATATTCCATCTATCCTGGAATCATAGTCTTTTTAACCCCGGGTGTTTCGACAAGAAGACTTATAGTAAAATTCAAAGTGAAAGCATTCTGCTTGATTAGATTTAGGCTCTGATTCAACTATTAATACTAGAATTTATTACAGTAAGTGTTCTTAGGCATACCTTGGGGAATTTTCCACTATTCCCTAATAAGAAATGAGCACGTGGGATTTTAGGGCATTTCTTATAGTACATGCAATGGTAGGAAGAATTTATATTCAATATGGATTCCAGTCATAAGTTCTATAATGAAGGCAGGATAAGTGAATGCTGAGCAAATTTTAGAAAATAATCAGATGTTTAAATAGTTGAAAACTGTGGCATCAAATAGAACTAAACAGTATATACCCATAAGTCAAAATACTGAAGTTTTCTTATGAAATTGAAATGACTGTTAAACTATATTTTAACAAAAGGCTATAGTTCCTACTTTTCATTACTAAAAAGCCTAGAAACAATGCCCAACTCAGTAGCACATTATGGCATATAAATTGTGGTCTTTAAATTGTATTTTTCACTGATAGGAACTAGGATACTGAAAAAATGGCTGATTCAGTGTCTGGGGCCAGAAATATTCAGGAAGAACTTAGAATATCTTAACATACAATAAAACAACAAAGCTCTTAAATTACTAAATTATGACAAAAGAACTCAGGTGCCAATGAGGACAAACTATGCTAGCAATTTGTGAACTGTTGAGAATAATACCCCAGTACCTAAAATGAATAAAATATGTTTGAGCCATACATTTATAATTACAACAAAAAGCAAATACATACATCTGTATATACCTAGCTCAAACCTCAATTTTACCTTTGGAGGTTGCTAAGGAGCATCTCATTTTAAAACAGATGAATTAAGAGTTCTCCCAATTCCCAGAAGATAGTGATAATATTAAAAAGAGGACTCTTGGCCAACTATATAAACCAATTAATAACAAAATCAAAGAAACACATAAACAATAATACAATAATAGTAGGGGACTTTAACACTCCACTCACTGAAATGGGCAGATCATCCAAGCAAAAGATCAGCAAGGAAATAAAGGCCTTAAACGACACACTGGACCAGATGGACATCGCAGATATATTCAGAACATTTCATCCCAAAGCAACAGAATACACATTCTTCTCTAGTGCACATGGAACATTCTCCAGAATAGATCACATCCTCGGTCCTAAATCAGGACTCAACCGGTATCAAAAGATTGGGATCATTCCCTGCATATTTTCAGACCACAATGCTCTGAAGCTAGAACTCAACCACAAGAGGAAGTTTGGAAAGAACCCAAATACATGGAGACTAAACAGCATCCTTCTAAAGAATGAATGGGTCAAACAGGAAATTAAAGAAGAATTGAAAAAAATCATGGAAACAAATGATAATGAAAATACAACGGTTCAAAATCTATGGGACACAACAAAGGCAGTCCTGAGAGGAAAATATATAGCGGTACAAGCCTTTCTCAAGAAACAAGAAAGGTCTCAGGTACACAACCTAACCCTACACCTAAAGGAGCTGGAGAAAGAACAAGAAAGAAACCCTAAGCCCAGCAGGAGAAGAGAAATCATAAAGATCAGAGCAGAAATCAATGAAATAGAAACCAAAAAAACAATAGAACAAATCAACGAAACTAGGAGCTGGTTCTTTGAAAGAATTAATAAAATTGATAAACCCCTGGCCCAACTTATCAAAAAGAAAAGAGAAAGGACCCAAATAAATAAAATCATGAATGAAAGAGGAGAGATCACAACTAACACCAAAGAAATACAAACTATTATAAGAACATACTATGAGCAACTCTATGCCAATAAATTTGACAATCTGGAAGAAAAAGATGCATTCCTAGAAACATATAAACTACCACAACAGAACCAGGAAGAAATAGAAAGCCTGAACAGACCCATAACCAGTAAGGAGATTGAAACAGTCATTAAAAATCTCCAAACAAACAAAAGCCCAGGGCCAGACGGCTTCCCGGGGGAATTCTACCAAACATTTAAAGAAGAACTAATTCCTATTCTCCTGAAACTGTTCCAAAAAATAGAAATGGAAGGAAAACTTCCAAACTCATTTTCTGAGGCCAGCATCACCTTGATCCCAAAACCAGACAAGGATCCCATCAAAAAAGAGAGCTATAGACCAATATCCTTGATGAACACAGATGCGAAAATACTCAACAAAATACTAGCCAATAGGATTCAACAGTACATTAAAAGGATTATTCACCACGACCAAGTGGGATTTATTACAGGGCTGCAAGGTTAGTTCAACATCCACAAATCAGTCAATGTGATACAACACATCAATAAAAGAAAGAACAAGAACCATATGATACTCTCAATAGATGCTGAAAAAGCATTTGACAAAGTACAGCATCCCTTCCTGATCAAAACTCTTCAAAGTGTAGGGATAGAGGGCACATACCTCAATATCATCAAAGCATCTGTGAAAAACCCACCGCAAATATCATTCTCAAAGGAGAAAAACTGAAAGCTTTTCCGCTAAGGTCAGGAACATGGCAGGGGTGTCCATTATCACCACTGCTATTCAACATAGTACTAGAGGTCCTAGCCTCAGCCATCAGACAACAAAAGGAAATTAAAGGCATCCAAATCGGCAAAGAAGAAGTCAAATTATCACTCTTCGCAGATGATATGATACTATATGTGGAAAACCCAAAAGACTCCACTCCAAAACTGCTAGAACTTATACAGGAATTCAGTAAAGTGTCAGGATATAAAATCAATGCACAGAAATCAGTTGCATTTCTCTACACCAACAGCAAGACAGAAGAAAGAGAAATTAAGGAGTCAATCCCATTTACAATTGCACCCAAAACCATAAGATACCTAGGAATAAACCTAACCAAAGAGGCACAGAATCTATACTCAGAAAACTATAAAGTACTCATGAAAGAAATTGAGGAAGACACAAAGAAATGGAAAAATGTTCCATGCTCCTGGATTGGAAGAATAAATATTGTGAAAATGTCTATGCTACCTAAAGCAATCTACACATTTAATGCAATTCCTATCAAAGTACCATCCATCTTTTTCAAAGAAATGGGACAAATAATTCTAAAATTTATATGGAACCAGAAAAGACCTCGAATAGCCAAAGGGATATTGAAAAAGAAAGCCAACGTTGGTGGCATCACAATTCCGGACTTCAAGCTCTATTACAAAGCTGTCATCATCAAGACAGCATGGTACTGGCACAAAAACAGACACATAGATCAATGGAACAGAATAGAGAGCCCAGAAATAGACCCTCAAGTCTACAGTCAACTAATCTTCGACAAAGCAGGAAAGAATGTCCAATGGAAAAAAGACAGCCTCTTCAATAAATGGTGCTGGGAAAATTGGACAGCCACATGCAGAAAAATGAAATTGGACCATTTCCTTACACCACACACAAAAATAGACTCAAAATGGATGAAGGACCTCAATGTGCGAAAGGAATCCATCAAAATCCTTGAGGAGAACACAGGCAGCAACCTCTTCGACCTCAGCCGCAGCAACATCTTCCTAGGAACAATGCCAAAGGCAAGGGAAGCAAGGGCAAAAATGAACTATTGGGATTTCATCAAGATCAAAAGCTTTTTCACAGCAAAGGAAACAGTTAACAAAATCAAAAGACAACTGACAGACTGGGAGAAGATATTTGCAAACGACATATCAGATAAAGGACTAGTGTCCAAAATCTATAAAGAACTTCACAAACTCAACACCCAAAGAACAAATAATCCAATCAAGAAATGGGCAGAGGACATGAACAGACATTTCTGCAAAGAAGACATCCAGATGGCCAACAGACACATGAAAAAGTGCTCCATATCACTCGGCATCAGGGAAATACAAATCAAAACCACAATGAGATATCACCTCACACCAGTCAGAATGGCTAAAATCTACAAGTCAGGAAATGACAGATGCTGGCGAGGATGCGGAGAAAGGGGAACCCTCCTACACTGTTGGTGGGAATGCAAGCTGGTGCAGCCACTCTGGAAAACAGCATGGAGGTTCCTCAAAATGTTGAAAATAGAACTGCCCTATGACCCAGCAATTGCACTATTGGGTATTTACCCTAAAGATACAAACGTAGTGATCCAAAGGGGCACGTGCACCCGAATGTTTATAGCAGCAATGTCCACAATAGCCAAATTATGGAAAGAACCTAGATGTCCATCAACAGATGAATGGATCAAGAAGATGTGGTATATATACACAATGGAATACTATGCAGCCATCAAAAGAAATGAAATCTTGCCATTTGCGACAACATGGATGGAACTAGAGCGTATCATGCTTAGCGAAATAAGTCAAGCAGAGAAAGACAACTATCATATGATCTCCCTGATATGAGGAAGTGGTGATGCAACATGGGCGCTAAGTGGGTAGGAGAAGAATAAATGAAACAAGATGGAATTGGGAGGGAGACAAACCATAAGTGACTCTTAATCTCACAAAACAAACTGAGGGTTGCTCGGGGGAGGAGGTTTGGGAGAAGGGGGTGGGATTATGGACATTGGGGAGGGTATGTGCTTTGGTGAGTGCTGTGAAGTGTGTAAACCTGGTGATTCACAGACCTGTACCCCTGGGGATAAAAATATATGTTTATAAAAAATAAAATTAAAAAAAAAAGAGGACTCTTGTTTTATAGTCAGTCATTATTAATAAAGCAAAATATTTGAGTGGTATCAAAAAAAGAAGTGAAGTAATAGAAAAGTATTTCTTTCCTACCACATTCTTGATGGGTAAATAGGGGCAGTCAACAATTTTGTTTGATAGATATGGGGAGGGCAAATAGGGCTGTGGATTGCCATCGCTGCTCTAGACCTGTGGCCTTGGTGCTGTCATTGAACTCTTCTTTGTGAAATAAAGGGTTTAAATTAGACTTTCTTGATCAAGATAAGCATTGAAGATTTATAGTAGAATGAAATATGGATAGATGGTTAAAAAAATAGAAGTGGCAAAGGTTGAAATTGAACTTGGATTTGTTTACCTAGCCCATCGTGCTGAAAACTAGTATAATGACTTTCAATGCTATTCCTAAGTTTAAGTTAGCCATGATCAAAGACAGAAAGAAAAATTTGTTGTTCACAGTCCATATTTTAAAATATCCCAGGTGCCCTCATTATTTACAAACTCTTTTCCCCATGACATAGTGTTCAGTTTCAATTTATTCTCTCAGGAATCTTTCAAAGGTGGTGTTGGAGTATCTTGTCCATTGATATAAGTAGTGAAGATATTGAAGTACAGTATCTTCAAGGTATTTCGAAGTTAGAGTCAAGTTAGAGTCGAAAGGTGATGGCCATGTTTCATCACTACAAACTTGAGTCATTTCTTTTTACACTTTTGTGGTTATTCAGACCAAAAAAAGCAGAGGACCTCTACATCTTAGATCGGGTGCTCTCTCTGTATTCATGGTTATCCTCAGATATACAACCTTTAATGTGCAGTTGTTGAGGTGGAAGCCTGTTCCATCTGTACTGTACTCTTCCAGCCTATATTTCAGAGGAGTTGTACACGTTTTTCTGGAAAGATGTCATTATAGAGTAAAAAGAAGAGAAAACACAAATGAAAGGCAACAATAACACCAATAAACTTTTTCCAGGGAACTTTAGAAGTCCAAATACAATCTGGAGAGCAATAATTATTCTGACAGAGTCTCTAAACTTCTATATTTCTTTGCTGTTGTTAGAAGAAAGTATATTTAGTGTTATTAATGATATGTCATGTTAATGCAACATTATGCTCTTTTCCAGAATTATGTTCTATCAAAGAATCTATTTTAATGTCAATTTCCTCTTTTTAAAATATAACTTTCTTCATTTATAGATAAACTAACTTTTTTTGAAAGATTTATTTATTTGAGAGAGAGAGAGAAAGAGGAAGCAGAGGGGAGGGGCAGAAAGAGAAGGAGAGAGAAACTCAAGCAGACTCCACACTCAGCGTGGAGCCCAACACCAGGTTCGATTTAGGAACTGAGATCAGACCTGAGCCTAAACCAAGAGTCAGATGCTCAACTGTCTATGACACCCAGGCACCCTGTCATCTAACTTTTTAAATCTTTCCTTCTAAAATGTTGCATTTGTTGTTCTGCCTCTTAGAACACTCTTTCCAGATTGTCCTGGAGTTAATGACCATTCAGGCCTTTGTCGTCTGCTAATATTTAGCAATTTCTCTCATATTTCTCTGATTTTTTACTTCATAGTATTAAAATGACTCAAAGATCATTATGTTAATTAATTTTCAGAATCATTTTAAGCCTGAAGGTTTTTTTTTTTTCAGTTTCAACTTTTTATTTAAATTCCAGTTAATTAACATACAATGTAATATTAGTCTCAGGAGTAGAATTTAGTGATTCATCATTTACATAAACCACCCAGGGTTCATCACAAGTGCTCTCCGTAATATCCATAAACCATCTAGCCCATTCCCTGCCCACCTGCCCTCCAGCAACCTAGTTTGTTCTCTGTAGCTAAGGACTTTGTTTTATGGTTTTCTTCTCTCCTCCCACCCCCCCTGTTCTTTTTGTTTCTTAAGTTCCACATATGTTAATTTATATTGATAATATATTATCTGTATTACCATACAAAGTCCCTTGTGTAACTCTAGTAGCTAGTACATGGTGATATTTGTTATATATTTCTGAATAAATGTTGGATGAAACCCACCCCTTAATATACTTTCTATAGGTTGTTCATAACGTCCATGTTGTCATCAGTAGATTTACATATTAAAATGGAAAAATTTGTCATTTTCTGGAAAAGTCAATAAAAATACTTGATTCAGTGTTTTATAGAAATGTGTTTTAAAGCTCTGTAAGGGATGGGATAGCTCAGGTAAGTGGAGTCAGGTATTAGGAAAATAGTAATGTTTACTAGGGTGAGCCAGGTACGAAGTCCAAAATGGCTGCTGATATCCAGAAAGATATAACAGATAACTTGGTGATTCATACCAGCAATTGATGTGTTATTTTAATAAGAAGGAACAAGTAAATGTCCCAGAAGGCAAAAACGCACAACAAAGACAAAAACAGCTTATGAGTAGAAGATATACACAGTGCCGGGAACATTTAATTCTAGGAAGAAATGGGGCACAGAGTGGGCCCCAGGCTACAGATGGGGTTTCAGGGCAGGACTGGTAAGTGGGGACCCTGTGTTCCAGGTCTGCTTCCTGGTATTAGGAGATGACATGTTGATTTTTACTTTATTTTTTAAGCCTGGCCAGTATTGAAGAGATCTCCTTACATGTGCTAAGAACACAGTTGATCCAAGAATATGATGAAACTCAATATGAAGGCAAAAGGAAAAGAAAATTACTAAATAATGGCAAAGGAGGGACTATCTGAGTGTCTCAGTTGGTTGAGCATCTGACTCTTGATTTCAGCTCAGGTCATGATTTCAAGGTTGTAAAGTTGAGCCTGGCTTCGGGCTTTGCACTGAGCATGGAGCCTGTTTGAGACTTTTTTCTTGCCCTCCCCTCTCCACTCTCTCCCCTACTCTAAAGAGAAAAAAAAATTGTAAAGAACCAAGAGAACCAGACTATGCATTGCAATTTTTAAGAAAGATAGTAAATGATTTTGTACGGAGATAATTTTTAGAATCTGTGTTTAGATTATTTCTCTTGATGAACATACCTTAAGAACCACAGTCAAGTTTAGTGGCAGCCTGCTCAATGAGAAGATAATTCAATTTAGGAAAAGTCCATCTTTTCAAATAACTATATATTAATATGGACAGGTATGGAATTTTTTTTCAGTAGCAAAATAAGAAGTCAAAGTTTGAAAAATAGATCTTTCCTAATAGATTGAAAAGAGGAAAAGTTCTCTTTTCAGGGCACATGAGTTAGATTAGAATATTATTGCTAAAGATATCTCATAGTCATTCCTGCATGTTCACAAATATTATTTGAATCCCTATTTGAGTTTACAGATCATCACTGGCATACTTTTTTTGTTTTGCTTTGTTTTACTCTTTCTTTTTTTTTTAGAGAGAGAGAGGGGGTGGGTAGCAGAAGAGGGAGAGGGAGAGAAAGAATCTTAAGGAAGCTCTACACCCAGTGAGCCCGATGTGGGGCTCCATCTCACAATCCCCAGATCATGACCTGAGCTGAAATCAAGAGTTGGTTGCTTAACAGACTGAGCCACACAGGCACCCCATCACTGGCATACTTCAAATCAAACTGATTCCTGAAGGAGATGGAATAATTCTATAAACAGCATTTTTATAATGGTAATAAAAGCAGTAAACTTCGTATGATAGAAATATCTAAGAGTATTACAATATTATTGAAAGATTTAGCAAGGACAACCAGTTTATTCCACAAAATATTTTTATTTGGAAGGCAGGTCTCTTTAAGTGTCTTACTCCAGTCCCACAGATTTCAGTTCATTGACAAACCACCTTCTAAAAAGGAAGGAGGAACTAAAACCACATGCTCCTTCAATCATCATGAGAGTTGAATCACTCTGATTTAATTACACCACTGAAAAAGGCAGAAAATTATAGAGCAATTAAGGGTGTATAACATGAATCAGATTACAGAATAGACTTCAATCTGTGGATTTCAGGATGAAATTTTTCAAGGATCAATGAATGAACTTCAGTGGTTTCCCTAATAACTCTCAGTGAATTTATGCTAGAGTATATAATCAGAAAGATTTGAGAAAGCAGTTTTTATTGCTGACATTTCTGCTAGGTTACCTTCACCATCTGACTGAAATCCACCCAGATGGTATCCTCTCTTGAGTGTTGAGGTGCTACAATAAAAGACAATCCTGACAATAGTAATTAGATCTTTTTTATTGATAAAAAGCTTTTAATCTGTAGGTTAGTTTGGAGCCAGCTTTTTTTTTTTTCTTTTAGTGTAAAAAGCATTTTCTTTCTAGGTTTCTCACTGAGATAAATAGTTCTAAACTTGATTTTTAAAATGCTCTGTGGTTGTTTCAAAGTCAGTTGAAGGATGCAGGTCAATTTTCTTCAGGTTCATTTTTCTTTTCCTCATTTGAAGTGTATGCTGATTTCACTCACAAGGATTTACTGTAGGGTAAACTCAATAAAATTTACCAGAGTGAACTGGACTGTAGGATCTAATCCAAAAGAGGAAATTAGGATCAAGAGAAGTATTGATAATTTAATGAAAACTGCTTTAATTGTAAAGATTTAAATGAATAGAATCAACATTTCTCTGAGACTAGTTGCCTTTATCCAATTTCCTACTGCTATTATATCAGAGAATCTTATTCTCATTGTATTTAAATAACTACTAGGTTAATTTATATATTACGAAGGTGGTACAGTGATTATTTTTGCATAATAAATGGACATTTCTCCTTTACCATTTTATAATTATTCATTCTAATCATGGTACTTGAACTCTTAAAAAAAATTACTAATTAAAATTTTCTTACCTAGCATTTGGTAGACCCCAAAAGATAGATAGATGCTGATAGTGTATTTGTAAGTTTAGAAATATCATAATAAAACTATAAATTAATCCTTTGTGAGTTCACCCCCTGACTTAGGAATTAGGATATTTGGGGGGCACCTGGGAAGCTCAATTGGTTAAGGGTCTGACTCTTGTTTTTGGCTCAGGTCATGATCTCATGGGTGATGGGATTGAGCCCTGAGTGGCCTGCATGCTCAGTGGGGAGTTTGCTTGAAGATTCTCTCCCTCTACCCCACCCTCCATTCTCTGTCATTGTTTTCTCTCTGTGTCTCTCTCAAATAAAGAAATCTTGGGGGAAAAAAAAAACAAGCAGAATATTTTCAGTAATAAGAGATTGTTTATATGCTTTTCCATGAATCCTTCTCCTGTGCAATTTATGTGTACATTCCATAATTTTTTATTTGATATTAAGTTTTTAGATTCATCCATGTTATTAAATTGAAATAGTTTCATTATTGTGTGTCTGAGTTTCATACACATCATTTCACTGAACTCTCACAATGGATCCATGAGGTACATACTTTTATTCCCAGATTAGAATTTAAGTAATCAAAGCTAAGAAAATTGAAGGCAATATCTCAAGGTCACATCTCAGGAAGGTGACAGGCTTACCTGTGGTTGGTAGCTGCACCTCTCTGACTCCTAACCCTATACTGTCTAAGATAGCATAATTCATAATTTCAAAGCAGAAAGAGTTCAAGGCCAAATTGTTTTTGAGGTTGTGGTATCTCCATTTGACACATGAGCAAAGTACAGATATTTCCCAAAAGTTGCCTATCGTGAGAGGTAGAATATTGGCCCTACCAAGATGTCTACATCCTAATTCACAGAACCTGTGAAAATGTTATGTTACATGGTAAAGGAGAATTATGATTGCAAATGGAATTAAGGTGCTAATCAGCTAACATAAAATCAGGAGATTATCCTGGATTATGTAGGTGAGCTTGATATAATAACAGAAATTCTTTAAATGTAGAAGAGGGAAGCAGAAAAGCAAATGAATATACCAGTTTGAATATTAGATTTTCAGTGTGATAAAAACATTTTGGGGGGCGCCTGGGTGGCTCAGTAGGTTGGAGCCTCTGCCTTTGGCTCGGGTCATGATCCCAGGGTCCTGGGATCGAGCCCTGTGTCGGGCTCTTTGCTCAACGGGGAGCCTGCTTCCCCCTCTCTCTCTCTGCCTGCCTACTTGTGATCCCTGTCTGTTAAATAAATAAATAAAATGTTTAAAAAAATTTATGACTGCTGGCATATTGGACTTTCCAAATATCAAACTTGAAACTTGTAAATTTATAACTAATATTTTTGTTGATGTAATACATATAGTTCAAATTCTAAATATATTTAAATAGATTTTAATATAACAGTGTAGGAGTCCATTTAACATAACTGATCTCCAATTATATGCTTTCTATCATTGAATGCGACCTGTATTGTCATTTTCAATGGTTATTTTCCACACATATTTTATGTCTATATAACCAAATGTGCATATACATACATGTATACCTCCTTTTCTTTCACACCACCCATCATACTATATACACAATTGCACAGCTTGACAATTTTACTTAACAATATGTATTGAAAATAACTTTATTTCATTTTGTGCAAAACTTTCTTATATAATTTTAAATAGCTACATAAAACTTTATTGCATTAAGTACCACAATTTGTTTAATCATTCTGCTATTGATAGACATTTTGGTTGTTTGGGGGGGGTTCTTATTTCTCATCCCTCAATAATGTAAAAGAAAGTCTGTTTTACCTAAACTCTTTCAATACAATATGTTGTCAGGCTTTGTAGTCTTCACCAATGTTGAGGGAGAAAAAAGTGGTATCAGTATAATTTTAATTTATATTTATTTTATTATGATTAAGAATAAACATTTCTCATCTTTTAAGATTCCTTTGCATTTCCTTCCCTGAGCAATCTCATTATAGCATGTGCTCTTTCTTCTATTATTATTGATTTTTCTCTTATTGATATTTAGAAACTCTTTATATATTAGAAAAAAGACTGTGAAATGAGTGTCATGTTTGATCTTTGTATAAATTTCATTATATGTTTGGTCTTTGTATAAATTTCATTATGTAGCTGAACTTACTGATATTTTATCTTAATGATAAAATAGATGGTTCCATTCTTATATCCAAATTTTTCTGGCTCCTGAAATTAATTCTAATGTGAAGAGTAAAGAGTATACCTGTTATTATTTTTTTAAACATATGACTACCAAGGTTTCCCCACATTTATTTTTCCACTGATTTTAAATGTCATTTTTAGCAACTCTAAATTATGAATGTATTTTTGTTATATTGTATATTATATTATATATGGCTTTTCTTATCCACCCAATACCACATAGTGTACATTGTTAGGATATTCCAGCAGAAAGCAAACAAAATCTGATTACTAAAGTGAGGGGCCGGTGATTCCTATGGATATTATATATATGGGGACTTTTTAAAATAAGGGAAGGGAAGTCTTTCTTCCATTTTTTGGGGGGAGGTAATGCAAGGGTTTATGAGATAAGAAACTAGAATAGAATGGAGCAGTTGTTAGCTGTAGGTTTTTGTAAATATTTTTTATCAAGTTGTGGAAGTTTCCCTCTATTACTAGTTTGTTGAGAGTTTTTATCATGGATAGTTTTTGAATTTTGCGGAATGCTTTTTCTGAATCTATTTATATGATCATGTTGTTTTCTTCTTTTTACCCGTTGATATGATGGATTACGTTGATTGATTTTTAAATGTCAAACCAATATTGCATACTTGGGATAAATTCCATTTGTTTATGATGTATAATTCTTTTTATACACTATCGGATTTGATTTGCTAACATTTTGTTGAGGATTTTTACACCTATGTTCATAAGATATATTGGTTTCAAGTTTTTCTTTTCTTTTCTTTTCTTTTTAAGATTTTACTTATTTATTTGACAGATACCACAAGTAGGCAGAGAGGCCACAGAGAGAGGAGGAAGCAGGCTCCCTGCTGAGCAGAGAGCCAGATGCAGGCTTAATCCCAGGACCCTGGGATCATGACCTAAACTAAAGGCAGAGGCCTTAACCCACTGAGCCACCCAGGCATCCCTCAAGTTTTTATTATTATGTCTTTTTCTGGTTTTGACACTAGAGTAATACAGGCTTTATAGAATGAGTTAGGAAGGATTCCCTCTCTCTCTGTCCTCTGAAAGAGACTGTAGATAACTGGTATAACTTTTTCATTAAATATATGGTAGATTCATCAGTGAACACATCTGGGCCTAGCGCATTCTGTTATGGAAGGTTATTAATTATTGATTTAATTTTAATTTTAATTTAAAGTGAGATTCTTATAGACATATATTGACATAGATTAATATCTAAAATATGAGTTGCTTTTTTTCTATTTCTTATCCTTCTTTTTGGGTCTTATTTAGTCTTCCACTGTTGTGCCTTTTTTTGTTTTAATTGAGCATTTTTTATGGTTGCATTTTTGCTCCTTTCTTAATATATCTTTTATCCTTTTTTTACCCTTTTTTAAATGGTTGTCCAAGAGTGAACTGGGTATTTAATGATTCCAAAGATTTATTGTTGTGTGTATGTCATATGAACAGAGTGGTTTTGTAACAAATTGCTTATTTTTTTAAAAAAACTGCAAATTGAAGTATGTAGGAGTAAAGTATTAAAGTTCTGAGATTTCCCTTAACATTTTAGTAAATACATTTTAATAACAATGGAGAAAAAGAAATCTTAATAATTTTTGAACATTTGATATGTGTTAGAGGTTTAATTATACTCCTTTAGCATTTTGACATGTTTGAAATTTCACTTTAAAAAATACTCTATAGTTTATAATTTTAAAAATCTTTCAGATTCAAGAGCACAATAGAAAGTAAGTCACAAATCTACAGATTATCTCCCCATCATAGATATCATGCATAATTTAACTTTTATATGTAAGAAAAATTTTAGGTAGAGATTGTTCTAGAAATACACTCAGTGCAATAGAATGAGTTAGTCTCAGAAGAGTTACTGGTCTGGACTCATTTTCTCCTGCTGCCCAGTACCTTTACATTAGACTATTACAGTCACTAGTGTTGCTTGAGGTTTGAGCTAGAAAACAAACACAGGAGTATGAACGACGCTTTTCAAGTTGATCTGAAATAATAAAAAAATTTGTCTTAAACTGTCATTTTTAGCTCAAGAATAAAGCAAGTGTTCTTTTATTGCTACAGATGAATGTCAGGGAAGGTTTAAATTTAAGTCAAAAGTTCTAAGAACTTAGCAAAAAAGTTAGAATCTCTTGTGCTTGTTGTAATCACCACTTTTAGATGTACTTTATTTTCATTTCTTTGAGGAAGCAGGAAATGAATTGAACAAAGATTTATGCCATTTAATGTCACAGTTGATTACCAATAGAAATTGGAAGAATACAATTTTTATGACTTTATGTAAAAGTAAGCCATAATTCAGAATGAAATGGAGATTGGCTAGACAGACAGATTTAATTTTTAAAAATATATGTTATCTTGCAAGAAATATTTATAGAAATTAAGAAAGTCAAATCTCTAAATTATTTAGTTTAAATAATTTATCTGACCTGGTAGTAGTCACATGTATTTTTTTTTTTAATTTACTTGACAGACAGAGATCACAATTAGGCAGAGAGGCAGGCAGAGAGAGAGGAAGGAAAGCAGACTCCCTGCTGAGCAGAGAGCCCAACGCGGGGCTTGATCCCAGAACCCTGGGATCATGACCTGAGCCGAAAGCAGAGGCTCAACCCACTGAGCCACCCAGGCGTCCCTACATGTATTTCTTAAATATGAGTTCATTAAGCCACCTCTTTTTGAAACATTTCAAATTTATATCTCTTATTTCTGGTACCATCAAATTATTTAAAAAATTGCATAAACTACTAAAATCTTAATGATGTAATCTAGTGAGTTAAGTAATTACTAATCTCACATTTTTAAAATTATATGATGTCTAATATGGCCGATATTACATGTTTAGTAAACTCCTACAATTTACACTCATTCGTTAATGTTGGATGTATGTAGACATATAGCTTTATCTTTCACAGAAAGATAGCCTTCCTGAGATGATTTTTCTCATCATGTTAAATAATAAGAATCTGGTTGTGAGAGACACAACCAAGAAAACGGTAATCATTAAATAAAAATTAATATATACCGTATCTTTTTTCCCCTTGCAACTCCAAACTATATGGAATTTTTCATAAATACACTTATCTACTCACTTATTTCATAAATAGCTTGGGCACTTTCTATGTCCCAGGTACAGTACTAGGTGCTAAGAGAACTCAATTTACTATCTCTCCACTGTGCTCAGAGTTTATACATTACTAGGAAGGACAATTATTGAATGATTTAACATTCTTTAAGCATATTGTACAATTCTATGGCTATATATTTGAACATGTTGCCCCTACTTTAAGTGCCCTTCCATATTTAGACCACCTAAAGAACTGCTCTTTATCCTTAAGGTCAGGTTGTATAGTGATTAGATGTCTACTTTTATTTTTTCTAAAGCTGTGAATTTCACTAATTTGGTAATGCTGTTACCTATATTTAGAAATGACACCTCCTAGTAAGCATATGCCACTTCTCTGAGAAGTTTTAAAATATAGTGTTCGTTGAATTTGAGTAACATAGGTGTCATCTGACAGTGCTTACTTACAATAAAAACAGTTCATTTTAATACTATATTCTTCATATGTTATTTCATCAGCATGTGTTTATTTGGAAAATGAAAAAGCTGCATGATTAAAATGTTCAGCTTCACATGATAGAGATACAGCTAAGATTTAGCTAAATGGAGATCTCTTTTTCTCAGTAATCAGGAAGCCTCTCATAAAGGAGAACAGAGCTGATACGGTACAATCAGTTTCCAAGGGTGGTTTTTGTCTTTGTTTTCCAGTATCCTTACTTGTTTGTTGCCTTATGCTTGGGAGATTGATTGCTGTATCTGTTTTTAAGAAGGAAGGAAGGAAGGAACAAAAGAGAATGAAAGGAGGGACGGAGGGAGGGAGGAAGTAAAAGACAAAAAAAAGTACCAAGTTTGATGCTTTTTGTAGATATCGACAGCGTTTTGGAAGTGCTGCCCAGTAGACTGAAGATTATATCTAATTGGTCTAATGGGTCCTTTATATGAATTTAGTAGCATGGGAATCTAGAAGATTGAATAATTTTTGCTGGGTGCATTATCATCCTAAAAAATATCAGAGTTCAATTGGGAAAAAAATGAGAATGGATATGTAGTATGCACCTTGAAGTATCTATCACACGTAGTCCTTCAAAATTAATACACTGGTTTTCAATTTTTCTTTGTGTATAAATTTTAAAATGGTTTTGGCGCATCCATGTACTTTCTTAATATATGTATTTCCCAATGTATATTTGATCTTTATATTGTGTTTGCCTCTAAACTGCCTTTGGCATTATTCATAAAATAAGTTCAATGCCTTGCCAAAAATAAAGACTCAATAACATTTATTGAAGTTAATTAAATATTTGAGTGACATTTTAAAAAACTCCAGAATGTCCAAAATATTTCACTGATGTAAATGTTAGCAAATGAGGTAGAACACTGAAACTAAAAATTCCCCAGTTTTACTGCTGAAGTTCCAAACATAGACTTTGCACATACAGACCAAAACATAAACTTCATGAAATGCAAAATCCTAAGAAAATGCATAGTTACCCAGAATAGTCACTTCTTTTCTCTGGAAGAAAATTGAACCCAAGAAGATAAAATGACTTCTCTTAGTCACACTTGTAGTCAATGGCAAATCAAATAGTAGAAACATTTGAGTCTAATTAAAAAAATATATATAAAGTATGTGTATATATATATACACACACACATATATATAAATATAAAAGAGGATATCATTTTCTTATCTAAAGTCCTTCATATTATGGATAGACATAGTATTCAAACAAATATTCAAATTTTTAATGTTTTATGCAAACAATTAACACTACATAAAAAACTAATGATGTACTGTATGGTGACTAATGTAACACAATAAAAATATTAAAAAGTATTTAATGTGGCACTCTTTCAATGTTTCAATTTTTTAAATAATAAATATAGGGGCGCCTGGGTGGCTCAGTGGGTTAAAGCCTCTGCCTTCGGCTCAGGTCATGATCCCAGGGTCCTGGGCTCAAGCCCAGAGTCAGGCTCTCTGCTCAGCAGGGAGCCTGCTTCCTCCTCTCTCTCTGCCTGCCTCTCTGTCTACTTGTGATCTTGATCTGTCAAATAAATAAACAAACAAACAAATAAATAAATAAAATCTTTAAAAAGAAATAAATAATAAATATATAAGGAACCTAATAAAATCAGGGAAAAAATAATTTTTATAAGTTAAAGAAATATTTTATTCTCTGTGAATACAAAGTAGATCAAAAGTAGATTTCTTTTCCTTTTTTAAAAAGATTTATTTATTTATTTGACAGAGAGAGACACAGTGAGAGAGGGGAACACAAGCAGGGGGAGTAGGAGAGGGAGAAGCAGGCATCCCTCCAAGAAGGTAGCCCCACAGGGCTCGATCTGAGGACCCTGGGATCATGACCAAAACTGAAGGCAGACACTTAATGACTGAGCCATCCAGGTACCCTCAAAAGTAGATTTCTAAAGATATAATATCTGTAGGACCTTAGGATAATCCAGTGTCTACTTTCCTTTTTAACCCTTTGTGGAAATTGTTGCTATAATTCAGCTGTCATGGAAAAAATACTACAATAACATTTTTGTTCTCTTCTCTAGAAATTATTGGTAAATATCATGCTCAAGAGATTTTTCTGTGCTGGCACATGTATCTTTATAATAAATGTATTTTAACACTTAAACTTTATATATAGGCTTGCAATTTAAGATGGAAGACTTAGCACAAGCATTTACATCCCATTATCTCTCAACCACACACCCAGTGCTCCATAGAAATAATAGAAAAAGAGCAGAGCAACAACAGCAAAGAGAAATGAAGGAGTCTTCCTAAGTAAGATGAGAGTTTTTAAATGTTTCTGAAGCTGGACTCTGAGAATGTGAATGGATGAAGCAGAGAGGAAGGAAGATGTCAGGATGTCATGAAGGCAGATTGTCTGAGCAAACCTAGAAAAGGCTCTGGGCTTCTCTTCAGCAGTTTATTGTAGGGCCGAGGTGTGAAGGAGTGCTAAAAATGGGAATTGATTGAAGTTTAATAAAGAAAATAGGTATATCTTTTCAGACACTATATAAGTGAAAAATACCATTCAGCTTAACCTTCAGCCCCAGGACTAAAAATGATAGAGGTAGTCTCTGAAGAACTGAGTAAACCTGTGGGGAGTTGCTGTTGTTTTCATCATTACAGCACTTGAAAAACCACAGCAAACCTAACTTACTGTAAATGGAAGAAAATGCCCCTCTCATATATCAAGTTAACAATCACTAAGCTCTATGGTAAATAGCCATGTATTATCCATTTAACAAAAGAGACTCAAAACAGCAACAGAAGAAAAATAGAACACAAGAGAAAATGTACAAAAAATGAAATCATGGAGAAATAAGAGATAAATTGGGGAACAGAAAAGAACTTAAAACCTATAATCGGTTTACAGAAGTTTTCAAAGCCATTGATTTATAGAAATGATATAATGATGTTACAAAAAATAAGGGGAAAGAGTATTCTTAGAGATTAAAAATTTAGTTGCAAATTGAAAAAAAATGTATACAGGTATCTGAATAGAATGGTAACATTCCTAGAATATACAGCAAAATGATAAAGATAGAGTAAACCTCACAGGAAAAAAATTTAAGAAATATAAATAATCAGTACAGGTAGGCCAATATTCAAGCAGTGAGTTTCAGACTGATAGAATAGGTAAAATGTATCGGACAAAGTTAACAAATGATGGAAGGAAAGTTCCTGCTGCTCAAAAACTAAACAAAAAAGGCAAAAACATAAGCCTTAAATTTAAGTGTTTACCCAGAATAGATGAAGATAAATTTTAAAATTGACACCTAGATATGCACTAGTAAAATTTCAAAGTAACAAGGGAAGACAAAAGTAAAAGAGACTTAAAGAGTTCCAGCCTGGGCAAGGTGGTATAGGCCTGTTTTTCCCTAAACTTCCTTGCTAAGCACAACTGCACAATCCCTATAAAAGGCACAAAAGACAACAAAGGGAGAACTCTGAAAGGCTGGTTTGGGACCTTCAAACTGGTAGGACAGTATACAGGCAGGAAATCTTGTATGCTCCTACTCAACAGAATACCACCCAGACCTGATATTTCCCTACCCTCTCCCTAGCCACAGAAGATTGCTCAGGTAAACTCACTCCTTTTCTTGATGGAATGAGTATTCTCATGATACCAACTGTAAGGGGGATAAGTTGGGAGTTCTACTGGAAATAAACAGCTAAGGGAGGTTCTCTCCTCTGTCAGGCTTGAACCTACCCTTCTCCACTGAAAGATATCAAGGAAGGCTGGCTGAGCCAACAAGAGAGAAATACTACATTAGTAGATCCACTGCTGACCATGAAGCTTCTTTGTCCCCTTGGGCCAGAAATTCTTCTCTCCTGCCCAGAGACTATGGGCAGATGTTGAGTGATGGCAGGCAATGTGAAGGGAAATGGAAGGAGGATCCCCTGTTACTCCCTACTGAAGAGATATCTGGAAGCTTGGTCTGGGGTAAACCCTTCTGTCCTCTTAGGCATCACCAGTAATGACTGGTGGATGCCCCAATGGCATCAGATAAATGAAGCAGTTTATTTTATTTTATTTTTTTTTTTTATAGATTTTTATTTATTTGACAGACAGAGATCACAAGTAGGCCGAGGGGAAGGCAGAGAGAGAGGAAGGTAAGCAGGCTCCCCGCCGAGCAGAGAGCCCGATGCGGGGCTCGATCGCAGGACCCTGGATCATGACCCGAGTCAAAGGCAGAGGCCCAACCCACTGAGCCACCCAGGCGCCCCGAAGCAGTTTAAAATAATACTGAAAAAGCTAGAAAATCAAATTGTCATAGCAACTACAACCCACAGAAATAGACTAAGCCTCAAGAGACACAGTTTTATTTCCATTCCAATTTGGATGCTTTTGAATTATTTTTTCTTACATGGTTTGTCTGGCTAGGACTTTTAGTACTACCGTGAACAGAAGCAGTGAGAGTGGACATCTTCGTCTTGTTACTGATCTTAAAGGAAAACCTGTTAGCTTTTCATCACTGAGTATGATGTTAGCTGTGCACTTGTCATGTAAGATCTTGATTATGTTGAGATACATTCCACCCAGTTTTCTGGGAGTTTTATCATGAAACAATGTTGAATTTGTCAAAAACTTTTCCTGCATTTATCGAGATAATCGTCTGATTTTTTTTCTTCATTCTGTTAATATGGTACATCATATTTATTGATTTGTGTATGTTGAATCATATTTGCATGCCAGGGATAAATTACATTTGATCATGATGCATGATCCTTTTTATGTGCTGTTGAATTCAGTTTGCTAGTATTTTGTTGAGGATTTTTGTATCTATGTTTATCAGGGATATTGACTTGTAATTTTTCTTATAGTGTCCTTTTTGGTGTCAGGGTGGTACTGACCTTATAAAATGAATTTGGAAATATCCTCTCCAGTTTCTGAAAGGTTTGAGAGAGATTATAAACAGAAGGAAGGAAATAAATACTGAGGAACAAAAATCAGTGACATGAAAAACATTAAAATGATAAAATCAATGGAACAAAGGCAGATTCTTTAAAGAGATCAGCGAAATTGACAGAACTCTTGCAAAACAAAGAAAATACGGGGGAAGATTACCAACATTAAGAATGTAGTGAGGGATATCTCTGGAGAACCTACAGTCATCAAAAGGATGATAAAAAATTAATGAAAACAACTTTAAATACATTGATTTGAAAACACAATGAATTGACCAATTCCTAAAAAAAACCCCACAAACTACCACAACTCCCCTAATAGTAATAGGATTATGGGTAATATGGATTACCCTGAAACTATGAACTAAATTAAATTCATAATTAAAAACTTTCTGGTGTGGGGTGCCTGGGTGGCTCAGTGGGTCATGCCTCTGCCTTTTGCTCAGGTTCCTGGGATCAAGCCCTGCATCAGTCTCTCCGATCAGCAGGGAGCCTGCTTCCCTTCCTCTCTCTCTCTGCCTGCTTCTCTGCCTACTTGTGATCTTGTCTGTCAAATAAATAAATAAAATCTTAAAACAAACAAACAAACAAAACTTTCTGGTGCGCCTGGCTGGCTCAGTTGGTTAAGTGACTCCCTTCGGCTCAGATCATGATCCCGGAGTCCTGGGATCGAGTCCCACAAGGGTCTCCCTGTTCAGCAGGGAGTTTGCTTCTCCCTCTGCCTCTCACCTTGCTCTTGTGATCTCTCTCACTCACTCTCTCCCTCAAATAAATAACTAAAATCTTTAAAACTAAATAAATAAAAATAAAATCTCTCTCTTTCCCTAGAATAACAGATCAGTTCCTCAAAAATCACAATCTACCTAGCCTCAAACAAGGTACATTAGACATCTGACTCACCCGTACCCAATAAAAAAATTGAATTTCTAATTTGAGTTTGGTATCACATGAACATTCTACCAAACTTTAAAAGAATTAATAGAATTTTAACACAATATCAAAACCAGACCAAGACAAAACATACACATGTACACCCACATGTACACAATCATAGTCCAGTATGTCTCATGAATTTAGATTTAAAAACCCTTAAGAAAATATTAACAAATATAATTCAATCATGTATAAAAATAATTAGGCAAAAGATGACTAAGTGATCTTTATTCCAGGTATGCAAGATTGGTTCAACACTTGAAAGTCAATCAGTATAATACATTAATAAGCTAAGGGGGAGAAATCGTATCATGTAGAGTAGACAAAATAATGCCTCCTTCACAAATATAGCTATGTCTTAATTCCCAAATTTATGAGTATATTAACTTATATGGAAAAGGGAGCTCTGAAGATATGATTAAATTAAGGATTTTGCTTTTGATTTTGTAGACCCAATGGAACCACCTGAATCTTTGTGAAATGGAGGCAGGAAGATTAGAGTTGGAGAATGAAGTGTGATAATGAAAGAAAGATAGGAAAAGCAGAGACACAGAGAAAGATTGAGAGAGAAGTTGAAGAAGAGATTCAGATATACTGTTCTGCTAATCCTGAATATAGAGAAAGAGGTCAGGAGCTAAGAAAAGTGAGAGGACTCTAGAAGCTGGAAATGCAAGGCAACATTTTTTTATTTTATTTTATTTTTTTTTAGTCTCTAGAATGAACACAGCCCTGTCAACAAATCAAATTGTTTAGGACCCCTGAATTTTAGAACTTTAAGATAATGAATGTTATGTTTTAAGCAAGCAAGTTTATGGATACTTTACAGCAGCAATTTTACAGGGGAATTAACTCAACTGGAAAGAAAAAAAGCATGTACAAATTTAACCTCTGTCATACTTAATGATGAAAGACTAAATGCTTTCCCCAAAGGTTGGGAACAAGGTAAGAATGTCCTCTCTTACCACTCTTACTCAATATAGTACTGGAATTTCTAGTGATAGAATACAAAACAGATTTAAATCAAGAAATAAATCTATCTCTATTTGTGATAGTCTACATGGAAAATGCAAAAGAGTCTACAAATAAGTCATAGCACCAAGAAATCAGTTTATTAAGGCTGAAGAAGACAGGATAAATACACAAATATCAATGTCATTTCTGTATATCCACAATGAATTTTTGGAAACAAATTAAAAACACTATGCCATTTATAACCACTCCAAAGTAAATTAAATACTTAGATATACACTTACGAAAACAAAGCATTACAAGATACATGTGCAGAAAATTATAAAATGCTGATGAGAGCAATCAAAGAAGACCTAAAGAATGTAGAGATAAGTAGTGTTCATGAATTGGAAGACTCAGCACAGTAGAGATGTCTGTTCTTCCGCACAGAGAGTAAATGTGAGAGTAAATCCAAATCTTCTCAAAATCTCAGCAAGATTTTTTGTAGATATGGACAATTTAATTCCTAAATTTATATAACTCATAGGCCCCAGAATAGCCAAACCATCTTGTGAAGAAGGAGAAAGTTGGAAAGATTACTCTATATAATAATAAAGTTTAATATATAGCAATAGTAATTAAGACAGTATATTATATTATATATTATATATATATAATTAATTAAGACAGTATTATTATTAAGACAGTAATTAAGACAGTATATATTACAGGGATGGTCACTTAGATCAGTGGAGCAGAAGTATATCCACATAATATACTCAATTCATTCTTTATAGAACTGGAAAACAATTTAATGGAGGAAAGAGATTTTTCAACAAATGGTCTTGGAGTAATTTGATCCAGCTCAATACTATTTGAACAAAAGAATAAACCTTGACTTAAAACCATATCTTATACAAAAAGCATATCAAAATGAAATGCAGAATCAATTATAAAATATAAAAATATAGACCTAAAATAATAGAATATTTTTGTGATCTTGGACTTAGCAAAGAGTTCTAAGATTTTATAATAATAGGATAATCCATAAAAGGAAAAATTAAGTAAAAAATTGGATCTGATCAAAACTAAAACAAGAATTGCTCTGTGAATGTCCATGTGAAGAAAATTAAAGGAAAAGCTACAGACTGGGAAGCTATATCTGCAAACTATATATCCAACAGACCACTAGTATCTAGAATATATTAAATCCTGAAACTCAACATAAAAAAAAAATCCAGTATGAAGATGGACAAAAGGAATGAACATGTTTATCATTGAAGACAAAAAATAGAAGACAAATAGCATGTTGAAAAAAGTTCTAAGTTCTAAGTTCATTTTGGTAATGGAAATTAAAGCCATGATGAGATATCATCTATTGAGATAAGTAAAGTAAGAAAATAATGATACCACCGAATGATGATGTGACTACTGGATTGCTCATACGTCACTGGTGGCAGTGCAAAATGGTACAACCAATATTGAACATAGTTTAATAGAATCTAAAAAAAAATAAACATTCTGCAAGTGACTGAGCACTTATATCCAGAGGCTTTTATCCCAGAGACATAAAAATTTGTGCTTACACAAAATATTTGTATGCAAATGCTAAAAGCAGCTTTATTTGCAATAGTAAAAAAAAAGGAGTTAGTCCAGATATCCTTGGCAAGTGAATGGTTAAACATAGTACTAAAAAGGAAAAACCTATTGATACATCCAAAATGTGTGAATTTTGGTGAATTATGCTTAACAAAAAAGTCAATCCCATAAGATTACATACTATATGATTCTATTTATATAACATTATGAAATGATAAAGTTTTATAGATGGAAGACAGATTAGTGGTGTCCAGAAATTGGGGACAGGAGGAATAGGAGGTAAGAGAAAGCTGTTTGTAGTTATAAAATCACAGTAGGAAGGATACTTGTAGCTTTGGGACTATTCATTGTCTTGACTGTGAGGGTGGAAGCAGGCACCTACATAGGTGATAAAATTGTATAGAATTAAATGCAAACACACACACACACACACACACACACACACACACACACACACAGGAGTATGAGCAAAACAGGAGAAATCTGAATATGATTGGTGGATTATATCAATGCCCTTATTCTGGTTGTGATATTATAGCATAGTTTTACAAAACATTACAGCTGTGGAAACTAAGTAAACGGTTTTTCTGCATTATTTCTTACAACCTCATATGGATCCATAATTATCTCAATAAAATAGTAACAGAAAATTCAGAACCCCTTAAAAAAACAATGGAACACAAGAATGCCACTCGAATCTCTTAGATTAAATGATTTTTTAATAATGTTACTTATTTAGTTATTCCCAGCTAAAGAATAATCACGTGTGAAGTCAAATGAATATATTTTCAGACATGCAAGAACATGCAGATTTTCTTTCTTGTAACTCTATTAGAAGATAGCTCACAATAAACCACAAGAAAAAAAATGCTATTAAAAAAAAAAAAGGACAATTGAGATTCCAGTAAATCCAAAAGATACTCACATGAAGAATTTTGGAACATGTCAAGAAAGCAGTTGGTCAAGATCAAAACTTCAGGCTACAGAAGGATGTTTCTGAGATAGTTAATGAACCTCATTCAATATGAAGTTTCAATATGATTTCATTCATTCAATATGATTTTAAGGATTGATTAAGAATTTACCTTGTGTTTTTTGGTGTCAGCATTGAGAAATTAATGCTTTTCACTAATTTCAGTAAAACAAAAAACTTGGCTTTCATTTGAAGTGAAGAAGAAGCATGTGGCATTGTTTTATAGAACTGAAGGGTATGGTAAGCAAATACATTTGACCCTTGAAGCTAGGGACATTTTATTTTTATTCTATGGAGAATTCATTCCAAATCAGTTTCTCATTATATAACTACCAACTTTCTGAAGTTTATTAGTCTTTGAAGTATTAAAGTCATCTCTAAGTTTAATTTTTAATCATTTTCCCTGTAAACTGTATAATTTTAGTAAATGTGAGACAAAAATAACGAAAGTGTTTATTTCTTTCAGAGTTCTAATTAAGATAACCTTTGATTATAGCTGAACTGAATTACTAAGACTTTTATTAAATGTATTTTTATTCACTATAATCATTAATATCTTTCAAACTGGGTTTGTAATATTTCAAACCCAGTAATAACTAATGGGTCAAAATGGTTATCTGTTGTTTCTACAAATGTATTTCCTTCTTAGACATGAATGGGAATTTGCAAGTCACATTAATTAGGTGTGATTGTTTATCTGGTTGACAATATGTTGGACATTTTAATAGGTTCAGAGCAATCTGTGAGCATCATGTAGTAGTCATATAATAAAAAAGCCATGCTGATATGAGGAAGGGAATTGTGGATGGTGGAAAATGAGCTATTAAAATAGAAAAACGCAGCTGGCAAAGAAGCAAATAGAAAACATTAAACTGACGAGCAATTTCTCAACCTTGGGAATAGGGTCAGGATGAAAAATGTTACTACAATGGAATCGTCCCCTATTACATTTGCAGTTTTCCTGTAATGAGTGAGAAATCCTTATCAAGGAAAAGCAATTACTGAAGAATGTACCTTCTGGGAAGCAAATTTATAAGGTGAACACACTTAACCTAGAGATTAAATCTTTAAAAAAAAAAAAAAAGATCACTAAGTTTCTCACAAAACACTAACATTTTATTGGTTGCCAGAAGTTGCTGACAGGTCGTTAATAACAATAGCAAGTGTTGAAAAGAGTGTCAAACTTCCTGTTAACCAGTCCATGTGGTTTTCAATTTTAAAAAGATTCATTTTATTGTGTGAAGGCATTACCAGATAAAACCAGTAGGTGGGTTTGTTTTGTCGAACCCCTACCCCACTTTGGCTTGAGAAAATGCACTGATATTTCTATTCAGCTCTGTACTAATGTACCAGACTCCTTCCTGAAACATTAATCAACCACAGCCAGAATGAAAATCAATATAACCCTGAAACATAGCTCCGGATACCAAAAATAAGTGTGAAAAAAAGACAGAGCATGCGGCATCTTTCTCAATGTTTTGGAGAATTGTGCTAGCTTTGCAAAGTGCAACTGTTCTTTTTTTCCCTCTGTAAACAGCTATGGATATGAATTTTATATGACATTTTCAATGCTAGGTGATGTATTCCCAAAACAATATTATTAAAGGCTGAGTCTCTGTCCTCTACTGGCTGTTATTTATGATTGTTGCTTTGTGGCAAACAAAACACCAAACACAAATAAATAGCTGTTCTGTGTATGGGCTTTTCCCCTCAGTGTAGAAAACAAAAGTATACATTTTGGTTTTTGCTCAGGAAAGGGGTTTATTCATGTAAAACAGAATTCCTTTCAAGAAAGGTGTGTACGGAAATAAAACTAAGCTAGGTAATAAATTCTGCTATATGAACTAATTGATTCAGCTGATAAAAAATAACACGGGGCATCACAGATGGAAAAGGATCCATTGCAATTAAAAAGGGAAGCCAAACCTGCTTTCTTCCTGTCTTCCTTCTCTGTCTCTCCATGTCTCTCTCTGTCTCCATCTCTGTCTCTGTCTCTCTCATTCACATACACACTAGACTGTTAATTACAAAAGAGTATGTGTGAAATCCCTGAGTATGTGAGGATTTTAGATGTTTCATTGGCAGTTCATTTCAGAGTTGTTTATTCATCCATATTTAGGTTCCTTTTTGAAATAAATATGTGGTGTCTATAAACAATGGCAGTCCTGGGTTTACCACATAGTACTTTTTTAAAAAAAGAAAAAAATACAAAAATAGTGATGATAGTTCCATATTTTGTAAAAATTTGAGATATGAAAACAACTTATATACCAATAAAATAGTAAGGATTTAATAATCAGGTTTTGTTCATAATTCTGGTAAAAACAATATGTAGGGAATAATGCCTTTTTAAAGATTTAATTGTACTGCGATTCGACTGTATTCACCATTCTCATTAAAATATAGACATGATACTGCGATTCGACTGTATTCACCATTCTCATTAAAATATAGACATGATACTGTAAGGACCGGAAATAAACCTCGCTGTGTGACTTGCATTATCGAGAGTGTTCTCGGTCTAATTGAGGGGTGGTCGACTCCGTACCCTAACAATACATCTGCATCCATAATTCTTGCCTTCTGCTTTTTGGGTGGTGTTTCTCATGCATTATCTCAGTTGCCTATCACACAAAAGTTTTAAGAGAATATATGTTGTTATCTACACTATTTTGCAGATGAGGAAACTGAGGTTCAAAAAATTAAAATGTGTGTACCAGACAAATAACATTTATCCCGATTATCCAGAGTTTATCCAGGGATGGTAATGAGGGAAGGGAAGGCTGGCTGAGGACTAAGCACGGGCTGACACCCTGCAACCTCCCTCCCACCCCACCCCACTCCTGGGTGGGACAGGTCTGACATTCTTCCAGAATCTCCCAACTATCTATCTTAATGTTAATACCTTGCTAAAGGGGAAAAACCACCTTAATTTGACAAGGAGCAAGGACTCTGGTATCTTGTAGATCCTCTTTAGCATATGAAAGTTCTTCTGAAACCTCCCTTTTCCTTACCTCCCCCAACCCCATTGTACAAAATCAGCCACCCCTTACAAACCTTTGACAGCAGTTCTTTCTGCCCATGGGTCCGGGTCCCGGGTTTAATAAAGCACCATTTTGCACCAAAGACATCTCAAGAATTCGGTCTTGGTCATCAGCTCTGGACTGCACCCCACTGAACCTCACTTATAGTCTAAAACTCAATTAACTATGCATGTGAAATGAGCACAATCAAGTGGGAGGAGTGATTCATCACTCATCCTTTCCCTGGCACTTGTAAGGACCTGTCTAGCCAGAGGCTTCCATTGAGGTTAAATAATAACCTTGTTGTTTAACCCTTAAACTGTCCCTGTTCCCCTTCCCCAGGGCATTTACTTAAAAACAAGTCCTGGAAACCAGCTCCAGGTAACAAAGCCCAGATATGAGGGTGGGTCAGGCCAGGTGGAGATATCCGATCAGTGAGGGGATGTATACTGTCTCCCCAGTTACCAAGGAGTATGGGCCCCACACTTTGGGCACCTTTTGGGCACCAATTCTGACCAAGGTGATAGGATGGTTCAAATGTCTACTAGGGTAAGCTATAATTCAATTGGTCACCTAGCATGACTGTGCAGCTTTCTCTGTGTGTTACAATCTCATTGGCCACCTGTGTGTGGCCAGGCCCGACCGCATGGCCTTTGCCCTTAAAAGCTAGTCTGTGAAAGAGAAAGGTCGCCCTCTCTGTAAGAGGCGTGGCCCTGGCCGCTTAGTTTGATTCTTGATGCTTGGTGGAAATAAAGCTTTGCTTGACCTTCGCTTTATATCAGTCTCACTCCTTTAATCACGGACCCATTTTGGGGGGGCAAAACAGCACTAACTTGCCCTTGGGTTCTACAACTGTGGCACATCAAACTGACCTCTGATCTACATTCTCTGTCCTCAGGATTTTATGCTTCTGTTCTATTTGAAAACAGACTGAGAGAAATGCCCCTCAATTTCTGTTTTTAGAAACTTATTCAGAAATAAGATTCTGGGCACATGGGAACGTTATATTTCCATGAGTCTAACTATTACTACTCTGTTAACATCTGCTAGGTAGCATTAAGTGGAAGCTCAGGCCGTTTAGCAACAGAAATTGCTGAAAGTGTTAAAAATTAGTTAAAAAGAAAAATAGTTAATTTGAATTACACTTCTCATCCTTATCATTTCCTTTTTTATTGCTAAAGAAGATAATTGCTCAGCAAGTAATCAAAGGAATTCTCAGGTGCCAAGGGCAGACATAAATCCCCAATAATGAATAATAAGGCACAGGCTGTATAAAAATGATATCAGAATACTTTTTATTGCTTTGTATGTTTTTGAAAATCCTCAGGAATAGAAGAGAGACAGGTGATTTCTAATCCTCGTAAGTATGACATTTTGATAACCAAATCCTGTTTTTAAAATAATAGGATGTGTTATATAAGTTTCACACATATTCTCTGGGTCCATTTTGAAAAAACAAGTAATCAAAACCAAAACCAAACAAAGAAAACTTCTAACTTTTCACTTCTAACTTTTCACAACTGAGTCATTATATTCAATAGTCCCATCCTGGAACGCTGATAGGTTAGGAGCCTTTCTTTTTGCAGGTGCTATCCACAAACCTGCTAACCAGGAGGAGGCCTTTTGTTTGTTTTCATGCTTGCAGCCTTGTTCTGGCCACAGCTATGCAAAGGGTGAGTGTTAGAGGTCTTCAGGAAATTTGCATTAAAATTACTTGCAGACTTCATCGTGCATTCATCTTTTTCTCCAATCCTAAGCATCCTGAGCCACTCTGGGGTTTTTAAGCTCTCTAGATGAGCTTTATATCAAAGAATCAATAATTGTCAATTTTCATGGAACCTAAGGATCACTCATGAATAACAAGAACTATGTGTTTATACCTACCTAATACTGAAAAAAAAAAAGGGGGGGTTAGTGTTTCATTCTCCAAACATCATATTATTCAATTCTCATGTGATTTATAGATTCAAAAAGTCACAAAATTTCCTTATTGGCTACTTAGTTTTATCCTGATTATGTATACCAGACCCTAATCTAAAAATTATATGTGTATAAAATACAGATGATTTATATAAATTAGTATATATAAAAACTTTAGAATCTATCCTGGCACATAACTAGCACCATGGTAGTATTTTTTAATAACATTTCCCTTAATTTTTACAGTGTGACATAGTTGTGCCATTTTATAGGTAAGGAATTGAGGTTCATAATTAACTTCCGTAAATTAATATAATTATCTCTTATGTGCTTTAAATTCGTATTTTTGATTACAGAACAGGTACTAATTTCAGTGAATTATTTTACCTCCTATTTAAGAAAAAAATAATTTCAGTCAGAGAACAATTTGGAAATAATTATTCCATGTAAATCTTTTTTTTTTTTCAGTAGAGAAACACCACATGGAGATTTAGTTGCTGGAAATTCAGTCCCACAGAACACATTACATGATTCTGAAAATATATGAAGATAAAAAAAGTTTAGAAACTTTATTTCAAAGATTTTCAACTAAAGCCTTGAATTCAACTCATATGGCTTCATTTTGAACTTTACTGATACTTGTATGAACTTCAACTCAAAAGAAGGTTTGATATATATTTTACTAGCCACCCAGAGATTAAAAGCAGCAGAAAAGATATAAAGGCTATTTGAAAAAAAAAAAAATCATTAATGTTGAATTTTCAATGATTGACATAAAGAACATGAGACGAATTTAAGAAACAAAATTTCATTAACATGTGGTACAAACATCACCTTCAAAATTAGAACTTGAGGCATGAAAACAAAACAAAAAGAAAAAGTGAAAGCAGTATCCTTTGCTTTTAAAGACTATAATATTTGTAACACATTTGAGTGTTGGGCCCCAAGAGGCTAAGATCGCGCCGGGTGGCCTTCTCTTCCGGATCGGGAACCCACACGGCCGACCACAAAGGCGCCAAAGTGGCGGTTTCGGTTTCCCATCAGTTTCGTTTCCCGCGAGTCTCCACCCCCTGCAGGGCGTGTCTCTCCCAACTCCCGCCGACACGGCACATCCCCATTGGCCCCCACTTTGCTGACCTCACTTCCCTTCCCTCACCCCATATAAGCCGCTGCCCTGCTCAATAAAGCGAGATCCTGCTTCGACAGACCTCCCGAGCCCGGTGTCTTCTGTGGGTGCGTTCTGGGTTCGCAACACTCGCCATCCCGCTCAGCCCCAAGGAGAGGCCTCCGGCTGGCCCGGGCGCCTCCTCCCCTCGGCGGGGAGCCCAACATTTGAGGAAGATCACTATGAATTCCCATTTCAAAAATCATACTAATAGAATTTAGCCTCATTTTACTTGGAGAGTTCATTATGTTCAGTCTATTTTTCTCCAACAATATTATGCCTGCAAATACACCCACCCTCTCATATAATCTCATATGAGCAGTCTCCCACCACAGGGAGAATATAGGAGGGTAGAATCAGGATTGTGCCTGTAAATGTAGCAAGATTCAATGGCTAGCCAGTGTCTGGGAAATGCAGCACCTGCTGTACATTTCCCCTTACGGTGCATTAGCCAGACGATGAGTGTTTAAAGAGCCACTTCCAGAGTGAATTAGAATGCTATTTAGCTTTTTACTTGTCATTATTTCTCAATATTATTGATAGCTAAAGTATAAAATAATGAAGAAAAGAGTCGAGTATCTGTTAGTGGCCAGTTTTACAATGGAGTGCAAAAGAATGTTGTAAAATCCTAGTACCTTAAAATGATGGGCAAATGACACATAAGGGCAGGAAGGGTATAAAGCATATTCCTGGTATAATGTATATTATTAAAATATGATGCATAAAGCTCAGTGTATTCCTTCACCTAAAATATAAATATATATAGTGTTTCTAGGAAAGGAGAGACAATGTTGGGAACTAGAATAAAAAATGATGTAGGAAAGACATTAGGGTTTGAATCTGAAGCCAAGAAAGAATTCTTGAGATATCTTCGGTGCAAAAAGGGGATTTTATTAAAGCACGGGGACAGGGCATGTGGGCAGGAGATGCAATGGGGTCAGGGGGAGCTACCCATTATATACTTTCAAGTTAGGAGGTGGTTAAGGATAGCTTAAGTCTCTGAGGAATATTGGAATCAAGGTTTCCAGGACCTTGAGGGGGCTAGCTATTGTTGGGAAAACATCATTTATTACTATCTAATAAAACCTTGGTCTTAAAACCCTTCAGATGTGTATCAGTGAGCCATATGCTTAGGGGATGATTAGCAAAATGTATCTTGGGGGGAGGGGTTAGAGATAAAGAAAGTTTCCAAAGGAATTTTTAGAAGTTAAAGTAGGCTTACAGGATACTGATGGGGGTGGGGCCTTGGGCTAGGATTGCCTTTTGCCCTTAGCAAAGTATTAACATTGAGGCAGTTGAGTCTCTAGAGGAATGTCACTCTGCCTGTTTCAAGGACTTCTCAGTGGGCTCCAGGTAGTAGGGAAGTTTAATAATTTTTATTCTGCCTTTGTTTCCCACATTAAAAAAAAAAAATTCTTGCAGTTCACCTATATTTATAAACTTATTATGAAAAGTGGGAATTTTATAGTTATTTGTCTTTCATAATCAAAATTATTTATTGTGTACCTATTATGTGTCAGGTATTAGAAGTACTAAGGATACTGGGTTGCTATGAGTCTGTTCTTATTCACAGATTCATTCATTCATTATTTCGTTATTTCTTTCACCAAATATTTATTATATCTCATCCTCTAGGAAGAAAGGTGCTGGGCCTTAATCCTTGCCCTTATAGAGTTTGGATGAATATAAATCATTGCGCTAAATTCCGTGTCAGATTCAAATATGGACAGCTCTGGCTCTGAATGTACTAAGGAAAGCCCAGTAGAGAAGAATAGAAAGTGCCTTTCATTTCTCTTATGGTGTAGGGAGTCTTAACAGGTAAAGCTTCTCAGAAGTGATGTTTGAGAACCTCATCTTAAAGAAAAAAAAAATAGTTTTATTCATGGAGAAAAGGGTTAGGGAAAGTCCCAGACTAAAGTAACTATTTAAATAGTTGTTCCACCACTCGTTAGTTTAAACCTAAATTCAAAACAGACCTAGATATCCAGATGTCTGCTGAGCGTCTTCATTGTAACGACCAACAGGTAACAAAGTAGATCGAATGGATTCATTATCTTTACCTTTTCCCATTTACCCATCCTTCTCTTCTATCTCCTTGTCTGTCACACTTCAGCCTTGATTCTTCATCCTCTCTTATTTCTAGGTAATCAGCTAGATGCTAAGCCTCATGGAAGGTACCTTATAAATTGCAATTCAGTCTGTCCCGTTCTCTTCATTCCATTACCAATTAATACAGGTCCTCTTCATTACTCACCTGGATTATTACAACTAATCTCTGTGCTTGAGGTTCCTTCTTCTTATATTCATTCTTTTCACGGACCAGCATGCTCTTTCTTAACTAAAGCACACATTATTTCATGTCCCTTCTGCTTTAAATGCTTCAGTGATTTCTTAGTGCTTTAGAATTAAATCTATATTACCAATGTGGGCTAACAGGCCATTGAGATCTGGTTCCTGTCTACCTCTGCTCTTTTATGTCCAGTAATTTTTCTCACTTATATCCTTCTTTCCAATCACAGTGACCCATTTATAATTCAGAATATATGAATTTAGTTTTATGATTCTGTGCTTTTGAACCCAGTAGTCTATTGATTTATTCAAATGAATATTTATTTAAATAAATTTTGAAGTGATCATCTCTTATTTTTGCCTAGTTTTAATTTTTAGTCCACTTTTTGTGCAACAGGGACCAGAATAACTCTCTTACCTCATTGGAGGAATGTGAACATAACCAAAAGAAGGTCAATTAGGTTTTCTCTTGGGGGATTTGAATCTTGAATGAAGAGAAACAGGAGTAAAAGACAATTAGAGAAGAACATATCTAAGGGATAGTTCATAGGTTCTTGTGAGATGATAATACTTATCCAATGTCCCGTTTAAAATGATAGTATTTATAAAATTTTTTTTTGCATCTGTAGAAATGATCATATTTTTTTCTCCTTCATTCTGCTAGACTGGTAAATGGTAGTAAATTTTAAACCAACCTTGCATTCTTGGAATAAACTCAACTTTATCCAAATTAAAATGTTCTTGCATCTCTCCATTATCCTCTGTGTTACAGTTACTGTTGCTGTATAACAAATTGTCTCCAAATGTAATGACTTAAAACAACAATCATATTATGTTCAATAATTCTGAGGTTCATGAATTTAGAAAGGGTAGAGTGGAGACCAGCTTGACACTGTTATGGATGACCTGGACTCAGCTGCAAAGTTTCCCAGGCTGGGGGATAAAAGCATCTGAAAGTTCATCCATCTATATGTCTGGCACCTAGGTTTGGAGGCTAAAAACCAAGTACGCTGAGTGACTCATCCCTATGTGGCTTTTCTGTGAGGGACAGCCTTAGGTAGTGAGTACTGTGAGTGCATAAGTAAGCTGGAAACTGCATCACTTTTCCCAAAGTGGCCTAGAAGTCACACAGCATAATTTCTGTCACTTCTATTTTTTCCAAAAAAGTCATAAACCCACTGAAGTCTTACCAAAACAGCTCATGTTTTGGTCTCATCATGGTAACTATTTTTCTATTTTTTAGAAGCTGTATATCTAGTCTATGAGAGAATTAAAAGCCTAATCTTGTGACAGAATGGCAAACACTTGTAGGTGGTATAAAGAAAAAAAAAAAAAAAAAAACCGAAAGGAGCTGTGGAGTTTATAACTCAGGGACCTCATTTAGTTAAGAGATTCATGAGGACTTGTTTAAGGAAGTGACGATTAGGCTTAGACACTGGGTGATTCCTGAAATGATCTCTTTATCCCATCAACCTTTATTCCCAAAGAAAACTGCAGTTATCTGACAACAAATAACTCTATGGATATGAGCCAATTTTCAGATAATTCCTTTTCAAATGAGACTAGTAATTCACTCATCATTGTTTATTAGAAAATGATTTAGCACATACCTATATTGTAATACAATATAATCAAATGCTCTCTAAAACCTTCAAGAGAGCCTCTGTCAACATAACCAAATTAGTTGAAAATTTTTGTGCTTTTTTGCTGCTTTAACAATCAGTTGTGTACTAGTTCACCATTCCCAAAGGAGACCAAAGAGAATTGCCCCTGTCCTTTAAAGATTACTCCTGATTCTTGTAGAACACTTAGGAATAGATTATAGAGTATACAAGACACACTGAGACACCTAAGGTTTCTGTGAGGTGAGACTGATATTATAGAAACACCAAAGAACCTCTACCATTATCATTACTATCATCATCATTGCTAATATTGAGTGATTTCTATGTGCCATGCACCTTTATCATTTTATTTACTTTCTTTTGTTATTAAAAAAAATTTCCACCAAGAAAGAGGGTGTTTAAATTTTCCAAAGCCACTCGTCTTTGACACTTCAAAGATGAAGTTTCCAGTGAATGAATATTCCAAACAATTTGTGTTTTGTTTGATTTCGGTGGGTTTTTTTTTTGTTGTTGTTGTTGTTATTGTTGTTTTGTTTTTAAGGTTTTATTTACTCATTTGAAAAAGGGAGCATGAGCAGGGGGAAGGGTAGAGGAAAAGAGGACAGGACAAGTAGGATCCCCGACTTAGCAGAGAGCCCAGCACAAGACTTATTTCAAGGACCCTGAGCCGGAGTCATAGGCTTAACTGACTGAGCCACTCAGGCACTCCTTGTTTGGTTTTGTTTTTACATCAAATCCTGTATTTCTTGAAAGCATAAGTAACTTTTGAGGCTGGCCAGAATCCAATACTCATAAATACTATTCTTCATGACAACAAATTTAGGTTTAAGTCATAGTACATCATCCCTCATGACTGTGTATCTCTTTGACCTAAAATACATCCTGTTACTGGACTGAGCTGAAGGATTTTCAAATGAAAAAAATGACAGTTTTGTCAACATGTCATTGTGGCCTTCTACTTAGATTTTGTGCAATAAAAGGAAGTATGAAGGGTGGTGGAGCTTCCTATATAATTGATTCCTAAAACATTCAGAAGACTTCCAATTTCAACTCCAGCATGTAAACATTGTGAAAGTTACAACTTCTACATTTACTACAAGAAAAGGATGAAACTTAATAATATTCCTTGGACCCATCAAATATTTCCAGTTGGCAGGCAAACTACCAGTGTAACATGTATAACTGGAATACCAGCAGAAGGAAAAAGAATAGAGAAGAAAAAATATTTTAGAAAGGAATGGTTAGGGGCGCCTGGGTGGCTCAGTGGGTTAAGCCGTTGCCTTGGGCTCGGGTCATGATCTCTGGGTCCCGGGATCGAGTCCCGCATAGGGCTCTCTGCTCAGGAGGGAGCCTGTTTCCTCCTCTCTCTCTCTCTGCCTGCTGCCTGCCTCTCTGCCTGCTTGTGATCTCTGTCTGTCAAATAAATAAATAATATCTTTAAAAAAAAAAAAAAGAAAGAAAGGAATGGTTAAGGGGAGCCTTGGTGGCTCAGTGGATTGAGCCTCTGCTGCAGGCTCAGGTCATGGTCTCAGGGTCTTGGGATCGAGCCCCGCATCAGGCTCTCTGCTCAGCAGCGAGCCTGCTTCCTCCTCTCTCTGCCTGCCTCTCTGCCTACTTGTGATCTCTGTCTGTGTCAAATAAATAAAGAAAGTCTTTTTTTTTCTTTTTAAAGATTTTATGTATTTATTTAACCCACTGAGCCACCAAGGCATCCCCAATAAAAAAAAGTCTTTAAAAAAAAAAAGGAATTGTTAAGATTTGGGTTAGAAAGACAAATCTTAAGAAATTTAAAGGAAGAGAAAACATGCAAAATCTGTTCTTGGGCAACAGTGGAATTGAACTAGAAATTAATTATGTAAAAATAACTTAAAATTCCCCAAATATTTAGAGATTAAACTATGATTCTGAAGAACAGACAGGTCCTGTATTAAGAAGTATTCAGAGAAATTTTAAAATATTTTTAGCTATTTTAAAATGAAAGTGAAACTTACCAAATATGTGGTATGCTTGGAGGGAAATTTATAACATTGGATGCATGTTTTAGGAAAGAAAGATTTAAAATCAATACTCTAAGCTTTAGCCTTAGGAAACTTGAGAAAGAAGAGCAATTAATATCTAAAGCAAGTAGAAGACAAATAATAAAATTTAGAGTAGAAAGTAATTAACTTGAAAACAGGAAAACAATAGAAAAAAATCAATAAAATGAAAAACTGGTGGGATGCCTGGGTGGCCTGAAGGCAGCTCAGGTCATGATTCCAGGGTCCTGGGATTGAGTCCCACTTTGGGCTCTCTGCTCCGCTGGAGGCCCACTTCTCCTTCTCCCTCTGCCTGCTGTTCCCCCTGATTGTGCTCACTTTCTGTCAAATAAATAAGTAAAATTAAAAAAAAAAAAAAGGAAAGAGAAACTGGTTATTTGTAAAGGTCAGTAAGATTGATAAACCCCTAGCCATACTAACCTAGAAAAAAATCAATCAGAAACTACCAATATCTATATAAAGTAGGGGTCTTCATTACTAATCCAATAGACACTTATTTAATGGATAATGAAGGAATGCTATAAAACTGTATGCTCCCAGGGTCGCCTGGGTGGCTCAGTGGGTTAAGCCTCTGCCTTTGGCTCATGTCATGAGCTCAGGGTCCTGGGATTGAGTCCCACATTGGGCTCTCTGCTCAGCAGAGTGCCTGCTTCCCCCCTCTCTCTGCCTGCCTCTCTGCCTACTTCTGATCTCTCTCTCTGTCAAATAAATAAAGGCTTTAAAAAAACAACTGTATGCACCCAAATTTGATGTATTAGGTAAAGTGGACCATTTCTTTGAAAGATAAAAATTACCATAACCCACAGAGGAGAAATATATATTATATGTAGATTATAGATTATATATATCTATGTATATAGATACATACATATGTATTTATTTATCTGGTAAATAAATAGAATAAAAATTAATACACTTCAAATAAAAGCATCTATCTTAGTTTATCTACTGGTGAATTTCATATTTAAGAAATCTTGTTTGATGATGAGTTTTAGATACAAACAATACTGATTCTCCATGATCTCTTCCAGAAATTACAAAAAGAGTATCCAGGAAGACTAATATATGTAAGATAGAAATCCAGTAGTTTTGTCTATTTCTACTAACTTTGTCATAAGACCATTTCAAAATATATTCCCTATCTTGCCAACAATATAAAAACAAACAATCCAAAAACGAAATGGTCAGTCATAAGCAGTACAATCAGAGTTATTTTAGATTTATGTTTTACTGCTAGAAACACATGCAAAGGCTTAAATCAAATGAAATGTATTTCTTTTTCATATAAAAGTCAGGATATGGGCAATTCTGGACTGGTATTGATGGCTTTCCTCCATGGGTTCCCCAGGAAGACAGGCTTTTCTCCACTTAGTGTTTCAGCAACCCTATTGGGTAATATTATTCTAATGGTTGAATAGGGTAATTAGGGTTTGGAACACATTATTTATATTCAGGTAGCAGATTAGAAGTAAGAGCCTAGGAAAATGGAACAAAAATTAGAGTCCAGTGTCTTTAATGGAAAACTCCAGGAATTTGACATATAACATTTCCATTTATATCTGGGTTTGACCTAGTTGTAAATGAGGTTGGAGGATGTGGCCTTTATGAACAATTATATGCCCAGCTAAAAATTGTGGGAAAAGAAAAATAAATATTAGAAACATCTTTCTTCTGCACTACCTACAATCCATGGTGTGATAGCTTGGTTTCTCTGAATGTGTTTATAAATCACCACTACTTGCATCCAGTTACACACAGATTATGTCTCTAAAACAATATTGATTAGTAGAATATTATGCATTGACCAAAAATTTCTGTATTTGCATTCTCCAATAAAATAGCCAGTAGCCACATGGACTATTATTATGCACTTGAAATTTGGCTGTGTGAATGAAGAAATGGATTTTTTACTTGATTTGATTAAATTTAGACTTAAATAATAGCATGTTGCTAGTGGTGCCATATTGATAACAAAAACAAAACAAATGCTCCCATAGCTAGAAGCTTAAACTTGCTTCCCAGCCTCTGATGGACCATTTATAGATTTGTTTGTTAATTACCTGACAAAGGCAAGCTTTCCAACCTACAGGAAATTATGTGATAATATGATAAAGACGGCAAAACCTTAGAAATGCATGTTCTGTTTCTGTCTCCTATTTTTCCCATTATGATTTTAGTCTAGGCTTCCCTTGTAACATCTTGCTATCTTTTATGTTTTTTAACTTTAAATTAAGTAAGAAATTAGAAAAAAGTGTCTGGTATAACCCTTTTTATGAGTTTGTAGCATTGTCTAGGGTCATTTGAGTACTCTTGGATTCCAGTAGTTCCTGTGATTAGGGTATATGGTGCAAGGCTAGAAACAGTCTAAAAATTCTGGGAAGTGCATTATCATTCTTATTATAACAATGTGGAGGATCATAGATCTTTGAAGAATTCAAAGATTTTAGTCCTCCCTCATGACCATTTAACACATTCAACAGAAATTATACTGGTAACACTCTTTTTTTTACCTATGAATATGTATACAGGTGTCTTTATGTGTGTAAATATGCGTATCTGTATGAGAAGAGTGGAGTGATGAAAGAAGCATCAAGTCTTACATGTATAAACAGGACACGTAGGAGATTTCCTGGCTCATAAATGTATATGAAAGTCGAGGCTATTTCAAAGAGATTGAGAAGCAAAGAAAATAAAAGGAAAATTTAATTTCTCAGTGAATAAGGGAATTAAAAAATTTAAAACTATTGCCGTATTTGGTGGTGGAGGGAGGATAAAAACTCCACAGAGAAAAAGCAATTCATCCAAACTTGGCTGGTGTATATGTATTTTCTGCAGTGTACCTATGTGATTTTCATTTCTCCTTACTATACCTTCTTCCAAAACAATAATCCTATTTACCGCAGTTAGAAATTCGAGGTTTGTTCATCTTGTTTTTGTAGATCCAAAATTTAGCTCCTGCTAGGAGTGAATTATGTATACCTACATGTTGAGCTTCAGGCAGAACTCAAGAAAAAGCAATTGCTATTTCAATTTATTAAATGTATTGCAAGCAAATTTCTGACTTTGGCACATCTCTGTCAAGAAAATTAGAGTTTTAGAAGTGGAAACTTTCTAACTACCATACATTTACATGTAGCTTATTCTTATGTGGAAAGAGGAATGTGGTGGGGGAACCAGAATATGGTATTTAGATTTAGGTGGTAAGAGAAAACAAAAAAAGACTTTTTTTCTTTTATTTAATTTTGATTTTTCACAGTTTATATTAAGAGAATAATTTTTGGTTTGTGAGAGGAAAATCCTTTTACATTTTGGGTGAAAATTTTTATTATAAGTCTGATATCAATAGCTAACATATTTATATATCTAGAAATACAACTATAAGACTTTTTCTCTGTATGCATGGAAAATGATTTGGTGGGGGGGCCTGGCTGGCTGTTGGTTGAGTGTACAACTCTTGGTTTTGGCTCGTGTTTTGATCTCAGGGTCATGAGTTCAAACCCAGCATTGGGCTCCACACAGAGAATGGAGCCTACTTAAAGATAAAAAAATAAAAAGGAAAAAGATTCTGGGTTAGAGAAGAATTACATACATAAATTACCATGTATTCAAAGGTGTGAACTAATAAAGAAACCAAAGATTTATTAAAAAAGAAATCACTAAAAATGAAGATGATCAGTTATTTTCCTCACACACACACACACACACACACACACAAATATATATATATATATATACACACATGTGTGTATGCACATTTACATATATATGTATACACCTGTAAATATATACACATATGTTTTCATTGAAAATATATCTATCTATATATATCTATATCATCTTACTCAAGAAATTAGAGTGAGGAGATAGAACCTTAAGCTTCTCAGATGTTATAGTTTGCTTTGAGGAGTTGTCATTTGCTCTTAAATGGGGTGAGATAAATTTGTGTTTCAATGCCCTAGAACCAAGTTTGCCCTGGAGAATAATTATCACAGCTAGAAAAGAGCAGTTTGGAGAAGGCAAGAAAACCTCAAAGGTTTTCTCCAAGAAAGGGAAAACAATTCAGATCTTTCCCTAAAAGCAAGCAGCATTTTAGAAGGAATGGAATCTGGAATGGGAAGGGAGGGATGAAGGCACGGAATAATGGAGGGAGGGAAAACCACATTCAGCTAGCAGCACACTTCAGCTGTGGTCCATGAAATAAATTTTTTAAGACAGTTTACTCATTTACTAAGAGAGTTTTTAAATTGTCCAACTTTTCTAAAAATGCATGACCTGTGATCATTATATAATGCTTTCATTACAGCAATATACTCAGAACCATAAGTTAGTATTTAAATTTGAGGATTAATTATCTGAAATTATATCATTAAATATCATTCACATGTTTATTCAGCATTAAACATTATTTCAGGAAGGAGTATTTTGGGGTTGCTGAGGGTTGGTGCACAGAATTCTTTTAAAGAGGAGGATGAAAAGCAGAGCACTGCTGAACCTTTTAGAATTAGGCCTCCAGCGTGGAAGTGGGAGAACTGTTTTCTAGGACAGTTCTGGAGACGACTAAAACTGGTTTCCTTCAAAACATACATGTGATTCTAGAAAATGTCCCTGTTTCCTTTGCTTTGTTTTTTATTTTATTTATTTATTTATTTATTTATTTATTTTAAAAGATTTTATTTATTTATTTGACAGAGAGACATCACAAGTAGGCAGAGAGGCAGGCAGAGAGAGAGAGAGAGGAGGAAGCAGGCTCCCTGCCGAGCAGAGAGCCCGATGCGGGACTCGATCCCAGGACCCTGAGATCATGACCTGAGCCGAAGGCAGTGGCTTAACCCACTGAGCCACCCAGGCGCCCGCTTTGTTTTTTAAATAACATTTTCCTAGAGGTGAAAAATATATATATATATAAAACACCATAATTTCAAGATGCAAATGTTTATCACCTTGGACCAAAGAGTGCCTAAACTTCAGAATTTAATTCATAGTGTTTTCATTATGTGGATGGCATTTCAGAAATATGTTTAAAAAGTGAATTTATTTTTTTTGATATGTTTATTTCTAAACAATTGCTATTATTACTGGAACTTTTTCCTGTGGAAAATGTAATTGAACTTTGATTACTGACTACAAGAATCTAATAACTTTCCTTTCAGATGAAGCATGATGCCTGCTGTCAAACATGTATTGTTCACAAAATACTGTCACAAAATTCTTGCTTTTCTTGCCAGTATCTCAGAACACTGTTAAGCATAAATCAAACATTTCCTGAGAAAGAAAGGCTAATTTAATAAATGCTCAGGTGAAAACAAAAAGCTTTTTGCTTTGAATGTTTTACAAGAATTCCCATAAATAGCATACAATAACAAGTACTATGGTCCATGATAATATTGTATATGACTACTAAAGAACAGTATATTTAAACAGTATTTTTCTGAAGTCAGTGACATTTAGTAGAAATATTGTCTCATCAATATATTATTTCCCATTAAATTACTTAGTGATACTCCTCAGTTGTAGGGCTAACAGTTAAAATGTTATTTGGCTTTATTTGTTCTAAATTATACATAATTTGTTGGAGTATATTTCAATCTGAGCTAAAGAAAAGACACTAGCTATGAAAGGTGGACTAATGGGTTCAAATTTGAGAACTCTAGGGCATCTTCTTTACTGCTACCTTGTATGTTTATAGTAAATCCACATAGACCCAATATTCTTTTACTGTTATCTATTACTGTGTAACAAATTACTACCTAAAAGCTTAAACCAACGTACTTTAGTATCTCACAATCACTGTGGTTGAGGAATCACAGTTTACCTTTGTTCCCTGCAAGGCATCAGTCAAGGCGTTAGCTAGAGCTGGCTTCTTATCTAAGGGCTCAGCTGGAGGCCAGGGGGTGGATTTGCTTCCAAGTTCACAAAGTTGTTGGCTACATTCAGTTCCTTGTGGATTGTTGGACTGAAAACTTTTGGTTTCTTGTTGGCTAGAAGCTACAGGTTGCCCTCAGTTCTTTGCCAGGTGGTCCTGTCCTTTGGGCAGCTAGCTACCTGCCAGCTTGCTTCTTCCATCCTGTAAGGGAGAGTCTCTTGGTAAGGGAGACCTTGTACTCTTCTGTCACATCATTAACATCCTGTTACCATCTCCATATTCTCTTTAGAAGCAGTTTACCAGTTCCACCCACACCCTAAGAGAGGAGATCAGACAAAGGTGTGAATATCGGGAGGTAGGAATCCTGGGAGCCACTTTAGAGGGTGTCACTATACCATTTTAATAAACCAACTGCAGTGACTCATTGACTGCTTATAAACTTCGTTATCTGGTATCAAGCAACTTTTATAATCTCATCCCCAGCCATTCAGACCTCTTACCCAAGTTCCAGACACACCAATATTCCTAATGATCTTAAAATAGCCTTGACCTCATTCAAATATTCACAACGTGTGAACATATCCTTGTGAGTATTCTGTGTGAACACTTCCCTTCTCCAGGCTTTCAGAAGACTTTCTATATAGTAGTATTTTGTTGTTTTTAAGAATTAATTCTGTTTATTTGCTTATAGTTAATCTCTGCAACCACATTTCTTGCATTTATCCACCACAAAACAAAGTTTATTGACTGTGAGGGTGTGTACATTAATGGATGGATAGGTGATTTGATAGGAAAAGGATACTTTAGCTATTCTTTTAGCTTTAATATTCTTTAATATTCTTTTTTTTTCTTTAAAAATGTCTGATTCTTTTTTTATTGACACAGAGTTGACATACAATGTTGCATTAGTTTCAGGTGTGTGACACAGTGATTCTACAAGTCTGTCCTTTATGCTATGCTCACCACAAGTGTAGCTACATCCTGTTGCCATATAATGCTATTACAATACCATTGAATATAGTTCCTTTGCTGTATCTTTCATCCCCCATGACTATTTCATTCTATAACTGGAAACCTTTATGTCCCTAAGCACTTTACCCATTTGGCTCATCCCCAACTGTCTCCCCTCCCCAACTACAAACTGTACCCATCAGTTTGCTTTATGGATTTGTTGTATGGGTTTATGAGTTTTTTTCTTTCTTTTGTAAGGTCTTATTCAGCTAGAGCAGCCCCATCCCGGTTGAACTACCATTTGGTGGTAAAACTTAAATTGACCTTGCCCCCCCAGGGGAACTTAATTTAAAAGCAAGTCCTGGAAACTAGTCCCAGGTAACAAAGTCCAAATACAAGGGTGGGTCAAGCCAGGTGGAGGTATTCACTCAGTGGGGGCACATACTGTCTCCTAGATACCAAGGAGTATGGGCCCTGCCCTTTGGGCACCTTTTGGGCGCCAATTCTGACCTAGGTGATAGGCTGGTTCAACTGTCTACTAGGGTAAATTGTATTCAATTGGTCACCTAGCATCACTGTGGAGTTTTCTGTGTGTGTTACAATCTCATTGGCCACCTGTGCGTGGCCAGGCCCAACCACATGGCCTTTGCTCTATAAAAGTTAGTCTGGACGGCAGGAAGGGGTCGTCCTACTCTCTGTAGGGGCGGCCCCGACTGGTCTGTTTGAAGGTCGGTCTGAGTCTTGATGCATGGTGTGAAATAAAGCTTAGCTTGACCTTCGCTTTGTATCAGTCTCACTACTTTAATCACGGATGCATTATTGGGGTACCCAATTTTGGGGAGACTTAACACTTTCTTTCTTATTCTTTGAATTCTCTAGGTTTTAATATCCTAAATGTATAAATATTAATCATATTTATCCATAAATCCCTTTAAAATGGTTATATTACCATTTGCTTATTATCTCTAGTCTGTATTTTGTGATAGTAAAATCCTCCTTCCCTCTACAATGTGTTCTCTGTTTTTGAAAAGTATCTGGAAGTTCTGGATAATACATTCTTCTCAGTTACTATATTAAAAATACTTTTATCAAGTGAATACAAAGTGGTGTACACAAGTGTCCATTAGCATCTACATATGGCAGCATAAATGAACATGGTATATGAATCCAGTAAACTCACTAAACTCAGACATTCCAGAGAGTACCTTCATGCTTGGATCAGAAAAATGTATATAGGAATATCTGACATTTAAGATACTCCCTGGAAGATAAGATCTAGATATGATAGTATGGATGGCCCTGATTTTTACTAATTGACTAGATATTTCACGTTATCACATATTCTCCAATAATTTTCTGAGGGATGGAAATCCTTAAGGCTGAGCAGTCCCCATAAGGAAATATCAAGCTTGTATGTTTATTCAGCAATCATTTCTTGAAGTATACAGAGATTGTCAAGGCCTGCCCATTTCTCTTAATGAATTTATAGTCTAGAGAAGCCTTTTCTTCCTTAAGATTTATTTATTTATTTTAGAGATGGAGAGAGAGAAAGGAGGAGAAGGAGAGGGACAGCAGACCCTACTAAGCACAGAGCCTGACACAAAGCTCCATTCCATGACCCCAAAGATCATGACCTTAGCTAATACCAAGACTCAGAAGCTTAACCAACTGAGTCACTCAGGCACCCCTAGAGGAGTTTTTTGATTACTACCCTCTGTTAGGTGAAGCCTCTCTTCAATCCAAAACTAAGAGTAATCTAAAACCCAGAAAAATGTAAAATCAAAGCATTCTATCCCACAGATTACCCTCAATTATTTAGGGGCCCAGGTATATAATAGTGTGTTACATGTGTTTTATTGTATCTGTTGGGAATCATTCCTTTGCACTCTTCTGCAGAGGTGGCTGGTATATGTCATAGTTATTTGGTTTTGTGGCTTAAACAAAAGATTTGTGTTCAGAATCCAAAGATGGGTGAATTGAAGCAGCAAACCAGGAGCCCTGGGCAAAGTAATTAATAAGTGAGCTGAGCATGAAAATCAAGGAGGTAGAGGAGATCATTTACTTACAGGAAAACAAAGTGTACCTCGTTCCTGTTTTGGCCTTAACCTAGGCTATAAATTTATGCAGAAATACTAACTTTTAATAAGACTGAGCAGGTGTTTTTCTTTTTTTCCCTGAGACCCTGACTAAAACTAACACTGATGGACTAAGTTATAGAAACATGTATGGAACCAGAAGAAGAGAATAGAAAAAAAGGAATATCCTAAGGTAGTAATAATATTCCTACTTGAATACACCTGATTTACTTATGATATCATCCTTAATTTTTATACATGCTAGTTGAATACTGTTTTCTCCCTTTACAAAAGAGAAGAAACAGCTTCAGATCTGTGTGATTTCAGGAGGATCCCAACTAGGAAATGGCTGACATAGGACTCTGCCCAACATCAATCTTATTCCAAAGACTAAGCACTTAGATGAACTTGTGTTATTCAGAGATAAATTAAGTACACACACTCTTAAGTGACAGTTTAGTGACTATGAATATACCCTTTTATGACCCTACAAAAAGTCCTGAATAATCCAAAGGGAATCTCTACAACACAGGATTTTGCAGAAATTTCTGTGTAGCTAAAGGGCATGTATTTGAAAAAACAAAACAAAACAAAACAAAAAACAAAAACACCTCACTCACTTACACATTCTTATAACTCCTTTAGAAAGACCAAAAATACTGCTGAATTTAAGAAGAAATTTCAAGGATATCATTGGTAGCCTCAGGAGGGTATTGTTTGCTTGCTTGGCAGGGGATTAAAGATGTTGTGATTTAAAAGGCAAGCAACAATTAAGAAGCATGTTATTAGACAACACTGAGATTGATAATAACCTAGTAGGTAATATTTGATGCTTTCAACTGAAGGAAATTCCACCAGTATCTTTGGAGAGATTGTAAAAGCTACTCAAGGAATTTAGATTTCAAGATATTTAGAATCTTGTCTTAGCTTTCTGTTTATAACATACACATAAAATCAAGTCACACAGAAAATGATAGTAAATTTACAGGTGGAGAAGAGTATACAAGGAAGAAACAATCTCTGAAGAGATAATGTGTGAGAATTTTCCAAAACCTATGTAATTCATATATTTAAGAATGGGTAAAGGAATATGAACTCTAATCAAGATAAATTTGAAGAAGATTACATTGAAGAACCTGAAAGTAAAATTGCTGAAAATCATAATGAAGAGAAATCTTAAATAGAGGAGGGAAGGAAGACCATTTTAAAGAAACAAGATAAGAATGGTATCTGACTTTTAAAAAGAAATGAAGGAACACAAAATGTAACAAAACACTCTTTTAAAGACAAAAAGGAAATAACTATCAGTTCTTAATTCTGTCTCCAATAAAGGGACATTTTAAAATAAAGCTGAAAAAATAGTTCTAGAAACACATAAGAGAGGAGATAAATCAGGAGAGAAAACCTAATAAAGAGTTCTTCAAGCAGATAAAAATTGTTCCCACTTTGAAACATGTAAATGAAGGCAAAAATGAAGAACAAAAGGAATAATACAGATGTGAATAAATACAAATGAGTATTGACTGTATAAAACAAGAATAATAATGCCTTTTGAAGTTTAACTGTAGAACTAAAATATGTAAGAATAAGATCACAAAGGCAAATGGAAGAAGACTGTATTGAAAGTATTTAAGTGCCTTGCGTTGTATAGGATGTGGCAAAAGACTATAATCTTTATTGGTTGAAATCAACAGTTGAAAATGTCAAAATAGTAAAATAATATATAATAGGCAAGTTCATAGTGTGGAAATATAGATAATAAATAATACATAACCCAAAAGAAAGAAAAGAAATAACAAAACGAATGAAAAAACTGATAGAACCAAATAAAAAATAGTAAAAAGATAATCATGAAACCAAATATATCTGTAATTACCTCAATATAAATGGACTTAATACATTGGTAGATAAAAAAATTATATGCTGCTTATGAGAGATGCTTCTTAAATATAATTATATAGAAAAGCTAAACATATAATGATAGAAAAAAAAAAACCATGAGAACTCTAACCAGAAGAAATCTAATATAAAATATAAAAATGAGACTTTGCAACAGGTTGTAAGTTTCACATTCTCTAGGTAGCAGACTCAGTGGAAATTAGCTTCAAGAGTTTTTTTGAGGAATACTTAAGGAAGCAGCTATGAAAAAGGGGAAAGATGGGTTACATCACAGTTAAAATGAGGAATCAGGCCACTCCCCTCATGGAATGAAGCTAAGAAAGCCCTTCAGAGTTGCTGTATTTGGAGTGAGGTGGCTAGGTTTTTATGAACTTTTCATCAACCAGTCACTGAATATAAGCTGTTGTTGGGAGCGGAGCTGGACTTTGGGTAAGGTGGCTTGCTTTTAGCTGAAGTCTAAAAGTTGAGGACTGTCCATCCAGAGCAATTCTAATAGCTAGGAGAATAAATCCTTCAGTCCAGAAGGTGATCTAAGAAACACAACATAATGTGAACTGTGCATGCTTCGCTTATTAAGGAATAGAATAATAGAAAATGGCACCAGTTGAATGTACTTGTTTGTCCCAAAATATGCTAAATAGGTTGTGACACTAATTCTCACAATAGTCATATATGGTGTGCATTCTCATCTTAGAGATGAGAAAATTGAAAATTTGGAAGGTAAATTAGCAAGAAAATATTAAAGCTGGAATTCAAACCTAGATTGACATGACTCTCAAGCTTTTATCTTTCCAATATAGATGCTATTTCTAGAATCATAAGGATTTAAACTAAGAGACCTTTGATGATGAAAATTATATATTTAAATGTTAGGTATAAAGCTTATATTTTAGATTACTTCCATCTACTTCATCTTTTTATGGTATTTTTTAACTGAACAAATGACACTTTAATTCCATAAATAGATTCATTTTAGTCTGAGGGAAAGTGATTTCTATAACTTAAAAGTACTCCAGAAACTAGATTCAAAAACACATTAGGATTATTTAGTGCAGATAGTCTCAAAGGAAAGCCAGTAGGGGTACTAATAATATGATTTTCTCTATGTAACACGAACTATGAATTCAATTTTTTTATTCTCAAGAGATTTCAAATGTGATCATTTCCATTCCAGCCAGCCATACTGTTCCACAGTTCTAATCTCAGAGTATATAACATAGAATTGTCTAATTGTTAAGCTATAAAAAGAAGTCACTGTGTACTTTGGGTTAATTTGGGGAGATTCTACAACAGCCCCATTAATCCTCTAATATTCTATTTATACTAAGAAGCATAGATCTTTTGGAAAGATAAAAAAAATTTCCACCCAGATCTTTATTAACTAAAATATCAATTTTTACCTTGATAATTCATAAAGTCAAAATCAATTATGGTAGTTATTTGTAATCGACTCTTACATGTTCATGTATTCCCTTAAGAATTTGTGTGTTTATGTGTGTGTGTGTGTGTGTGTGTGTGTGTGTGTGTGTATCTATGTGTTTATGTCAGTCTTCACATGTATGCTAGTGTCATAGCAAGGTGATGTCACTCTGCTAAGCATCTATAAACAGGTAGGGGTTTCATTTGAAGAATTGTGTTTTTCTCTGGTTCCTTGATATGCTTTCCCTGTTTTCTGGAAACTGAAGCACTTTGGCTTCCACTACCATCTTTTGACAGAGATGCCACCAGGTATCTATACATCTTGAAGGCTAACACAAAATCAATTGGTGCGATTATGCAATTTAGCTGCATTTGTGGTGCTAATTTATCTACTGGCATCTGTAAATGACTTTATTATAAAAAATTCAAAGGTTCTGCTAAAAGCCAAATTAGGCTTGGTAGCAACACAAAAGCATTATCAACAAGGGAAATCTCTAAAAGCACCAGCAACCAAGGAAACATCAAGTGATGTCTGGAAAGACATAAAATGTGATATCAATTCATTAAGTGCTGACTATTGTGGTTTGAATTGAGATCTGAGTAAAAGGGTATTGCTGGTGGATTTGCCAAGTTTCTCTACCGGGAGCCAATTTACCTCTTCCCTTTCAGCTACTCACAGGCAAGGTAACTGGGGCCAGCAGTTATGAGCAGGTTATAGGTGCCAAAGTTCAATGAAGGGGAAGTTAAAAGACATTTATTGTAAGTTTCCAAAAGAAATATATGTATATGTAAGACACCATTAAAAATGGTCTGATCCAAGGGTAATGATCTTCAAAATTCCTACAGAAAGCAACTAACATGTTAAAGATGTTGATATTTGGGCCACTGATGTCAATGACAGAAACAGTCAATGAAGGCAAGGTTAGAATATCCTTGGCATGAATAAAATTTTATTTTCTATGAATCTCAGAAATTCTGTCAGATACAGGCAAAGATAAAACTTTCATCTCATGAAGGTCCTGGTAAAATGTTAAATCTGACAAGAAATTTAAAGGTTATTTGAGTTGACAGCCTCCTTTTAGACAGAGATCCAAACAGTTTAGTGGTTACTCCAGTTGTGGTTGAGATTAAAATCAATCGATCAATTAACTAGCCAATGTCCTTTCCTCAGCTATCTTTCTTAAAATCATATTTATCAATAGAAAAATCTTCCCTCTTTTGAGTAATTTTTAGCTAAAGGAACAAATTCACTAAGCACTGATCTTTATTTAAAGGCCAATGGCAGACTTAAAGTCTTAGAATTATACTTAACATAAAACTTAAGAAAGTTCACAAAGGCAAGCCACTAAGCAAATAAAAAGAACAGGATTATGGGTGGGTTTTCAAAGAGAACATGGCTTATGCTTTAAATATTTTGTGTAGTCAATAAATTGAAGATTTATTAGATCAGAAATGCTGGTTATTGTTCTTCAGATGAAAACATCTAAGTAACTTGAGTATCAAATCTTAGACCCAGATGTTCCTAGTGCTGTCAGTGTTCTTGAGGAGAACTATTTTTAAAGGTTTTGAGACAAGTTAACAGTATTCATTATAGATAAAATTTAGTGGTTTATGTTGATTTGATTTCCAGACAAATCCCCTGATGTGTATAGGAAGGGAGATGTTTAAAGGGTAGGCACTAATTACCACTTAACAGTGCTATCCAGATATCCCCATGTCCTTTAAGTAGTAGAGTTCATAATCTGTGTAAACATATACATGTAAGTATTACCAAGAAAAGGAATTACCTACAATATAGTTGAATTTGTGTGTGTGTGTGTGTGTGTGTGTGTGTGTGTGTGTGTGTGAATGCTAAGTTGTCAGACTGACTCATGGCAATAATTATGAACACTGCTGCAATCTTTGCCCTTCAGTGGTTTATACTATACATTGTATGTAACAGGTATAAAATAATATTGAAATAAGGGATTTGGGTGATATCATCAAAATGGAATTCAGAGTGTCCTCATCCCCTTTCTCCTCATATAATATGGTTAATGATTTGTAGTTGTTATAGGTTGACTCAAAGTAGATCTCCTACAACAGGCTAAAATCTGTCGGTTCACAACTGAGAGTCAGTCACATATTCACATATTCATACACTTGGACCATATCTCACTGAGTCAATGTGATTTGTTTGACAACTTGATGTATCTAAAGTGAAACTGACCTATAGAGACAAGAAAAACAAACAAACAAACAAACAATAACATTAGTGCAGGCTGGTGGAATCTGGGACCACTGTATAGAAGTGATGTACCTGACCAAGAAATTGAAATAGGATTTAAATATTCAGAGAAAAAACAAAGGTACCCTAGGCCAGAAATTTTTAGAAGCATAATCTCCCAAAGCCAGCTAACAGAAAACAATTCCCTGATACCAGTAGACTCAAGCATTATTTATCTTGATGATATGTTAGACTAGGCACCTAATGACATTTTGCCTATGTTCAATCACCTTTTTCTGTTTTAGTATCCATTCCGGTTTTCTTTGGGACTTTCTATAAAACCTGTTTGAAGATAACAATTTTTCTTTTATCTTTATCAAAACTTTTACCATCTTAAGACTGAAAAGACTATTGTGTACTTGGATGAGAGTTTTTTTTTTCTATTTTCACTTGCTTTTAATCACACTAAGTATGCAATTTGTATGATACTGTAGTCAAAATTATACTTAAATTATACTTGCTTTTTAAAATGACTTTCCAGTGAATAATTTCTTTTTAAATCCCAAACATTTAAAAGGTAGGTTTTTAAAAAATTAGCCATTTGTCAAATTGATCATTAAATTAAATGATTTAAGTGAAATTAAGTTTAGTTAAATAATTGAAATTTAATTAGCATTAAATATATTTTCTAAAACTGTCAAATGTATGTAAAAACATTCAAAGATAGTTGGACTTTGTACCATCTGCTTATTTTTTTCTAATGATTATAGGTGAGTTGATTTCAAACCAGTGGAATCAACATACTAAAAGGCTTTAACAGAAGAAATCATAGAACACACATCAAAATAGTGAAAACATCAGTTGGGGGAGTTATATGGGGTTTCAGGAGATTAGGGGCAATAAATTTGGGCCATATAATGGAGGAATGTGATTTGGGGATTGGATTAGTTTAGTTTTTGCTATGCTATAATGAATAATATAACCTTATCTTTATTTTAGGAAGACTTATAAGCACCATGTAGGTTAGATTAAAATGGGGAGGTCTGTGAATTAATTCCAATTAACTAATTGTCTAGTTAGATCGGACACTAAAGCAGGAGATTATTTCATTAGTGCAGGTGAGAGGCAATATGTTTTTGACTCAGACTGGGGCATGGGGAATAAATATATGGCTTTGCAACATCAATGCTGTTGCAATTGCAGATAACTGGAAGGATGGCAAAATGTGTGACCTTTTCTTTCTGACATTATCTGTAAACATGGAAAAGAACAATTATGAATTGAGCAGTGGAATGGGGTGAGAAAATGACACATGTACAGTTAAGTAGAAGGGACAATCATAAAAAGGATCAACTAGATTTAAAACATAAAATTTATATTATGTTTTTTGAAATTTTAATGTACAGGTTTGATTACAAATCATCTTTTAATTTCCTCCTGCCTCAATTTAACTTATAAAATAGCATAACAACCACACTGGTGTTATTCAAAGTACCAACCATTGAAGGCCTGAAAAATCCTTTGGCTGAATATGAGCATTCAATTCCATGATTCTATTAGTCTTCTTCTTTAAGAATATCTTCTTAATGTGCACTCCCTACCCTCATAGCTGATATTTCTAGATACTGTTATTCTGCATCTTACATCTGGAATTAGATCTGAATTTGGAAAACAAGTTACATTGTTATTTTTTTATTAAGTTACTCTAGCATTTCCTTTTATATGAATGTAGGCATCAAACTATAGTAATGATGGAAATATATATATAAATTTGCTATGAAGATAAATACTAAATACATTCATATTATATTACATATCATGTCACAATGTTATATTAAAATAACATTGATCCTCATTTCTACTTTGAAATGGTGATGGCTGTCTTCTTGTCTATAGAAGCTCGTGTGACATCGCAGGCCAGCAATAAACAACTCTGTGCCTAGTCATTATTCAGCCACCAGTTGTCATAGAAAGTCAGATTTTCCTATGCTGCTTTCCAGTGTTTCCTAACTTCAGTTGTTGTTTAATCAATATATGGAGGGAGGTTAAGTCGAAGACTACAGAATAATGTTCTGATTCTATCTAACCAATAGACTTCATATTTTGCCAGTACTTTAAATGCATTTTCTTGTTAGTTCATGTAAGAACATATGTTACCATATCACATTTTTTTTGTTTGAACAACTGCATTTCAATATAATTGATTTTATTTGCAGCCAAATATATATTATTTTATGTATTAAAAATGATTATCTGAGGATAATTTCATGTTCATGTGACTACAACTGTTACAACATTTGGTTGGGGTGAGCAAAGACTCATGAAGTACAATATGAGTGACCCGTTTTGCTAAAAATATACTGAACTTGAAAAGACTTTTGTAAGATAATACCTCAAAAATCCAGAGGAGAAGTATATTTGGTGGTCACTATTAGGATGTCAACAAAGTTAATGTGCCATTGAATGGAAAAGCACTCATCTATAATCCTCACTTGGTCTTCATTCTGAGGTCTTAAACAATCTTAAACAATCCAAACTTTCCAGGCCCCTTTTCTACTGCTTACTTCCTATTTGGCAATCTTATCATTGCTCTAAAATGTTATTATATTATTTCTTTAGTTTAACATTGAACTAAGAGGAAATGGGAGGTTTAGGCAGGGATGGGTAAGAGTACATTCAAATTATAAGAATGAATTTATTGATGGGCAGGCCCACCACAGAGGGTAACTCAACAGGGATCTGGGTCTCCAGGAAGAAGTTGTAAGAGCAATGTCAATTTGAAAAAGAGAACTGGGAGAGAATTGATATGTATTTTAGTAGTTCTATTTCCTTCTTTGGTATTACTCTCTATTAAAATCAAAATATAATATTTCTATTATAATTCTTTATATACCTGAGGCTTATAGCTTTTTATGGTATTTTTTTTTAAGGGAAGAAGCTACTCTCTCTAGATTGCTTAATGTTAGCTAATATATTTGAGAAACAATTAATTGGGATGTACCTTCCAAAGCATTGGCTGCATTTAATAGAACTTGAATTACACTTGTGATTAGGCTGCAGGATTTAGGCATTATGTGCACACTTGGGAATACTGCTACTGAGACATTAATAGTGCTTTTATTTGATTCTGGAATCAAAGCAAAATCTTCTTAAAGAATTCTATAACTGGTATTAATTGTTCTGCCACAAAGAGGTTTTCATAAGTTGTAAAAATGCTGATCAATCATAAATATTTCTATGTCATGGAATTTTCAGTAGTAGCTATCTTGTGGCTCAATTTTAGGGCAATTCTCCACCCTTTGTCTAGCTTTTTTGTGAGGCTTAACTTTTGTTTTATCATAGATCATTCTTTTTAAATTTTTATTATTTTTGTCATATATCTTTCTTGAGAATGGTATCTGGTATAAAATCATGCGTGATTGTTCAAATTTTATTTGTACAAATAACAGTATTGCATTATGATGCTCTGGTAGAACCACAAAATAGAGCAGTAACTGATCAGATATCTCTTGGAATGTGAAGAAAGCCATCTCCCAAGATAGTGCTAGTATTCATGAGTTTATAAACATCTGGCAAAGCTATTGGAATATGAAAGAACAGACATGAGTCTCCCAACTGAGGAACCCAATCATGAGATTAATCAAGCCATAAAATCTGAGATATTTGAATGAGATTGTTTAGCCATTAGCCACAGAGAAGTTAACCCAGACCAGAACCACCCAGTCAACCTTGAAAATTTTAAATAATAAGTGTTTGCTCTGTTAGAGCACTAAGTAGTTTCTGGGTAGTTTATTATGCAACAAAAGCTAAATGTTGGAAGAATAGAGAAATTAAGTAGTAGTTTGGGGTTGTCTGTTGATTGGTGGTATTGGCATTTTGTTTTGCTTAATTTTTGTTTTGCTTCATTTGTAAATAGTCTTAAGTACTACTGAGTAGAAATCACTCTGGAAGACACATCATTGTTCGGGAAAGAGAAGTGACATTTCTGACACTAAAAAAAAACAATGTTTAAATAAGAAAATTAGATGTGAAAAGATATAGTATAATAGAAGAAAAAGAGGAAGGGATTGTTCTATTAGGATTTGGTGTTCAGAAGCTGAGGTAAGAATTATTTGTTACTTTTCATTTTTTTGTGAGGTACGTTAGAGCCATCCACTGAGCCTGAGTGAGAAAAAGCTGATTCAGTGTTTTGAGAAGAGTAAGAAAAGTATTAATTATTGCTGTGGAGGTTAGAAGCATAGCTGATCAGAAGAATTTATAGAAAGTGACAGTATCCTCTGGAAGTGTGAAACAGAACTATAACTCAGAGTTTGTTTTAATTTTGTGACTCTTTTTTTTTTTTAAGATTTTATTTATTTATTTGACAAAGAGAGAGATCACAAGCAGGCAGAAGATGTAATGAATACCTTTGAAGTTTGAGCAAGAGTTGCTCTCACTTTGTCTTGGTTAAACGCCTCTCAGTACACTGTTCTCTTCATGTCTAACCCTAGACTCCCAGCCTCAAAGGAAATCATTTTCTTCATTTTTACCCGTGATCATTTATCTATGTATAGATAGACCATGTTTTAAAATAATCATATCAAACTTTTAAATTTTTAGAGATTTCTCCCTGAAGTTTTAATACGGGCACTTTGCAGGAATTGGTGGTGCTCCTAATTGATCTTTAGTTTGCAGTTCGTGCAAGAAAAAAACAACTATGAATAATAACAATAGAAACCATGGTTTAAGGAACCAGATATTCTAGATTTCACTGTTTATAAATAAATATACATTTACATATATATATATATATATATATATATATATATATACTACATACATACATATGTATTCTTTTAATTCTCACAATGTAACATGCATATTTTTTACTTATAAACATGCTGAGAGACAATGAGGATCAGTAACATGTCCTAGGTCACCAACCAGTAAGTGGCAGAGCCAGAAGGCAAATCTATGGAGTTTGGTTCTAGAGTCTGTGCTTTTACCTACTAGACTGTTTTTCCCTTGCAAGGTTCTGGATTATTTTCAGCTTGCGAGATTAACAAATTTACAATAGACACAGATGGCCAGTGCTATTCAATAAACATAATATGTTACCAAAATTCAGACCAATTATATCTTTCTACCAGGCAGAAGCTATTTTGAACCAAGCACAGAGTTAAGTGTATGAATACAATTTTTAGTGATATCGACAGAAAGAAATGTATAGATAGTTTTAAATGAAAGAAATCATTTCATTATTTACTTTTTTCAAACTCTAGTTAAACTTCATAGAAATGTAGAATTCATTATTCACTGGAACATAATTAGGAAATGATTATATAAACAGATAAATGTGTATAATATAGGAGAAGGGCCTGACTTGTCACGCATTATATGAGGATGATCTGAAATAAAAGATATTAATAGTTATTGTTCAACAACCACTTACTTTTTTTTCAACAAACTTTTATGTTACTGAAATCAGTAATAAGAAATTTTCAAATCTTCAATGACGGAAATTCAAACAAATTTATGTATTTAAGTATGCACATTTCTAATGACATTGAAAGCCTAGAAAAATGTAATCACAAAACTCTGTTGTAGAGAACAGGTTGTAATACTTGGGCAATGGTTCCTAAAAGAGAAAAAAATACTATAAGAATAAAATTATTTTTCTGTTGACCTCTAGAATTTCTTATTGTCATTAAGACAAAGGTCATTGATAATCCAACAGTCAGAAAAAAACCTATGGGTCTCAAAAAAACCTGTCAGTTAGTTAAAGTGAAGTTTTTTTTGAAAAATATTAAATATACATATACATGTGTGTGTGTGTGTGTGTGTGTGTGTGTGTCTGCTTCAGATAGTTGTGTAAGAATAGCCAGGGACTATGTTAGATCTTCCCTTGTTTATTTAGATGAAGAACAAAGTTTAAGCTCACGTTGTGAATAGTCAGAGCCCCTAAAAAAGAAAACGTAGTATATATTTTAAATATAATCCATGAGGTCTTTAGAATGTAACATTTGTTGAAGAGGGTTTGAATCTATCTCATAAAATGTAAGTAAAATATAAAAAAAATATAGAAACTGCCACCTCATTTGAAACTTCAGAGTAAAAATATTTATATTTAGATGTTAGTTGAATTTAATGATACCTCAAGTGGCTAATTTCAGTGCTGTCAGGTAGGGCAAGACTGGAATAAATTGATTGCTCTAAAATTCTCCAACAATTTTCATTTCTTATTGTTGTTATATTTCATGATAGTTGTTGAAAGGGATCAATTTCATAAATCTATCAGGGTAGTAATGAAAGGCAGTGTTCACGAAAGCATCTTGCTTCTTATGTATTTGTTTTGGAGAGCGTTCCATGAACATCCACTAATGCTTTTGTCACTTGGTTCCATGCAGTTTCCACCTTTACTGGTGAAAAGAGGCTCCACATCATTTAATTGCTCCATCAGCAGAGAAGTTTTTGTTCCTGACATCCCAATACTAGTCACTTGGCCACAGTAAGGAAAAGTTGAACAGGAGAAAGTACAACAAGGCATTTTTGTAATATTATTACTCATGTTTCCTAATAGTGAAAAACTCTATGAAATAAGAGAACATATATATTCTTATTAGTGCCTAACAATCTTAACTCTATTTGGTTCAAACATTTTCATCGAAAACTTTGAGAAAAAGGTTAGGCAAGGCTTTATTGTTACTTAGAAATTTGGCACACAACTACTATCTATTTATTATGCATGATTCTGCTAATGAGCAGTCTCTCTCCCAGCAAATGAGTAATTGCTTCTTCCTTAAACTTTTTTTTCTTTTTGCTCCACAATTAAATATAAAATACCTGAGGAAGAAACTACATAAAGAATATGAAATGTATCCAAAATAACTCCTTATAAACTAAGCCCCAATTTACCATTCCCAACTGAACTCTTCCCATGACCTGCCTATGTTCTGCTCAGTTTGGACAATTTGTCATTACCTAAATATGTCTTGTACTTTGTAGCCTTATTATAGTTACAGTTGTCATTCCTCTGCTACAATACCCATTTGTCAAAAATCTAGCTTTTCTTTAAGATCAGTAGTAATGATTTCCATGAAATATCTCCGATTATCATAATGAAAATATTTCTTCTAAGTCTGAATGTCCCTGGTTGACTCCATCAGTTAAGCATCTGCCATTGGCTCAGGTCATGATCCCGGGACCCTGGGACAGAGAGTCCTATAAGTTCCTTGCTCAGTGGGGAGTCGGCTTTTCCCTCTGCCTACTCTGCCTTCCAATCCCCTTGTTTGTGCTCTCTCTCACTGACAAATAAATCAAAAATCTTAAAAAAAAAAATAGATGTCAAGTTGGATAAGAAAATTAATTTTTTTAAATCTACCTAGTTCTTTCTTTACACTTTCGTGTTTTTTCTCCTGTAAGTCAGAAACACAGTCTTTTAATCTTAATTTGGCACAGTCCATTGTTGGATAATCAATAGATAATATGATTTATTAGGAGATGTTATGGTTTTCATTTTTTGGATGACATGTACATTATTTGTTTTTAGGAAATTTACAAGATTATGTTCCCTTTTTTATACACTATTTGAATAGTTCTTTGGATTTCAGAAAAAGTAATTTAATTGTTCTGCCAAAAAAATAGTTTACCCTTTCTCCAGTAAGACAGAATTGGCATCATATAATTGGTTCTGGACTCTGTCAGCATGTCTTAACAAAATGAACATGAAACTATAAACTAGAGAAGCTCTTATCTGACACTTTCTTTATAGGGATTTGTATTAATTTGAGGACATTCCATTGATCTTCTTTTGACTTTTTCATCCATAGTAAATTTGATAGCTAAGTTTATTCACTGAAATTCTATATTTTTTAACTTAATATAATGCTTATTATTATTAAAATATATGTATGGGGTTCTGTATGTGATATGTAAACAGAAATGTTATGTGAACAATATGGCAGGGTGATTCTTAGGACTTACTATATCAAAAACATACTTTAATAGAATCAACTTCTCAGTGTTAGAGCAGCATATTTAAATCCAATTCTTTGCCTCTATGAATAGAATAGTCAAATGATTCCACAAAAATTACATAATCTATCAAAAATATTTCTACCTTTATTTTTGTTTCAAACAACATAGAAGAAGCTGATTCAAAATAAAAAAATTTTAATAATATGGCATTAATGTGATATAATGCTTTAAAGTAGAGGTCACTGCCCAAAGCCCAGTCATCTTGAATTTCATCAAATATTGGAAAAAGTGAATATCTAAATTCTGATCCATTATGTCCACTGGGGAACCTGCATTTGGACTAGGGCAGATGTTTGTTGATTTATAATGAATAATGCATGGAAGAAGCAAGGTGCTTGAATTTTCTCACTGGAACTTACTTCCAGTTGAATAGTATATAAGCAAACATGGAGTTGCTGCCTATTGAGATTTTTCTGTTTGTAGACTACCTTCAAATAGATTTTTGACATCAAGAGCAAGGAATATTTTGGTCCTAGTATTTCAGTGTGCTCTTTTTTCTTTCCCTTTTTTATAGGAATAACAAATTATCATTAGCATTGCTGGTCAGTGGATAATAGACCAAATCCGGTGAGAGTCAACTTTTCCAAGGCTTATCTGCCCTATCATCTCTAGTATACAGTCTCAAACTATGAGTCAGAGGAACACAAGGCAAATTTTCATGATGCATTAAAGCTCCAGTCACGCAACGCGATGCTATACCATAATAAAAAGGAGCAATTGCTGAGTTTATTTAATGAAACCCAGAAACTCGTGGTTTGAAGAATTTTTCAGCAGTATGTGCATATAGGAATGCATATATTAATATTATATACTTAAATTAAACTCATATTTTAATAAAATATTACTTACTGGAATGCTGGTTTTCTTTAATGTTAGTTGGTTGAGAGAAAATAGAGAAAAATACCAGAATTAGACACTTACATTCTGTTCAGTTATTCCTGAATAAGAATAATACATATATAAGAATAATAATAACACATTTAGGTGATAATTTAGATACTTTTTGCATTAAAAAAATGTTTTTGTGGAAACATTTTTAAAAAGGGTGATCTTCCCATTCAATTTCACTGTATTTTGTTATTTTACTGCTAATTTTATTCTGCATATGAAGACTAAACCAGGGTTAAAATTAAAAAACAAGTGATAATATGTGAGAATCATCCATGTAACAGGTACTGATTTAACTCTTACAGAGCCCTCTGAAGTAAATACTATTATATTCACATTTTATAGATCAGGAAAATAAGGTACATAGAGATTAAGAAAATGTCAGAGTTACATAGTAGAATTCAAGTTCACGTGGTCTGGCTTCAAAGTTCATGTTCTTAACCATTATACTTTACTACCTTAATCCTGCAACTTGAATTGCACCACTTTTCTCACATGTAGGTTTCAAGAATGATGGAATACATAGAGAAGAAAATAGAGGAAAGTTTTTATAAAGAAAAGTTTCAAAGCAACATGGGAGAGGAAATTAGTTCTATGCAATCAGCAATTATAAATTTCTAGGATTTTTGCAATATCTAGGATATAATTTTCTGAACATCAGTAGTGACCATTAATCTAAATGTTTGCATAATTTGTGAACTTCTATATTCTTTGCACATAGGGTGGGTAATTTTTCTGAAAACTCAAAGAGTCTACAGATGTCTGATCCACTATGTGAGGAGAAAAATCTAGTAAATCTGATAAAATTACTTTTCTAGATAATTTTAAAAATTCAATAGGTTTTCAAAAGAGTGGAAGAAATGTAATTTATTTTGGAAACACGGTGATTCAGTACATATAATTTTAGGAGAAAAGTGCTGCCATGTAAGTAGTTGATTAGTCTGATTATTTATTGGGCATTTATTGGAGAGAAGAATGAACTAGAAAACAAATCTTCATTATTCATTCATTCATCAATCTGTGATATATTTTAAAATCTTCCTTACTACGTGCAGGCATTGTGCTTAGCATTTAGGATATAAAGGAGAACCAGAAAACACAGTCGCAATTTTCATAGTACTAACAATCCATCACAAAAGAAACCATTAGAATGTACAGTCAAGAAATGATAGAGTCCCAATCTAGGATGACAGATTCAAAGAATGTTCAGATTTGAAAAAGGTTAAGGAAGAAATTCCAGGCCTTGGGAATTGAATATGAAAAAGGAGAAGAATAAAATTGACCATAAGGGAACCATGAAAGAAAACATTTTTATTTAAACATTTCATGACAAATTAGATCTAAGTGGATATATCACCAAAAAAAAAGTACTTCTAAAAGTAATAATTGGCATTTTTCAGATTCTAGAATCACCCCTCTTAAATCAAATCAAAACAGTTACACTTATAATCAGTCTTCTATTATATATACATTGTTTTTCTTGACAAATTTAAGGTAGTCTCACTCTGCACCCACCACTTGGGTCTGGAAGTCTATAAGATAAATAGCACAATTTCTCACCAAGGATAAAGAAAAGGGGAAAATCAAAAGAAAGGGTGAGAAATCTATCAGAGGAATTAAAATTGTGCAGGGGAGTACCACATACTCTGCCAGTCTGTAAATGTAAAATCTAAAGGCAATTTTGCACATTGGAATTTTAGTAAATAGAAGAGATAAATTGGAAGGAATGTGAGAACCCTGGAGAATTTCACAAAAGAATGAAGACTAAGAAATTTCATCCTGAAGTTCCTAAGGCAGATGAGCATCTGAAAGTAATTTATTACAGAAACCAGAAAAAGGACTGTAAGCTAGTAAGACTGGGAAACAGTAAAGTCTAGAGACCAACAACATGGGCTCGGAAGCTAGACCACCAGATCTGGAACCTGGCAATGCTACTTACTAGCTGTGACCTTGGATAAGTTAAGGGTAATTAAGGAACCCAATTTACCATGAAGCAATTGGTATATGACTTGTAGAGATGAAAACTGTAGTCTACCTTTATTTTTTATTGCTATAGCCTGTGAATATTTATAAAATTAACTATTTTTGTCTTCTGCCTAAATATTCACTGATCTTGTTGCATAAGATGTAGTATGATCGTTAATTTTATGACACAAAGAATATCGAATTGAGAGTGTGTCAGAATTCTGAGCAGTAGGTTATAATACATTGTGGATGGGTGAATGTGTTTTGGACAGAATGCAGAATGGTTGCATTAAATTAGGCAGAAACAGCTTTAATTATGCAAAGAAGTGTGTATGTGGATGTCGGGCAGCCAAAGTGGTAAACTGTATTAAAAAATCTTACTAGTGATGTTGGCCAGTAACTGGACACTGCTCTGCTTCCTTCAGACCTTGGCATCCAGCTTACCAGCATGTGACTAAAGCACTTGGAACAGTGAGCCTGGAATGAATATCCAATTCTGACTCTGGTGTTAGTAATCCAAAAAAGCAGTGACAGTTTAGGATTCATTCCATCAGTCATGGCTTTGACTGCCAGAATCCTGAATACGCTGAAGGTGGTAACCCTAGAATCAAAAAGCCCATTGGTGCCATATTGTCTCATGCGGGTAGTTATCCTGCTGTGGGAATCTTCTGTGGCCCATCATAAAGAGTCGTGTTCTGGAGGTCTTTGGAAGATTTCATTATGTCCTCAGCTTTTCTCTCTTCCTTCCACTCTCTATGCCTGTTTTAATAGACCTTCCATAGATTCTGTGTGCTTCATGTTATACTTCCAATAATCCATCTTTTAACTACATTAATTTGAATTCATTTCTATAATTTGCGACTAAGAACCATGATGACACATACATTGAGTAAGAGTAATGTAAATGGGTTACAAGTTAAAAATAAATCTGAAAGTTGTAAAATAACAAAGTTGACTATTTAGGAATAAAAGTGACCAGCCCAAGAATTCCTAACAAACAAGATAACAATGTATAAGTAAACTCAAACAAACATTTATGTAAATATTTTAAGGTCATTTTTTAAATTAAGACTTTCAGATGTACAGAGTGCAGTGATTTATATAGAAATGCTATAATTCATAAAATTGCACAATTGTAAAATTTAGACATTATTTTATGGATGAGGAAATCTATTTTCTAAACATAATTTGTCTAAAAGTACCATATTTGCTTTCTTCAAAACTATAATTTGGAAACTTGTAAATGACTTAACTTCTTTTCTTTTCACTGTTCTTTACCTGATACCTGCTAAAAGTCTACAGGCTTTATAGCAGGTCTTTTCTTCTTCGTACACGTAAAGGTTTTATTTTTTCTATGGTGGTCCAAAATTACATACATACTTTGGGACTTAATGATTTGGTAATAGTATATAGTGTAAACCAGTAAAATAAGAATAGACTTGATCCACATTAACTCTTCTGAGAATGCCCACGGTCTTCACTCTCAGCCCAAGATCCAGTTGTCACTGCTCATAGATATCCCAAATTTCAGAAGTCTGTTGTTTTGTTTTGTTTTGTTTTCTACTGTTTAGGTATATTTTTATTGTATTGTCATATAGTTAAAACTACAATGTTATATTAGTTCCGGGTGTACAACATATTGATTCAATTCTACACCTTACTCATGATGATAAGTATAGTCACCATCTATAACCATACAACATTATTTCAATATTATTGACTGTATTCCCTACACTGTACTTTTCATCCCCAAATCTTTTTTATTTTATAGCTGTAAGCTTGTGTTTTTTAATCCATTTCATTTATTTCACCCATTTCCGTACCACCTCTGCTCTGGCAACCACCAATTTATTCTCTAAGAGTTTGTTTTTGGTTTGTTATTTTTTAGATTCTGTATATAAATGAAGTCATATGATATTTGTTTTTCTCTTATTTTACTCAGCATAACACCCTCTAGGTCAATCTGCTGTCACAAATGACAAGATTTCATTCTTTGTTTATAGTTGAGTAATATTCCATTATATATATATATATATATATATATATATATAGTTGTTCATGGACACTTGGATTACTTCCATATATTGACTATTATAAATAATACTACAGTAAACATTGGGGATACATATATTTTTTGAATTAATGTTTTTTTTTCCTTTGGGTAAATATCCAGTAGTGGGATTTACTGGATCATATGATATTTCTGTCTTGAATTTTTGGGGTGGTTGGAACCTCCATACTGTTTTCCATGGTGGTTGCACCAATTTACATTTTCACCAATGGTGTATCAGGGTTCTATTTGCTCCACCTCATCACATCTCACTTCCAGTACTGGTTATTTCTTGTTTTTGTGATTCTAGCCATCACAACAGTATAAAGTGATATCTCATTGTGGTTTTGATTTGAATTTCCCTGAGGATTAGTGATGTTAAGTACTTAATCTTGGGTCTGTTGGCCATCCATATGTCTTCTTTGGAAAAACGTTTATTCAGGTGCTCTGCCCATTTCTAAATGGATTATTTGGTTTTTGGTGTTGAGTAGTATAAATTATCTATACATATTGGATATTAACCTCTCATTAGATATATAATTTTAAAATATCTTCTTCCATTCAGGAAGATGCCTTTTGGGTTTGTTGATAGTTTCCTTTTCTTTGCAAAAGCTTTATAAATTGATTTAGTATCAATAGTTCATTTTTGCTTTTGTTTCCCCTCACCTGAGAATTTATCTACAAAAATATTGTTCATGTCAAAGTCAAAGAGTTTATTGCCTAATATGATGTTTAAAAGACTCTGCTTTTTTTTTTTTTTTTTTTTTACAGCAGTTTAAGGCTCACAGGAAAATTAAGGGGAATGTACAAAGATTTCCTATACATACTGCACCCACACATATGCCCAATCTTCTCCATTGTCAACAGCCCCACTAGAATAGTACTTTTGTTACCATTGGTGAAATTAAACTGAGACATCATGATCATTGAGAATCCATGATTACATTATGATTACATTACGTTATGTTGTTACTTTACGTTACGTTACCTTACGTTACCTTACATTACATCACATCAGTTTTGGTTTTCTACATTCCATGGGTCTGGACAAATATATAATGACTAAATCCTACCCACATAGTATCATACAGAGTAATTTCACTGCCTTAAAAATCCCCTATGCCCTGCTTATTCATTCCTTTCTATCCTCAAATCCCTAGCAACTACTGATCTTTTTACTGCCTCCATAGTTTGCCCTTTCCAAAATATCATATAGTTGGAATCATACAATACATAACCTTTAGAGACTAGTTTCTTTCATGCAGTAATATATATTTAAGATTCCTCCCTGTATTTTCATGGCTTGATAGCTCTTTTCTTTTTAAAAGTAAATAATATTCTATTGTCTGGATGTACTACAGCTTATTTATCCCTTCATCTACTGAAGGACATCTTGCTTGCTGTTAAGTTTTGGCAAGTAAAAATAAAGCTGCTATAAATATCTATATGGCCATAAGTTTTCAGCATCTTTGGGTAAATACCAAGGACCACAACTGTTGGATCTCATGGTAAGAATATATTCAGTTTTGTGAGAAATTTTAATTGTCTTCCAAAGTGGCTATACTATTTTGTATTTCTACCATAAATGAATTCTGGTAGAGTTTCTGTTCCTCCATGTCTTCACCATCATTTTGTATTGTCCATGTTCCAGATTTTGGCTATTCGAATAGGTGTATAGTTTTAACTCATTTTGTTGTTTTAATTTGCATTTCCCTGTTGACGTATGATGGGGGGAGCATCTTTTCAAAAGCTTATTTGCCATTATATATCTTCTTTAAAGAAGTGTTTATTAAGGTCTTTGGCCATTTTTAATCAGACTCTTTGTTTTCTTACTAAGAGTTCTTTGCATGTTTTGGAAAACAGTTTTTTATCAGGTATATCCTTTGCAGATAGTTTCTCCAAGTCCATGGGTTGTTTTTTGTTTTTGTTTTGTTTTGTTTTGTTTTCTCATTCTTTTGATATTTTTTTTCACAGAGTAGTTTTTAATTGTAATGAAGCCCAGCTCATCAATTATTTCTTTCATGGATTCTACCTTTGTTGTTCTATCTAAAAAGGCATTGTCATAACCAAGGTCATCTGGGTTTTCTATGATGTTAACTAATTTTAATTAATTTTTATGAAGGGTGTAAGGTCTTTGTGTAGATTTTTTTGTTGTTGTTTCATCTAGATGTTCAGTTGTTTCAGCAGCATTTATTGAAAAGATTATCTTTGATCCATTTTATTGCCCTAGCTCCTTTGTCAATGATGAGTTGACTGTATTTATATTGGTTTACTTATTGGATCTCTGTTTGTTCCATTGATCTATTTCTATATACCTTTGCCATTACCACAATATATTAATTATTATAGACTTATCTTGAAGTCAGATAGTGTTTCTCTTCAACTATATTCTTCTTCTTTAACATTGTGTTGTTTATTCTGGAATTTTTCCCTCTCCATATAAATTCTAGAATTATATTTTGTTGTTATCCATAAAGTAATTTGCTATAATTGTGATTGAGAATGCATTGAGTCTGTACACCAATTTGGAAAGAACTTGTATCTTGACAATATTGTACACCAATTTGGAAAGAACTTGTATCTTGACAATATTGTACACCAATTTGGAAAGAACTTGTATCTTGACAATATTGAGTTTTCCTATCCACGAACATGGACCATCTCTGCATTTATTTAGTTCTTCTTTGATTCCATTCATGTGAGTTTTATAGTTTTTGCCATATAGGTCTTGTACATATTTTGTTAGATTTATATATAAATATTTCATTCTGAAGGGTGGCAATAAAAAATGATACATTTTTAATTTCAAATTCTATTCATTTGTTGCTGTGATTTATTTTTATATATCAATCTTGTATTCTGTATCCTTGGTGTAATTGTTTATTAGCTCCTAGATTTTTTAATGATTCTTTTTTGGTCTTTTCTATGTAGGCAAACATATTATCTATGAAGGAAGACAGTTTTGTTTCTTCCTTCTCAATTCATATACATTTTATTCTTTTTCTCCTTTATTGCATTAGCTAGAAATTCCAGAATAGTGTTGTAAAAGAGGAGTGAGAGGGGACACTTTTGCCGTGTATCTGATTTTAGTGGGAAGACTTCATTTCTTACCATTAAGGATAATGTTAGCTGTAGGCTTTCTGTAACTATTATTTATCATGTTGAAGAAGTTTCTCTCTATTCCCATTTTAATTGAGTTTTTATCATAAATGGTTGATGCATTTTGTCAAATGGTTTTTATACATCAATTGATTTTTTTTAGTTTGTTAATATAATAGATTATATTAATTGATTTCTGATTGTTGAAACAGGCTTATAACCTGGGATGAATCCATTTGGTCATGGTATATAATTCTTCTACATTGTTTAATTAAAAATGTTAAATATTTTGTTGAGAATTATTGCATCTATGTTCATGAGTAATATTGGACTATAGTTTTCTTTTTGTAAAGAGACTTTATTATTATTGATTTATTTTATTTTATTTTTTTACTTAAGAGATAACATGACCTGGGAGGAGGGGGACAGAGGGAGAAGGAGAAGCAGACCCCACGCTGAACAGGGAGTTTGACATGGGGCTCCATCCCGGGACCCCTAGGATCATGACCTGAACCAAAGACAGATGTTTAAGCAACTGAACTGCCCAGGCACTTCTGGTCTGTAGTTTTCTTTTGCTCCAATGCCTGGCTGGCCTCATAGAATAAGCTAGGAAGTATATCCTTTGTAATCTCTGAAAAAAATAAAAACATTCCTTATAATTTCCCTTGAAATTTCTTGTTTCACCCATGTTTTATTTAAAAGTGTCTTGTTTAAGTTTCAAGTACTTGGGCTTCTCCCGTTATATTTCTGCTAATTGATTTTTAGTTTAATTCCATAGTGGTCTAAGTTTTTTGTTGTTTGTTTTATTTTTGCTTTATTTTTTGTTGTGCTTTGGGGGGCATTTATGTTGCTTGGTGTTTTCTGAGCTTCCTGGAACATGGTTCAGTGTCAGACATTAATTTGGGGAAATTCTCAGTTATTATTGTGTCAAATGTCCTTTTGTTTCTTTTTTTCTTTCTTCTCCTTCTGGGATTCCCATTAAATGTATGTTACTGGATGTAACTGTATGCTACATATATACGGTATATTACTGTATGTACTGAACTATATGTTACATATATACTGTATGTTACTGTGTGTACCATATGTATTGTGTGGTACTGTATGTTACACCTTTTGTAGTTTTTTCCCAGTCATTGGATATACTATTCCGCTTGTTTGTTTGTTTCTTTAGTCCTCTTCTCTTTGCTCTTTGGTTTTTGAAGATTCTATTGATACATCCTCCTTCTCAGATTCTTTCTTTCTTTTTTTTAAATATTTTTATTTATTTATTTGACAGACAGAGATCACAAGTAGGCAGAGAGGCAGGCAGAGAGAGAAGGAGGAGAAGCAGGCTCCCCGCTGAGCAGGGAGCCTGATGTGGGGCTCAATCCCAGGACCCTGGGATCATGACCTGAGCCGAAGGCAGAGGCTTAACCCACTGAGCCACCTACGCACCCCTCAGCTTCTTTCTTTATATGATTTTTCCCATCAAAGAAAATTTCTATAAACTATTTTTTAATCTGTCACATTTATTCTTGGTTCTTATAATTTTCATCTATTGCTTACATTGTCCATTTGTTCTTGTATACTGTGTACTTTTTTCATTAGAGCACTTAGCATGCTAATCATAGTTAAAAATTTCTGGTCTGATAATTCCAACTTCCCTGATATACCTGGTTCCGATGTTAGCTCTCACTTCAGTTATGTTTTTTGCCATTTGTATGCCTTGTCATTTTTTTTTTTAATAGCCACACATGATGGAATGCTGTCAATAGGGCGTAGTAATGTGATGGGGAGATGTGGAAGAGGGAAACATTTTATAGTCCTGTGGTTAGGTGTCCAGTGAACCTATGCCCCTGGACTGTGAAGTTCCTAGGAGTTTCTCTGTTTTTTTTCTTCCCCCTTAGGTGGCTAGAGTAGGTGAAGTTGGGTATTTCCTTTCCCTCAGGTCAATTAGGCTCTGATAATACTCAAGTAGGTTAGATTCTGATTAACTAGTTTCCCTTTCTTAAGGAGAACAGTGTGCTCTGGTGTATTTCAAAATTGTTTCTTTGTCCCTTCTACTGGAAGCACAAGGAGATTTTTCTCCAATATTTACTCTGGGAACCTGGTTGAACTCTTGGGGGTAAGTCTTTTAATTTCTGGACAGCCTTCTGTGACTGGGTCTTCCATACTTATTGATTCTCAGATTGTCCACACTGAGCCTCCAGCAATTTGCCGAGCATAGTTTAGATTTTTCCTATCCCAGCACTAGTTCCTGTGATGTTTTCTGCTTGTGTGTTCTCCAGTAAGCTGTAATTCCCTCTATTTGCTTGTCTCTTTGATCTTGGGGACGGTGTTTTGCCCTATGTTTTCCCTTCTCTTAGGGTTCCAAGAAGAGCTATTGATTTTTCAGGCTATTCAGTGTTTTACTTGTTTTTAGGATAGAGTGGGGACTTCCAAAATTCTTACATGTGAAACAAGAAAGTTTTATGAATTTTTATAATTCACATAGCTTCAACTTATTGGACAATCATCAGTCCCTAATTTACTTCATGTCAGGATGACTTCTGGAAATCTAGATAAAGCAGTTGTTATCAAGCTAGTGAAAAATGATCTGTCTTGTGTGCCAATAGGTTTATTATCTTGAGATTGTCTTTTTAATTTTTTCTTGCTTATTATTATATGTAAAGCAATAAAACTTTAAAGGAATACAGAAGTTGGTTGGGAAGAAAGTGAAGTTAAGACCAGAAATTAGATTTCCTATGAGACAGAGTTTTGAGATAATTTTCTTTACCTTTGATTGATGTATGGACTGGGGGGGGCGTTTTTGATAGTTATATGAAAGATAGAAGAATCATATACTTATTTTTGAGATTTCTTTTATTGTTCTGTGGTAACGATACAGTTAGTAAAAATTATCATACATTGGTAAGATGAATGCATTATATGCTATAATAGATATTGACTAAAATATTTTATAACACAAATTCAGGTGTTCATTAATGATTATTAAAATCCATGTTAGGATTTCCCAAGAGCAGATTTTAGAAACATTATGTATCATCTTCCACAATTATATACACACTTCCATCTAGACAGTTTATTTATTCCCCTTATAGCCAGAGTTGTATTATAAGACAAATACATGATGTCTATAAAAACAATTTTCTGTTTTCCATATACATTGAAGGACAAAAAGTTTATTCACCAGAAGTTTTAAAGTACAATTATGTTTCATTTCTTTTTAACAGATAATATCTTTTGATATATTTCAGTGTTTGAATTTGTTGCCCTTTTTCTATTTTCAGTAGGATTCTAATCATGTTCCATTTGCATAATGTATGTAGCAGTACGCACTTAAAATCTACAATTATTATACATTATAAGCATGATCTGCTTTATTCTTTTTTAAAAGATTTTATTTATTTATTTGAGAGAGGGAGGGAAAAAGAGAAATGAGCAGGGAAGGGGCAGAGAAAGAGGGAGAAGGAGACTCTCCACTGAGCAGAGAGTACCATATGATGCGAAGCGCAGTTCAATCCCAGAACATAAGGATCATGACCTGAGCCACCCAGGTACCCCAAACATGATCTATTTTAAACTAATCTCTGTGGATATTATTTATTGTAAATACTCTGTGAAAAGTTCTCAACTAATTTTATGAGAATAAAATATTCAACTATAAGGAGGCATTTTTCCCCAAAAATGAATTGGTTGCCTTATTTTTGAAATAATGAAGAGGTTAGCTTATTTTAAAAAATTTACCTGGACTCTCATGTGTTTTCTCGGTTACTTATTTTAACTGTTATACGATTGGGATAAATCGAATACTATCTCAATTCTAATTTTAGATTCTTTAGACTACGAGATCGTATTAATTATAAAGGGACAAAAGATAACTAAAAGCAATCTAATAAATATTACTGAGATTCTTTTTAACATATATAAGTAAAACCTCGAGAACATTTTAGAATATGAGACATCTCTTCCAAGTGAGACATTGGCGTAAAGAGTATTGGCTGTAGTTACGAATATGAAAACAGTGAGCGGCTTTAAGGATGTTTATTACTACAGATAAAACAGAATTACTGAAAGGAGAGGCACAGTTTAATGATGCTATATAAAAAAGAAAAGGCAAGAGAAAGAGAGTTAATTAGTTAGTTTATAATGTTTTTCAAATTTGCAGGTATTTCACATGAGCTTCCTACTAGAAAATCTAGCAGTAAAAGAGTATGAATATAGCCCCAACATTATAGAACACAGGGCCGGGATCTAGGAGGGTGAATATAGAACTGACAAACAAACAATAAATACCCCCTTAGAGCATCTAGCAACTTTATGGTCAGCTGTAGCTCATGCTACATGAAATGACAGAATACGAAAGAACATACCCAGACCTAAATGAGCCATATATGAACTTTGATTCTTATTGTTATGGGAATCACCATTCAAATGTCTGATAAATCTTGTGGAGTCATAATTATAACTTGGCAGTAAAACTGCAAATATGCAAATATTAAGATAATGGAGATGATTTCCTAGAAGATAGACATAACAATGCCTTACAATTATTTCTCTATATACATGAAGTGTTGATGTAAATGTTTTTATAATTTTATAAGAAAACAACTGAGATTTAAAAAACTGCTATTTGGGACACCTGGGTGGCTCAGTCGGTTGGGAATCTGCCTTCAGCTCAGGCTATGATTCCAGTGTCCTGGGATTGAGTGTCCTGCAGCGGCTTCTTGCTCAGCAGGGAGCCTGCTTTTCCCTCTACCTACTGCTCCCCCTGCTTGTGCGCTCTTGCTCTCTCTGGCATATAAATAAATTTAAGAAATCTTTTAAGAAAGGATTAAAAAATTGCTATTTATTTAGCAACGTCCATGCAATTTTAGGATAGTAGAATTGTCCTAAGTGAAGTAGGAAGATGTCCCCCCAAGTCTTTTTTGTAGAAATATCCTTGTAACAATTTACTAGACAAATATGGACAAGTATTATATACCAAGCTATCAGTTACATTTTTATACAACAGCATCATTCATTTGTCAACTCTGGTTTTTCCAGCATTACCAACAGAGTAACTTTTATATCATAAGTGCCTAATAATATCATTAAGTCAACAAATGTATAGATAAATGTACTGTCCAACTTTTGTACATACTGTAACCATATTTGAAGGTTTCTGAGCAAAAAATTATTTCAATGCAACTAGGTAGGAGAGACAAGTATAATAAGTAGTACATAATAATCATATTTTAATTATCCTATGTGACTCTTTCCCAGAACCAGGTTGACCTGAGATTTTATTAGATAACTCAGCATACTAATTTGTGTATGAAGAGGTGGAGTTTGCTCTAAGCATGTATACTGACTTCTAATGCACCTGGAGTAGTGGTCATGTCACCTATTTGCATAGTAGTCCATTCGTTGGTTCTAAATATCTTATCCTCTAAGAACTTACTATATTCCTCACATATCTGCTCTTAAAGACAACATATTTTTATAACAACATAATGTTATTCATGTACCTACTTGTTGAATGTATTTCAATCTACATTCATAAGTGCATTAGGCATTTATTGTTATGTAACAACTTGCTCTAAATGTTAATGGCTTAAAAAGAACACATATTTTGATTAATATCAGGGAAGATGGTGGAGGAGAAAGGATCAGGAATTCACCTCTGCACCTGCTCAACAACTGTAAGAGCAGAAGCAGTCTGAAGTGATTGCTTTTCACTGTGGAGTTCTTGCAAACATTCCATCCTTCAGGCGAGAGCTTGCATAGTTAATTTCTGTCAATATTATCAATCAATGTGATGTCATCCATCTATCACACAGCCCCCAGCTCTCTATCAGGCCACTGTGGGGATGTTAACCATAGATTCCAGTGCAGAGCGCTGCAGCCAAAGTACCCAATAAGGAACTTCTCCAAGTCTTGTGATTCTGAGTTCTGATTGTGCACTACTGCCTTTGATTGGAGAGGCGTACACACAGAGGTGGGTTGTCATTATTGCAGTCCTACCACTTGCAGCAGGTTCCAGGATATTTAAGTTTCTGCTCCTATTTCTTGGGATATTCCAATACAATTTCGTATATGGGAAAATTTGGAAAGACTACATTTGCCTATGAAAAGATGCAAGCTCAAAAAAGATCTGAAAAGATGTTAAGCTTCCACCTCAGGCTGATGCTCGCACAGAGATACCCTACAACAATAAAATAAATAAATAAGTAATAGCAAACTGTGGGGAAGAGAGGTCATTTCCAGATTTACCACATTATAAGATTTACATTTCTAGTTTTCAATGAAAAGTAACAAGGCATACAAAGAAAGAGGGGAGAATAACCCATTTAAAGGAACAAAACAGATCTGCAGAGAATGTTACAGGGAAGCCCTGAATTTGGACTTATGAGAAAGACTTTAAAACAACTCTTAAATATGCTCAATGAGTTAAATAAATACATGGAGACATGGATTGGTGGCTACACTTGACACACTTGAATCTGTCAATCATGGCATGTAGACAGTTCTCTGGGAATGGTGTATGACTTTAGGCAAAACAGCTCATTTTACCCAATGACAACTCCTAGATGGGGTGAAACTTGAGGGCTGTTAGAATATAGCATTTCTAACCATTAGAAAAATAATTACTTCAATCTTAAAAGTGGAATTAGATCATATATCAAGTAGACACAAAACTATCTCTATTCACAGATTATAAGACTGTATATGTAGAATATCCAAAAACATTCATAAGAGAGTTAATAGGATTAATAAATAAATTAAGCAAAGTTACAATATAAAAGGGCAACACACGAAAGTAATTTGTTTCCATACACCAACAACAAACATTCCAAAATGGAAATTAAGAAAGAAATTCTATTTACATTAGTGCCTAAAGGATTAAATGATTATAAATAAATAAAACCATGGAAGTGAAAGAATTGTATCTTGAAAACTATAAAATATTACTGAAAGAAATTAAAGAAAACTTAATAAATGGAAGATATGTTTATGTATTGGAAGTGTTAATATTAAGATGTCAATACTACTCAAAGGGATCTACAGATTTAATACAGTTTCTATCAAAATTCTCACATCTTTTTTTGGGAGGGGGACAAAAGAAAAGCCAGTCCCCAAATACATATGTAATTGCGAGTGACCCTTATTAGCTAAAACAGTCTGAAAAAGAAGAATGACACACTGCACAGTTTCAAAAATTATGACATAGCTATGATAATTTTAAAGTGTGGTACTGAAATAAAGATTCACATATAAAACAGTGGAGTAGACTAAAGAGCCCAGAAGTAAACCCTCACTTAATGGCCATTTTTTTTTTTTTTTAAATAAGAGTATGAAGACCATTTACTGGAGAAGAACAGTTATTTCATAAATGGTACTGGGAAAACTAGACATCTGCATGCAGAAGAGTAAAGTTTAGGGTGCCTGGGTGGCTCAGTGGTTTAAGCCTCTGCCTTCGGCTCAGGTCATGATCCCAGGGTCCTGGGATCGAGGTCCGCATTCGGGCTCTCTGCTCAGTGGGGAGCCTGTTTCTCCCCCTTTCTCTCTTTCTGTCTCTCTGCCTACTTGTGATCTCTCTCTCTGTCAAATAAATAAATAAAATCTTTAAAAAAATAAATAAAACAAAATTAAAAAAAAAGAAGAGTAAAGTTTAACCTCACCTAAAACAAATACAAAAATTAACTTAATACTTAAACGTAAGTGGTAAAACAATAAAACCACTAGAATAAAACACTGGAGAATATCTACATGATATTTGATTTGTCAGTGTTTTCATGAAGATGAAGCACAGTCAACAAAAGAAAAATATAAATTGAACTTTGTCAAAATTAAGAACAATTATGCATCAAAGACTACTATCAAAAAAGCAAAACGACAACCTAAGGAATAGAGAAAATATTTTCAGATTAAATATAGGATTAATATCCAGAATATATAAAGAACCTCTAAAACTCAATGACAAAACACAATCAAAAAAGAAATGGACAAAGGACTTACATGACATTTCTTATAAATCTTTCTTCAAAGATTTAGTTATATGTACATGAAGTCAATATGTACATATGTACATGAAAAAATGCCCAACATCAGTAATTATAGGAGAAATGCAAATCAAAGCCACACTGGGATACCACTTAACACCTAACTAGGATGGCTATAATAATAATAAACAAATCCGAAATGGCAGAAAATAACAAGTTTTGAGAAGAATATGCAGAAATTAGAACTCTCATGTATTGCTGTTGAGAATGTGAAAGGGGGCAGCCATGTGGAATACTATTCGGCAGCTTTACATGCAATTAAACATTGAAGTGTACAATATGACCTAGAACTTCCATATATATATATATATATGGAATATATTGAATTATATATATATAATATATAATGAATAATATATAATATAATATATAATGAATAATATATATATATATAACTCATTATATATTGAATAATTGAAAGTAGGGACTGGAAAAGCTACTTATCAACAATTTCATAGCAGCATTATTCCCAATAGCCAAAAGATGGAAACAATCCAGATTAGTGTCCATCAATTGATGAATGGAAAACCAGATGTGGCACATACTTAATTAGAATATTATTCTACCATAAAAAGGAATAAAATGTTGATATATCCTATAACACGGACCTTGCAATTATTGTACTTAGAGAAATAAACCATATACACAAGGACAAATATATGATTCTACTTACACAAGATACCTACCATAGGCATAGTCATAGAGACAAAAAATAGAATCATAATTACTAGGGGTCCAGGGGAAAGAGGTATTTGTGTTTAATGGGTACAAACTCTTTTAAAGGACAATGAAAAAAGTTTGGGGTTTAAATAATGGTGATGGTTGCACAACATTATGAATATATGTAATTCTAGTCAATTGTACACTTGTGAATGGTTAAAATGAGAAACATTATATATATTTTATCACAGTAAAACACAAAACAGTAAAACAATAAAAACACCTGTTTATTATCTCCCAGGCTTTATGGATCAGAATAATAGGTCCAGCTAAACTAGGCCTTCTACTTCAGAGTCTTTCACAAGACTGCAGTCATCTGAAGGTTCTGGGCATAATCTGCTTTCATATCCACACATGTGGCAGTTGGTTAGTTTAGTTACATGAGGGTCATTGGATTGAGAGGCTTAGTTCCTCATTGTCCAGTGGCTCGTGAACAGTTCCTTGGCACATGGGTTTCTTCAACATGGCCAATTGCTTCATCAAAGTCAGAAAGAAAGGGACAGTATGCTAGAAAAGCAGAAGTCACCATCCTTTATAACCTAAACATAGGAGTGACTTCTCATCTTCTTTGTCATGTTATATTGGTTTTTAAAATGAAATGACTAAATGCAGCCCACAGTCAGAGGGAGAGACTTACACCCACACATCCCAGGAGGCAGGAGTCACTGGGGGTCATCTTAGAATCACCTTGCTACAATAAGGTGGTAGCAAATGATACCACAGCATCTGGATGAAAATTATTAATGTCACACTATTGTATCACCACACAGAAGGAAATCAGATGTTTCTGGATATTTATTAACAAGTAGCCAAAGATTTGGATGATAGACTGGGATATTCACATTTATTCTGTGTTTTTCTTGCTCCATAAAACACAGCCACAAAGATAAATATACTTACTTTGATAGTTCCACCATTTCTGTTTGAAATATGAGAGCATTTTGCATGTCAGCTTAGATAAATGACATTTTTTGAAAGATGTCTAAACTATCTGGCCTTCTGGGAATCAGATTGCTTTATTATTGAACATCAATACCTTTCTTCCAACAATTTGACATGCCATTAATTGTGACTGTAAATCTGTGCTAGATCCTTATAGAATTGTAATTGATGCCCATGGAATCTAGCTAGTACCTTAAATTGCTTATCAATAAAGTTAATTATGTCTTTGAATAATATATAAATATATTTGAATGTGTGTATACATATGTATATACAATTTGTGCATATTGACTCAGAATAGATTTAGAACTAGACAATATATCTAAAAAACAAAAAAAGCAGTAAATTCTAAGCTCTGCTTTAGTTCTTAATAAAATAAAATTTTTCATTGTACTTGGCCCCTAATCTCTGATTAAATTTACTATTACACTCATATTCCCAGAAGAATGAAAACAGACAGTCTTAACTGCCTACTAAGTGCCTGCACAGGCAAACAAGGGGGCATTTATTTTACTTTGTAGCTCTTAGCCTAAATTTCTTAGCTGAAACTTGATTGATAATATTTTCTGCTAGATAGCGATATCGTGAGGATTAAATCAGCTAATTCTTATAGAAGTCCTTAGAACAGTGCCTGTTATGTCTCTATATAAATATGTCTACAGACAGAAATAAAGATACAGAGATATAGATATGGAGGTATAGAGGAATTACTGATTAAAGCATAAATAAAATGTTGCAATAAATATATTTTTATTTTCTGTACCATGCTTCACATGCTGGAAGTTCCAGTTTTGAGCTCATTGCGCAGAAAGGGTGGATTCAGAAGGACACGGAAAGGTTGTGAAACACATGAACTTGCCAAATAAATGGAATAGTAGTTTCTGTTTTAAAGCAACAACAACAAAACATTTTTTCAGGTTAAAACAGTATCTTTTGGATAATCACTCAGTCAGTCCAACACTTTAACTTCCTTTCAGGGTTATTTCTCTCCTCTTAATCACTCCTTAAGCTTTTTCTTCCCAATATAGCTTCTTTAGAATCTCTGAGGATAACACTAATCACTGCAGTTGTTCAGGGACAAAGTGGTAATTTTCTTTTTTACTGCTCTTCTGGTAAGGTAGCGAATTTGCAGGAGCTTCCATGCAGCCTCTCTTATTTTCCTAATGCAATGGTTCAAGGGTCTAAAATGGGAATTCTGCCATAAATGATTTGCCTATTCCAGGTATGCGTTCAGAAATAAAATGGTAATTACTATGTAGCATTAATAGTATTTGATTACTTAGGTCAAAGACCACATTAATAATTTTAAAAAGTTTGGAACTTCTCTTTTCTACTTGTGGAGTCATTCTGGCAATAGTCTGCTTATGTTTCATGACAGGAAGGGTAGGAGAAAGACATACAGTATATAACCAGAAGGATCTCAGGGTCCTGCTTGAGGTGAACTTGTCTGATTTTCCTTCTAGGAACCCCAAGTCTATGAAGTGGGTCAGTGTCATTACAGTGTAGTTCCTAGTAACACAACCCTGGGACCAGATGGCCTTGGTTAGCACATGGTCTGTACTCACAGGTTGAGTAACTTTAGGTAGTTAACATTTCAGTGTAACAGTTTGTCCTCAGTTAAAGGAGGTACTGATGAATACTGACCTCAGGGTTGTTGTGTTTGTTATGAGCATTAAACAGAGGTAAGAAACTATGTATCTGAAAGCATGGATATTAAAGCAAGTCAATTCCTGAGAGACACTGGACTCCTCTGAGTGCTGACTTTAAGAATCGCCAGTGACTTGGTCTTAACTTTTTAACCTGTATATCCTTCCATTTTTCCTTCACTTGGAGTCTGACTTCCTTTGAAGTGTGATGACTATCCAACTTTCTTTGGGGTCTCTCTCCATTTGTCCTCACAGCACTTAACCTAATAAAACCCTTGCATATTTATTTGTCTTTATTTTTGTTTCTCAGAGGATGCACAGTAAATGTTATCATTTAACCAGAGAGCCAACTCTGAGATGAAGATTAGCATTCAGTAATAAGTTTATAAGGGAGTATTCTTGAAATCTGTATTTGGAGGAAAAATAAAGGGAGCATTACTGGGAAGAGGAAAAATTTGAGTTGCATAGCAATATCAGCAGAAAGCATGAAGGAACTCCAGATCTCAGATGGCTCTTTTAAGATGTCCCAATTTAGGACTGAGTGGCTAGACGTACCATCTTTACATTTGTCAGTCATTAAATGTAGACAATCCCTGGAAACTGGGTGTGACTTTAGGCAAAACTGCTTTCTTTACCCAAGGACAGTTCCCAGATAGGGGTGATTCCTGAGGCTGTTAGAATATAGCATTTGGAAAAATAATTCTCTTGATCTTAAAAGGGAAATAAAGCTGCCTATCAAAATAGTTTCAAAACAAACTTTTTCTGAACTTTGGAAATTGACAAAGAGCTTGCAACAATCTGAAGAGCATTGATTCAAGAAAACTGGCTGAATCTTGATAAAATCCATAACCTTTGTGGCATTTTAAATGGTCTCAGTTCTATCACCCTCACTCTAGCTCCTCAGTAGCCTTTAAAACAATAGCCTCACAATCAGAATTGCAGTGAAAGCCAGAGTCCTAGTAGCCACTGGAGAGGCAAAGCGTATTTGGAGCTGCTTCCCAAAAGCCCCATCTCCTAATATCTGTCATCGTTTTATCTGTCTAGTTGACTGGAAACCCTCACACACACACAGGATTTACCTTTTATTTGACCTGACTTAGGGCTTGCTCATTTCGTATAGCCATTCCCAGGGTGTTTGCACACAAAAATCAATGGCACTTTTTTAAAAAAATTACATTTGGTAGAGACAATAATAACAGTTGGGCAAATGATCTAAAAGGAAAAGCTGGGGAATGCGATATTCATAGGGGAATTTTGAAACCTGGGATGTATTCCTGGGAATTTAGAAGGCAACATGTCTGTGCAAGCCTGGCGTCCTTGTACAGGAAAGACCTGAGATGACCTTCTTCTCTCCCTCTGGCTTGCATCAAGGCTCTGTGAAAGCAGGGTTAAAGACTAAGGTAAAGTTATAAATGCCTTCACGAGCACTGAAAACAAAGTCCTTCAGCAAAAGCTAGGAGTCTTACTGGTTCCAAGCGCTTAAGATCTTTGTCTACTTATCAACTGATTACTATGCTAAACTGAAACTTCTGTGGCCACATGTGACAAAGGAAAAAAGACATTACAAAATTAGTTCACAACAGTCACAAAACAAACAGTAGCAACAATAATAAAAATAAATTAGCATCAACAACAGCAAACCCTCGGAGGGGGTGTGAATCCAATTTCCAGAGTTGCCGCCTTGTACTGTTTACAATGAAAAGTTTTCAATAACAACAAAAATATAAGACATTCAATAAAACAGGAAAATACGGCCCATATGTGGGGGGAAAAAGTGTCAATAGACACTGTCTCTCAGGAACTCCAGACACTGAAATTTCTAAACAAAAACTTTAAATCAGCAATTCAAATAGTTCCAGTAGGGCTATACATGGGACCCTGAACAGAAAAACATCGACAGAGGAAACCAATAAAATATCCATAAAATTTAGAATTTACTTACTATTAATGAATCGATATTGGTTCATTATAAAAAATACACCATGATATCATAGGATGTTAACAATAATGTACACTGGGTGTAATGGAATTCTATCATCCTCACAATATTACTATGAATCTAAAACACTTCTGAGGTGTGCCTGGGTGGCTCAGTGGGTTAAAGCCTCTGCCTTCGGCTCATTTCATGATCCCAGAGTCCGGGATCAAGTCCCACATCGGGCTCTCTGGCCCGCGGGGAGCCTGCTTCCTCCTCTCTCTCTCTGCCTGCCTCTCTGTCTACTTGTGATCTCTGTCAAATAAATAAATAAAATATTTAAAAAATAATAAAAATTAAAACATTTCTGAAATTTAAAAGTGTACTTAAATATATACATATTTAATATATATTACTGCCAACATAAACATTGTTAAAATGATTAATACTTTACATCATTAATATTAAATATTAAATAAAATATTTATTCATTTTCTATTATGTTTCCATTGGCAGTAATAGTCCTTATTGTTTGCTGATCTGAAAATCTCTTGATAGCTGCCTGGACTAATTTTTAAACCATAGTATGGTTAGGTATAAGGGTCAGCAATTATTTATTTTTTTATAAGTTCACTCTGTCCAGTTATTGTTGCATTAAATGTAATCTATATGGATGTCCACTTCTTACAATGTTATTTGTTGAACACTTTGCCTCTGACATTGTTACTTCTGATAAAAAAAAAAAACAATTGCTAATATGTGATTCTATTTCTGGAATCTTTATTATGTTCTTTTGTACATGGGTTTTCTTATTATGAATGTATATTCACTTTTTAAAAACATTTTTCTGTGTAAAAATAAAACATTTTTCTGTGTTGAGATAATTATATTTTTCTTTATTCTGTTAATATTGCTATAATGTTAATTGATTTTCAAATAGCACATTAATTATACTTTTTAAATGTCACTGGTTTGTTTGCCATTAATTTAAGATTTCCTTTTACATCTATAATCTTGAGTAATATTTCTCTGAAGTTCTTCTTTTATTTTATTATTATTGTCTGGTTTTGGAAAATGACAATATTGTTCTCAAAATTATCTGCTCAAAGACATTTCTTCTTTGTTTTCTGAGAAGTTGCATATAATTGGTGTTGTTTCTTCCTTATATGTGTCATAGAATTTAGTTGTGATATGATCTGGGTTCGGGTTTTTTGTTTGTGTGTTTGGTTGGTTGATTTTTGTTGTTATTGTTATTGGGAGTTTTTACTAAAATATAATTCACTTTATAGATATAGGGTAATTTGAATTTTCTCTCGTGTTAATTTTTGTAATTTGTGAAGAATTTGTTAAATTCATTAAATTGTTGAAAATTTTGGCAGAAAGTATTGTTTACACAGAGCCCCTTTTTCATTTCTGATATAAATAATATGTATTTTATCTTTTTATATTGGTTGGTCTAGCTACAGGATTACCAAATTTATTGAATTTTTTAATAAATTCGTTTTGGTGTTATTTACTTTATTGCTTGCCCATTTGTTATTTTTTATTACCTATTATATCTATTTTTTGTTATCTATTATATCTATTATTTTTATTATCTATTATAATTATTATTTTTTGACATAGTTTAGTTTCAGCTTGTTTCTTTTTGTAATATTCGGATGGAAGCTTAGATTTTTAGTTTTGTATCTTCTCTTTATTATAATATTAATGTATTTAAAACTAAAATAGTCCCCCTTGGCAATATTTTAACGTCATCTCACGGATTTTCATCTGCTGTTTTGATTTTAATATAATCACTCAGTTCAGAATATCTTTAATATAAATTTTTAATTTATATTTGTAATTAATTTTTAATATAATTTTTATTTTTATTTGACTCATGAATTTTTTATTTGACTCCTTTAATTTTGAAGTATTTGGAAAATATCTATACATAGTTCAATTATTACTTATTTATTCTGTTGAAGTCAATGAAGAAATTATAATCACAGTTCTTTTCAATTTAGCAATTTGTTTCATGGTCCAGCATATTATGAATCTTTCTGAATGTTTCATTTTCATTTGAAAATATTTGAAATTCTGATGTCCTTGGGTTTGGTCTTCTATACATGTAAACTAGGTTAATATGGTTGATATTTTGTCATGTCTTCTCTGTAATTAAGGATTTCTTTTCTACCTATTTATCAGATACTAAAAGAGTTTTTAAATCCTAAATATAATTTTTATATATATATATATATATATATATATATATATATATATATATGTCAGTTGTTGCTTCATGCATTTTGGAAACCTTTTATTTTAAGGATGCCCATTTGTACTTACACCCAGAATGCACAATTAGACGATTATACTTCCCCCAAGCTGACCTTGTTTTTTATTTTAAAATCTTCTTTACATTTGATAATATATTTTCCCTCTGATGTCTACTTTGTTTTATATTTAACCACTCCAGCTTTTATGTGATTAGTGTTTGAATATTGCATCTCTTTTCTTTGCATATACTTTTTACCTATTTTATCTTTAAATTTAAGGTAGGTGTCTTATAGGTGGCATATATTTGGTTCTTACATTTTTATACAGTGTTTAGGACAGTAATATTTAGCATAATAATAAATATGTTTTTATTTCTATCAACCACCTTACTTTTTAAAATCTATCTTGTTTATTCTTTGTCACTTTTTTCCTATTTAACTGCTTTCTTCTGGATTAAATAGAAGTCTTTAGACTCCCATACTATATCTACTATTCCAAATATATTTAAGCATAAAATTTGCTTTAAAAACAGTACTCTATGATCCCAGGGTCCTGGGATCAAGCCCCACATCAGGCTCTCTGCTCAGCAGGTAGTTTGTACCCCTCCCCCCTGACCTGGTCTCTGCCTACTTGTGATTTCTGTCTATCAAATAAATAAATAAAATTAAATTAAATAAAAACAGTACTCTGGTTTCAATTACATATGAAATTAAGAGTGGAGAAACTAACAATGATTTTGTTTAGTTCAGTGTCTTGCCGACAATTCTAAAATGTTTTGTGTATTTTAGTATATGTTTTGCATATTTTAATATAATTTAATTAAGTAGACTGTGCTTTGTGGCTTTATCTCTTTACCTACTAAAATACATGTTTTATATTTTGATAAAATTTGTTGAAACTATAGAATTTTACATTAGTCAGTGATGTCTGATATTACCCATTAAAGGCATCACTAAATGTCTTTATTAAAGGTAAAATTTTATATTGTGCCATAAGACCATACAATAAAATGTTATTAATCTCCCATACAAAGCATTAAAACCTTTAGATTAGGGAGCCTCTATAACTGAGCATTTTCTTCTGTAATGCTCTTATAGCAAGGCCAAATAGATGCTAAAGATAGTTTTCTTAGCCTTCACAGTAGAATGTGGAATGGTATTTGATAATTAAAGGCAAACTCCAGAATTCTTAAGGGTTCCAAACAGAGCTAAAAATGCTAAGATCATCTAATTTATACATTATTATGTTAACTAATATAACATGTGCCTGAGCAGGAATCTTCAAGATATTCATGTCAAACCAGATTCCTCTATAAGTGAGCCTTTTCCTAGAGCTGTCCATATTGATCCTAGGTTTAGGTGCAGTCAATCATTCTGTGAACTCCAACAACCAAGTTCCTGCTCTCAGTTATTTGCAGATGACTTCAGTATTACCATTTCTGTAAGACCTTTTGCACACAGACTCTTTTGGTAATACATGCCATGAAGGTATATTATGATAAAGGATATTTTGAAAAAATGTTCTAATAGTCTGCCATAAAAATAGGTTGAACAGATGCCTCAGAGACCTTTTACTTTGACTTGTTAAGTATTAATTGGTCGCTGTTCTTCTACATTTGATAAAGCATGATAAGTATCTCCAAAATATCAAAGTAATCATTTTTGTGCTTCCCATAAATATAAGCTCTGAGAAAAAAGATAACCGAAAAATCAGAAAAGGGTAAAGCCAGAAAAGTATTTTATTATAGGCCACTTCAAAGATCAGTTTGTCCTGCCCATAATAACAAGTTTAAATGATCCTGCCTGAGTCTGCTATTAGCCGTTGCACTGTTACATTATGCATGGCATTTGACTATTCATAGAAAAGAAAATGCACTATATTCCATTAGTGGTTTCCTATGAGTGTAGGTCTACAAATTACTGGTGATGCTTAGGCTGATGTGTTGCTCTTCTGCATATTTATGATGCTCCTGTCACATTCATTATTGATATGAATGTAATGTGAAGTCCTAGAGATCAATATGATTTCTATCAATTTCAGATTCTGTGTTTGTGATTAAAATTCTTATGCAAATATGACAGCTGTATTTACATGCTACATTTATGCATGATTACAAAAGACCCTTGTAGTTGTCTCATAACTGATATTACAAAAGTGTAAAAAGAGACCCCAAAATAAGTTAAAGTAAATGTTATTTCTGAAATCAATAATGTTGGCACTTCACAATGGCTGACGATTTCCCTCATCCAGAACCACTCATGAACATCTTGACCAGCATGTGACTTATCGCCAAAAATGAGGATCTGTTTTTATAGTAAATATTTCCAAAGAGAAAATTTTATAGGATGCAGGTTTAAGCAGTTTCCTGGACTCTGCAAAGTTTATCTTCCCCTTTATTGTGTCTGAATGTAAAGATTTATATGGCACATACTTCTACATGATTGATCTCTCAAGAAAATTTAAAATCCTGGGATGGTTAAGAATAAACTATATCTTCCATTGTCATTGTGCCTATCAAAAATTAGGTTTGGGACATTTTAGTTTCCCAGTCTCAGGAATTTATAAATTCTCATAATGGAAATAAATTATTAAAGATGTTGCTTCTAACTTTGACAGTGTGGCTGTAATTAGACCATAAATGCTAGATAATTTTAAAAAAAAAGGAAAGAAAAAAGAGTGAGGAAGAGGATGGAAAACAAACAACAACAACAACAACAACAAAAATAACCAAAACATGTGTTTTTTAAGGCACAGGAGAGTAGTCAGTACTAGAGGAGCCAAGAGTCAAGAAGAACAAAACACATTGAAGTAGTCTGCATATTAAACAGGTGTTTTTTTCTCTTGGGACTTCTGTCCATCAGAAATCAGAAACCTTGAATTTGTGCAGTCTTTCTGAGTTACCAAGGCAACCAGGATTTACAAAACCAATACCGCAAATAAAAGTCAACTATAGTTGATTTCAGTATGCAAGATTCTTTAAATGTTTGAAAATAATTCACCTAACTACTTAGGAAACTAAATGAGAAAAATTATATTTGATGCATAAAATATATTTGATAAAATTCAGCACCCAATCATGGTTTAAGGAAAGAAAATAAAATAAGCCATATTAAAAAATCTAGATGGCCATGAATAGTAGGGTCATCCTTCATTTAATAAATGCATATATATAGGGAGGAGTCAAGATGGCGGAGAAGTAGCAGGCTAAGACTTATTTCAGCTATCAGGAAATAGGCTAGATAGCTTATCTAAAGAGTGCAAACAACTACAAATCCATCGGCAGATCGAAGAGAAGAAGAATAGCAATTCTAGAAACAGAAAAACAACCACTTTCTGAAAGCTTTTTCTTTTTTAACTAGTTTATCTAATATATATATTTTTTTCTTTTTTATACTTTTCTTTATTCTTTTTCCCTTTCTTTCTTTCTTTCTTTCTTTCTTTCTTTCTTTCTTTCTTTCTGAATCTCTTTTTATCTCCTTTCTCCACCCTCACAATTTGGGATCTCTTCTGATTTGGTTAAAGCATATTTTCCTGGGGTTGTTGCCACCCTTTTAGTATTTTACTTGCTCCTTCATATACTCTTATCTGGACAAATGACAAGGCAGAAAAATTCACCACAAAAAAAAGAACAGAGGCAGTACTGAAGGCTAGGGACCTAATCAATACAGACATTGGTAATATGTCAGATCTAGAGTTCGGAATGATGATTCTCAAGGTTCTCGCTGGGCTCGAAAAAGGCATGGAAGATATTAGAGAAACCCTCTCGGGAGATATAAAAGCCCTTTCTGGAGAAATAAAAGAACAAAAATCTAACCAAGTTGAAATCAAAAAAGCTATTAATGAGGTGCAATAAAAAATGGAGGCTCTCACTGCTAGGATAAATGAGGCAGAAGAAAGAATTAGCAATATAGAAGACCAAATGACAGAGAATAAAGAAACTGAGCAAAAGAGGAACAAACAGCTACTGGACCATGAGGGGAGAATTCAAGAGATAAGTGACACCATAATACGAAACAACATTAGAATAATTGGGATTCCGGAAGAAGAAGAAAGAGAGAGGGGAGCAGAAGGTATACTGGAGAGAATTATTGGGGAGAATTTTCCCAATATGGCAAAGGGAACGAGCATCAAAATTCAGGCGGTGCAGAGAACGCCCCGCAAGATCAATAAGATAGGCCCACACCCCGTCACCTAATAGTAAAATTTACAAGTCTTAGTGACAAAGAGAAAATCCTGAAAGCAGCCCGGGAAAGGAAGTCTGTAACATACGACGGTAAAAATATTAGATTGGCAGCAGACTTATCCACAGAGACCTGACAGGCTAGAAAGAGCTGGCATGATATAGTCAGAGCACTAAACGAAAAAACGTGCAGCCAAGAATACTATATCCAGCTAGGCTAACATTGAAAATAGAAGGAGAGATTAAAAAGACAAACAAAAACTGAAAGAATTTGCAAACATCAAACCAGCTCTACACGAAATATTGAAAGGGGTCCTCTAAGCAAAGAGAGAGCCTACAAGTGGTAGATCAGAAAGGAACAGAGGCCATATACAGTAACAGTCACCTTACAGGCAATACAATGGCACTAAATTCATATCTCTCAATAGTTACCCTGAATGTTAATGGGCTAAATGCCCCAATCAAAAGACACAGGGTATCAGAATGGATAAAAAAACAAAACCCATCTATATGTTGCCTCCAAGAAACTTATTTTAAGCCCGAAGACACATCCAGATTTAAAGTGAGGGGGTGGAAAAGAATTTACCATGCTAATGGACATCAGAAGAAAGCAAGAGTGGCAATCCTTATATCAGATCAATTAGATTTTAAGCCAAAGACTATAATAAGAGATGAGGAAGGACACTATATCATACTCAAAGGGTCTGTCCAACAAGAAGATCTAACAATTTTAAATATCTATGCCCCCAACGTGGGATCAGCCAACTATATAAACCAATTAATAACAACAACAACAACAACAACAAAACCCCAAAACATCAATAATACTACAATAATAGTAGGGGACTTTAACACTCCCCTCACTGAAATGGACAGATCATCCAAGCAAAAGATCAACAAGGAAATAAAGGCCTTAAATGACACACTGGACCAGATGGACATCACAGATATATTCAGAACATTTCATCCCAAAGCAACAGAATACACATTCTTCTCTAGTGCACATGGAACATTCTCCAGAATAGATCACATCCTCGGTCCTAAATCAGGACTCAACTGGTATCAAAAGTTTGGGATCATTGCCTGCATATTTTCAGACCACAATGCTCTGAAGCTAGGACTCAACCACAAGAGGAAGTTTGGAAAGACCCCAAATACATGGAGACTAAACAGCATCCTTCTAAAGAATGAATGGATCAACCAGGAAATTAAAGAAGAATTGAAAAAATTGATGTAAAAAATGATAATGAAAACACAACAGTTCAAAATCTGTGGGACACAACAAAGGCAGTCCTGAGAGGAAAATATATAGTGGAACAAGCCTTTCTCAAGAAACAAGAAAGGTCTCAGGTACACAACCTAACCCTACACCTAAAGGAACTGGAGAAAGAACAAGAAAGAAACCCTAAACCCAGCAGGAGAAGAGAAATCAAAACTATCAGAGCAGAAATCAATGAAATAGAAACCAAAAAAAAAAAAAAAACAAAACAAAACAAAAAAAAAAACAATAGAACAAATCAACAAAACTAGGAGCTGGTTCTTTGAAAGAATTAATAAAATCGATAAACCCCTGGCCAGACTTATCAAAAAGAAAAGAGAAAGGACCCAAATAAATAAAATCATGAATGAAAGAGGAGAGATCACAACTAACACCAAAGAAATACAAACTATTATAAGAACATACTATAAGCAACTCTACGCCAACAAATTTGACAATCTGGAAGAAATGGATGCATTCCTAGGCATATAAACTACCACAACTGAACCAGGAAGAAATAGAAAGCCTGAACAGACCCATAACCAGTAAGGGGATTGAAACAGTCATTAAAATTCTCCAAACAAACAAAAGCCCAGGGCCGGATAGCTTCCCGGGGGAATTCTACCAAACATTTAAAGAAGAACTAATTCCTATTCTCCTGAAACTGTTCCAAAAACTAGAAATGGAAGGAAAACTTCCAAACTCATTTTATGAGGCCAGCATCACCTTGATCCCAAAACCAGACAAGAATCCCATCAAAAAAGAGAGCTATAGACCAATATCCTTGATGAACACAGATGTGAAAATTCTCACCAAAATACTAGCCAATAGGATTCAACAGTACATTAAAAGGATTATTCACCACGACCAACTGGGATTTATTCCAGGGCTGCAGATTGGTTCAACATCTGCAAATCAATCAATGTGATAAAACATCAATAAAAGAAAGAACAAGAACCATATGATACTCTCAATAGATGCTGAAAAAGCATTTGACAAAGTACAGCATCCCTTCCTGATCAAAACTCTTCAAAGTGTAGGGATAGAAGGCACATACCTCAATATCATCAAAGCCATCTATGAAAAACCCACCGCAAATATCATTCTCAAAGGAGAAAAACTGAAAGCTTTTCCGCTAAGGTCAGGAACACGGCAGGGGTGTCCATTATCACCACTGCTATTCAAAATAGTACTAGAGGTCCTAGCCTCAGCAGTCAGACAACAAAAGGAAATTAAAGGCATCCAAATCGGCAAAGAAGAAGTCAAATTATCACTCTTCGCAGATGATATGATACTATATGTGGAAAACCTAAAAGACTCCACTCCAAAACTGCTAGAACTTGTACAGGAATTCAATAAAGTGTCAGGATATAAAATCAATGCACAGAATCAGTTGCATTTCTCTACACCAACATCAAGACAGAAGAAAGAGAAATTAAGGAGTCAATCCCATTTACAATTGCACCCAAAACCATAAGATACCTAGGAATAAACCTAACCAAAGAGGCACAGAATCTATACTCAGAAAACTATAAAGTACTCATGAAAGAAATTGAGGAAGGCACAAAAAAATGGAAAAATGCTCCATGCTCCTGGATTGGAAGAATAAATATTGTGAAAATATCTATGCTACCTAAAGCAATCTACACATTTAATGCAATCTCTATCAAAATCCCATCCATTTTTTTTCAAAGAAATAGAACAAACAATCCTAAAATTTATATGGAACCAGAAAAGACCTCGACTAGCCAAAGGAATATTGAAAAAGAAAGCCAAAGTTGGTGGCATCACAATTCTGGACTTCAAGCTCTATTACAAAGCTGTCATCATCAAGACAGCATGGTACTGTCACAAAAACAGACACATAGATCAGTGGAACAGAATAGAAAGCCCAGAAATAGAACCTCAACTCTCTGGTCAACTAATCTTCGACAAAGCAGGAAAGAATGACCAATGGAAAAAAGACAGCCTCTCAAGAAATGGTGTTGGGAAAATTGGACAGCCACATGCAGAAAAATGAAATTGGACCATTTCCTTACACAACACACGAAAATAGACTCAAAATGGATGAAGGACTTCAATGTGAGAAAAGAATCCATCAAAATCCTTGAGGAGAACACAGGCAGCAATCTCTTCGACCTCAGCTGCAGCAACATCTTCCGAGGAACATCGCCAAAGGCAAGGGAAGCAAGGGCAAAAATGAACTATTGGGATTTCATCAAGATCAAAAGCTTTTGCACAGCAAAGGAAACAGTTAACAAAATCAAAAGACAACTGACAGAATGGGAAAAGATATTTGCAAACGACATATCAGATAAAGGACTAGTGTCCAAAATCTATAAAGAACTTAGCAAACTCAACACCCAAAGAACAAATAATCCAGTCAAGAAATGGGCAGAGGACATGAACAGACATTTCTGCAAAGAAGACATCCAGATGGCCAACAGACACATGAAAAAGTGCTCCATATCGCTCGGCATCAGGGAAATACAAATCAAAACCACAATGAGATATCACCTTACACCAGTCGGAATGGCTAAAATTAACAAGTCAGGAAATGACAGAGGCTGGCGAGGATGTGGAGAAAGGGGAACCTTCCTACACTGTTGGTGGGAATGCAAGCTGGTGCAACCACTCTGGAAAACAGCATGGAGGCTCCTCAAAATGTTGAAAATAGAACTACCCTATGACCCAGCAATTGCACTACTGGGTATTTACCCTAAAGATATAAACGTAGTGATCCGAAGGGGCACGTGCACCCGAATGTTTATAGCAGCAATGTCCACAATAGCCAAACTATGGAAAGAACCTAGATGTCCATCAACAGATAAATGGATAAAGAAGAGGTGGTATATATACACAATGGAATACTATGCAGCCATCAAAAGAAATGAAATCTTGCCTTTTGTGAGAACGTGGATGGAACTAGAGCATATCATGCTTAGCGAAATAAGTCAAGTGGAGAAAGACAACTATCATATGATTTCCCTGATATGAGGAAGAGGTGATGCAACATGGGGGCTTAAGGGGTAGGAGAAGATTCAATGATACAAGATGGGATTGGGAGGGAGACAAACCATAAGTGACAATCTCACAAAACAAATTGAGGGTTGCTGGGGGAAGGGTGGTTGGGAGAAGGGGTGTGGGGTTATGGACATTGGGGAGGGTATGTGCTTTGGTGAGTGCTGTGAAATGTGTAAACCTGGCGATTCACAGACCTGTACCCCTGGAGATAAAAATATATTATATGTTTATAAAAAAAATATAAATGAATATATATCTCATATATAATATGTATAATATATATGAGATATATATTAAATTCTAGTTTTAAATATATATATAACAAATACCATATTTAAAAGTAGAATTATGGAATCTTGACCCAGTATATTACAGAAGTCTGTTCATTATCACTATGTTTTGTATGATTCTGGCAAGAAAAATAAATACAAGTATAATAAAAAGAAGAAAAACAAAATTGTCTTAACATGAAGCATTATTATTTACATAGAAAATCCAAAGAATATACATGTGAACTATTATAACTACTAAGTAAATTTAGCATAATCATTGAATAAAATGCCAATATACAAAATTAAATTGCATTTCTGTACATCAGCTACAAGCTATTAGAAAGTGAAATAAAAGAATATATATTTGTAGTAACATTAAAATAATCAAATATGTAATTATCAAGGATACTTTAAAATAAAATTCCTAGGTAGTATTCATTTATTTTTACCTGAAGAAATTGACAAAATGATTCTAAAACTTATATGGAAAGGCAAAGTACCAAGAAAAGTAGACACTTGTAAGGAAAAGCAAAGTTGAAGGGCTTGCACAGTTAGATTTATTTTCAGTTTACAATAATTAAAACAGTGTCCCTGAAATAAGAATTAAGAAGCAGGTAGGCTGAAGATAATAAAAAGTAGATCCAAATCTAGTTATATAGTAACGTCATTTATAACAATAATTGCCTCTCTGTATATGCTGCATCAGTTTAATATTCAGATGGGGAAAAAGTGAATCTTGATTCTTACCTTTACTATACATTGAAAATTGATTCCAAATGAATTATATATAGGCCTAAATAGAAAAAGAAAATAATTTTCCAGCAGAAAATTATAGAAGAATATATTCTGCTTTCCTTGGGATGAGAAATTTCTCTAAGATAAAAATAAGACAGAAAAAAATTAAAAATAAAGGGAAATATTGATAAATTGGGTCTTATTAAACTTAGAACTTGAGGGGCACCTGGGTGGTTTGATGGTTGAGCACCTGCCTTTGGCTCAGGTCATGATCTCCAGGCCATGAAATGGAGCCACAGACCTGACTCTCAGCACAGCAGAGAGTCTGCTTCTCCCTCCTCTCTCTCCCTCCCTTTGCCCCTCCCCCTGCTTTGCTCTCTCTCTCTTTCTCTCTCTCTCAAATGAATAAATAAAATTTAAATAAATAAATAAATAAATAAAATTCAGAACTTGAGTTTATAAAATATGTCACAATTAAGAGAGTGAAAATTCAAATAGAGAGTAAGAGAACATATTTAGAACACATATCTCAGACCAAAGATTTATATCCATTAATATATGAAGATTATTACATATCAATGAGAAAGGACAGACTGTATAATAAGAAAATGAGAAAATGATTAGGAAATGCTTTTCAATAGATGATTCTAAAATTACAACTAAACATACTAAAAGATATTTAACATTGTTAGTCATAACCACAATGATATATGTATATATATATATAGAGAGAGAGAGAGATTGAGAGAGAGATCTCCCCCCAGATTATCTACACTAACCGAAAAAAAACTGAATACAAAGATTTGGTAAAGGTATAGTGTGATTGGAATTGCATATATTGTAGGCAGGTTTGTAAATTGGCATGACCGACGCCTGGGTGGCTCAGTTGGTTGGGCAGCTGCCTTCAGCTCGGGTCATGATCCCAGCGTCCTGGGATGGAGTCCCACATCGGGCTCCTTGCTCGGCAGGGAGCCTGCTTCTCCCTCTGTCTGTGCCTGCCATTCTGTCTACCTGTGCTCGCTCTCTCTCCCTCTCTCTCTCTGACAAATAAATAAAATCTTTAAAAAAATATTTAAAAATAGTAAAGCTAAATGTATGCATACCCTCTAATGCAGCAATTCCACCCCTAGATATATATATATATATATATATATATATATATATATATATATATAGTATATATATACATAATATATATATACATATATAAGTTTACATCAGAAAGATGTATAAAATTGTGTAAAGCAGCATTATTTGTAATCATGCCAAAGTGGAAATAACCCAAATGCCATCAGCAATGGAAGGGGTAAATAAATGGTGATTATTTCATATGGAATATAGTTTAGTAATCTAAATTAATAAATCACTGCGATGCACAACAGCATGAATGAATCGTACAAATCACTGCTCCATGCAACAATATAGATGAATTTAAGATTATAATCTTGAGTGAAAGAATCCAGAATCAAGAACACATAGTGTATGATTTCATTTATATAAACTCAAAACCAACGAACGCTAATGTTTGATGATAGAATTCACAATAATCATTCTTTGGAGCATAATGTCCAGGGACACAAGAAATGTTCCTGGTTTTCATGGTAATTTCCATGAGTTTTCACACACTAATGTTCTCATTGTGAAAATTCAAGAAACTATATACATATCATGTAAACGTTTTCCATTCTGCACAATTTACTTCAGAAAAATATTTGTCTAACATTGTTTTGAGGAAAATGTTGTTTTTCAAATAATAACCATATTTCTATTACATAGGATATATAGAACCAAACAAGAATATAGTTGTTTCTATATTCACTGTCATGCCATACCATTTACTTCTGAGTAAGACAGAATGTAGAATAAATTCTATATAGAATAGAGAATATTTTCTCTTTTAGAGAAGGAAATGGGACATATACCCTTTTCATGATTTCTTTATCCAAATATCAGCTGATATTTATGGGAGGAAGATTTTTTAATATAAATCATAATAAATAAACTTTAGATATGAAGACTTTTTTTAACATCCGTATCTTTATTTTATTTTTTCTTACGTTCCAAAATTTATGGTTTATGCACCACACCCAGTGCTCCATGCAATACGTGCCCTATTCTTAATACCAACAACCAGGCTCACCCAACCCCCGAGCCCACTCCCCTCCAAAACGTTTTGCTCAGTTTGTTTCTCAGAGCCCACAGTCTCTCATGGTTCGCCTCCCGCTCTGATTTCCCCCAACTCACTTCTCCTCTCCATCTCCTAAAGTCTTCCATATTATTTCTTATGCTCCACAAGTAAGTGAAACCATATGATAATTGACTTTCTCTGCTTGACTTATTTCACTCAGCATAAACTCTTCCAGTCCCATCCATGTTGATAACAAATGTTGGATATTCATCCTTTCTGATAGAGGCATAATACTCCATTATATATATGGACCATATCTTTTTTATCCATTCATCCATTGAAGGGTATCTTGGCTCTATCCATAGTTTGGTGACTGTGGCCATTCCTGCTATGAACATTGGGGTACAGATGGCCCTTCTTTTCACTACATCTGTATCTATGGGGTAAATACCCAGTAGAGCAATTGCCAAGTCCTAGGGTAGCTCTATTTTTAATTTCTTAAGGAATTTCCACACTGTTTCCCAAAGTGGCTGCACCAACTTGCATTCCTACCAACAGCATAGGAGGGTTCCCCTTTCTCCACATCCTCTCCAACACTTGTTTATTATCTTGTTGATTTTGACCATTCTAACTGGTGTAAGGTGGTCTCTCAATGTGCTTTTAATTTGAATCCCCCTGATGGCTAATGATGATGAACATTTTTTCATGTGTGTGTTAGCCATTTGCATGTCTTTTTTGGAGAAGTGTCTGTTCATGTCTTCTTCCCATTTTTTGATGTGATTATCTGTTTTGTGTGTGTTGAGTTTGAAGAGTTCTTTATAGATCTTGGATATCAGCCCTTTGTCTGTAGTGTCATTTGCGAATATCTTCTCCCATTCCGTGGGTTGCCTTTTTGTTTTGTTGACTGTTTCCTTTGTTGTGCAGAAACTTTTCATCTTGATGAAGTCCCAAAAGTTCATTTTCGCTTTTGTTCCTTTGCCTTTGGAGACATATCTTAAAAGAAGTTGCTGTGGCCAATGTTGAAGAGGTTACTGCCTATGATCTCCTCCTTTTGATAGATTTGATAGATTCCTGCCTCATATTGAGGTCTTTTATCCATTTCGAGTTTATCTTTGTGTATGGTGTAAGAGAATGGTTGAGTTTCCTTCTTCTATACATGGCTGTCCAGTTTTCCCAGCACCATTTATTGAAGAGACTCTTTTTTTTCTACTGTATATTTTTTCCTGGTTTGTCGAAGATTAGTTGACCATAGAGTTGTGGGTCCATATCTGGGCTCTCTACTCTGTTCCACTGGTCTATGTGTCTGTTTCTGTGCCAGTACCATGCTGTCTTGGTCATCACAGCTTTGCAGTAAAGCTTGAAACAGGCAACACGATGCCCCCTGTTTTGTTTTTATTTTTGAACATTTCCTTAGCAATTCTCTGTCTCTTCTTCTTCCAAACAAATTTTAGGATTGTTTGTTCCAGCTCTTTGTAAAATGCTGGTGGAATTTTGATCAGGATGGCATGGAAAGTGTAGCTGGTCTCTGCAATATAGACATTTTAACAATGTTTATTCTTCTGATCCATGAGCATGGAACACTCTTCCATCTTCTTGTGTCTTCTTCAATTTCTTTCATGAGTGTGCTGTAGTTCCTCAAGTACAAATCCTTTACCTCTTTGGTTAGGTTTATTCCCAGGTAGCTTATGGTTCTTGGTGCTATAGTAAATGGAATCAGTTCTCTAATTTCCCTTTCTATATTTTAATTATTAGTGTATAAGAAAGTGACTGAGTTCTATGCATTGATTTTGTATCCTGCCACATTAATTGCTTTATGAGTTCTAGTAGTTTGGGGGGTGGAGTCTTTTGGGTTTTCCATATAAAGTATCATGTCATCTGCAAAGACAGAGAGTTTGACTTCTTCTTTTCCATCTTCTAAATACCATTTCTTTCTTTCTTTTTTTTTTTTTTTTGTCTGATTGCTGTTGCTAGGACTTCTAGTACTATGTTGAACAACAGTGGTGAGAGTAGACATCCTTGTCATGTTCCTGATCTTAAAGGGAACATTCTTAAGCAGAGTGGTCTTTAGCTTCCAAGTATTTTAATTCCTTCAAACCTTTTTTTTTTTTTTTTTTTTTTTTTTTTTGTGGTTGAATTCCACTTTCAAAGCACTTTGGTCTGAGAATATGCAGGGAATAATCTCAGTCTTTTCATGTCATTTGAGCCCTGATTTGTGACCCAGTATGCAGTCTATTCTGGAGAAAGTTCCATGCGTGCTCAAGAAGAACAAGTATTCTGTTGTTTTAGGGTGGAAAGTTCTATACCTATGAGGTCCATCTGGTCCAATGTGTCATTCAATGCTCTTGTTTCTTTATTGATTTTCTCCTTGGATGATCTATTACTGAGATTGGCATGTTAAGATCCCCTACTATTAATGTATTCATATCAATATGACTCTATCTTGATTAACAGTTGTCTTATGTAGTTGGCTGTTCCCATGTTGGGGGCATAAATATTTACAATTGTTAGATCTTCTTGGTGGATAGACCTTTTAAGAATGATGTAGTGTCCTTCTTTATCTCTGACTACAGCCTTTGGTTTAAAATCTAATTTATCTGATATGAAAATTGCTACCCTATTTTGAGGCCCATTGGCATAAAAGATTGTTCTCCATCTCTTCACTTTCAGTCTCTACATATCTTTAGGTTCCAAATGGGTCTCTTTTAGACAACATATGAATGGGTCCTGTCATTTTATCCAGTCGGCAAACCTGTGCCATTTTATAGGAGTATTTAGGCCATTCATGTTGAGAGTGATAATTTGAAAGATAAGTTTTTATTGACATCATGTTGCCTGTGAAGTCCTTGTTTCTATAGACTGTCTCTGAAAATGTTCTATGTCACTCTTGCAGACATTTTTATTATAATAATGCATTTCCTCAAAAGGAATGGGAGAATAAAGTATCCCTTGTTTCTATCAAGATCATGCTGCTGCTTCAAAATTTACTTAAAATGCTATATATAAGCGTAGTTTCCCTAAGATCTCCAGTTGAAACCAGCATCCTCTTCTTTTGTTATTCCAGAGTAATTTGCTTTCTTTCTGTATTCTTATTATAATACATGTATGATTCTGCTTTGCAGCACACTAAACTTGTTTTAATGCCTTCTACCTCACAGTGTGTATGCTATATGTCAAAGAATAATATGTACAAAGATGAATAATGTGAAGTTTCTGTCCCCTCAATTTTAACTCCAAATGAAAAAAAGAAAAACATTGAATTTTATATTACAATGGAAATCCAAATAGGTACTGCCATTTACATGAAAGAAAGATACAAAATAGATAAAATGTGTCATAGGGAAAATCCTGTAAGTGAGAGAGGGTGTAAACCAGATTCAGGAGTATACTAAGTTGTTTCTTTGTTATTTTATTTGGTTAATTATTTAAGGTTTATCCACTCTTTCTACATGCCCAGCAATGAGATAGATGCTGGATATATATAAATGAAAAAGATGTTGCTTCAACTCTAGAGAACTGCAGAGTTTAATGATAGAAATCCATGCTTTGATATATAGTCAAAGCAGAGTGGAATGCATATGTAAGAGTTCTGTTTAAAGTACTTGATAGTACAGAGGAAGGAGAGATAGTGAGTGGTTCAGTGGTCATTAGACATAGAAACTATATATATATTATTCCACCACATGGAAAGCACTGCACTAAGTATTTTTCATACATAAGTTCTCTCATTTGTGATTAGGCTAAACTTCTTTGGTAGGCATTATTCCTGGATTTAATGGATGAAGAAACCAAGGGACAAGGAGTCAAACTGGCTTGCCTAAGGACAAACAATTCTCCATATCCAAGACTAAAAACTATAATCATTCTATTTCAAAGCTATGAAAATACTGTTTTACCCTTTAATCATAGAGTCTTTGTGAATGCACTCTTCAGTGATGTTTTTTAACCTTCAGGCATTAAAGGCAAAGACGTAAAGAACTTTACAAGACTCTTTCATTGAACATGTATAGGACACAGAATCTTTCTCAACAGAGATCCACAGCCACTACTAATCTACCAGAGTTACACTGCATTATAATTTCCTCCTCTGAGAATTCTTTAGAGAAAAACCAACTATGGTTGGTTGGAAAACACAAATGACTAAGAGAATGTGGTTTATTCATGGGATTGCAAGCATAATAGTTTTAGAAACTCTAACAAAAACATAGAAAGGGAGAAAATGGAAAATGATCCTGAGTAAGACTTGAACAGACATGGATGTGGGTGAAAGGAATTTTGCATAAATAAATTAGTGATAAATCAGTCAGTTAGTTCGTTAATTTATGGGATGAAACATAGCAGTGAACAGCACTGTGACATTTTTTACTTAACACTGATCATATGTGTAAGCAAAGGATCAAATGAGTAAGTAATGCCTTGCACATGATATGTTTAATGTATATTTATTGCATAGATTTTAGAAAGATTTTGCTCAATATTTGTTGACATATACATATAAAACACTCATGTATACTTCATTCAATATTATTTGAAGTTTTTCTTATGTGATAAGGGAATAGACATGGGCCATGCACAGCATATGCTCATTTTTTCCAAGAATTTTTGATTCTTCTTTTGAATTTCATTATTAATCTTTACAATGAGTAATAATGAAGCATATTCAGTCTCCACTTTTACAGTGCATCTCTGCTTGATTTTAGCATCTAGGATTAACATGTACGGTTACTAAATTTAAGAGTCAGAAAATGTGCCTTGTGAATCTTAATTTGTTCCATGTTTTATGTATTTATTAAGTGTGCAGAATTGTAAGACATCACTGCTATTTTGTTGTAGAAATCTTACTTAAACTGAAAACTTGATGTCTAAAGGAGAATCAAAGCATATTTAATGGTCCTGCACTTGCTGGAATCTAAATTTGAGACACAGAGTATCACAGCCAAAAATGAAAGGTATTTGCAATAGCTGGAAAAGACTTTCAGTTGGAATGTCTTCTGTGGAGCACCTAACACTCTTTTCCACTGATTGCACGCAATTGGCCCTTTTATTTTCGCTCATCCATGAATTACAGATAAGAAAACAAAACTAAACCAAAATCATTGTATCCCTAAAGTGAATCAAAGGCAATGAGCCTCAGTTAGTCCATAGAATAACAGAATGTTGAGAAACATGTAAAGAAAATCTGCAGGAATTCCCAAGTCTAATTTTTGTGGATAATCTTAATGCACTTTCCATTAGAACTCTTCATCAGGACTAATGAAAATTAATGACTATGTGACAGCAATTAATCTTGAAAAAGCTTTAGGGTGGGGTGCCTGGGTGGCTCAGTGGGTTAAGCCTCTGCCTTCTGCTCAGGTCATGATCTCAGGGTCCTAGGATCGAGTCCTGCATCAGGCTCTCTGCTTGGCAGGGAGCCTGCTTCCTCCTCTCTCTCTCTCTCTGCCTACCTCTCTGTCTACTTATGATCTCTGTTGAATAAATAAAATCTTAAAAAAAAAAAAAAGAAAAAAGAAAAAGCTTTAGGGAAGTTAACACACTATTATATGGACTTAGCTCTAATAGGCTTCTGGGTCACTGGTGAGTCAGCTCAAATATGGATCTACTGTGCTGATAAGTCACATGACTCATGTGTCTGCAGTTACAAGAGTTGTGCTTGGGTATTCTCAAAGACATTGCTATAAACTAGCTGTCTGTAAAAGCTTTTATCCAAGATAGTGAGTCAGTTCATCAGTGCAGAAACTCCTCATTTCATTAAGAAAAAAAGATAATAGGTATATGTGAAGGAACATATTAATGTTCTGAATGTCTACATAGATTTATAAGTAGAACATTTTATTAAAATAATATTGTTCAGCTCTTAGCATCTCTGATCTTTTTAATAGTTTTTTTTTAAAAAACAAAAAACTAATCTGTATAACTACCTCATCTTTCTCTACCTGTTTCTTTAAGTAGGTCTTCTGCTTTGGACATTTTCTTCTGACTCTGGAGGATATCATCCACTGCCAGAGTTTTAGTTTTCACCTATTTCACCTATTCCTTCTCTCTCCCTCCTTCTTTCACTCTCTTTTGAGAGTACCTGAAGTCTACTCTCTTAGCAAATTTCCACTATTCAATACAGTATTAATCAAGTATATTCATCATATAGTACATTAGATCTCTAGACTTATTCATCCTATATGACTACAGCTTTGTACACTTTAACCAACATCTCCCCATGTCCCCCACACTCCCCACAATTCTAATCTGTTTCTGTATATTAGACATTTTTAGATTCTATATATGAGATCATATACTTTTTTCTTTCACTAACCATATTTCACTTAGCATAATGTCCTCCAGTTCCTTCCATGTTGTCACAAATGGCAGGATCTTCTTTTTAAGGACTAAATAACATTCTACTCTATACATATACCATTATTTCTTTATTCATCTCTTGATAGACATTTAGATTAAAATTACACTTTATCAATGTCAAAACATCTATCAAAGAGATGCTTTAATGAGTTATTATTGAAACAAATAAAAAAAGAAAATCTTAGTAAATAAATAGAAGATATAAGAACTAAATTGAAATTTTAGAAATTTTAGAAACGAAAAGTGTAATAAAAAATTTTTTTGAGTCAATCAGAAAGAAGGGTACAGAGGAGTGACTCAATGAATCCAAAGAAATAAAAGTAGAAATCACCCAATTTAAACAACAGTAAAAATTATGGACTGAAAAAAGACATGGACTGAAAATAACTGCATAGTTATTTTCATTTGTATCATCAGAGTTCTGGAAAAATAGGAGAAAAGCCTGGGGTTGACAATGAATTTGAATAAATAATGGCCTAAGAATTTCTGAAATTTAGCAAACAACATAATCTTACAGATTCAAGAAGATGAACAAATTCCAAATACTAAACTTAAAGAAAACCACTCTAAGACACATTCTTTGTCACACTTCTGAAAACTAGACACCAAGGAAAAAAAAGTTTAAAAGTATTGACAGTGAAAGAGTGTCTTACATATGAGGGGAAATAATTTGAATATCATGAAATTTCTCACATGAAACAGTTGCAGTCAGAAGAAACTGGCATACCATATTTCAAGTGCTAAAAGAAAATAACTGTCAATCAAAATTCTATAGCCAGGAAGATTTTCAAGCATGAAGAAATGACTGAACTGTTAGAGAAGAAAAACTAAGAAAGCGTATTGCTAGCTGACCTTTCTCTTTACTATTTATTTCCTAAAGAATTAGTTTGGTCATCTCTATCTAGAGGACCAAGTAGAAGGGTCCCCATTTTTTATTTCTGAAAAAATTCTGACAGTGTAACACGTGTTGAAATTCAAAAGACCCATCTTCTGAAGAAGATTTTACCATCTTCATCATGGACAGGAATGATGCTGCATTCAATGTTACTTTTAACTCTTTTCCCCTCTGGGATTCTGTTAAGTACTTTGGGAAAAGAAGGTAGTATTGGTTTATTTGTTTATTTATTCAGTAATAAATAAGACTTCACTGTAGTATTAAGACAGTGTTAGGCACCAAAAAAATATAGTTGAAATGGAGAAAAAGATCCTGAAAATTTTTCTTGAAGGAAATAGGGGAAATTTTAAAAATAAATAAATAAAAAGAGAAAGAGAGCCAGAGAATAACCTAAGACCATTTAAATGCTTTGCTATTTTCCCAGCCAAAAAAGAACAACATTGCAATATATTGGTAGAAAAAAACCAAGTTATATTTTTTTCCTGTGATGTATGAATTTTCATTAATCAGTTAAAATAACAATACCTGGGATTAGTAATATGCAGGCTAAAATTTTCACTGAAATATTTTCTGTCTTCCTAACAAAACATCTTTTGCTCCAACCTCTGGGTTTGATCCCCTGTGTCTCTTGTTTACATGGTGTTTCAATTTAACAGTGTAATTCTTTAAAAGCATAATAGGATATTACATATAATCATCATCTCTTTAAAATTTAAATAGTTGAGGCGCCTAGGTGGTTTAGTTGGTAAAGCATCGGCTTTCATCTCAGGTCATGATCCTATGGTCCTGGGCTCGAGTCCCGCGTTGTTCTCCCTTCTCAGTGGAGAGCCTGCTTCTCCCTCTCCCTCTGGCAGCCTCTCTGCCTACTTGTGCTCTCTCCGCCAAATAAATAAATAAAACATTTAAAAATAAAAGAAAATTTAAATAATTAATGTATGATGGAAGATATTGTATGGTTTGGAAGTTTTCATTTTCTTTCCCAAATATAGAATAATTTTTATAATTTGTGCTTCAAAGAAAACAACTAGTTTCCATTCTCACTTAACAGTTTAAAATGCTTATATCAATTTAAAGAATGTCTGAAAAGACTGTTAATTTTAAGAAATGGAATAGATGGAAGTATGATCATGCTTGCTTCTATTACAGTGATGCAAGATCGAGTCTTGTAGATCCACTTCAGTTTATGGCAAAAAAGCATCTGACCACAGAGGAAAGGTTCAGATAACACGCTCTCAGTCTTTTTTTAATACATGTTCTCTGCTGTTAAATGCCTAGTATTCCCAAAGGCAAATAGTAAAGCACTTTCTTCTCTATTTTCGAAAGCAAACATTTTAGATCTCTAAACTTGGACAAATTGCACAATGATTTAATCTTCAAACTAAGTTCTCTATAACACATGCATTTGAAAATATATGTTCCATGTGATTTTTATCAGGATATTAGGTTTCATTTTTTTGTAATATTTGGAGATTGTGTTATGTATAAAAGCCAATAAAATAAGTAAAATTTATTATGAAACCATTTGAAAGAAGAGTTTCCTTTGTATAAGTGAACTCTTTAATCTTTATTAGGCTTTCTGTTTTATTCCATAGCTATTTAAGTGGGTGAATCTAACAAACAATGATTTCACGTTTTCCCACTTTTAAACTAACCTGCTTCTCCAAAGCTATGCTTTGGGACTGTTTAAGAAAAATCTAAGGGAAATATTAGGCTCATTATATTGCAGAATTAAACTTTAATTATAAAGACCTTTGAGGCCAAAAACAACTTGACATTGAAACTTTTATTTGGCTGGTAAATTCTTAAATATCTTCAGATGATGGAACACTTTTCAGATAAATAAAAAGCAAAAAGTGATGGCTATTTAAATATATAAGAGAATCATGTTTGTTTGTTTTTTTTTTCTTAAAGATTTTATTTATTCATTTGACAGACAGAGATTACAAGTAGGCAGAGAGGCAGGCAGAGAGAGAGGAGGAAGCAGGCTTCCCGCCAAGCAGAGAGCCCGACGCGGGGCCAGATCCCAGGACCCTGAGATCATGACCTGAGCTGAAGGCAGAGGCTTTAACCCACTGAGCCACCCAGGTGCCCCAGAGAATCATGTTTTAATCAAGTGTTTTAAATCACTGTAAAACTGAACTCTTAAAAGTTGTAATGACACTATAAAAAGGTCTATTTAATTTTTAGTTATTAGTTAAACTTAGTTTTCTCATATATACTTCAGTGATATTCTACACTGATAAATAGTTAAAAAGGGAGAAATTAGGGGTACCTGGGTAGCTCAGTTAGTTGAGCATCGGACTTTTGATTTTGGCTGAGGTCATGATCCCAGGGTCGTGAGATGGAGCCCCCACCCTGCTTCAGGCTCTGAGCTCAGTGCTGAGCCTGCTTGAGATTCTCTCCTTCTCCCTTTACCACTGCTTCTGTCCTGGCTCATGCATGCATGCTCTCTCCCTGAAATAAATAAATCTTTAAAAAAAAATAAGTGGAGAAATTAGCTTATATAATTAAAAAAACTAAGATTTTAGAACATTCTAAATTTAATGTAACTAAAGCAATCAAAACACAAACTTTGGTAGAGGAAAGGTACTGTAGAAAGCCTTCAAAGAAGGATGTCTGTGGGAGTTTAAAAAGTCTAATTTCTTGGCAGAATGAAGAAACAAAATCCCCTGTGAGAAAGGAGGACAAAAATCTCCCTTTTGAAACTGCCAGTCATTGAGTACATTCAGTAGGTTTCAGAATGAGTGAAGTAGGCCGAGAAGCACACAAGGGCAGAGTGGTTGCTCAGCCTTGAAAAATGAGAGCTGTGTGTCAGAGACCCTAATATTTGTCATAGGAAAGTTTGGAAGAAAGCCTATTTCAGGTCAAGGAAAGACAATCTACAACCTCAGCTACTACTGTAAGTAGAAATTCCACTCTTGGTAGAAATTCTGGAGTTAGAATTTGATAACGAGGAAATATGTTTCGATACGATGCACCCAACCAGAAATTAATGGTGCTAAATGCAGTTCTGCTTCATTCAATGCTTTGGTATATTTCTAAGTAATGGATGCAGGCAAGGGTTGGGATTTTGAGGAAAGTCCAAATTATAAGCAATATCTGATATTACAGTTTAAGTTCTACTCTTGCTGTTGGCTGTCTGCTATAGGAGACGCCAATGTTAGGTTTAACATTGGGTTTGGTTTAACAAATCAGGTAAGAAAGAATACAATTAACTGTATTTAATTCATTTTTAGCTGTCACATGTGGGGACTGCTACTAAATATCTTTGAGCCTCAGTTTCCCACGTGGAATAAAAATAATGTTTGCCTTACAAAGTTGTTTTAACAGTTAAAAATAATACCTTATACTTGACACTAGTAGGAACTTGGAACATACTTATTACATATAATGGATTATGAGTTATTAAACATATACTTTTACTAACTCATTATTATTTATTTCACTTTGAATAGGTCCAACTCTTTCATCATTCCTCTGCAGAAAAGCTAATCAGATCTACATGTATTTCTCATTTACTTTTATACTGTGACACATTTTCTGTCATGGTATAAACTCAAAGTATTGACTGTTTTTCTGCCATTTTCCTGCCTTTTATTCTAATTGGGTTTCTAATTTGAATATATGTGAGTCCTGTTTAAAGTTTTCTTTTCCACGCATGGCCCTTATACTTTGGATAAATTGCAATCTGAAATTTTGCTCCACAATGATTTCTTCTATGTTTTTAGATAATAACCTCTTAAAAAATTCACATACTGTGTTTTAGCTCTAAACTGTCATGCTACTACATGCCGCTTCATGCCAAGACTATCTCAATTCAGCTCATAATGTATTCCCTTATTTTAATAAAAATATTTGACTTTTATTTGGAAATGTTCTATGGAAAAATCCATATGTCTAATCTTTGGCAAATTCTGATCTTGTAGAAATTTATTGCAAGTTCAATAAAATCTAAGTATATGTAATAACCCTAATATTTCTTTCTTTTATAAATGATACATCTATCTGTAAGCCAATTATTTTGGTATATCACATAGAGTATGTTTTTGAATTAAAAAAAGATAATTTGGAATTATTAAACATCTCTTGTCAACAATTCTGACCCTTCTCTATGCTTTCAAGAGAGTGAACTCTGTTTAATGGATACACCTGGCAAGACCAAACCATTCCAAGTGCTCTAAAAGCAGACATAAGTAAAACAACCTAAATCACATCCATTTTTAATAGTGGATGTTTATTCATCATTGGCAAGTATTGATTATAGGTTTGAAAGGAAGTTCTTTTTATGTTGACGTTGGAACCTTTGCCTTGCTGTGCAGCAGTTCTCCCGTATCCATGGGGTATATGTTCTAAGATCACCAGTAGATGCCTGAAAGCACTGATAGTACCAAAACTTAGATCTACTATGTTTTTCCTATGTACCTTCCAATGATAAAGTTTAATTTATACATTAGGCATAAATTTATAAATCTAATTTATAAATTAGATTAACAGTAACTAATAATAAAGTAGAACAGTCATAACAATATACTGTAAAAAAAAACTGTGAGTATGGTCTCTGGTCTCTTTCTTTGTCTATCAAAATATCTTATTGTGCTGTACTCATGCTTCTTGCAATGATGATGATATGAGATGACTTTTATAAAATGCCTACTTAATGAGATGAAGTGAGGTGAATGACGTAAGTATTGTGAAGTAGTGTTAGGCTACTCTTCACCTTTTGACTGTATTTGAGGAGGAGGATCATCTGCTTTTGGACCACAGTTGACCATGGGTAACTGACACCGTGTATAGGAGGGGACTACTCTATAGACAACTGCAGGCATCTTGAACTTAATGAAAGTGTGTCGCAATTTTTTTTTAAAGGTTTATTTGTCATAAAGAGAGAGAGAAAGCACACAAGCAGGCAAAGAGGCAGGCAGAGGCGGAGAGAGAGGCAGAGAGAGAGGCAGGCTCCCTGCTGAGCAAGGAGCCCGATGCAGGACTCGATCCGAGAACCCCGGGATCATGACCTGAGCCGAAGGCAGCTGCTTAACCCACTGAGCCACCCAGGTGTCCCGCAATTCTTAAAAAATTAAGTAGTCATTATAGAAAGAAGATGCAGCCAAGTCCATGACCTTTTGCAAAATGGAACAAATTATCTCTGAAGAGATGCCACAAAAGAATTCTCTCAGTATTTTCTTAAGAGTGTGGACTGCTGTTACCAATGACACAGTTAAAATTGAGGACTGTTTTACTCTAGAGGCTTCACATATGTGTAGCCTACATTTTAGGTGGGAGTGGCACCTGAATTTCATCAGTTGTTTTAAATACCAGTCATGCTGTTTGAAATGAGTTTATTCCATTTGTTTTGTTCATGACCCCAAACACTGTTTCATTCTTTGATAGAACAGGGTCCAAAATATAGTAATGGAAATATGTAATCATTGTGGTTTCTTAATGTGGGAAATCATACAAATAATGGGAGAAGAGAGAGTTATAAAGAACAAACTAGGACAAACATATTTCTGTCATATAAGAAAACCTAAACTGGGGCATATTTAACAATTATAATTACATTCTAATAATGGGGTGATCATTAATTAGCTTGTGACACTTGACTTTTCACAATGCCTGTTGTTTCCTATGTGTTAAATGAGTGAAAGTAAAAATTTGTCATAACTCTCCAACAGGATGTCCTGAATAGTAAATGGCAAACCATACATGAAATTGTCAAGTGTAAGGAAAAAAAAAACAGTGAATAACAGGTCTTATTATTATTTCTCTAGACCTAAGATAGAGAGTATATGATGGACAATGGAAACATAGGAAAATTGGTCAAAAGCAATAAAGGTGGTTTTGATATGCAAATACAGTCATCAATAGCTTTGAATGTCAAGCTAATTGAGATAAAGTCTTTGGATGTATATGAGTTCGAATATTTAAACCAAATTATTTCATTGTCAATAAGTTATGATATTTGGGGCATAAGCAAAAGACTAATAAATTATGTGTATCTTCATATTATCCACTCACTTTTTTCTGTTAATATGTAAAATGTGTGTATCATATTTTTAATGTGAAAATCTAATGTCATACTCTATGTTCATAGGTAAACAAGTATATGTCAACCCACATATTCATATGCTAATACACATATTTGCATATAGAAGCATATCTTGTAAGTACAGTGGGAGATATCTGTATATCAATTTGTGGGATTGTGGTGTGGTGAAAAGTAAATAGTTTGAGATGAAGAAGCTATCCATTGATATCCTAGCTCTGATGCTTACTAACAGTTTAATTTTAGATTTTACTTATTACAATCGAATTGACACCTAATTCACAAACTGTTAAGAATTTAAAATGAAAATATGAAGATGAAAATATTTAACATAATGTCATATATTAATTGCTCAGTAGAGATCAATTCTTCTAACAAGCCAACTGTTTTTCCCTGAGAATTTTCTTTCTCTTTTTTTTTTTTTAAGATTTATTTATTCTTTTGAAAGAGAGCATGTTTGCACTTTGGAGGAGGGGCAGAGGGCAAGAATCATAAGCAGACACCTGTTGAGTGCAGAGACAGTCTGGGGGCTCCTTCCCATGATTAATGAGATCATGACCTGAGCCAAACCTATGCTCAACCAACTGAGCCACCCAGGTCCCCTTCCCTAAGACTTTTCTATCTTTAGTTATGACATGGTAAAGATTATTTAACAGTGCATTAAAGTTTAGAACTTTTTTATTTGTTTCCCACAATGACTCTTTCACAATTTGAATATTTTCAAAAACTATAAAAGATAACTCTAACTAGCTTAAGTTATGAAAGAATTTACTTGAAGTTATTTATGAATTTATCATCTCAATGATTAAGACATTCAGAGATAGAATGGAGTTTTGGACAGCTTTTATCAGACAGACATCTAGTTTCATTTATATGTGATTATCTTAGCTCTACTCATCTTAGTTCCTCAAGATCACATCCCTCAACATGGAAACATGGCTGGTATTGTTTCCAGTTTCATAACTGCATTGTTTAAAGAGAGTTCTGTATTTTAGAATTCGTAGAAACAAATATTGAGCTTGGCCTAATAGGCCTCCCTTGTAGACCAGAGAAATTCCAACTGGTTGGCTAAGGCTTGAAGTTCCTGAATTTCTGAGATAGGATTAGGATGCACTTATTGACTTAGAGTCCAATACAGGAGCTGGGAATAGGATAAATCCTAACCCAACGAAATACCTGCTGCATAATGGAATGAAGGCTGGAGTAATAATCATAATGTTCAAGTAAGACCCTGAGGAACATGTAGGAAAAAAATATCTGCTCATTCCTTATTTGTAGTATCCTGGTGAAGAAAAACTTCAGTCCAGAACTGAAGGAGAATTTCCATATTATCAATGTAACTATCTCTTCAAAGCTTAAGTTAAATTTGAATGATATATTCAAGATTATATAAAAACAGTCCTGAAAAATATTTTAGTAAAGCTTATTGTGGATTCCATGCTTCTGACTGCAAAGAGTTCCAAGGAAGAATGATTGCTGACCTGTTGACTATGGATCACTCCGTTTTGTGAAAAGTAAGGAGTTACTCTAAGATATTTAGCTATCTATCTGAATATTAAATGTGACTATGTGCTGAATAAATGAATAGAATAACTATTATCACATAATTTTTGTCATTATAAATATGTCTTCATTTTAAAAAACTTGGAGTTACTGCACTATATGCAACAGTGCAGATGAAATATTTTCAAAATATTGACTTGAAGCTAATTCCAAACTGCAGTTTTTTTCTCATGACAGTTTTTTATTAGTGCACGGTTACATGCATTCAATTTTCAAACAGAAATGATGGTGTACTTACATGTACTATAATTATCAGTTACAATGATGAGTAAAAACCAATATTTATGTGATCTAAATGTTCTTGGAGTTTAAATTGCATTAAGCATGTTTTATTACTTTCACAACTGAAAATATTGGGAGCACTGTTATAATCCATTATTTAGTGACAGGAAAGAGAATATAAGTTATCAGAATTCTATTACTATCTGGTTGGGACAAAAACCTTAGTCTAAAATTACTGAGAGAGTATTCTTATGGTAATTTTAAGATAGATTTAATACCAAGAAAGAAAATTAATGATGATTGCAGTTAATATATGGCTATCCACTCATAACTAAGATTACTGTTCTCTTTCTTATTTCCTTTTGTTAATAATGATTTTTAGTTTTGAAATTAGTGGGAATGAAATATCTGATTAGTTATCTATTGAGGTGAATAAATTATTCCAAAATTTAGTGGTTGAAAACAACAAACATTTATTATCTTACAGTTTCTGTGTGTCAGAAAGCTGAGCATAACATGCTGGGTTCTGTACAAGGGTACAAGGGCTACCTGCATTTAATGTCTATCTGCATTTAAGCTATCCACCAAGGCTGCAGTTTTCTCTGAAGGCTCAGTTTTGGGGTATCCACTTCCAAGTTCATTTACATGGTAACTAGCAGGACTCACTCTCTTTATATGAGTTTTTCCATACGGCTGTTTGACAGTATGGCAGCTGATATCCCCAGAGTGATCAGAGAGAGAGAGAGAGAAAGAGAATGAAACAGATCTCCCAAGAGAAAATCCACATTATTTTTATTATGTAATATTGAAACTCACATCCCACTACTTTCATTGCATTCTATTTGTTAGAGTGAGTCACTGGGCCTAATCCACAAACTAGAAGAGGAAATCATATAGGGTATGAGTGCCAGTAAGTCAGAATCTTTGAGGATTCTTGGCACAATCTGCTCTCTGGCCCCCAGTGATACACATCCCTGACCTGTGCAAAATACACTCACACTTTCCCAAAGGAAGTAAAAATTACAATATTAACTCAGAATCTAGAATCTCATCAGGTGAGCTTCCTCCTGTGTAATTCCTTAAACACAACTCCTTATGTACCATTTGTTTTTATCTAAAGGCCTACAGAATTAAATAGATAAGTAGCCATATTTTTTCACACACATCTATGTTAGATATGTAACACTGGCATTCCTCTTTGAAGGGGGGTAAATAAGTGGCACAAAGTAGTCTTTGGTTCATAGCAATTCTGAAATTTGGTTAGAAAAGTTTCTTGATTAGATCTCAAGTCCTGGGGAAAACACTCTGGCTCTCATCTCCACTCTCTTGTCTCTTGGCTCCACCCTCTAAATCATCCTTCCTTTTATATGAAAAGTGCCAAATGTTGAAGCTATCTCAGTCTGCTTTCTGCCAGTAGAACTCTGGGGCTCCAAAGGTTGTTTCTCATTCTTTATCTTCTCAGCCAACCTCAATCCAAACTGGTAATGTCTCTCCACATATAACTCTTAAAAACACTTGAGAAACCCCTGAGAATCTTCTTGGAGTTTATGGCACTAAACAAAAGCCATATTCACTCAATAAACAAACTACTAGAAATGTATTTCATGCCCATAATAAGAAGGCAAAATTCCAAAGCATGATTTTGACCATTAGTAATTATTTTACTCAATTAAGAAGTTCTTGGTTTTTTTTTTTTTTTTCTTCTAATCTCAGCTGGTTTTAACATGAATCTTCAGTGAGCTGTAGGTCAGTCAGGAAAGTTCTGAACTCTTCTGATGATTTTGTTGGTTTGCTGTTGGCTAGAGCAACTTGATTCTCTTCTGCATACTTTCTCATTATCTCTCAGGCTATCTAGATCTGCTTTCATGGAGGCAGTCATCCAGTAGAGGGAATAGAAATGTGCAGGACCTTTTTAGTCCTAGGATCATAATGGCACACCATCTATTCTTCTACATTATATTTGTTAAATAAAGTCATAAAGCCAGCCTAATTCAAAAAGGGGTAAAATAGCTTTCTTTTCTTATCGGAAAGTCACATTGCAAAAAAAAAAAAAAAAAAAAAGTGTGATTATTAGGAGGGATGATGGTTTCTGGCCATTTAAAATTTCAATATGTCATGTCTCCTGTGGCTCTCATCTCTACTAGAATAGGAGTAATTGTTTTCTCATTAGTCCTGTTTGAAAATATCTTAGAAGATATCTGTTGGACAGAACTTAGATCACATGCTTATTTCTGAACCAGTCAGCTAGGTCCAATGGATGATATACAGTTTGTTGGAAAGCTAACTTACTAAACCTTTTGGTGGTGAATGTATATTATCCATATCTAATTATAGAGCACAACAAATATGTACTTTTCCGAAATTAGCAGCCAGCTTAAAATTCTGAAAATGTATTCTTCATTCTACTGAACTTCTTAATCATTTGATGCTCACCCATCTCTTGTACTCTTAATACCCTTGATATTTGAAACTGTGTATTCATTTGTCACCTTTCCTCTTTTCCAACAATTCCATCTCTCTAACCAAATCTTTAATAGTAGCATGTTTCACAGTGTTTGGTCAACCTACTCTTTTTATTATCTTAAATACATACTCTCCTGAGAAGTACTCAACCACTTGTCAGATTTCAACAACCATCTATACACTAATATCACCAAATCTTAATTTCCAACTCAGCTTCAAATTTATATAGTAGGAAGTCAGTCAATATGTACTGAATATATGAATAAATTATTGAATATGACTGAATATGATATGTGTATTAGAGTCCTCTATAAATCCCAAGGCTCAAACAAGTAACAGCTGTTATCATGTATAATTATGCAGCCAGGATTATAGCTCCATTTATCTCTGGAAATACTTCATCAGTGGGTACCCCTCATACTTGTGCAGGCCTCTTTGTCATCTAAATGGCTCAATCACTCTATACTTTGTATAGTATGAAATATTCATGTTTATTAATTAAAGTAATTCAATATTTTGTAATTAAGGAAATTATTTTTTTCTTCTTTTGTGCTTTACCCAAATATCCATCCTTTTGACAAGGATCAAGCAGTCTGAACTGGCAGTTTTGCCAGATAAGGTAGGGTATCTACGATAATCTGTATGAGGATTAATTGGAAAGAATTTATGCTTTAGAATTTCCAGTTCACTAGAGATTTAGAGCACAGAGTAGGAAGGTGAGACAATTTTGCTTGCTTCTTTCCTGTTGAAAGTGAGGCAGCAGGAGTACATTTATCTTTGAATGTTCCCAGAGCATCTGTACCATTCCTGCTTCTCTTAATAAACTTTAGGAAACACCTGCCTGGGAATATATATTTGTTTGTCATTTGTTTGCTTTGGAATTTTGCCTTTTTATTATATACATGAAATACATCCTCAATCGTTTGTATTGAGTAACTTAGCAAATTCAGCTAAATTTCAAAACATCAAAACTGCTATTTCTAAGACCAAGTAGATTTAAAATCTGTTGTCTCTGTTTGCCAAATGTTGAGGTATCACAATGTTCCCAGTGAATAGCACTCTTATTACACTTCAGAAGCATCATATATATGCGGATCATTTATAATCTATTTTTGGAAGTTGGACTAATTTTAAATGGGTCATCCTGCCATTATTAAATGTGCTGAGAACTTTTTCTGGGGAAGATGAAGAACACCTGAAAATAATTTTTTAACCTCTCATCCTTGGAAATATGCCACATAGAAACCAGTTATTGGTAAGGTTGCCAGATGAAAGCACTTAGTCATTCTAGTCATAGGGAAATTAAATGTATGGGCTAATAACTTATGCCTTTTTAAATATATGCAAAATGTTCCTATAGCCTCTGACATATTGTATAAAAGAGTGATATTATCAAAAATCCCCATCTTAGAGTGGAAAATAGGAAAGAAAATCAGGTGAGAATTTCCTTTAGTTCAACTTTTCATTAAAACCAAGTATTTATTATGATATTAAATTTTAAGGCAGAATTCCACAGGTTATACTCCTTACATTGTGAAATGAAAATGAGAGTAAACCATAAAAATTTGCCAATATATACAAGATAAGTATGAAAAGGGGTTTTAGTTTGAATTGAAGGCTAAAAGATTGAAGGCAGTTAATATTTTCTAAAAGAAAATAAATAAAAAAAAGCAACTCCCTTTTCTTGCTATTCCCTTCATCAAAATTAATGGTCTAAACTGGAGGCATAGCTCACAACATTATGTAAATAGGTAGAGTATAAACAGATTTTATCATTTTCTGTCAAGGAAAAATATTTAGCAAAAATAATTTCATTTTTAAAAGATTATGGCTTTGAGATATCATTTATAAATTAAAAAAACAGGAGTTTGATATCATGGTTTTAAAAGAAAACTCATTGGGCATTGTAATATGAGAGCATTAAGCTATCACTTCTCAAGCTATGAACCATTTGCTCCAGGAGAGTGCAATGTGATTTAGTACTGAATTTTTGCACAGTAGAGAGGAGAGTGATCGATATACCTATTAGAGGAGTCTGAGTGGCTCAGTTGGTTAAGCATCTACCTTTGGCTCTGGTCATGATCCCAGAGTCCTGACCCCAGGGAACCCCATTTTGGGTTCCCTGCTCAGCGGGGACTCTGTTTCTCCCTCTGTCCCCCTACCACCATGTTCACGCTCTCTCGCTCTCAAATTAGTAATTTAAATCCTTAAAAATAGAGACCTACCAGAACTAATGTCATTCTTTATGACATTTCAAGCACTTTCCATGGTTAACATATTAAATCATATTAAATATGTTAGCTCATTTAATCTTTACATCAAGTTGACAAGTGTTTATGCCATTTTATGTGGGAAGAAACAAACTTTAAAGTAACTGTTATTGTTTTATACCTAAAAAGTTTCACAACAAAATATAAATCCAGACACTCTCACTACATTGTCTTGAGCCATTATGCTGTATGCTTCCATCCTTTCTGGAAAATAACCACTTGCCATTAGGGCAAATGGTTTCTAAAATGACAGAGTTCTAATATTAGCTATAAAAATAGAGAAAAAAAACAAGCATGGCCCTAGTACTTCCCTTACCATCAGGCTAGGGAGTATGCCTCAATAAACATTAAGCGAAAAGGATTTTAATAAGGAAAACTCCAAAACAGTATCTTTAACTGCATATTTTACATTGACATTTCTACCTACATACATAATAGCCATTTCAAACTAAACCTGTCCAAAATAGCTATCTTGATTCATTCACCCTCTACACCAATATTCTTCCTCACCCATGCTTTCCCCTTAGCGAATGATTACATTATTCATGTAAGTCCCCAAGAGACAAGGTGTGGCAAAAAAAAGTAATCTTTTTCTGGGAAGTTGTGCCCCAGCGAGATGACACTAAGAAAGGATATAAGTCTTTGGCAGAGAACATGTTGTCTCTGGGTGCTTCTCACTCTGGCTAACAGAACTCAACATGCAGATATTTCCCACACCGGGAACATCACACTCTGCCAAATAATCCACAATCGTATACAGTTATTCAGCTCAAAGATCAAGAAGTCCTGTGGGCACTTCTTTCCTTCATGTTTCAATGCAGCTGCATACCATCTGGTGTTCTATGAGGGAAAAATCAGTTGGTCTGTCTCTACATTCCCCACTACAGACACACATATGCTCGTGCCCATTGACAACACTGGAAAACCATAACCACAGCAAACACTTTCATTAGAAAGTGACACTGGTTTTATTAAGATCCACAATACCTCAAAGATGAACTCATTCAGGTGGATCCTGCTGTTAAGGCAGTGGTCATGTTTCTTGGAAACCCCTTGATTCTGCTTTCTAGGGGGAACTCCTCACTCTGTCATCCACGTTTCAGGCTCAACAGTCTGAGAGGCTTTCCTTGTGTTGTTTTCCTCCATATACATGTTTGATGAACCCTCTTACAGGGGCTTACTGTTTTTTTTTCAAGCTTGGGGATTCAAGGGTTGTTATAAGATTCACATATTCAAGGCTTTTTCAAGTCAGTGATTTATTTGACAACATGATTACCTTAAAAACTTAGTGGGCTTGAGATCTATTTATTTCTAGTTGGCTCAGTCACCCAATAACCATACTAAAAATTCTTTCCAGATGAAACTTCGAAAACTCATTTATTTCTCTATAACTCATTTATTTATCTATTTTTAGCTCCCTTGGTTATTTGTCTCCAGAAAAAATGGATATCTTTAGTCTGCCTGAAAGACCAGGTTTGGATGGGGAAGGAACCATTCTTAATCTAATTCATCAGGTATAGATCTAATGGGCTTCCACCATCCAAATTCTTTCAGTCACATCTTTTACTTTTGAGGCCTAGAAGTAGTTAATTTTTCCAATATTGGAGGCTCCAAGATTTTGGATTCTTTCTGTGAGCTTTCTTTATTTGCTCAGAACCTTGCACAGTCTTGTCTGAGCACATTTCTTTCCTCTAACACCTGGATGAACTCAGTCAGTTAAAGCGAATGCATGATTCGGCTTCCTGTTTCTTAATGTTTTCCCACACAGTGTCAGTCTTAGCAGGAAACTTGGTCAAATTTGAACCTTTCAAACTTCTACCAATAAAGAGTTTTGGTTTCCATATTTCCAGCTCTGTTATCAGTTTCCTCTCTGCCTGGTGAACGATGTCTAACAGATGCTCCTTTTTTTTTTTTTTTTTTTTTGGTTGTTGTTTTTTGAGGAGTGTTCTTTTAGGATTTTTTTTCATTGTCATTATTGAAACAGCATCACTTTAGTTAGCATTATCTGTATTATTATTAAAGTAAAATTAGCAATGATAACAAGAAAAACAAAATCAGAATTATAGTAAGCTACTTCAAGCTTTTAGTCTGATTTGTCTTTAATGCATCTCAAGCACCCTAATTTATTTATGGTGTTATTTTTTCCAGATAGAAATTAGAAAAATATTGATTATGTTGGGTTAAGTAGGGGAATGAATAGAGAGGAAATTGGTCTAGGAATATCATGCTGAGAGTAGAAATAAAAATCCATGGATGTTGCTACATAAATTTATATTTACTCATTTCAATTAATGATATTCTTTTTTAAATAATTTTTTAATTAACATATATGTATTCTTAGCCCCAGAGGTACAGGTCTGTGAATTGCCAGGTTTACACAATTCACAGTACTCACCATAGCACATACCATTCCCTGTGTCCATGACCCAACCACCCTCTCCCTATCCCCCTACCCCTGGCAACCCACAGTTTGTTTTGTGAGATTGAATCTCTTATGGTTTGTCTCCCTCCTGATCCCATCTTGTATCATTTATTCCTTTCCTACCCCCAAAATCCTCCATGTTCCTTGTCAACTTCCTCATATCTAGGAGATCATATGATAATTGTCTTTCTCTGATTGACTTATTTCCTTCAGCATAATACCCTCTAGTTCCATTCACATTGTCGCAAATGGCAAGATTTCATTTCTTTTGATGGCTGCATAGTATTCCAGTGTGTGTGTGTGTGTGTGTGTATACACACGCATATATACACCACATCTTCTTTATCCATTTATCTGTTGATATTCTTATTTGAAACCCTTTGGTGAAGCATTTTGTAAATTAGTAAGGGAAAATGTATTAGAAGTTAATATTCAAAAGAAAGAAAAATGACAAGAAAGGGAAAACTAAAATAAATTATAAAACTGTTAATAAGATAACAGGATGAATCTATAACCCAAACAATATTACTTCTATAACATCTATTTAGTAACAAAGCTACAGTGTTTTGGATTCATAAAAATGTTCAATAGGTAAACCAATCATTTTGATGACTGTGTGTTGATTGGCTTTCTTCCCTTGCATGTGATTACAGCAGTTTCCCCAAAACATAAAATAGTTTTTTATGCATATGAAAGGTCTTGTATCTGTATCTGCTCAGTATATCTCTACCAACATTATTTTAAGTAACAGAAGAGTTTATATTTAAGTTTCAAACACACTTTAAGCTTTTTAAAAAATATTTTGTTTAAACATTTTATTTATTTATTTTAGAGAAAGAAAGAAGAACACACAAACACAAGTGGGAGAGGGATAGAAGGAGTGGGAGAGAGAGAATCTCAAGCAGACATCTCAGTAAGCATAGAACTCAACAGAGGCACCATCTCAGGACCCTGAGATCACAAACTGAGCCTGAGTTGATCGTTTGACTGAGCCACCCAGGCACCTTAAATATATTTTGAGCTTTTAGTGGAGTCCACACCTTCCTCAAAAAAAGGAAGCAATCAAAATATTAAATAAACATAAAAAAGAAAAAATATGAATATATGGAGGGAACACATTACATTGGGGAGCAAATGTGAATATGCTAAATTTTGGAGACAAAGCCTTAACAAAGTTATCCATTTATCTCACCAAAACAATGGAATGGTTAAATAAATGGTAGTACATCACTTTATATAATAGTATTTGAGCATTATAAATAAGATGTCTTATTATATTTAACCATGTGAATGATTAGAATATAATATTAAGGTGAAAAGTGTAGACTAAAATGTGTCTATATACACATATAACAGCATACATAATATAGTATTATATATTTTAATTATATATTTAATTATGTATTTAAAATTACACATATATGAAATACAATAGTACAATATATATACTATGGATACTGTATATTTTATCATATTATAAGTGATAATCCATATAACCCACCTCTATAATAAAATTTTAAAAATATAGGAAAAATGTATGTGTGTATATGTATATGTATATATGTATGTATATGTATATGTGTATAGGTATGTATATGTGTATATGTATGTATATGTATATATGTATGTATGCATATGTGTATATGCAAATGTATGTGCATTTGCATGTGATGTTTGAGGATGATGGTATGATTATGTATTTTATTTTTCATCTTTTTAACTTCTGTATTATTTCATAATGAGTTATTAAAATCAGACCAGCAAAAAAATATTCACACACAAAAAAATATGCAATTATTTTTTTACAGTTTGCTCTGACTTGAGGATAAATAGAATGTAGGAGAATATTCAGCACTTAACAAGTGATTGATGTTCTGGGCATTTCAATTTGAACAAGTAAGTGTAAGAAAGTTGCATTGGGAGGTGGCCCCATTCTAGTTATGCCAAGCATCACCTCAAGCAGTTTACCCATTGTATCTAAATCTTTTTTTTATATGTAAAGAATTTTTATTTTATAGCTTTAGAAATACTCAAAATTGGGAATCTTTTTACAATCCCATCTTTCTCTCTTTACGTTTTAATACTTTTTAAATATTTATTTATTTACTTATTTATTTATTTGAGAGAGAGAGAATGTGAGTAGAAGGAAGAGTAGAGGGAGAGGGAAAGGGAGAGAATCTCAAGCAGACTCCCTACTAAGCTTGGACACTGAGGCAGGGCTTCATCTCACAACCCTGATCCTGACCTGAGCTGAAAACAAGAGTTGGATGTTTAACTGACTGAGCCACCCAGGTGCCCCTTGTGTGTTTTTTTTTTTAATTTTTTTTTAATTTTTTAATTTATTTTCAGCATAACAGTATTCATTATTTTTGCACCACACCCAGTGCTCCATGCAATCCGTGCCCTCTATAATACTCACCACCTGGTACCCCTACCTCCCAGCCCCCACCCTTTCAAAACCCTTAAATTGTTTTTCAGAGTCCCTAGTCTCTCATGGTTCACTTCCCCTTCCAATTTCCCCCAACTCCCTTCTCCTCTCTAACTCCCCATGTCCTCCATGCTATTTGTTATGCTCCACAAATAAGTGAAACCATATGATAATTGACTCTCTCTGCTTGACTTATTTCACTCAGCATAATCTCTTCCAGTCCCATCCATGTTGCTACAAAAGTTGGGTATTCGTGCTTTCTGATGGAGGCCTAATACTCCATAGTGTATATGGAGCCCATATTCCTTATCCATTCGTCCATTGAAGGCCATCTTGGTTCTTTCCACAGTTTGGCGACCATGGCCAATGCTGCTATAAACATCGGGGTACAGATGGCCTTTCTTTTCACGACATCTGTATCTTTGGGGTAAATATCCAGGAGTGCAATTGCAGGGTCATAGGGAAGTTCTATTTTTAATTTCTTGAGGAATCTCCACACTGTTCTCCAAAGATGCTGCACCAACTTGCATTTCTACCAACAGTGTAAGAGGGTTCCCCTTTCTCCACATACTCTCCAACACATGTTGTTTCCTGTCTTGCTAATTTTAGCCATTCTAACTGGTGTAAGGTGATATCTCAATATGGTTTTAATTTGAATCTCCCTGATGACTAGTGATGATGAACATTTTTTCATGTGTCTGATAGCCATTTGTATGTCTTGATTGGAGAAGTGTCTGTTCATATCTTCTGCCCATTTTTTGATATGATTGACTGTTTTGTGTGTGTTGAGTTTGAGGATTTCTTTGTAGATCCTGGATATCAACCTTTTATCTGTACTGTCATTTGCAAATATCTTCTCCCATTCCGTGGGTTGCCTCTTTGTTTTCTTGACTGTTTCCTTTGCTGTGCAGAAGCTTTTGATTTTGATGAAGTCCCAAAAGTTTATTTTCACTTTTGTTTCCTTTGCCTTTGGAGACATATCTTGAAAGAAGTTGCTGTGGCTGATATCGAAGAGGTTACTGCCTAGTTCTCCTCTAGAATTCTGATGGATTCCTGTCTCACGATGAGGTCTTTTATCCATTTTGAGTTTATCTTTGTGTACTCTCACCACTCTTGTTCAACATAGTATTAGAAGTCCTAGCAACAGCAATCAGACAACAAAGAGAAATAAAAGGTATCCAAATTGGCAATTAAGAAGTCAAACTCTCTCTCTAAGCAGAAGACATGATTCTTTATATGGAAAACCCAAAAGACTCCACCCCCAAACTATTAGAACTCATACAGCAATTCAGCAACGTGGCAGGATACAAAGTCAATGTACAGAAATCAGTGGATTTCTTATACACTAACAATGAAAATACAGAAAGGGAAATTAGAGAATCAATTCCATTTACTATAGCACCAAGAATCATAAGATATCTGGGAATAAACCTAACCAAAGAGGTAAAGGATCTGTACTCGAGGAACTATAGAACACTCATTAAAGAAATTGAAGAAGACACAAAAAGATGGAAGACCGTTCCATGCTCTTGGATCGTAAGAATAAACATTGTTAAAATGTCTATACTGCTTAGAGAAATCTATACTTTTAATGCCATTCTGATCAAAATTCCACCGGTGTTCTTCAAAGAGCTGGAGCAGACAATCCAAAAATTTGTATGGAATCAGAAGAGACACAGAATCGCTAAGGAAATGTTGAAAAACAAAAATAAAACTGGGGGCATCACGTTACCTGATTTCAAGCTTTACTACAAAACTGTGATCACCAAGACAGCATGGTACTGGCATAAAAACAGACACATAGACCAGTGGAACAGAGTAGAGAGCCCAGATATGGACCCTCAACTCTATGGGCAAATAATCTTCGACAAAACAGGAAAAAATATACAGTGGAAAAAAGACAGTCTCTTCAATAAATGGTGCTGGGAAAACTGGGCAGCTATATGTAGAAGAATGAAACTCAACCATTCTCTCACACCGTACACAAAGATAAGCCCCTTGTGTTTTAATTTTTAATCAAAACAATGCATGCATACATAGTTTTAAAAAATCAAATAGTAAAATGGGCATATAATGAAAAGCATTAAATCCCTGCCCATCCTTTTCAACTCAGTTCTCTAAACGAGAGGCAAAACCTTTTTCACATATCTATCTAGTTATTACCTCCTTTTCCTGCTTACTAATATGCTTTTATTACTGTTTCTTGACTTGGTAACATAAAAGTTTTTGCTGACTAGCTGTTGTCCCCTCCTCTCATCACCCCCGCTATATGTTTATAGCACCAGTTTAAATGCCCTATTGAATACCTTTTTCACTTTAATAGTTTAATTCTTAAATCCGTCTTTTCCTTCCTTTCTTCTGTCCTTTCTTTCTTCTCTCCTTCCTTCCTTCTGTCCATCCTGCCTTTTCTTTCTTCTTTCTCTTTACTTCTTCCTCTTTCTTGGGTATAGTTGACACACAATGTTATATTGGTTTTAGGCATACAACTTAGTGATGTGACAAGTTCATGCATTATGCTGTGTTCACTGCAAGTGTAGCTACCATCTGTCCCATTACATTGCTATTACAATATCCTTGACTATTCCTTTGGTCTTCTTTTTATTCTTGTGACTTACTTATTCCATAACTGAAATCCCATATCTTCCTCTCTCCTTCACCCATTTTACCCAACCCTCTACCCCTTTCCCCTCTGGTGACCATCAGTTTGTTCTCTTTATTTATAGTTCTGGTTCTGATTTTTGTTTGTTTATTAATTTTTTGAGCCCATTTTTAAGTGAAACCATATAGTATTTGTCTTTCTCAGTCTGACTTATTTCACTTAGTATAATACCACAACCAAGTGAGGCTGATTTTATTATCCCAATGCTACAAATGAGGAAACTATACATTAACATACTTGTCCAAAGTCAACTAGCTGGTACGAGGCTGACTAGGATTTTCAGTTTAATTATGTGTCTAAAAACCATATGCTATACTGAAAATCTCAAACTATACTTACAGTTAAGTAGAAAGACAAATAAATAAAAATGCTTTGCGATTAATATGACAACCAAATAACAGACAAAGATTTATGGAGTGTAGATTAAAGAGAGGTCAGTTCTGGAGTAAATGGATCAATGATTTTGGGGGGAAAAAAGCAGAGAAATATTATTTGATCTGGGTCTTAGAAGGCCAGTTGAGTAGTAAATTTTAGCACATAGGTAAGTAAGGGGACTAAGACTCCAGGCAGCATCAAAAACATCAGTAAAGACACATGAATGCAGGAATGGCTATACTCATAGCTTAGTGCTTAGGGTGAAAATTTTTGTTCCTAATAATATCTCCACCATTCCACTCAAGATGTGACTTCCATTTTCTTTATTTCTTTCGAGCTGATATTTTCAACATATTTCACCTTTTTTTTGGAATAGCATCAATATGTCTTCACCTTTCATTATAAAGTATTTTCTGTATTTACTAGGTGTCAAAAAATAGACTAAAATTCTCAGCAATTGAGAATGTGTGAGTTGATCTGTATTCAGCCAAAAGAGATGTGGTCAAGGATGGGGAATGGGTCAGGATAATCACTAACATTTTTTTTCTGCTCAGTCCAAACAGAAAAATATTTACATATATCGGTTAATTTTCAAAGTCAGTTTTAAATAATTTTTGAAGTATCTATTATTGAATATATTTTTAAATTCTATCTTAAAATCTGCCTATCACAAACAAGTACTGAAATATTTTAATATTTAATAATATTTAATATTTTAATTTTCAGTTGACTTCCCTTTAATGAAATTTCATTTTTTTACCCAAATGTTTCTTAAATGTTTCCCAATTTTTTTGTGCTTTCCTTTAATACAATTTGAAAGTTTTAAGTATATTAATAAATTTAGTAATAAATACTCCAAGTTCAGTTTAAAAAAGAATTGAGAATCTTTGGAAGATTTCTAAATACCTTACCAAAATTTTATGATTTTATGACTATAATTCTTTATATATGTAGGAAAAGAATATGTGTGATGTGTGTGTGTGTTTTCATCCAGTTTGGGGCCTGGACTTCCTATCAGTCACACCCTAGAAACCTTTCAATGTGCATTGCAATACTTAAAATAGGTCTTGTAGTATCAAGAATCCACCATTTGATAAAGGGAGAATTGATCCTCCACTGGTTCATAGGAAGAAATTTTTGTTTTATTTTTATTTTTATTTTTATTTTTATTTTAGAGTATGTAAGTATTTGTATGGATGGAATCTCTTTGAATTATTTTATTTCATGAAAAACAACAGCATTTTGCCATGAATAAAAATATACTGGTATAAAATAAAATATACTACATGTAAGGGGTTATTTTTTCATTGAATTTTTTCATTAAAGAATGCTAATTTTCTCAGCTATGTGATATTTAAAGTGTTACCATTTACCTAACTTTTTAATCATTCTATGAGAATACTATTTACAGTACAAATGAAAGTTCTACCATATGAAGTGATTCTCACCTAAACCAGTAACATTTAGTTAAAACTGAATTTAATATGGAAATAGATGAGTGGTGTTTGGGGTTTTGTTTTTGTTTCTGAAAGGATAACGGACACTTTTGCAGCATTCTCCTCAATCAAAAAGATATATTGAATATGCAGATTAATATTTTGAACTTCATAGAATTTTAACTTCTGAGATAATTATTGCAACTTTGCTGGTTTAAACTTTAGTACTGACTCAGATTTTAAAGAACTTGACCCTAAAATCGTATTTATTTTCAATTCCTGTTTAATGAGAACATTTAGAATTTATTGCTTAATTGCATCACACATCAATGCCTTTTGCATTTTGATTAGGTAAGAGTTTTATGTGATTCTCTGGATCATTCAGATAGATATCCATGGAAAAACTAAACCACACACACTAGCCCCAGAAAGGGCAATACTTTCCCATATTATGTTTATAAAATTAACTTGCTCTCTTAACAATGGCTTTCTCTGTTCACTTAGCATTGTACCACACAGAATAATTTTTAAAAAGTTTTATCACTTACTTTAATTGTATTTCTCATCTCCTAATTTATATCGATTCCAACTCACCAATCCTTAGTGTGTTACAGTGACACATTAAATATTATAATAAGGTCTCCTGAGAATTCAAGAGGATTGCTAGTCTCATTGTCAAGCTTTGAGATGTGGAACAATAAATATGAATTACTAGATATCATATATTAAAATATATGTGATTATATCTGAATGTAATTATTATTTATACATTAAATATATGTTGTATAGTATGTCCACATCATATGTTATTATATATGACCATATGCATATCATTATCTATTATCTATCTAAAACCATATCTATGTATTATATCTTCCCTGTATTTAGCATCTCACAAAATATCACCTATTGTTTCTATTATTTTGATTATTTCAAACTTGATATTGACATTTCTGAGAAAAATGTAATATAGTCATTGGACAGAACTCACAATTATCTGCATCTCCACAGTTTATATGAAAATGAGTGTATCTAGGATGCTTTTACTCTTCGGTGAGAAAACATAATTAAAATAAAGAAAAGTGTACCTCATAATTTTCATTTGTCTACAGTGGAAGATTGTCAGGGATAGAGGAGGCTTATAGAAGCATAAAAGTAATGCCATAGTCTCCAATCTCAGTTTTTTTGAAGTTTCTATCGAACGTATTTTTTTAAGATATTAAATTGAGATTTTTAGATTTAAAAAAATATATCATGCATTGATTACATGTGGACCTGTGACATAATCAGGTTAAACAAGTAGCATTTTATATTAAATACAAAGCAGGGACACTGATGTCCCAGCCTGTTTTGCTTTGATACCAGATATTAAACATATTATAAAGACCATAATGTGAGGAACCCAACTATTACATTTTGAATTCCCTTTTTGTTTTAGCAACAGGGTATAATGCTCACTGTTATGAACTATCACCAGCACACCTTATCTCTAGTAATCCCATTAAGAATAAATTACACTACATGTGCCCAGCACTCACAATGAAATTCATTCAAGCGGAATTTAGAAAACTCCATGCTATTTCAGATTTTTATTCTCCATTGATTCTTTTCTCTTATAACGTTTTTCTCTGCCCCATAGTAAGCATTACAAAAAAAAAAAAAAAAAGCAAGCAAGTTAGAGGGAAAATTTTTAAAAAATCAATTTTTTCAAGGGAATCCCTACTTTAATATTGTACCACAGATCTTTGTGGGATTACAGTTTTTTCATCAGAATGCAGCTTTTTTTGTATTCAAATGTATTTCTTTGTCTGTTTACTGGCCTTGTGTGGCACCTCAGTGGTACTGGAGGGATATAATTAGAGAACACAGCAATAGGAAATCACTAATGGGACTCTGCAACTGTCAGCAGTTTTTCACTGTTCACATGAGGATGGCTTTGTTAATTGGATTAAGTCTGCCTCTAACTGTAATCTCAGCAAGAATCAGTTAAAGGAAGAACTGCCATGTCACACCTCGGTTGTGGGCTAGAAGGTGAAGCCACAGTTAATAAGAATCACTTAAAGCACAGCCTATGTGCATAATTAACTATGCCTATATCCTTGATTAAAAATCTGCTTATCAAGGATAATTGCTCAACTGAATCCTCAGGGATATCTGGAGTAACTACCTATAGTATTTGAATTAGAGGTGGATTATAGGTGCCAGCAACTGTTTTAGGTATTGGGCAACAACATGATAGCTGATTTTACAGGCTTTAAAAGGAGTGCAAATTCTGAGCTTTAATATTAGTGGATGGCAGGGAATTCCACTGTCACTTAGAATATTTGTAGTAATGAAACACATGCAGGAGCATGAGAATACAGGGTAACACCTGCTGGATGTAGAATCGATTTGTGAACTAATTTTGCTTATTTGAATGATTTAATGACATTTCCTGGAGCAGAGAGTTCTTTATCAATATCATGATCTCTATTTAGAAACTTTCAGACTACATCACCAGGGTCTTTGCGTCTATATATGGGACCAAGGAACCAAGTTTTGGCCTGTGAAATGAGAGCAGAGATGCCGGCCACTCAAACGTCCCTCATACTTTCCAAAAGAATCTCTGTTTCATCACTGGCTGGTGGGATGCCAGTTTCCAATGGAACGTGTTCAAGCCCCACAAAATGACCAAACCCTTGGCTTGGCTGGAGTGGAACTAGGTCCCAGATGACTGCAAGGAGCAGAAACTCTCTCCCACCTTCACAACTGATTCACATGACAGTATGGGTGGAGTGAGAAGGAAAACTTTGTTAATATACCCTAAGACCCGGAAGGTGAGAATGCTGAAAAATTTGTTTATAGTTAAGATAGTTTGAAATTTCCTTTGTGCCCTGGGAGATACTAATGCTGGTAGTTTTTCCCCCCTACAGTTAGTGGAGAACTACGAGACTTCCTATATAGGATAAAAATCCCTTTTTAAACTACATGGTTCCTACCTTCACTGTTGTCAGCTGTAATAGAGTCAGCACCCTGCATTAAGTGTGCAGTAACTCAACTGGAATGCAGGACCTGGGACATAGCAAAATCACTAGTAATGCAAACATGGTAGCCTCTGTCTTGCTCTTACCTTTAGGACGGTTTACATGTTGGTCTTTATGCTCAAGCTCAATATTTCCCAGCAACAGCACATATGAATTTATGAAATGAACATGCATCTCTTCCCCAACCCATTTCTTCTTTCATGCATCATATGCTTTTATTCCAGTAATTCTCCTAGCATCAAAATGAGAAACTCCGGTTTATTCCCATTATCAGTTTTAGGGATATTAGAAGATACAAACATTACCACACGCTAAGTCAAGCCAGTTTTTCACCCTGAGGTCTGTGCCCAGCTGAAGCTCCAAGTATTAGGCCACTGGGTAGTATGGTTTCCTTATTAAGGAAGTGAGCAGTGTGCTACCATTACATAGTCCTTAAAACACATAATTTTTATGCTAGATTCTTCTTTGTTTAAAACTTATCTTAAGAAATAAATATTCAGCAATTTATAACTACTAAATTCACAAGCTTTATGAACCATTGCCAGTTATACCACTTGGGGTAATGCATTTAGAAAAGATTATACCAACTAAATTAGATGAGAGCTTTGAGAAAGAAATATTAGGTCATTTGTCGAAGTACTATTAGAATGAATGATTTTAAAGAAGTGTTCTCTGCAACCTTTCTATTTCTATATCCTTTTAGCTACAATGAGTGACTATTTAAAAATTTTTATATAGAATCTTTTCCTTGATTCCTCTCCTCTGTTCTTATGGAAGATATACAATGTTGCATAGAAAGCCAGTGTTTTATAGAGAAAGAGAGGAGGTTTAGCTAAGAGTAACAGGAACTCTTCCATTTAGTAACTTTCAGGCTCTTGGACTAGTCCCCTCCCCTCTCTGTGGCTTGCTGCCTCTTTGCTGGATAATCTCTAGATTCATTCCCAGGTCCTTTATGAAAGGCAGGAAATTAGAAGAGACTTGAAAAGTCACACAGCTCTTCCTAATTATTTTGTTTTTATTTCAGATACTATCTTTTAATTCCTCTCTTTAAAATATCCTCAATTCTCAAGACATTTTTACTTAGCTGAAATCTCCAACCTTCTAGCAAGGTTGTACATGAAATGATTCTCCCAATGAGAGGAGAGTGAAAGCAGCACCAGCAGGATGTCTGCATCTAGCACTCATTAACTCACTGTAGAAGAGCCTTAACAACTTTTCATCTTTATTTTTCCCCTAAGTTATTTATTTATTTATTTGAGAGAGAGATAGCAAGAGAGATAACGAGAGAGAGCACAGTGGGGAGGAGAGAGAGAAGCAGACACCTTGCCCAGCTGGGAACTTGACGTGGGGCTTGATCCCAGAACTCTGGGATCTTGATGGGAGCTGAAGGCAGATGCTTAACCGACCAATGGGTGCCCCATTTGTTCACTTTAAATCACCAATTTATTATCTACAGTTCTTACAGAGGATCAAAAGTCTAATACAGTTCTCACCAGATTAAAAATCAAGGTGTTAGTAGGTTGTGTTTTATTCTGGAGACTTTGTGGGAGAATCTGTTTCTTTCTTTTTTTTTTTTTTTTTAAGATTTTTTTATTTATTTGCCAGAGAGAGAGCGAGAGCGAGAGTGAGCACAGGCAGGCCGAGTGCAGCAGAGGCAGAGGGAGAAGCAGGCTCCCCAGCGAGCAAGGAGCCCGATGTGGGACTCGATCCAAGGACGCTGGGATCATGACCTCAGCCGAAGGCAGCTGCTTAACCAACTGAGCCACCCAGGTGTCCCGAGAATCTGTTTCTTTGTTCAGTCAGGTTGTTGGCAGAATTCAGTTTCCTTGCTTGTTCTGATTGTTGGCGACTGTAGGGCAAGGTCTTTGTTTTCTTGCTGATCTCTTTTGAGGGCTGATTCCAGCATTAGAGAGGATCAAGTTTCTTGCCTCAATGCCCTATTTCTCATGTCTCATCTCTCTGATCCACTCCTCTGCCTTTTTTCTTCTTATTTTAAGGGTCATATGATAAATTGGATCCATTCAAATAATCCTTCATAATCTCCCCCATCTCAAGGTCTTTAACCTTAAGCACATCTGAAATTATCTCTTGCCATATAAATTAACATATTTGCAGGTTTGCTGGAATCACATAATAGACATTGTTGGGAGGCCATTATTCTGTGCACAACAGATATTTATTATGAAAAGTGACTTTCACATTACAAATTGAACCTTAATTTGAAGATAAAAGGAAAAGAATATCTTATCTATTTAGAATCTAAAATTTAGTCTAGGTCATTCAGAAATAGTGTGAAAGTTTGTTTACATTTTCTTATTTCCTGTCCATAGTGTAATAATTACTAAGATTTTAGTATATTAGGAAAGATATTTTATGCAGATAAAAGTTATTTTTAATAGGCTCATCCAGTGCCTTCTTATTGAGAAAATTTCTCTTGCTTAAAAGAATAAAGAAGTAAATTCTGTCTTAAATTATTGGGCTTCACTTTTCAAAAGGAAATACATCTGTGGTATGTTTTGTTGACTGACTTTTTATTCTAAAAATTATAATTTTTGCAGAATATATAAATATCCATAAAGTCCTGAACAAATGTCCTTTAAGTCAGCTATTGCAGATATATTATCCTAAGACCATGACTCCTAATTTGGAAAGTTTTGTGCATGCAACAATTTTACAGGGACTTGCCAATCTATTTTACATTTTTTAAAATCTTTGTTCTTTTACTTTCTGTTTTCTCTAGTAGCTTGTTTAATTTTACAATTCCTAAAGTATTTTTATTTTAAAATGTAGGGACCGGAGCTACATACTATAATGGATAGAGACTACACACACACACACACACACACACACACATACATACATATACTTTGAAATGTCATACTTTCAACTTATTATAAGAAAATGGCTTTTGTATGCTCATTATTTCATCTAGAGTATATCAAAAGTTCAAAAGTACATGAACTATTTTACTTGCATTATGTTAAATAGCAAATAAATATAAATATATTTTCAATTATATTTCATAATTTATTGAATTAAAGAATATTTATTCCTATAAGCATGAAGATTAAAGGATTTTGAAAATAAGCCACAAGAATCATTTACCATGAGTATTCAACCTTCCATCAACTAGTTACAATATCATTAAATAATTTAGTTGCATTTTAATGTATATACCTTCATCCTTGATTTTATAGTGGAGGTACTTAATCAGTAGTTGGTAGACATTAAAATAAAGTAATTCCCCTTAAACCTAATAAATATGTTTACTGTGATAGTTAGGAAGGCAAAGGAGAATAAAACACAGTCCTTGAGTATAAGAAAACATTAAAATTAAAAGAGACATTTGTCAGAATAATATTCCTAGAAAATTCTACAACTTTGTAGTTCAGTCTTATACTAAAAATGCATTATTATAAGTTGCCTAGACCTGACAAACATCTGTAAAACACTATACCCAAAATAGCTGACTGTATTTTCTTAACGAGTGTACAGTAAATATACTCTAGGATAGATGATGTGCAAGAACATAAAAAAGCTTCAACAGATTTAAAAGGAATAAAATTATACAAATTGTGTTCTCTGGCCACAATGAAATAAAATTGGAAATTAATATCAGGAAGAATTGGGAAATTTCAAATATGTGGAAATTAAATAATATGCTTGTAAATGCCAGTGGGTCAAGAAGAAATCACAAGGGATATTAGAAAATGATTTGAAGTGAACAAAAAGACACAATATACCAAAACCTATGGAAGTAAGCTAAAGTAGTTTTATTTTGTTTTTTATTAACATATAATGTATTATTTGCTTCAGGGGTACAAGTCTGTGAATCATCGGTCTTACACAATTCACAGCACTCACCACAGCGCCTACCCTCCCAGTGTCCATATCCCTCCCCTCTCACTCCCCAGCGACTCTCAGTTTTGTTTCCTAGGACTGAGAGTCTCTTATGGTTTGTTTCCCTCCCCAGGCCCATCTTGTTTCATTTTTTCCTTCCCAAGCCCCACAGCCCCCCAACCTGCCTCTCAAATTCTTGATATCAGAGATACCATATGATAATTGTCTTTCTCTGATTGGCTTATTTCACTTAGCATAATATCCTCTAGTTCTATCCAAGTCGTTGCAAACAAATCCTGCCGTTTGCAGTGATGTGGATGGAACTAAAGCAGTTTTTAGAGGGAAATATATAGCTGTAAAAGCCTACATTAATTAAGAAGAAAGGCCTTTTTCCCATTTCTTAACTGGATTATGTGTTCTTTGGGTGTTGATTTGGTAAGTTCTTTGTAGATTTATCTGAGAAAACATTTGCAAATATCTTTTCCCATTCTGTAAGTTGTCTTTTGGTTTTGTTGACTGCTTCCTTTGCTGTGCAAATTTTTTATCTTGATGAAGTCCCAATACTTCATTTTTGCCTTTGTTTCCCTTGCCTTTGGAGATGCGTTTGGCCAGAAGTTGCTGCAGCCAAAGTCAAAGAGGTAGCTGCCTGTGTTCTCTAGGATTTTGATGGATTCCTGTCTCACATTTAGGACTTTCATCTATTCTGAGTCTATTTTTGGGTATGGTTTAAGGTTATGGTCCAGTTTCACTCTTCTGCATGTGACTGTCCAATTTTCCCAGCACCAGTTATTGAAGGGTTGGTCATTTTTCCATTGGATATTCTTTCCTGCTTTGTTGAAGATGTGTTGACCATAGATTTGAGGGTCCATTTCTGAATTCTCTTTTCTGTTCTATTTATCTATGTGTCTGTTTTTGTGCCAGTACCAGACTGTCTTGAAGGTTCCAGCTTTGTTTTTTTTGTTTTTCACTATGTTATGTTAGTCACCATATAGTACATCATTAGTTTTTAATGTAGTGTTCCATGGTTCATTGTTTACATATAGCACCGAGTGCTCTATGCAATCCATGCCCTCCTTAATACCCATCACCAGGTCACCCATCTCTGCACTCCCCTCCCTCCTAAAACCCTCAGTTTATTTTCCAGAGTCCATCATCTCTTGTGGTTCTTCTCCCCCTTTAAGTTCTCCCCGCTTTTTTTTCCTTTCTTCCTCTAATGCCCACCATGCTATTTCTTACATTCTACAAAAAAGTAAAACCATATAATAATTGACTTTCTCTGCTTGGCTTATCTCACTTAGCATAATCTCCTCCAGTCCCAAACATGTTACTACAAAAGTTCGGTATTCATCCTTTCTGAAGACTGAGTAATATTCCATTGTGTATATGGACCATATCTTCTTGTTGAAGGGCATCTTGGCTCTTCCCACAGTTTGGCTATTGTGGACATTGCTGCTATGGACATTGGGGTGCATATGGTCCTTTTCACTATATCTGTTTCATTGGGATAAATACCCAGTACTGCAATTGTCATGTCATTAAAATATTTTTAATTTTTTGAGGAAAGTCCACACTGTTTTCCAAAGTGACTGCACCAACTTTAAGTCCCACCAACAGTGTAAGAGGGTTCCCCCTTCTCTACAACCTCTTCAACACTTGTTGGTTCTTGCCTTGTCAATTGTTGCCATTCTAACTGGTATAAAGGGTATCTCAGTGTGGTTTTGATTTGAATTTCCCTGATGGCTAATGATGATGAACATTTTTTCATGGGTCTGTTAGTCATTTGTATGTCTTCTTTGTAAAAGTGTCTGTTTGTGTTTTCTGCCCATTTTTTGACTTGATTATTTGTTTTTGGGATGTTGAGTTTGAGAAGTTCTTTATAGATCTTGGATATTAGTGTCATTTGCAAATATCTTCTCCCATTCCGTGGGTTGCCTCTTTGTTTTGTTGACTGTTTCCTTTGCTGTGCAGATGCTTTTTATCTTGATGAAGTCCCAAAAGTTCATTTTCTCTTTTGTTTCCCTTGTCTTTAGAGATGTGTCTTAAAAGAAGTTGCTGTGGCTGATATCAAAGAGGTTACTGCCTGTATTCTCCTCAAGGTGTTTGTTTATTTGTTTGTTTGTTTAAGATTTTGTTTTTTTATTTGACAGAGAGAGACATAGCCAGAGGGGGAACACAAGCAGGGGGAGTGGGAAAGGAAGAAGCAGTCTTCCGTCTGAGCAGGGAGCCTGATGAGGGGCTGGATCCCAGGATCCTGGGATCCTGACCTGAGCTCAAGGTAGACGGTTAGTGACTGAGCCACCCTGGCACCCGTCCTCTAGGTTTTTGATGGATTCCTATCTCATATTGAGGTCTTCCATCCATTTCAAGTTTATCTTTGTGTATGGTGTAAGAGAATGGTTGAGTTTCATTCTTCTGTATATAGCTGTCCAATTTTCCCAGAACCATTTATTGAAGAGACTGTCTTTTTTTTCCATTGGATATTTTCTATCTTCTAATAACCCATAGGTTATTCATATATGTCTGTTTAATTTTTAAATATTTAATATTCCAGACACTTTTCTGTTAATTACATTCTAAGAATATACTTTGCATGATTTGAATTCTTTCAAAGTTGTTCTATTGTCTTTGATTGTTTTATAATTTGCAAATGTTCCACATGCCGTTGAAAAGTAAATATTCTGCTTTTGTGGGATGAAGTCTACTAAGTCTTACTGATACTGTGATCAGTTACTGATCATTCCCACTACACTTATGGATTTGCCTGTTCTCTTTTTATCATTTCACTTGTTTCCCACATGTATTCTGAAACTCATTTGTTCAGTCCATAATTAATTCAGGGATTGTTATATCTCCCTTATAATTCAATACTTTACCATTTTTTTTATCCTGTTTATAATGTTTATCCTGTGTAATCTTCCTTGTTCTGAAGTATATATTTTTTCTAATAGTAATATAGCCATGTCAACTTTCTCTAGATTGGTATCTCCATATTATTTTTTCCCCATTATTTTATTTTTAACCTATCAATTCTTCATATCTAAAGTTTGTTTATTGTTGTCAGCATAAAAGTAGGACTCTCTTTTTTAATCCCATTGGTTAAGTACTATCTTTTAATTGGTAAATTCAGACTGTTTACATTTACTCTCATAATTCATAAAACTAGATTAAAATCTATGATCTTGAAAAAATTAAAAAAAATCTACAATCTTTTTAGCTCTGCTATTTTATCTTTTTTTCCCTTTGAAAGGCTTATTTTTGATTGAATATTTTTATGATTTCATTTTTATCTCCTGTATACACTTACTTAAATTTTGTTGCTAATTTTCCACTGGTATATATCCAATTTCATCTTTTTCAAATAATATTAAACTGTTCCAAAAGTATCAAATATTCCAAAATTTTTTTCTGACTTGCATAGATTATCATAAAAATCTGCCATATTCCTTCATATCTCACTTACGATATAGAACTGAAGATGGGGAAGAACAGCAGAGATTACCGAGGTTGGAAGCCTTATGAGGCTAGTTCTCTCAGGCCAGAGATTAATACCCAGTGCATCTGACAAATTTAGTAGAGAAGTACCCTCTATCTTCCCTTTTCACATTCAATTTAATCCAAGGAACTTACTATACTATTATTTATTTTCATATTATATGATTTTCCTAGTCAATGCGTATGCTATATAATTTTATCATGTTCTGTAATCTCATCAACTTAAAACTCCTCCATGTTAAGAAGAATGAAAATAGCATGTCATTCTTAGACTATAAAAGGATGAAATATATTTTTTTTCCTTTCCAAATTGTACTTTGTAAACGTTAAATCAAGTTTTAGTTGTTGTAACTGGACAAAAATCTGGAATATAGAAAATATATAATTGAGAAACATTAGATATAAAACTTTTTCAATCAGCCTCAATAAAATTTCACACATTTTCAAATGTATGCTAGGTTTAAGTGATGGAAAGATAGGCAAGTTTAGTAATTCACTACTTAATCTCAATAAATATCTCTATGCCATGTTTCTCACACTTTAAAATATCCAGAGCACCTGGGTGGTGCAGTCAATAAGAGTTTGACTCTTGGTTTTGGCTCAGGTCATGATCTTAGGGTCCATGTGAGATCTAGGTACCTCAAGATCTGTGCTCTGCAAGGAGTCTGCTTGAGACTCTATTTCTCTCACCCTATCCCTGTTACTTATGCTCTCTCTCTCAAATAAATAAATAAATCTTCAAACAAAATAAAATAATTATCCATAATAAAAAATACATTTGTATTGAAGCACAGGAAAAGCTGTGAAAAACATGAATATATAAGATGTCAACCATTTGCTAGGCTCTGGGCAAAACATTATTGATACAGAGATAAATAAATTAGAATCCTAATCCTAAGGAGTCTTGAAGCTTTTCTGTCATAATGAGATTATTTCTCCTAAAAACAATAAAGATTTTATAAAACTACTTATGTTTTTATTAATGTAAAATTGCAGGTCACTTGTAAATATATAATTGGCTCTTTCAACATAGTAGAAGTTTGATAAGATATATTCTGTAGCAGTAGAAAATGGAATATAAATGAATACTTAATGCTCAGTGTTGAGATCAGACCTGTTTACACAAGTGATTTGATATTTTTTATTTATTAATCTGACATTAACCTGCTCCTAGTAAGTCATTCACTCAGTCACTTATTTACAGGTTAGTAATAATGTTGATTAAATAAGCTATTATTATTCAGTTAAATCTGTCCGTTTGATTGCCCTTATAAATACTACCTAAGTGTTCTATATAAATATATCTGAATATTTACACAGGATTATTTTTAAGATGATATAAGGATTCTCTACTACAGTGATATCTGCATTGCAGAGATATACAGTGATATCTCCTGTGTAACAAAAATCTAGATTCACTCTCCTATTAGGGGGAGAGACGAAAGGAAAAGACAAACTTTTAGGGTACAATTTTAGCAGGAATTTCTGGGCCATATCAGCTGCTCTTCCAGTCAATGTCAACATTGTGCTTGAAAAAAGGGCCTCATTGGTAGCTGGAGAACATGGACAAAATCCAGCCCCTGAATATAGAAGGCTCATAAATCCAAGGCAGATTAACTTGCCCCTCATCAACTGGGTTAGTGTCCAGGACAGGGATGTGTTATAGTGGGGAACAGGAAGATAAGCCACTAACTGGGGTAGACTAATAGTCATTTGGAATTGGCCATCCACTATGGAGGCTGAAAGAATCTCTGCTTCAAATTGTGTTGTGAATTGAGAAGTTAGAATTGAGTATTTGAGTACTGAATTTATGGTCAAACCTAACTTCAGATTCAAGACAAAAGTAGTGCTGATTAAAATAGTAAGTAAATTTATTAATTTGGAGTTTGTAATTTAAGACAGCATCAGGTTTTGTTTGTTTGTTTGTTTGTTTTTCAGATTTTATTTATTTATTTGACGAGAGAGACACATTGAGAGAAGGAACACAAGCAGAGGGAGTGGGAGAGGGAGAAGCAGGCTTCTTGCTGAACGGGGAGCCCAGTGCGGGGATCGATCTCAGGACCCTGGGATCATGACCTGAGCCAGAGACAGACGCTTAACAGCTGAGCCACCCAGGCGCCCTGACAGTGTCAGTTTTTATTTGGTAAGAACTTACAAGTTTCTAGGATCAGTATGTATGTGTGGGTATATGTGTATATGCACACAAATTGTATGTGTCTTATATATATGTATATGTGTATAATTACAACAGTCTTGTGAGTTAGATATTTTCTTTTTTATAGATAAAAAATGTGAGTCTCAGAAAGTTTAAGTAAATGCAAACATTACAAGAATTATAAAGAGTAGTCTTTTTCTTTTATAATTATTCAATATGAAATGATATACTCACTGGTCTGAATATCACAATAAATCTACTCTATGTTTAAAGAGTTTTGTCTGCCACTTTTTGTATTTTATTCCCATCCTGTTGTAAGTTGCTACCTGCCATGGTGTATGATTCAGGTAACTACCCTATCTTCAACCAATTCAATCATTTAACATTATTTAAGCAACACATACTTTCTCCAGGTCTTCCAATCTCACTTGTTTTTTCCCATTAATTATATCTATGTCTGAGTGACAGTTGCCTGCCTTGCTCCTTCTACCTTTTGAAAGAAAAATAAAATGTCAATAAAATTAGGTGTTTGTTTAAATACAATTTGTCTACTTATAAAATAATTACATCTTTGTTTACATTTAATAGATTTTTTTAGTGGGATTGGAAGGTATGGCCAACATGCTTGGGGTACTTCAGTGGCACTCCCCACACTATCTCTCTCTAAAATAAAAATTTTAACAATCGTAATTATAAAGGAAACCCATGGGGGTGCCTGGGTGGCTCAGCTTAAGTGTCTGCCTCTAGCTCAGGCCAAAGATCTTAGGGTCCTGGGATCGAGCCCCTCATCGGACTCTCTGCTCTGTGGGGAGCCTGCTTCTCTCTGCCCTCCCCATTGTGCTCTTTCTCGCTATCTCTGTCACTATTTCTGTCCCTCTCTCTCAAATAAATAAAATCTTTAAAAAAAAAAAAAAGGAAAAAGAAACCCACATGCTTGGTATCAATATGATTTCCTTCCAAATTTTTATAACTTCGTTCAAAATCTTGCAAATAACTTGGATACCTAAGCACTTTATAAAGTTCTATCTTAATAGTCTTAATGATTAGATGAGCATTTACTTATTTAATGTAATTCCTTGTTTAATTTTCTTTGATATTTGTTTAAATTGTTCAACTGACTTACTTCTTGAGATTCACTCTCCTTTGACAAAACATTGCCAGAAAAATTCTCAGAAAAATATGTTAAAGCAGAAGAGCAGCAAACAATGCTCTGCTTCCTTCTCTAATCATATCTCTGACTGAAGTTGCTTATGGAAACACTTACACAAAAATTAGTGGTCAAGGAAATTACCTCTGGGAAAAAATGTGGCAAATTATACTCTTGCAGGTATTTTTTTCCCTCAATTTCTTCATTCAAATTTGAATTTTAAACATGGGCTATAAGTAGTAGAAGGTATTTTTTAAAATTATACTCAAATATATGTTCATAAATTCACTTCTTATATTCACTTCCCATATTATTGTATGATTTAATATCATATTTTTATTAGATATCTATTTTTGGCACAAGATTTTGAAGATTGGTAATGTTTAGTTATCTGTATCAGTGAAGTTGGTCAATGAATGAAATAAAGCTCGGCAGAAATAATTAAGAACCTATGCTAGTTGTGGCAGAGAAGGTTGCCAACAAAATAATCTCTTTTCCTTTTTTTACAAAAACTATGAATTGGAACATATAATTCCCTTCTGAAAACTGTGATTTCTAGTTATATGCAAAAACAAATACAAACTTCATAATATACCCAACTGAGTTATGAGAAATCTGGGCCCTTCACGCTCTTCTTGCGGCCCCATCAAACTTGCCGCACACTGGATTTGGTGGTCATTGTCTGCTCAGGGAGCATGACAAATTCTTCTTTAACGACCTTCACACATTTTATTTTCTATGTCTCATGGAGTTTAGACAAATGGACTTGTCCATGGGTGAACTGCTTACCAGTTAGCAAATGATATTTCATAGATCAACAGGTAAGTCATGTGAATATAAACCAAACACTTAACTACGCTCAGCTATTTGAATAGTAAGTTAAGAAAGAGTTTCCTAGATGTTTTACCTTCCCTTTTCCACTCCTATCTAACACATTCCTGTATATTATGACACAGACATCAGTTTTTATTATCTATGGAGAAGTCCTCCTTCAAATCTCAGCTTAAGGGTAAGCTCATCAGGGAGAATTTGCTGGTCACCAATCTAAACTGGTTGCTTGGCCCATTCAATATTTCCTATCAAGACATTTTATTTACTTTCTATATAACAATAACCATAATTTATAATGTTATATTTATTAGTTGTTTGCTTGATTTCTATTGGTATTCCCCCTCCAGAATCATGAGTTTGATAAAGATCTATGCTATTTTTGTGCACTGTGTCTAGTGTCTGGAATAATATATCTAATAAAAATATCTAAATATCTATATCTATATCTATCTATCTATCTATATATATATATATATAAACATCTAAATAAAAATACATATGTATATGTTTGGCTGTGTATTTATATGGTTACTAAGGAGAAACGAGTCTCTCTTCTGGATTCTGTTGCTTTAACTCATTGAGCTGTGGTTCAATGGCCTAGAAAATATCTTGGATGTTATGTGTAGTTGTTTTTTTATTTTCCAGAGAATTTTTCTTTAAGAAATAATTAGTATTACAAGTATATACTTTGGGGCTCCTGGGTGGCCCAGTGGGTTAAGTGACTGCCTTCTGCTCATGTCAAGGATCCTGGAGTCCCAGGATTAAGTCCTGCATAGTATTCCCTGCTCAGTGGGGAGGCTGCTTCTGTCCTCCACTGGGCAATACACTGCTTAAAGATAAGGAATTTTATAATTGTCTTTGTATTTCCACTTTTTCTTCATACACCAACCATATAATATGATGTCTGTTTTAAAAGTAACCTCTAGGGGGCGCCTGGGTGGCTCAGTGGGTTAAGTGCCTGATTCTTGATTTTGGTTGAAGCCAGATCTCAGCGTCCTGAGCTTGAGCCCCGAGTCAGGCTCCTCGTAAGTGTGAAGTCTGCTTGTGATTCTCCCTCTCCCTCTGCCCCTCCTCCTTCACTGCCCCTCCTTCCATTAAAACAAGCAAACAAAAAAGTAACCTCTAGGAAGACCTACCTTACTCATTCTCCCATTACAATGTGAATTCTGGGAAAGCAGGGGATAAACTGTATTTGTCTCTTTATTACCAGCTACTACCCCAGTATGAGCAATATTATAACATACAAAAACTTTCTGTGCCTTCTGGAATAAAAGGCAAATAATAAATATTGGAAGGTGTCTTTGAGATGATTTAATTACCCTTTTCATTCAGAGATGAGGAAATGCTTTTAAAGATAGTTTACCTGTCCAAGATCACCAAGCCATTTGGTGTGAGAAATGTGATTAGATTTGTTCTCCTTCTGGGCATTTTTAGATATATGTTTTAGCCGCAACTCTATCTCTTAGGCAGCCAAAACCTGGGACAAAAGAAAGGAGCTGTTGAGTCTCTGAAAGACTGAAGTGAGCCCAAAGACTGCATATGAATTAAGGGCAAAAGCCTTCTTGGGATTCAGACATCAGTGTATTTCTACCTTCCCCCTGGGCTGTGAATACACTCAGTGGCATGAATAGAAATCATAGATGGAGAAAAAGACTTCTACGTCCTAAAGCAGTCTCTACCTTGAGAATGTTGATGTTTTATATTATGTTTGAATATTTTTCTTTAAAAAAGAAAAAAAAAAAAACTTATCTCACTTGGACAGGCTGACATTTAGCCAAAAGCAATTTTCAACAGTCCCCAGGTTTTAACGAGGTACAAGTGATTATACAAAGATAGTCCAACTATGCCTTTAAGGTTCATGAGTCAAGCTCCTTATTTTTTTCACACACACTGTGGACACTGATACTTTAGAGAGCTAAACTTAAGAAAGAATATCGCATTTCCGCCAAGGTACACAGGACTGGAGCATTCCTGCACAGTGGAGAGTGAGGCAATTCTGTCTTAAGTCACATTTCTCTTGGTTGCCCTGTCATCCAGGTGAGGTGGAAAGGCAAACTTGATCTCAGAATGCAAGAGAATAGTGAAACGATAGTCATTTGTGGTCAAGAAAAATAGAGCAAGAATTGTATGTTTTATTTTTGGTCATAGAAAGTATCCATTCTTTCAACTTATTAAAGAGGAAACAAAGGCGTAAAAATGAGGAAAACTATTGTTGTTAACTTTGTTTCTAAATCTGGGCTTTCTTCTAGCTGGAAATGCTTGGAGTTTCCCAAACATGCTAACAAGTATCATGATGGCTTTGCTCGAACTACTACACATGTCAGGCATACACGCAAATCTTGACCCTTCTCTGGTTCACACTCCGTACACAACACATTATTTAAAGGTAGAAATGAGGGGAAGTACCATATTTTCAGTGGATTGAGATGAATGATGCCTAAGCAAAGCAGAGTTAGTGGAAGAAAATCAGGACAGCCTAGTGCAACAGAAATCAGGTAAGTCAGGTAGAAAGATCAACCAAGTCAACTAACAGAAATATTTTGTAAAAGGAAAAACAAAATATGAAGAATGTCAGTACAGTGGAAATCAGACCATTTTGGGTCAAAGAATAAAGAGGAGGTGAGTAAATTTTTTAAATCAAAATTCTGTAATTGTTTTCGTTCCCATCTTATTCCTTCAGAAAGTTATTCTGGGAAATAAATAACTTTCTTGTTTTGAGAAAATTATAGTTAGAAGGCCTGATACTTAAAGTAAATATTTTCTCTTCAATGTTGTATGTTAATCCAAAGTAAGAAGATGATTATATTGTGAATTACTTCAGTTCACAGCAATGGTCCTAAGGCAATGTTCTAAGTGAAATCTCTTCACTTCATCACAGTGGCTTTGTTAAGAAATTGCATCTTTTATAGAAACAACAATTGGAACAATTAATTAGTTTCTATTTTAATTAAACGATGATCTCATTTAGCTCTGATTAAATTACAACAGCTAGATAAATCCAGACAGCAACACTTAGCTAATTTAATGAGGTATGGCATTGCTTTTCTGTATTTCCCTTCTGAATGACTAATAGTTGGGTGCTAGTGTTTTCCTTACACAAGATTCTCTGCACTTTTATTGCATAGGCATATGTAAACAGTAAGCAAACTAAAACTAACCAAATTATATCTTACTTTCTTTTGCAGTTTTTAAAAATATGACACATGGCAAATAATTATCCCTTTCTCTATTAGAACACAAGACAACCCTCAAAAAAAAAAAAACCTTAGTTTTCTCAAGAAGTAAATTTCTAAATTATTTTTGAGTTAGTAGGAGTTAAATTTCACTGTAGAAAGCTTAATCTTCCCAACCTCCACTGTTTTTATTAAGATTTTATTTATTTATTTACTTATGGGGTGGAGAGAGAGAGTGTAAGTGGTTGGGGAGGGGTGTGACTTGTGGAGAGGGAAAAGCAGACTCTGTGTGTGGTGCCAGAAGCTGGGCTGGATCTCAGGGCTCTGAGATCCTGACCTGAGCCAAGCTTTACTATAAAGCTGTGATCACCTAGACACCTAGACTGGCACAAAAAAAGACACATAGACCAGTGGAACAGAGTAGAGAGCCCAGATATGGACCCACAACTCTATGGTCAACTAATCTTCAACAAACCAGGAAAAAATATACAGTGGAAAAAAGACAGTCTCTTCAATAAATGGTGCTGGGAAAATTGGACAACTATGTATAGAAAAAGGAAACTCGACCATTCTCTTACACCATACACAAAGATAAACTCGAAATGGATAAAAGACCTCAACATGAGGTAGGAATCTATCAAAATCCTAGGGGAGAACATAGGCAGTAATCTCTTCAACATCAGCCACAGCAACTTCTTTCAAGATATGTCTCCAAAGGCAAAGGAAACAAAAGCGAAAATGAACTTTTGGGACTTCCTCAAGATGAAAAGTTTCTGCACAACAAAGGAAAGAGTCAACAAAACAAAGAGGTAACCTATGGAATAGGAGAAGATATTTGCAAATGACACTACAGACAAAGGGCTGATATCCAAGATCTATAAAGAACTCTTCAAACTCAACACACACAAAACATATAATCACGTCAGAAAAATGGGAAGAAGACATGAACAGATATTTCTCCAAAGAAGACATACAAATGGCTAACAGACACATGAAAAAATGTTCATCATCATTAGCCATCAGGGAGATCCAAATCAAAACCACATTGAGATACCACTTTACACCAGTTAGAATGACCAAAATCAACAAAACAGTAAACAACAAGTGTTGGAGAGGATGTGGAGAAAGGGGAACCCTCTTATGCTGTTGGTGGGAATGCAAGTTGGTGCAGCCACTTTGGGAAGCAGTGTGGAGATTCCTCAAGAAATTAAAAATGAAGCTATTCTAGGACCTTGTAATTTCACTACTGGGTATTTCACCCCAAAGATGCAGATATAGTGAAAAGAAGGGTTATCTGTACCCCAAAGCAATGCCCACAATAGCCAAACTGTGGAAAGAACCAAGATACCCTTCAATGGATGAATGGGTCCATGTATACAATGGAGTATAATGCCTCCATCAAAAAGATGAATACCCAACTTTTGTATCAACATGGACAGGACTGGAAGAGAATATGCTGAGGGAAGTCAAGCAGAGAGAGTCATTTATCATATGATTTCACTTACTTGTGGAGCATAAGGAATAACACGGAAGACATTCAGAGATGGAGAAGAGAAGTGAGTTGGGGGAAATCGGAGGAGGCGACAAACCTGAAAGACTGTGGACTCTGAGAAACAAACTAAGGGGGGAGTGGGGTGAGACTGGTGGTGGGTATTATGGAGGGCATGTATTGCATGGAGCACTGGGTGTGGGGCATAAACAATGAATTTTGGAACACTGAAAAAAAAAATTAAAAAAAAAAAAAAGAGTAGGTTGCTTAACTGACTGAGCCACCCAGGCACCAGTCCCCAACCTCCACTATTTTTAAAGAATAATGTTACTTGAATTGATTGTCCATCTTAGTTCAATACTTGCATTATATATATTTTTTCTTTTCTCTCCCTTTTTTCTCTCTAGTTTTATGTGCCTTAAAAGATCAAACTTCAAGTGGTTATAAGTTAAGATTCAGCTTTAAAATTTCTGTCTTTCTTAGAGAATTATATATAAATTAGGGATTAGATTTTTACAAATAACAGTAATTGGAATAAAATGAGATTAATTTTCTTTCAAAGAACAAGTAAACCCAAGGGTAGGTATCTAAGCGCCAGGGTAGCAACTGTTAAAAACAAAAACAAAAACAAAAACAAAACTGCTGGACAAGATGAACAAATAAAAGTCAGTTTTGTTCCCATAGTATTATAATAGGGGAGAGATACTGAACTCAATTTCACACAAACAAAAGCAGGAAAAATTTTAAGAGCTAGGTGGAAGGATTATGGGCTACCTGTGTTTGTTAACACAGGTAACAAACACTATGCAAAAGAATAGTAAACTTTCTCCTATCTTCATGAGAGGAGGCAGTTTTACTTTCTAGAACAAGAAACCTACTACAGTTAGGCTTCTACTGTTACAGGATGCCTATCCCCTTACTGCCCACAGTTCTTGGTAATACACTTAGAAGAACAAAAAGGTAGACCAGATGAAGAATAGTGAGAAGTAAAACAAGGTTTATTGAGCAGTAGTATAAAGCTCTCAGAGAGGGAGTGGGTCCAAGAGGGTTGCCCTCAAAGTTTCTAAATCTAGGGAGTTTCATGAGCTCTTTTGCAGAACCATCTTAAGCAATCAGGGTGTGCTAAGTCGTGCCACTCAGGGCTTTGGTCACGTATCTGTCTACCTATTAGGTTAATGTCCATGTCTTGATGGTCTTTTTTGGCTGACATCTGGGGGCTTAGGTCTTAACTGCCTCTTGCCCACGATATTGACAAATGCTTTTGTGGTTGTCTTATTTTAGGACGTCCTGTAGAAGTGCAAAGGCTACAAAGCGTAATTTCAGTGCAGTCCTGTCTAAGCTGCAAAGCAGGATGTCAGTGTTATTTTATTTTATCTGTCCTATCTCCATATTTTCTTGTTGGGGACCCTGGCCCTGACTACCCAGCTGCTCAAATAACTCTTAACACTATCCTTCCAGAGAGACAGGGAGATGGGGTGCTATCTCCCTTCCACATTTATATTTCAAAGAGATGCTTCCCAGTCCCTTGAGAAAAACACACCCCAGACTCATAAAATTGTCAAGAAGAGACTTGTATATATTTTAAAGGGGCAGAGAAATAATTTGCAATTACACATTTTAGACAAGACACCTGTCTGAAGTTTAGACAATTGTGGGGAATGTTAAGGCCTTCTCACCTGCAGTTTCAAGGGCATTTAGGGCTGAGGTCTCTGTAGTCCTTTCTTTCTTCTCCAGCTGCAGCCGTTGTATCTACATTTGGGATGGAAAGAAGAGGAAGTGCAAAAGAAAAAAGTGAGAGAGAGAGACACCGAGCCAGATGAGCCTGGATACTTTTTAAAGGATTTTTAAATCTCAACCTAACCAATTTAACATAAAATGCAGTGGCCATTGCTGAGTCTTATGCCTTGTTTATCTATAAAAAAGTCAGAAAAGTCGTTTGTATTCTCTTTTTGTTTGCTTTTTTCCAAATCTGGGCATATTGCCACTCCAACAAAATTGGTTTATGTAATGTGAAAATAAGTATAATTTATTTAATTATAAAAAATAATAAAACAGTTTGATTTTAGTTTAGTTTTTTTTTTTAATCAAACTATTTGATGTTTTCCCAGGTAGCAATTAGAAATTATTTTTTTCTTCTCAGCTGAGGCTTTTCCATAGGTTATTAAAACTTGAGTTAAGGACTACCCCGGGAGCTTGTTACTGCATATTCTTTGTGCTTTTGTTCTGTTGTTTTCCTGCTGTCTTAACATCCTTGGCCTTCCAGATTCAAAGGACTTTATTTCACATTAAACACCATGAAATATCTCTAGATGCCATTGTTAAGTTTATTTCTGAGTTGCATATGTTTTTAGAGACCATGGTTTATCCCCTCTCTTTTCTTCCAATATACTCACAGTGATTTTCAAGGATGTTTTGTGGAAGAAATGAGGGTTTAGTTTCAAGGAAAATATCTCCTATTTGTGATACATTTAATAAGGTTCTCCAGATTAGTCCCTAAATCAGCTTACCTACTGCAAATTCAGACTCTTAGAGTTTGCAGGCATAATTCTGGAACAGGGGGACCTGACAGATCGACGAAAGACTTTCGTTTGTAGGAATATGGGTGTAATAGTCCATTTTTAATAGAGGCAAATAAAGTTCAAATATAAAATGTATATATAAATAACACTTTAATAGACTATAGGGGGATCATGAAATGCTATCTAAAATAATGAAAAAAGATTCTATTTGGAATAACAGTATTCGGTGTGGCGTTTTGAATTTAAAAGTATCAGTTATCTGTAAACTGATAAATGAATTTAAAACAATCCCAGTAAAAGTTGAAATAGAAAAAAGTTACCGCAAATATATATCACTCTCCTGATTACTCTACCTTTCAGCATCACTTAGACTCTTCTATGAAAGGACTCCTTCTTGAGAATTTAAAGAATTTTTATTTAATTTTCCTGTTATCCTCCCAATCAGGATTTCATTCTGTCCCACTAGCTTTTTTCAGTCATAATAGCTATTTTTTTTTTCTTTCTTTGCTAACTTAAGTGCTAGACTACAGCAGGGCTCAACTTTAGGCCTTCTAAATATTTTGCATATTCTTCCCCTTGTATTATATAGTACATAGAGTATACATATAATATATATATATATAAATAGAAATAATATACAGATATCTATGTCTGACTATCTTTCTATCTATTTACCTCTCCTCTTCATTTCAGTAATGAGCACTTTATCTAATCTGGTTCCCTCTCATTCTCTCCTTTTCTTCTTTTCAAAGAACACTACTCCCTGAAATCACCTTTATTTATTGTCACACTACCTTCTAAATTAAAATGTAAGCTTCATGATGACAAGGCTGTTAGTCTGTTTTGTTTGCTATTTAACCATACCAAACAAATCAGAGCCTGACTCATACTAAGTATTCAACATGCTTTGAGTGAATGAATGCTGAATGCCCATAAGCTCTCTGGAGTTACAGAAATTCCTATCTTTTTACTATGACCTTTTTTTTTTCTTTCCCCCCAACAGATTTTTACCTGCTTTCATTTGATTCTGTAATGTGAAGACAGGAAGTAGCATTAAGTTCATTACGCTGATAGCAAACTTAAGATTCAAAGGACTTGGGATTTCCTGAAGTCACACAGCTTATAGGTAGCAAGACCAGAATTGGATTTCTATACTATTTGCACAAGGTGGAACATAAGACTGTAGAATGGAATATTAAAGAACTCCATTATTAGATCTGATAATGTCTGTAACAATTATGTGACCATAAGCCTTAAAGTGAAGACGTTTAACTCTAGGACTAGGAATGATTCTTTAAAAATAATAATAATAATTTATTTGAGGGAGAGAGCATGAGCATGGGGAGTGGCAGAGGGAGAGAGAGATCCCAAGCAGATCCTGTTGAGCACAGAGGCTGATGTGGGCATCAGATGCTTAACCAACTGAGCCACCCAGGCACCCCCAAAATAATTCTTGATTGTCTTTCTAGGTGCCAAGTTAATCCCAGAGCCAAGGGAAGACTATAGTACATATCTGGAGGGAGTGGCACTCACTCAAGAGGTACAAAAGGATTTGGTTTCAAGAAATTAGAAACAAACCATTATCATTGTAACATCACTCTTTTGCCTCGTCTCAATCTTTAAACTGTATCAAGTTTCCAAGTTATGCTTCCTGGTTTGTTTGAACAAAAAGGCTCTCTCTCGCTGTCTTTTCTTCTGTCTCTGTCTTTCAAGGAATTTACACATTCCCTGGATTTAATAGGTCACTGTGGGAATGAAAATTAGGTTGCTGTGGTAGATAAAAATTAGGCCAATAACTTTCTCCAGTTACATTTATTTGCAAGAGTTGTCTTCAGTCAGAAGAATATTTTGTGGAATTATAAACTCCTATGTTCTCATGAGACGTTGTATGCAATCTTTACTTGAAGATACAGGTTCTGCAGTAACTATTGGAGTTGCCTAGAATGACAGATTAAACACCTTGACTATTAAGGTAACTTATGCTAGTTTGACCACAGTGCAAAAGAACATTATTTCTGGAAACAATCTTTCTTCATCATAAAACCTAAATTCTTTCATTAGACCCAAAGCTACTTATAGTTATTAATATGCAATTACAATTTCATGAAATTTGAGGTGTAGAATTAATTACCATTTTAATATTTGATCTTGTCTTTCTATTTTATATCATGAAAGTGTTATTGAAGCCTTTCCTCTAGGTACAATACATATTAGGAATCTTGAAAATGATACCACTTAAGTGGAAACATGGCAAGTGTCATTGCCAAAATTGAAGGTCCAGGACAATTTTAATTTGTACAATATTTATAGAAGTATCAACATGAGTGGTATGAGAACCACTTAGTTTTCAACCAAAGAGGGAGGCTTTGGTTTAGATTTCATGCTCTCTCCATCCTCCGCAGCATAACTGGAATGTGATTTAGAGGGTGATAAATGTGTATCCAAAAAAATGCATGTAACTGAGGAACAGAAACGGATTTCAGAAATACATGGCTTAATTGATGTCCTGAGGAACTGGAACAGCTGGAGGCCTGACTTCATTATGCTGCTTCTCACGCTGGGAGAGAGGAGCATGAGAAGCTCTCTCTAGCTGCCAAAACACCCACTGTCTTCTTTCTCTATTGTAACCATAGTCATATTTTCTGAGGTGTATGCTCAGAACTTGTGAATAATTATCTGCTCCTGAGAGAAGTGGGAATTCTTTGGAGAAGCGAGGAGACTTTGCAGGATGCCTGTTGAATGGTATCCGGAATAAAAATGCACTGATGTGTCTTCTGAAGTGAAATTTCAGCCACCACAGATAGCAAATTCCCAAATTAACCACAGATTAGGATATTTTTTTTAACATGTGTTGATAGTCAAACCAATATCTAGATTGATACATGGGATCAGAGTGAGAACAGATGAGGACAGGAAAGGTGCTAATACTCTCACTTAAAAAATGTGTAAAATGACTCAAGATATCACTTAGAAAGAATTTACACTTAATAAACGCAGACCTAGGCAGAAGACAGCTATTGTTTTAATGGATGACAAAGCTGATCTAGGTCCATATATTCCTTGCAAATCTATATCCAAATCTATTGCTTTACTGTCCCAAAATAACTTCAAGCTTTCTGTGGGTTTTTAAAATTAATCTTGTAAAGAGAAACATTGATATTGCAGTTATGTCACTTTAGGGTTTATCTGAAGCATGAATTTTGTAACAGTAATTGGCTTGTTTAAAAAACAAAGTTGTTTTTTTTTTTTAAGATTTTATTTATTTGACAGACAGAGATCACAAGCAGGCAGAGAGGCAGGCAGAGAGAGAGGAAGGGAAGCAGGCTCCCTGCTGCGGGGCTCGATCCCATGACCTGAGCCGAAGGCAGAGGCTTAACCCACTGAGCCACCCAGGCGCCCCTAAAAAACAAAGTTCTTACATTTGAAAGGGAATATTGAAAGAAATCACACCAAATTAAATGCTGACATTCTGTTACAAAGTGAGATAATGGAAGGGAACAGTAAGAGTTCTTGTCCTTTATTCTGTAGATTGCACAAATGATAGAAATAAAGCTATTTAGTTATTGACCACGTAAAATGACTCCTAGTTACAGTGGGTTGAATAGTGTCCCCCACAAATTCACATTCACTCGTAACCTAGAATTTGACCTCTTTGTAAACAGAGTCTTTGTAGAAATAAGTAGAATGGGGTCATACTGGATTATATTGGGCTGGGAATCCAGTGACTTGTGTCCCTGTAAGAAGAGGAGAGGATGCACAGATAACACACAGGAAAGAAGGCCACGTATTGATGGTGATTGCGATTAGTGACATAACTACAAGCCACAGAATGTGAGGAATGACGTTAGCCACCAGAGGCTAGGAGAGTCATAGAACAGATCTCCCACAGATGCTCCATAAGGAGCCAAACTTGCTGACACCTTGCCTTCACACTTCTAGCCTCCAGCACTGCCAGAGAATAAATTCTTGTTGATTGAAATGACCAATTTTGTAGTAACATACCATGGCAGCCTTAGGAAACTTATACATTAAAAGATACCATGGTTCATAATTCATAAAAGTAAGATGTGGTCAAAGAAATTGGGTCCAATTTTCTATATATGATTCTTGGGTAAGAGCAATGTGTGTTAATCCTTTGATAAGGGCAGGATGCTCTGGTGTGTGTTCGTTCCCCACCAAATTATCCTGAGGTATTAGACTGACTTCCTCCCCCCTCAAGAAAAAGGTGTTAGCAAAGTGGAATAAAATTACACCAAAAATAACATGAAAAATATTCACTTGAGGTTGTTCTATATGTGTTGTCATGAATTAGAGAATAATTTGTTGACAATGGGTTTCATTATCCTATATACTAAGTTAAATATGAATTGGAATAAAGAGCTATAGACAAAAAATTGAAAAGAGTAGAAATCAACATATTTTATGATATTAGAGAAGGGAAGACACCCAAAACATCTGAAAACATCTAAAATTGTTTTTTGTTTTTGTTTTTGTTTTTTTGCTACATTTGACTAATCAAAGTTTTAAATTATCATTTTTTTAAGTTTTTAAATTTTTATAAGAAAATGTACACCATGAACTGATTTAAAACTCAAACTGCAACCTGTCACCAGCTCTTTGCAATTCACATAATTATCAATTATGAATAACAGAACACTAATTCTATTTCAGGGCATCATTTCTTTACCAGTTACTCTTTTTGCTTTATTAGTACACCCCATGGATCCTCATACTGTTAATTTGGTCTCAGATTGCCTAGATTGTTGTGCTTTTAAACTTTTGGTAATCTAATGATGTTTAGTGACTCTTGAGCATCATTTAGCATTTTGTATTGTTGTAATTTATCTCTAAGTATGTCAGAATCAGTTTTTCATTGCTAACATTCCCAAAATTCAGAGCTACTGCTTTCTATAAACTTTTGCATATTGTAAACTTTTGAATATGTGTTTTAGCCTATATTGATAACCAGTGTTGTGGTTTGACTGCCCTTGTGGTTCATATGATGATTTCAAGAGCCTTTAAGCAATAAACATCAGGAAAATTTGAAGGAGACAAGATTTATTAATTACAAGTTGTAAAAATTACATGACATAACTGGGGCTACACAGTGAGGTCATCAGTAGAGAGAGGTTGAAAGCACTGGCCTGGGATTCTGCTTTTATTGAGGTCAAGGAAGAGGTCTAGGGTTTGGTCAGCTCATTCTTTATTGGTCAATTTAAAACAAAAGAGCAGGAATTGAAAGTGCAGGAAAAATAAGTGGCCTCTATGGTCACTTACCTAAGGAGCCTGGGAGTGGGGGCTGGATGCCTTGGCTCTTTATCTAGGTGTGTACCTGGCAGTGTGTTTATTCAAGATAACCACCTTTAAATTGAATGTCCCAGCAATCAAAACTTAAGTCAGGTACTTGCACTGCATAAAAGAAAAACCAAACTGTCAGGGCTTACACTAAAACATGTCTTAAAAACTATGAATCACCTCCTTAGAAAGAATGCACATAATCTTACGCCCACACACATTTACATACGTGGGTTTTGTACAGTTTGAAACTACTTGTGGTCTTCCTAAAATTCATCCTTAAATAATCTCATGATTCTCTGATCTTAAGAGTCACTGCAAATTATTTTCTCCACAATGCACTCAATTCTTTGTTGTCTATGAAACACCCACATAAAATAAAACTAAAAAGACATTACTATGAATATTAAAATATTGAAATGAGACTTTTTAAAATAAAATGCTTTTTTTCTGTATTTTAATACAGTGATCTGTAGGATATCTATGCAGAAAAATTCTGAAAAAGTCATATAAATTTTTCAAAATAACCTTTTCTCTCCCTGTAGTCATTAGGATCTGTATACTACAAGTTACGGCAAACATGACACTATTTCATAAAAATGTTGTTTCCCCCCCCCAAAATTTATCCATATGTCAGTGATAATGTTCTGATATTTCACTGCCTCTTTGTGCATTTTTTTTCATTTCAAATATTTGCTTATTAAAAGTAAACATGCACACAGTGGATGAAAATCATCGTATATAGTTTTATTTCCTTCTGGAACCATTATTCCCTGTTTAGACTCATACTTGAAAAATACTAAGTTCTCAAAAATACACATTAAATAGAATTTAGTAAGGAATTCTAATTCTCTCAACAAATTCTTTCAAATTTGTAATTTTTTTTCACTTATATGAATAGAGAAGGTAAATAACTACCTTCTAAGATTGATTTATATATTAAGATAATTTATATAATAATATTTAATAATTTTTTAGCATATAGGAAAAACTTAATGTGATTTCCTCTTCTTGACTCTTATATCTTTTCAATATATGAATGTGATATATGCTATGCTGTAAATTATTTATGAATGACTGGGTTTTTTTTTTAAGATTTTTTTATTTATTTGACACAAGTAGGCAGAGAGGCAGGCAGAGAGAGAGAGGAAGGGAAGCAGGCTCCCTGCTGAGCAGAGAGCATGATGGGGGCTTCATCCCAGGACCCTGGGAGTATGACCTGAGACTAAGGCAGAGGCTTTAACCCACTGAGCTACCCAGGTGCCCCAAATAACTGGTTTTTACTTTTTTTATTTTAATTTTTATTTATTTTTTAATCTTAATTTAATTTAATTTTTTTCAGTGTTCCAAGATTCATTATTTATGCACCATACTGAGTGCTCCATGCAATATGTGTCCTCCTTAATACCCGCCACCAGGCTCACCCATCTCTCCACGCCCCCACCCTTCCAAAACCCTCAGTTTGTTTTTAAAAGCCTTTACTAAGGGGTGCCTGGGTGGCTCAGTGGGTTAAAGCCTCTGCCTTCAGCTCAGGTCATTATCTCAGGGTCCTGGGATCAAGCCCTGCATCGGGCCCTCTGCTCTGGAGGGAGCCTGCTTCCTCCTCTCTCTCTCTCTCTCTCTCTCTCTCTGCCTGCCTCTGCCTACTTGTGATCTCTGTCTGTCAAAAAAATAAAAAAAATCTTAAAAAAAAAAAAAGAATTTGCCAAACAATAAATTTAGTGATGATATATTCTACTATGTTGAAACTAAATTGAATTTATAAAACATCAATTAGACACAATTTAACCATTTTATTAAATCTCAACTTTTATTTCAAACTTAGTGTTTGTTTTATAAGGAGAATTTGGTAAATATAGAAAATATCAAAAAGACATTAAAAAGTATCTCTATCCACTCTCTCACCCCTTCCTTATCTAATTTCTTTTCCAATGGTCAGACTTTTAAATATAATCTCACTTGTGTGGTATGTGGAAAGGTAAACTTTCACTGAAAATGCATTTTTTACCACTGTACTAGATATCTTTCTTTTCTTCCTCAAACCACTCCCTATATGTCTCAGCTTTGATCCTTGTCCTGGGTGCCTTCTTTGTTCCCTGTTTTTCAGTTTGCTTCCCCTGTGGAAGGCACTAGCAGAAGTTAAGATGGGAAGAAAATAAGGTCAGTGTGTTTGTTAACTGGGCTCCTTTCCCTGGGCTCCTGTGCACAGGCTTTACCTTTCTAGGACGGACTGCTCTGTCTCTGGGATCAGAGGCTGCTCCTTCCCCCCGTTGATTTCAGGCTTAGAAGGGTCACAGCTTTCTGTTGTCACTGGGCTTTGACAAACTGTACTATCTTTCTCTAAATGCTTTTGAATAGCTTGTTTTTGTTACACTCTTCTCCATTAAAAGTTTGAGTGGATTATCATCATCACTCTGTTGTCTGCGTCTAGACTGGTACATCTAGGTGGACATTCATTCATTCATTTCTGTATTCATGACTACCTTCCCATTAGAATGTAGTGTGGTAGGTAGGTAAATATTTGTGTAGTTTTTTGTATAATCTTTTATATTCTCATTTGAGAAAATCACCATGTAAATAATAGGCCCATATTACTTGCTTTTAAAATATCAAATTAATATATTTTTTCCTGGAAAATAATCTTTCTACATATTTGTATAAACAATATATTAATATTTATACACATGTATATAAATGATGACAGTACCACATATAAAGAGGATGTCACACACACACACACCCCAAAAAACCCTTATAAATTCTTCTAATTCAAGGTCATGAAACAAGATCATAGAGCTTTTTACAATAAGAACCATCAAAACTGTCACTCTGACATGATTAACCACAAATAAAGTCTTCCCTGTTAGGTATATCTCTTTGAGAGAGCTTGAAAGAAGGCCTGAGACTTAGGATGTTTTTGGTTTGTTTTTTCTGTTTTGCACATATTCTGGCCATGATACATATTTTTATATAGTCAATTGAAATCAGCGCTTCTCTTTAAAGCATGTAAAGCATGCACACACACACACACACACACACACACAGATTTCATGAATGACATTGTTGGGGCTTCATATCATGTGTCTACAAATATTGTTATTCATTTTCTGTAGCTTCTATACTTGGTTCTTGGCTATTTCCCTTTCAGTGACATTCTCTTTCCTGGGACCCTGCATGAGGCAAGAGTCTTAGATATTCATTACAATTCACTTTTCTTTCCAATTCCTATAGTTGCTTTATGTAAAAATGTATAGATTTTCACTACATATCCCACTGTCTTAGGAATACTTGATATCTGATTTGTGTCAATACTGTAATTTATGTTGGTCATGGAGCCTTGGGGGAAGGGGTCTGTTGGTTCTTATTTTATGGATGAGAAACTGGAGAGCTGATTAGAACTGAGGAGGCAGGTTGGTTTATAATTTGTTGGGCTTTGAACTTTAGCTCACAATGCTTATCAGAGCCATCTTCCTGTTTTTGGAGATCTGAGATCCAAAGTCAATCATCATCTAGTGATATGTAGAGATCACTCCAGGAAAACTATCCTCACAGTGAGAGGTTCAACCACATATCATCACCCCATGTTACTCTTACTTCTGCACCTTGACAGCCCAGTGAAATGCAAAAGAGTAATTTAAAATATGATAGATAATTATGTAAGAAATGTGCCTCCATACACACTTTAGTTCTTTTTTTTTTTTTTTTTTAGTCTTAAGGGAGGCAGTTGGTATGTGGCTTCTTTAGCAGGCTGAACAATATTAGCAAAGATGCATTTTTTTATTTTGCTCCGTAAATCGGTAAACAACCCCAGTATCACTGTGTGGAGAAAGATGAACAAAGGAAGCATCAGAATAATTGAAGGTGAGTATAAGGAAGGTCATTGGCAGGCATCCACATGACTTTTATTTGTTCACATTAGAATATAGAGGGAGGAAAGACAAATTACTGCATCAGAATTACTGCCTCAACAGGTCTTTCTGTGTTGAAAACTGTAACAATAGATGATCATCAAAACATCTCAAGACAATGTGTGATATTTAAGGAGTGTGGAACCTTGATATAATGAGATACATTCAAAATGCTCCACTAGCAGAATTAAGAACATGAACAACAAAGAGCATTATGAAAGAGAAGTGAAAGTCACAGATTGAGAAGGTTGCAGGCACATAACTACAGATAATCTGCGGGTAGGTGAGAACACAAAATGGTAAGTACTTTTGTATTTTGGTATTGTGGAAGACACTAAGTATTTTTAAAACTACTCCTAAAACACCTGGGTGGCTCAGTTGTTAAGCATCTGCCTTCAGCTCAGGCATGATCCCGGGGTCCTGGGATAGAACCCCACATCCAGCTCCCTGCTCAGCAGGAAGCCTGATTCTCACTCTCCCACTCCCCCTGCTTGTGTTTCCTCTCTCGCTAGGTCTCTCTCTGTCAAATAAATAAGTAAAATCTTAAAAAAAAAATTTAAATTAAGATTTTTTATTTATTCATTTGACAGAGAGAGATCACAAGTAATCAGAGAGGCAGGCAGAGAGAGAGGAAGGGAAGCAGGCTCCCTGCTGAGCAGAGAGCCCGATGTGGGACTCGATCCCAGGACCCTGAGATCATGACCTGAGCCGAAGGCAGCGGCTTAACCCACTGAGCCACCCATGCACCCCGGTGAGATCCATTTTAAAGGCAATTTTAAAAACAAAAGCTTTCTGATTTCCAGTGTTATATAAAGCTTAAAAGTGGCCAGTCTGCTTGTGTTCCCTCTCTCGCTGTCTCTCTGTCAAATAAATAAATAAAATATTTAATTAATTAATTAGGTAATTAATTAATTTAATTACTCCTGGAACTCTTCCTACTTAGTAGACGAAAGTACCGCAGGCACCATTAACTAGGGAAGCCACTGATATTGACTCATTAGGGAAAATCTGGAGTCAACAGCTATTTTTATGAAAAAAATAATAACATGGTGGAGTCAGTACTTTCCACAACTCAAAATTCTGATGAATTAGAGCTCAGTGGAGGAGATTCAGCATACTAAGGAAGGGTGATTTTAAGCATTAGTAGGGAAAAAACTTTGGTGTCAGACTGTGTACATGAATTCATATCCTATCTCCATCATTCCTCACTGTGAATTCTTAGGTATGTTCCTAAACCTCCTAGTTTTCATGTAGATAAAATAAAGGTTATAATACCTAAGTAATGGAGTATTTGTGAAAGTGAAATAAGATAGTACATTAAAAGAGCTTCATATAATTTATAGTACAATGTTATTAAGTTTTTCATGGTTTGACTCTTATTATCGAATTGACACAGTGCAGGTCTAGTAAAGATACTAAATTAAATTGACTATCTTATGTTCTTCAAATCCTTTTCATTCTCGTATCAACCAAAATCTGGTTTCCAATTTGTTCTATAGTGACTAAAAATACTATCTCACAATTGCTAAATTTAATAACCCCTTCCTAGATCATATATTTTTTACCACAAGGAAAAATGAGGCAATTCCATTTCCTTTATTTTGCAACATCATGTGTCTTGACTTTTACAATGAGGTGAACTTTTCTCTTGGTTCTATTAATATTGAGGATTGCTTATCAAATTCTTCTATCACCACCAATCTTTCCAATGTCAGTGATTCCTTGAATTCTGCTTGCTTTTTTTTTTTTTTTTTTAACTTTTCACCCTGGTAATTTACTTAGCATGGTTCTATATTAAATTCCAATGCACCACTACCACAGACAACTACATACACAAGAAATACTTCTATTTCTCCTGAGCTCTATTATTCATGTTTCCAAAAAACTACTCAGTATTTTCAATCACATAAGCTAGAAGCACAAGGAACTTGACATTTCTTTTCTTTTCTTTTCTTTTCTTTTTTTTTTTTTTTTAAGGTTTTGTTTATTTTACAGAGAGAGACCCAGCGAGAGAGGGAACACAAGCAGGGGGAGTGGGTGAGGGAGAAGCAGGCTTCCCACTGAGCAGGGAGCCAGATGTAGGACTCAGTACCAGGACTCAGGGATCACAGCCTGAGCCAAAGGCAGATGCTAATGACTGAGCCACCCAGGTCCCCCACATTTCTTTTATTTTCTTTTTGATGTTCAGTTAGCCACTGTATAGTACATAATTAGTTTTAGATGTAGCGTTCAATGATTCATTAGTTAAGTATAATACCCAGTGCTCACCACAACATGTGCCCTCCTCAATACTCATCACCCTGTTACTCCCCCTCATCCCCCTCCCCTCTGAAACCCCCAGATTGTCTCTCGGAGTTGTCTCTCATTGTTCATCTCCCTCTCTGATTTCTCCCCTTTGGATTTCCCTCCCTTCCCCTGTGGTCCTCTGTGCTTATGTTCCAGGTAAGAGTGAAACAATATGATAATTATCTTTCTCTGCTTGGCTTGCTTCAAATAACATTATCCCCTCCACTTCCATCCACATGGATGCAAATGGTGGGTATTCATTGTTTCTGATGGCTGAACTTGACATTTCTGAAGACTTAAGCCATCTTCCCAAACAACTGCCAGCAACTCAGGGACAAACTTGGGTCCTCAGAGTTTTAATGACTAGATTCAAGTAGACTTAATCAGAATTGTCTTAAGTGTGCAGGTAAATTTCAGACTTAACATAGAAAGGATGATTTTTAAAAACCAGTAGGGAAATTATAAAAACCTATTGGACAATGTGAGATCATATTTTAGTGGTGAATTTCAGTAAAGAATTGATAGTGTGCTTTATATTACAATATACACACACATTTCATTATTTATATATTTTTAAAAGTTTTTATTTAAATTCCAATTAGTTAACATACACTGTAAAATTAGTTTCAGATATAAAATATATGATTCAACACTTCCATATAACAACCAGTGCTCATCAGTGCTAGTGCTTTTGTTTTCTTTGGATAAATATCTAGTAGTGCAATTGCTGGATGATAGGGTGGCTCTATTTTTAACTTTTCAAGGAGCCTCCATACTGTTTTCCAGAGTGGCTGCACTAGTTTGCATTCATACCAACAGTGTAACAGTGCAAGAGGATTCGCCTTCATAGGGTTGTTCTATTTTTAACTTTTCAAGGAAACTCCATGCTATTTTCCAGAGTGGCTGCACTAGTTTGCATTCCTACCAACAGTGCAACAGTGCAAGAGGGTTCCACTTTCTCTACATCCTCACCAGCATCTATTGTTTCCTTTAGTGTTGATTTTAGCCATTCTGACAGGTGTGAGGTGATATCTCATTATAGTTTTGATTTGTAATTCCCTGATGATGAGTGATGTTGAGCATCTTTACATGTGTCTGTTGGCCATCTGGATGGAGAAATGTCTATTCATGTCTTCTGCCCATTTTTAATTAGATTATTCATTTTGGAGGTGTTGAGGTTTCTAAGTTCTTTATAGATTTTGGATACTAACTCTTTATCAGATATGTCATTTGCAAATATCTTCTCCTATTCCATATGTTGACTTTTAGTTGTGTTAATTATTTTCTTCACTGTGCAGCAGTTTTTTACTGATGAAGTCTCACATCATTTTTTATTGATGTAGTCTCACATCATAGTTTATTTTTGCTTTTGTTTCCCTTGCCTCTGGAGTCACATCTAGTAAGAATTTTTTGTGATAACAAAGAAGTTACTGCTTGTGTTCTCCTCCAGGATTTTAATGTTTTCAAGACTCATATTTCAGTCTCTCATCTATTTTGAATTAATTTTTGTGTATGGTATAAGAAAGTGGCCCAGTTTCATTTTTTTTGTATGTGCTGTCCAGTTTCCCAACACAATATTTTGAAGAGACTCTCTTTTTCCCATTGGATATTCATTCTAGCTTTGTCAAAGATTTGTTGACCATGTAGTTGTGCGTCCAGTTCTGGGTTTTCTATTCTGTTCCCTTGATCTATGTGTCTGTTTTTGTACACATACCATACTATCTTGATCACTAAGCTTTGTAATACATATAACCTGAAGTCTAGAATTGTGATTCCCCCAGCTTTGCTTTGCTTTTTCAAGATTGATTTGACTGGGCGCCTGGGTGGCTCAGTGGGTTAAGCCGCTGCCTTCGGCTCAGGTCATGATCTCAGGGTCCTGGGATCGAGGCCCGCATCGGGCTCTCTGCTCAGCAGGGAGTCTGCTTCCCTCTCTCTCTCTCTGCCTGCCTCTCCATCTACTTGTGATTTCTCTCTGTCAAATAAATAAATAAAATCTTAAAAAAAAAAAAAGATTGATTTGACTATTTGGGGTCTTTTATGATTCCATACAAATTTTGTTCTAGCTCTGTGAAAAATACTGGTGGTATTTTTATAGAGATTGCATTAAATGTGTGGATTGCTTTGGGTAGTATAGACATCTTAACAATATTTGTTCTTCCAATCCATGAACATGGAATGTTTTTCCATTTTTTTGTTACTCTTTAATTTCTTTCATTATGGTTTTATAGTTTTTAGAGTACATGTCTTTCATCTCTTTGGTTAGGTTTATTCCTAGGTATCTTATTGTTTTTGGTATGCTTTCAAAATATACTGTATGTTTATATGTACATGTAACATATTTTCACACATATTACTCATATGCATATATGTATATATAGATATGTGTGTATATATATGTAAAATAATATCCTATTGATCATTTATTATATGTTCCATATTTTCTTCAAATATATATTATTTATTATATATATGTATATATTATATGTTCTTTGAAATTTAACACAATTAAGAATATGTTGGTGTTAGTCTAAAAATTATTCATTAAAATGAGTATAGAAACTAGTGGCCCATTTTTTCATTGACATTGTAGTGACTTCCCAATGCATATGTAAATGACCATTGTAATGGGACAGCTAAAGAAAATAATTCATAATTCAGACAGAATAAGGCCACCATCTTCATATCCTTAAATCAAATGTGTTTATAACAATCACCATTTATCATGTAAATCAGATAAATGACAAATCTTATTACAAATGCATCTGATGGATTATAAATGACATCCTAAATTTTAATGTTGCAACATTTTACAAAATGCATACCTCTGAATTAAATTTGTCTGCAATTTGCTCATTACAAAGCACAAGTTGATTATGAAATGTCAAAAGAAAAAGTAAAAAATCACATTAGGTAAAAACATAGAGAAGTTATAAAAACACATTTAAATCTAGTATAAGTAAAGTACTAAAAACCATAACTAAAATAGATTATGAAAATATTATGAAAATGATTTTAAAACATCAAGAAGATAAGTATAAGATAACTAATTGCATATAGTAAATCTAATTGTATTTAATCTAAATACAAAATCTAATTGTCTAGATTTAGATGTAATGAATCATGTTTAACTTCTGAGAAAGCCTTGTGCATTTACACAACACAGTTAAATGTTTAGAGAAAAAAATTTATCAGTTCATGAGCTCATGGCTACTAAATCTGTTTACCATGGAAATAAATGCTTTGGGTTTTACCAGCAATGGATTATAAGAGATCAAATATGAAAGCAAGTGTGTAACCCATACTGAGTCATAAAGGGAAAGGAATAAAACATTTTTTGCAGTAGTTCAACTTTTGTCTTGATACAGTTTCCCGCATTTGTCATTTATAAACCTTTTCTCTAAATGTTTCCAGTATTGGAAGGGACATGAATGCCTTATATTCAGATTGTGAATGAGCTTATTAATGTAACTATCATATTAGGTTTCTCAAGAAAACCAATCAAATGAACTCTTATTCAAAGACTGTTTTGGTTTCAATCACAAATCATTTTATGAACTTTTGCTATCTTTAATTGTAATGGATACATACTTGATTTTATTCTTCCCTCATATCCAAGAGATTGGATCATCAGTCTTAAGAAGAAGGAAATTTGTTGTAGTTATAAACCAAAGTTCAATCAAATTGTGACAAATTGATTAAATCCAAGTTTAGCAAATGTGTATTGACCACCTGCCATGTAATAATCACATTAAGGTGATCTGGGGATTAAATATAAAAGCAAGATATACTTTGTTGAATCTGTTTTATGTCTGTGGCACAGAGAAAGATTCTTCAAGTATTTCAGGCTCTCTTTTACTTGTACTTGTATGAAGCATGAAATTGCTTAACTAGTGGTAATATCTGAAATAGAAACTGACAGAATGTTGTTAGTATTATCTGTATCCTATTGTATGCATAAGAAAACATTTCTAAACATGCTGTTAATATATCCCAGTCATTCTCTAGGTGGATAGCGAGCTAGGTAGCTAGGTAAATAGACATCACAGATCCACTACTGCCTCTGTTCTGAATTAATTGAAGGCTAATATTTATACCCAAAAAAATGGGCTATTTTAACTTAATTTTATACATAGTAACTTGTATGTGAAATGTAATTTAAGTTGTTAGGACCTTTAATTCTTTCAATCTGGTACTGTTTTTTATATTCCTTTTATACTTTCTCATTGCTAAACAAATAATAAATACACGATTTGGAATTAAATCACTGCCAATTTTAAAACAAAAGGAAACAAATGAATAAACAGAAAGCACAGCTATTAATTTCATGTAGCCTATCATCAAAAGCAATCAAATTTCACACAATTAAAATTTGAGAAAAACAATGAAAACTATCAAGAATCAGGATGTATATTTTGTAATTCTTTTGCCAGGGTTTATGACATTTCTTAAAGAATTGATTAGTAATTTAGTAAATCAGAAGATATTTCCATTTTCTGAGTTTTTTTAAGTTAAAATTACAAGTAAAATTCTTGGGGTACCTAGGTAAGTTAAGCATCCAGCTCTTGGTTTCAGTGCAGATCATGATCTCAGGGTCCTGAGATTGAGCCCTGCTTTGGGCTTCACACTCAGTGGGAAGTCCACTTGAGGTTCTTTCTCTCCCTCGCCCTCTACCCAGACTCTCTCTCTCCAAATAAATAAATTTTTTAAAAAATTACAAGCAAAATTATAAGAACTTAAAGATCATTTGAAATTTTAAACATCATAATCAGCTCAGCACATAGATTCTGGTTGAAATCAGAACTCTATGTGTTGTGCAGCTGTCACTAATGAAAATCCCTATAGAACTTGCATTTATGAATACCTATGTACATATAAAATATAGTAATCAATATGGTTCTATTTTCTAGCCATATTACAGGCATACTTTCTGAAAAAATGTTCTTCCCTTTAATCTCAGAATTATGTTAAAGATGGAAAATATTCCATCTTCCATTTCTGCTCCTTAGTTGGAACTAAGTACTCCCATATTTGAAAGAAGTATATGTTATATATGAATGATGTAAGAAAAATTATGTCTTTTCTTCAGGAAAGATTATGAAACTCTGGAAAAATCTATACCACAAAGTAATTTTTGAATCTTTCTCATGGATCATTAAACTTATACTCATACCAATAAGGAAAAGTTAATTTCCTATATAATATTCAATATTGTGAAACTTAGGGCATAGTTAAGCACAGTGTTCAATAAGCATTCTCAGGTAAGGGACCTACTTTTTTCTCATTTTATCATGTAATTAACCCGTATCCATGTGGAGAAACTATTGATCATAAGGTATCTGATAAGCATGGACAGTGCTGAGACTGTGTGTGGTTACTGAGAATGAGCAATAAGGTCAGTATTTCTAAGAAAGAGGACCCATTAATGCCCTTACATTTTAAATTTCTACAACATATTAGAAGACAAATGTGATGAACTTGAACTTGAACTTCAGGGAATTTAAAATTCTTAGTAATTTTAAACAATGCTTAGTTACAAAACAAAAACATGATACCCACTTTTTATTTTCTGGAAATCTCTTTTTTTTGATAAACTGAAGGATTCTCTAGAGTTAGGAGAAAATAGAATTCCGGAATTTTCAGCTCAGAGCTCTTCCAAAGTTATTCAAATGTAAGCTCTCATTCAACTCAGCTAACCCCAGCAACAATACCTAAGATTTTACTTGAAAACTGCCTCATCGTAAGTCACTTCAAGAGGAAATCTGTTTTACATTATAAGGCAGCATTCATATTTAAAAAAGCTTCTTTGATTGTATCCAAATATAAATAAATAAATTTGTGTATAAATAAATAACTGTTTGAATGTGTGTGTATTTGTCAGTTACATGTAGTTTTCCAAATTATGTATATGTCTGAAATAACAGAATGAATTGCCTTGTAGCTTTGGAATTGTAGTCTGTTAAATCAAGACAGCTATTATGCTGTCTATAATATGTCTTTGTACTACTCAACATGCTGATGTCAACACATCAATAAAACATGGACACATGTAGCACCATGAACACCAGTGGTGTACACATTTCTAAATGCAAAGAAATTTGCAAAGAATGCAAAGGATCTGTTCTCTGTACAGATCGCTCTATCATTAACGTTAAGGTTTTTATCTCCATCCTCCTTTACTAATTTCCCCTTATAAATAATCTAAATCATGAGTACTGAAAGGTGGATGTTCTCTAAGTGTTCAGTTCTCTCTGGAGGTCCCACATTTTTCCCTGTTGCTTTCTATGCCTGGAAAATCCTATCCAATCCTTCTTTGTCTTCTTCTATCTTAATTCAGCCATTAAAATCATCCTAGAAAGTTGTCTTCTCTGAGAAGCTTCTGCTAAGTGTATGAACTATTACTGTATGTTGTGTGTGAACTATTTTTAGTCACACACTTTTGATACCAAATGTGTGGATCTTTTCCTTCCATCAACCAATTCTCCAACTTACTAGACACCAACTGGGTGTCCTAGAATTCAGCCCAATTCTGACACCAACACCACAGGTTTAGTGCAGACCTCACACTTTAAGGGCTCAGTGTCAGAAGACTTCTTCCACGTCAGATGCAAATTGCAAGTGTAGGCCACCCATACTTCTGACCAATCACCTATGAAGCTGGGGTTCTTTCTACTTGCTCCCCAGATTTGATTACTTGTTATAATGTCTCACAAAACTCAGAAAAGTGTTTTGCTTATTATTCCCAGTTTATTATAAAGATACAACTTAGCCAAATGAGAGAGATGCATAGGACAAAGTATGAATGGCTGTGGCCAGAAGCTTCCTATGTCCTCTTGAGGTACACCACACTTTGGTGTGTTCACCCATCCAGAAGCTCTCCAAACCCAGCTGTTTAAGAGTATTTGTAGAGGTTACATTAAATAGGCATGATTGATGAAATCATTAGCCATTGGGGTTTGAACTCAACCCCTGTCTCTAACCTCTCTCCCTAGAAGTTAGGGCACAAGACTGAAAGCTCCAGTAATCATGCCTTGGTCTTACTGGTGAGCAGGTTCCATTCTGAAGCTTGTAGGAGCCCCTCATGACCACTCATCTTATTAGCATACAAAAGACATCCTTATCACTTTGGAGATTTCAAGAGTTTTAGAAGCTCTGTGTCAGGAACTGAGGACAAAAACCAAATATATATTTCTTATTGTATCATGGTGTGGCTTATTCTTTTTTTGTGCTCCTATGTTCATATTTTGAAAATTTATCAGAAACTTATAAACAAAAAGGTTTCTTTAAATTCGTTAGAGATGATATGCTCTGTGTATATTGGCTCCATTGGCAGAAATAAGAAAGAATGGCTCAAAAGTGACCCACCAAAGTTCAGGAAAGAAGAGACCCTGAAATGCATGTATTGATTTTGCAGTCGTTTATGATTTTTATTTGAGTACCTCTGTAGCATGTGCCAGGCAGAGTAATTTGAGGGCTGTAGGTGGATGTTTAGTAAGAGTTTTAAAATGATACTTCTTGAACAGTTATGGGCAGCTAGCCAGAGCTCTATAAATCTGAACAACTACAGGATGTTTGCTTTAGCTACAAACACTTCTTTAGAACCGTTTCTCTTATATTACTCCTTAGAATCAGTTTGGCCATAATTTATTTTATTTATCATTCTCCAATTTAATTTTGCTGATACTTTTAAATGCAAAATGAAGTCTTCTAGTAGTATTTATATTTACTTTATACCTTTAAAACTATTTTTCCCTAAGCAGACATTTGCAGTTTAGATAAAATTGTTATACGTCTTGAAATTGTAACTTTCCAAAAAAATACAAAAAGATATGAAAAATCTGAAAATATCTGTATCTTTCAAGGGGATTATTTTCGAATTAAATATTTTTAAACAGAAAATTTCAGCCCTAAGGTTGTCACTGTTTAACAGTGTTTTAACTGAGCCACCCAGGCGCCCCCTTCACTGTTTAAATATTTCAAAGAAAGGTCAATGCTTCTATCAGAAAATTATTCATATTCAAAACATATAATATAGACAAACCATAAGTGACTCTTAATCTCACAAAACAAACTGAGGGTTGCTGGGGGAGGGGGTTTGGGAGAAGGAGGGTGGGATTATGGACACTGGGGAGGGTATGTGCTTTGGTGAGTGCTGTGAAGTGTGTAAACCTGGTGATTCACAGACCAAAGTTTATTTAAAATACACACACACACACGACTATGTTCACTATTCATTATTCAGTTCTACTATACAATCACGTCTGCAACTACTTCCCCCCATTCAATTTTTAAATTTCTCCCTAGATTTCAGATGAAAAATTCTGAAAGCCACCATCAAGACCACTGACACTTTGTACAGGATGACTATTTTATTTACCAGGAACAGATTATTACCTTTGCTAGACAGAAGAAAATATCTTTTAGTTGATCCCCTTATTCATTAGGAGCATGTGCTGGTATAACTCACTGCTAACCTATTATATGATGTGGTCAGCGTTATGAGCCAACATAGCTCTCATTCCATCTTAAAAGTACAAGGAAGTTGAAAATATCTCATCACTTCTGCAAGGTCGCATATTGGTTGAGATTGGATCCGATCTTTTAAAGAGGTCAGTCCAAAGATATTTTTTTCTTGACAGCCTGTTACTAGAACCATGTAGAAATGGAGTCCAAAGATGATGTTAATAAACACAGTAGATAGGAAAAATATTTCTGTTTTTGACTTTCACTTTTCCATTTCAAACACTTGCCATTTTTGGTGATAAATTGCAATACTGATTAATTTTAGGGATAATTCATTTCACTGTCTGTTAAAAAAAAGTTAATTTAAAATTGTTCAAGATAGCAGAACAAGTGCACAATGAGTATATACTGTTGCCTAATAAAAGTTACCCCCGAATTTAGCAGCTTAATACAGCCATATTTATCACACAGTCATGTAAGTCAGGAACCTAAACCCTTTACTGGGTCCTCTGACTCAGGGTATCTCACAGAAATGCAATCAGGGTTTGCACCAGAGCTGCAGTTCTTTTCAGGCTGCATTGGGGGAGGATTTGCTTCAACCAATGACTTCCATACTTCAAAAATAGACAGCTTGGGACGCGTGGGTGGCTCAGTTGGTTAAGTAGCTGCCTTGGGCTCAGGTCATGATCTCAGGGTCCTGGAATCGAGTCCCACATCAGGCTCCTTGCTCGGAAGGAACCTGCTTCTCCCTCTGCCTCTGTCTGCCTCTCTGTCTGCCTGTCCTCGCTCACTCTCTCTCTGTCTCTGACAAATAAATAAAAATCTTTAAAAAAAAAATAGACAGCTTGCTTCATCAGAGTGAACATACAGAAAGAGCAAAAGAGAGAGAGTGTGAATAAGATAGAAGTCACAGTTTTTTATAACTCCAGTCTTGGAAGTGACATGTCATCATTTTTTCTCTATTATATTTGCTAGAATCAAGAACTAGATTAAACCCACACTCAAGGTTTTGAATTGCACTATGGTGCAAACACCAGGAGGTGGGGGTAATTGGGAGCTAATATAGAATCTGCCTATTGCAACAGGACAATTAAAAAAAAAAAACCTAAATAATATACAAAAAAATGTATCATTGATACAATCACAAATTAACTAGAAAAACTATCTCCTGAAACAAGCCAAAATCATGAGACATAGAAAATATAATTTCTACTATCTGGTAAATATAATAAACTGCTTGCTAAGATTTATAAGTTGTTATTGATGGAAAATTACTTAAAATTCCTTTCACGATTTGCAGTTTTCACTTTTATAGTTTCTCTATAGTAGAATACTTTCTATTTTTTATTTGTCTACATAAATTGATTTAACTAATGTAGCCTTTTATGATGTACAGGATTAATTTTATTCTATTCATAAGGCAAAATAGTGCTTTATAAACATAAAAGTACTTTATGAAGATTAAGATATAGTCAGATTCTCTTTAACATTTGTAGAATTTAATCATGTATAAGAATTTCTAGAGAAAAGTGAAAAGGTTATATTAGAGATGAACAAGAGTCTAGTTAAGGGTTAATTTATAGAAATTCAATGTAGATATGCTTATATGAATAAATATAAAATACAAAAATTCTTAGGCCAAAGTTCAATTTTGGAATTTCTCCTAATTAAAAAAAAAAAGTTCAGAATGAGATTTTTCATGCATTTTACCAGCATGTGGTCATATTCCATACTAATTTTGTGAATACTGAATGATATTTAGCATACTGTATATGACCTAATAATATGCTATGGTAGCAATTAGGAGAAACAAATTATAAAAAAAAAGAATTCACTGAAGCTAGGAAGGAATATCTTTAAAATTTTAACTTATTAGTCATATTCTCAAAACATAGCCATTCCACTAAAATGAATTAGCATATATCAGTGCACAGAACTTAGAAAGTAACTCAAGACAGACATAAAATTTTGTTGTATCTTTTGCTTTTTTAAAACTTACTAACTTTAGAAGCAAACTGAAAAAACGCTTCTTTCAAAATGAAACTCTGAAATGCATCTCTTTTTGTCCAACTTTTAGTATTTAAACGGAAGAAGAAAACAGAAGGTAAAGGTACTTAATAATCATCTTAGGTTTATAATGTAAGAAAAAAAATCCATAACATCTTATTAAATTCTGACTACTATTTTTATTTGTTTGATTTTTCTCCTTTCATAAATGCTTATCTATAAGATATTTTTCCTCATACATGTTAATCACATAGAACAGGTTGTAAAAATTAATATGCTTTTTGATCCAGCACTTTTAATTCTTATAACTTAAGATTATCAAATTACCAATGATCAAATACACATATAAAATCATATTCAGTATATATCATTTATAATATCATAGTTGTAAAACTAGAATTTTTAACACTAGCAAATTGCTTCCATATATTGTTAAATTCATACATTAATGGAATACTAAACAGTTGTAAAATTACCATAGAGTTCTTCTTTTATGCATATACATATGTAACAATTTAGATCTAATCAAGAGAGAATCATGCATATATTGAAGAGTAAATTTGGAGCTTAAAGGCAAAAAACTGATAATTGGTGTAATATATTTTTTCATAATTATAATGCTAAGAAAAAATCAGATTACAGAAACACAGATTTAACATTAGTTTTTCAACAAAATTAATATACTAGGTAATATTCTGTGTGTTTTAAGTACAACAGTGTACAAAACAAATTTCTTGCTCTGTGGAGACTATATTCTAGCATATTCTTATTATGTTAAAAACTATACACATGCAGATAGCTATATCCAATATACAGTTCATTCAGAGTGCTATCAAAATCATTATCCTAAATGAGAAACATTCCCTGGGACGTGATTATAAAAAGCATTATTTTTCTCACAATATTGTGTTTCAAAGATATTTTGAATTTTCCTTTCTGTCACTGAACAATAATTTAGTCAGAAACCATAGACTTCCAATGCAGTTTCGGGTATTAAAAGTTTCATCCTCAATTATTAAAAAATTCATTCTGATCTAAATCAAAGTGTTTACCTTTCATTAACTTAAAAGTATCTCTCCCTTGGGTGCAAGAGAGGTTTAAAAATGATTATAAATAAGGTATATATGATCAATTTCTTTATTCTTTTCCTTCCTTACTGTTTCATTATTTCTCTTTTCACTCTGATATCTCTGATTCCTCCAGATTGAAGCAAGGAGGAGAGAAAAAGTGAACGGTGGATAAGAAAGCACTTATTTGAGAGCACTATTATAATCTGGCACAGGTACTTTTCATAAGACAGGTGTGATTGCTTATCAGAGTAATGAAATCTCAAAAAACACCTCTGGAAGGTAGTTTCAAAGAAGAACCCTAAAAATCAGGGTATATACCATGATATTTGGATATTACTTCTAAAAAATCACTCTCAAATAATGTATCCACCTAGCATTGTCATGAGGAGATAAATTTAACTAATGTCTTATTTTATGTTGGTAACCCAATACCTACAAACACCTGGATTTTATGCCTTGACCCAATATCCAACACTGGCCATCATGGGTAAGACTGAAATGCATTCTCTGGTCAATATTAAAGACAGAGATTAGTCCAATGTACAGACTGATTGCACATCATTGTTCAAAATAATGGTAGAGAGGATCCCAAAACGAAACACAAATATTCTCAAATCCTCCATCAGAATATAACCCATTCCTCTGATACCAAATGAAAGCTTAAGGTCCTATCCAACAAGGTTCTACCCAAAAACTGGTCCATTCTTTTACTGGGCTTTCCATCCAAAGTATTTTCTTTTAACTTTTTTTCTTTCATTTTTTGCTTTTCGTTTTGTTTTGTTTTTAAGAATTCTAAGGGAGAGCTTAGACGGTTTAGAAATCCATCCTAAATGTCCTTCCAATCCTCTAGTAAATCATTGTTGAGGTGACCCTTAGGTCAAGTTTTATTGTCACAGGTAATTTTTTTAAAGCTTTAATTAGTGTTGGAAATAGCACATCTGAAAACTTAGACAAAGCACACGGGAAGTACAATGAGAAAGTCCCAAAATGAGATCGCTGATACTGCTCTTTCTGAAATAGCAGTCTAGGTCTTGCTCTTGCTTGGCTGGTTTTCTGCTCATTTCTCTCCACACCTGCTCAAATGTGAAAAGGATTCAATTTTCCAAATTCCACACCCTTCAAACAACTACCAGTGACTATTACCATCACTCCCAAATTAGGTATCTAACCACTTTTAAAGTTCAAATAAATAAGAAAATTAAATATGTTTTGCCTTCTCTCAGAACTGCCTCTAGCTTGGTGATATACTCAGGACTACAGAAAGATAATTTTTATATCATTATGCAGAGCATTTAGCTCTGCATTGTTTCATTATCTCTCTTGTTTCTGATTAGGCTCTCATTAAAATGTCTTTCTATCCAAACAATGCAGAAATTTCCTTGAGGCTTGAAATAGAGTTTTGTCATCAAGTCATCAGTTTTTAAACATTCTTTGAAAACACCACATTATATGTATGAAACCTATGTGTAAATGTGAACTCACGTTTTTAGTAGGATTTTTCAGCTGCTCTTCCAGTTGTGTGTGCTGAAGACCATATTCAGTGTTTCTTCCTGTCCTCAGGTCTTCCTGGGCTTTCACCTTCCGCTGGTATCTCCTCAGTCATCCCCACACATGAATACTTTAGACATCTGTGAGGAATATCTAGCGGGCTTATCACAAGCCTTTTATATCTCTGTAATTTCCACTACTCATTAATTTCTAGTTAGACTTGCAGACGTTTCAGAACCAAGTTCATAATTTCAGGCTAACAGTCATATGGGTTATTCTACTCATTAGAACCTGAATTGATAATATTTTGGCTAGGAAAGTTGCGGAATTTTACTCCATCTACACCCCTTCAGTGCTTAATTGAGTCTGCCATTGCTGATATAGCAATATCGGTGGATTGCGCCATTGGCTTCAAAATGGTACACCTGTAGTTCTCACCTGGGTTGAGATTTACCAGCTAAGATGACCACAAAGACTTGCTTTTCTTACACCAGATGTTTGTTATTTTTCAGGAATAAGTGTTTTTCAGTTTATTGTCTTCCTTTGAGCGATGTGTATTACCTAAAATGGTTATTTTTGACAAAGTTATTAAGCTTTCTATCATTTTCTATAGTGTAAGGGAAATGCCAGAAAGTTTCTGGTTACTATTGCCCAAAGGTTTTTCACAATATGTGGTTTCCATAGATACTTTTTTCCTAGATGCAAGAGAATCATATAAATAAAATCTTGTGTGTTTTCTAATTCTTTATAAATGTAAGCATAAATATGTATAAATTAAATGAAAATGTCACAGCCTTCAAAACTGGAGGAAAACCAGTTCTCAAAACTGTAATTATACACAGCAACTCATGTTTTCACATTAATCATTATTCATCTTTCCTATAAAATAAATCATAAACCACTGTAGATTTTCTTTTAAAATGTGTATTTTTTCATAAGTAAGGTATATGTGATCAATTTCTTTATTCTTTTCCTACCTTATGGTTTCATTATTTCTTTTATCACTCTGGTAGAGTGTATGTCTCTATCCATAGAGTTCGATTTGGGTATGACACTTGCTTCGACCAGTAGAATGAGAACGGTTGTCATTTATGCCACATAAATTTTAATAATCATCAGTTGCTTCTGAAACTTCTCTTTTTTTTTTTTCAAGAAAACAGCTTGTCCCAGATTATAAAAGCTTTTTTAAATGATATCCTTGAATAAGGGATATATAGAAAATAGCTGAAACACATAACATAATATGAGCTAGATATGAATCTTTATTTACAGTGAGTCCTGTAAATCACTGAGATTGGGGAATCATTGTCTTAACTCAGGGTAAGCTAGTAAAAGCTTAATACAGTTGGATCTTCCTAGAAGTATCATCCACTATTTCTACTTACGTCTCATGGTGAGAATTTAGTTAGCTGATCACTTCTAATTTTAAGAGTACTAACAAGTCTATTTTAACAGGGCACATCCCTAAGCCCAGTAATGAGGAAGAAGGGAAAAAGAGGACTGGATAAGGCAACTACTGGTCTCCACCATACCGTTACAATGCCAAAGATCCTTCACTGATGCTATCATGTCCTTTTCAACAAATGTGTTGCATATTCTCTATATTTTAATTTGGACTTTACCAAATGTATAAAGATTGATAGTATTTGTTTTGCTCACTTTACCGGCAAACCTCTTCATGGCTCGATTCAGATCCGAATTTCTCTTTCCTCATTCCCTTTCATTGCTGCTCCATTCTTGATCTCTCCTTTTTCTTTTGTTTCTCCTAAGGCTAATTTTGTATTCGAATCTGATAAAATATATTTTCTAAAGCTAATTTTAGAGAAATTTCTCGATTAATCACACCCTACATTCTATTCAGTTATTAGTTATCCAATAATCATACTCTTCATGTTTTCATTTCTTTAGTTTTATCTCTAATTTAAAAAAGTCAGAAAGTGGCTTGAACTATCTTTTTAGAGATGAACTTTACACAAAATATAATCAGTATTTTCCTTTTATAATGCTGGCATTTTGACCATTAAGCTTAAATGAAAAGAACAATATTATAAGAAATAATAAATGACTTGGAGTTGGGGAGAAGAAAAGTATAAAATGGTTCTAGTGGCATTTTGCCCTACTTCTTTCTTTCTCCCTGACCCATAAGCAAAAATAAATAAATAAATATCAAATCATCTACAAATTCAAGTTCTAATTATATTATAAGCCAAAGTGGCTTGGCAGGGCTGTGTTTGCCCTGTTGAATAGAGACCCCACATGTTGTGTTGGATTAGATATGTGGAAATCCTCAAATATATGAAGAATTGACATACTGGCATTTATCACCACTGAGTAGAGAACAGTATCAGAGACAAGCTTCTTTTTCTGAAGGAGAGTGTGTTGTCAAAATGTTAGGAACAGCTGGCTTGACAGATTGTCCTTGTTTGTCCCCAGCTTAGATTTTGTTGAACACTTCAGCATGAATTGGGTATGCTATTTAGGTTAGACATGACATTTCTAGTACCTCTTTAAAGGTCAGAATGACAGATGCCGGAGTATAATGTTCTCCACTGGAAATATTTATACAGTGATCAACGCTTATATATTTTTCAAACACTGCTCTTTTTTTTAAGTGATTTGTAAGAATTTGTTTTTTTGTTGGTTTTTTTGTTTTTTTGTTTTTTTTTGGAGACCCGGGTTCCCATCCTGGATATAACACATAGTTACCCTCTTGTGAAAAGAGGTAATATAAATGTTTACTCCATAGGGTTATTGTGAGAACTAAATACATAAAAATATTTTGCAATTCTCAAGTGCCATATGAACATTAGTTATTTTCATCATAGGCATTGTGTGTGCTTATTTTTATATGAAGAAAAACATATAAAAATTTCTAGATAGATAGATACTAGAATTCACATCCAGCAGATATCTGACTTTTTCATGTGTTCACTCTGCTGTCATCCCAAATGAACTATTTTGTAGTAATTAAGTCAGCATTCTTTCAGCACATCAAAACAGTATTATTACCAGTATACATGATGCATTTACTTACATTGGTAATGAAAGAGACAGAAGAGAGTTTATCATATTAGAGCAAACAACTTCATAATTACCCATTTAATGCAGCTTTTCTCCCAAATCTAAGTGTTGACCAGGACTGATGGTAGGGGTTGGGTGTCACTTTTGCCTTTGATCAGCCTTTGCTTCCCAATCTTGTTTTTTCTGTTAGGTTCTAGGTTCTAGGCCCCTCCTGCTTCTGCCCAGCTTTCCCAGACTCTTTGCATAAAACATATTAGTCTCCTCCAGTTCTTAGGAAAAAAAAAAATTATAGGTACCACAATTTATAAAGCATGGCTCTCATAGTTATCATTAACAGGGTCCACTTCCCTAAGAAGCAGCAGATCATTTTAAATAATTATGCTTCCAGTTAAACAGGTTATATTCAAAATCAAAAATACTTTTATGTGTGGGGAAAGAAGTTATTAGTATTTAATCTGGTCTGTCCAATTATTCTAATAAATTCTACATATAGTCTGATATAACTTGACATGAATAATTTTTTACTAAATAGAAATATTGGGATTCTTTAAATAGAAATTATCTTTATCTTAAAAATGATTTTGCATGGTTCTCACACTATTATAAAGAATTTAAACGATCATTGATTAAAGAACATTGGATGTTTCCATTAATGTAACTGGAAAAGCTTCTCCTTAAGATTTTCTGTGACTCAAGTGCCTGGGTGGCTCAGTCAGATAAGCAGTCAACTCTTGATTTCCCCTCAGGTCATGATCTAAGGGTCTGGAGATCAAGATCTGCATTGGGCTCCCTAATTAGCAGAGAATTTGCCTAAGATTCTCTTTCTCCCTCTTCCTCTCCTTCTGTCCCTCCCCCAACTCTCTCTCTGTCTCTCTCTCTCTTTCAAACAAATAAATAAATATTTTTAAAAAATTTTCCTGTGACTCTCCATTTAGTGACAGAATTATGTCCATTTCCATAATCAATTTCAATAAACTTACATGCTCATTTAAAAATTAATTTTATACTTCATATAAGGTAACTCTAGTATTTCTTTCACTTTTCAGTGGTGTGTAGAAAGAATTCTTGCTTTTCTCTTAATCAACATAATATAAATTATCTTTTATTTCATATTTTAAATTTTACAAGTTACATAGAAGAAATTTATACACTTGAGTATCCTAGGAACAGTCGGAGGACAGTCACACTTATGTTTTTAAATTTTTATTTATTTTTTAAATTTCTTTTCAGTGTTCCAGAATTCATTGTTTATGCATCACACCCAGTGCTCCATGCAATGCGTGCCCTCCATAATACCCACCATCAGGCTCACCCAACCTTCTACCCCCCACCCCTCCAAAACCCTCAGATTGTTTTTCAGAGTCCACAGTCTCTCATGGTTCGTCTCCCCCTCCAAATTCCCCCAACTTCATCTCCTCTCCATCTCCCCATGTCCTCCGTGTTATTTCTTATGCTCCACAAATAAGTGAAACCATATGATAATTGACTCTCTCTGCTTGACTTATTTCACTCAGCATAATCTCTTCCAGTCCCATCCATGTTGACACAAAAGTTGGGTATTTATCCTTTCTGATAGAGGCATAATACTCCATAGTATATATGGACCATATCTTCCTTATCCATTCGTCTGTTGAAGGGCATCTTGGTTTCTTTCCACAGTTTGGCTATTGTGGGCATTGCTGCTATGAACATTGGGGTACAGATGGCCCTTCTTTTCACTACATCAGTATCTTTGCAGTAAATACCCAGTAGTGCAATTGCAGGGTCCTAGGGTAGCTCCATTTTTAATTTCTTAAGGAATCTCCACACTGTTTTCCAAAGTGGCTGCACCAACTTGCATTCCCACCAACAGTGTAAGAGGGTTCCCCCTTTCTTCACATCCTCTCCAACACATGTTGTTTACTGTCTTGTTGATTTTTGCCATTCTAACTGGTGTAAGGTTAATGTGGTTTTGATTTGAATCTGTCTGATGGCTAATGATGATGAACATTTTCTTATGTGTCTGTTAGCCATTTCTGTGTCTTCATTGGACACAGACATTGGTCTTTTTATGTCTTCAGAGGAGGACGGTCATATTTAAAAATGTTTGACTTCTGGTGTGCCTGGGTGGCTAAGTCAGCTAAGGATCTAACTGGATCTTAGCTCAGGTCTTGATCTCAGGTTCATGATTTCTCACCCCACACTGGATGTGGAACCTACTGAATGAATGAATGAATGAATGAATGAGTAAACAAATAAAAATGACTTCTGTCTCTGAGGTATACTTTCCAGAAATGTGTTTTTTCCCACTTATTTTAATGGTAAAACTTGTTATTTGTTAAAACATTTTCATATATTTTGGTAATGTTCTCTTTTTCTTTTATTTTAAAGAAGTTTTGCAGGTTTATATTTATATTCCTAAAACTTTGTGCTTTTGAGCTTCAATTGAATATGTCAACTGGATAAATTATGATAAATATTTATATTCCATGAAGATTAAAAATACCTGAAAGGAGCATTCTTATTTAGTAGACAAATATGTTTTTAAAATGCATCCTCAGAACTCAAACAATATGTAAATCTGGCAAATATTTGTTCACAGAAAGTTAGGATGGTTTTAAAAATTTTTGGAAAATAATATCTGGTGTTTATGTCCACCACAACAGAAGATTATAGCACTCATATAAATAGACAGTAGAGAATCTTTAGGTACAGATACCATAAAAATGCATCAAGAACTTTGTATTACTATCCTCAATAATCCAGTGTTTCCTGTAGGAGCATCATATATTTTCATTCTTGCCTGGTATCCTTGTAAGTACAGTATAGTCTCTTGCCCATTTTTTGGCTTAGCCAAGTGACTGGCTTTGACCAAGAGAATGGGAACCTATCTGAGGTATTTCAAGTGTGTGTAGAAGATCCAAATGTACTTGCGCAGTTCAGTTAGTCTTCTTTTTCCTCTCTTCTTCCATGAGAACAGCTTTCTCCAGTACAGAGCTATTCCTGGGTCATGGAGTAGGATGACTGGAGGAGCAGAGCTGCATACAATAGAGCGGAGCAAAGCAGGACAGACCAGAACTGACCTACAGAATTGTGAGTGTGAAATTACTTTTTACTGTTGATGTGGGGGTTATTTTCTTGCCACAGCAAAAGCTAACTAATATAGTCTTTCTAAAGGTATGCTGTACAGGGAAAATAGAGCAAGCAAATGAATAACAACATTTGTAGCTATCTATTGACTTATCTCACTCCATGCCAGTCATTCATTCATGTATTCATTCTTTCCTTCATTCAACAAATATTTATCACAGTAGAAGCAAAGAGTTGCCAATTTCACAAACAAACACATTTATCCCCTTAAGAAGTCTACTTTTTAACAGAACAGTGCACATTAATGTTGAAAGTTATTTTCTCTACAGTATTTCAATACTGGGTACTGTATTGTGATATCAATAGGTAAATTAAAATTTTATAACCCTTTCTCACAATCTATGATTCAAGAAGATGTTGAAAATTACTTCCATATTTTATACTCTCTGATCACCATTAGTGAAGTAAATGGCAAAATACGGTAAATATAGGACGCTCTGTTAACTTTTTTATCTTTGTGTACCCATTTTCCCCACAGTTACAAATATTCTCTGCCTCCAGAGACTGTAATCTGCAACATTACCCCCAAAATCCTGATCATTGAGGAGAGGAATTTAAGAAACTCTAGTATAGCATTCTAAGAGTGAGTCTGAATTCCCCTAGGAGTTGATTTTATACCCCATAGTTAGTATCTGGGCATCATCATTCTTTCCTAGGCAGAGAACTTACTTGTGCAGTAAGAAAGATTTTTCATATTTCTAAATTGTGTATTTATTAAATCAACCTTTCTGTCTCTCTCAATCTCCCTCTCCCCTCTCTATCTCATTTTCTTTCTCTTAAACAAGATTTTCTTTTAAATAAAATTCCATTTTTTTCTAAGCCGCAAAATTTAATTTCCTCTTCTAAATTGGACAACTTTCAGTGTTAATGTATTGAGAGACTGAGAACACATGGTGTGGTGGTGGGAAATCTGATCACTGAGACATGCGTGAACTGGCTGTCACCATGACCCCTTTAAGACTGGTTCTCTTTGGTGCATTCACGCCTTCAGTATTCATGAAGGTGGAAAAGTGGAGGTTCATGTTTCAGAAAGACTTATGTTCTTGATAGCCTGAGAGACATAAGGCTATTGGTGAGACTAAAAACAATCTGCTGATTCACCATGCATCATCCCCAACTTTGCAATGGAAAAAACCTGGTAAAAAGCAAGTTCACAACTTATCTTGAACTCAGGATTTTATGACTAGAAATAATACTTTTCAAAAACAAGGATGAAATAAAGACTTAATTTTTTCAGGAGTGCCTAGGCAGCTCAGTCAGTTAAGCAACTGCATTTGGCTCAGGTCATGATCCCAAGTCACTGGGATCAAGCCCCACACAGGGCTCCCTGTTCAGCAGTAAGTCTGCTTCTCCCTCTCCTGCTCCTGCTGCTTGGCTTGCTTTCTCTCCTTCTGTCAAATAAATAAAAATAAAATCTTAAAAAAATAAAATTAAAAAACCCTTAATTTTTTCAAACAAGTACTGCAATAATAAATGTTACAGGAAGTTCTTTAAGAAGAAGACATATGGTATCAAACTGCATCTTGGATCTACACAAAGAAATAAAGAACATTGGAAATGGAATAAATGAACGTAAAACAAAATTCTTCCTCACCAACTTTCTGATTGATTAGAAAGATCATTAACAGACTCTGAAAGAGATTAATAATGTGTGTTTATCCCTTATGTAAAAGTGACAGTTATACAAATGATGAAAAGGAGGCAGTTGGGAATATACTGTTTTAAGGACCTTATATTACATATAAAGTAAGAGGATTATTTGAAAAGAGACTGAGTAATCAAAGACGTATAAATTCTAAAATAGCCAATTACCCCTACCCCCCAAAGTCAAGAAAACAAAATCAAATCATAAAGAAAGCACAATTAAAATCAGATAATGCAGATAATGTCCATGAATTATATTTTTTTCTTTATTCCAGCCTGGTTATGTGACTGCTCGGAAGTGTTCTATAATGCCTTCGAACACATTTCTTCCCCATTCATAGACAGTTTCCTCCCTTGCACATGTTTCTAGCACTCTGGTGATTGCTCCAGAAACACCATCTGCAGATTTCTGATACCTCCTTTTGTGTATCTCTCTTCCCTCCAGTATTCTATCTTGGAAACTTCAACTTGGAAACTGCTGCAATTCAACAATGAAACATGTCTATATTTTAAACACTTTATAGTTAATGCATGTCATTTCTAAAAAGAATATAATGCTTGTTAATAGGTATATATGTGTGTGTATTTATACGTGTTTTACTATGTACTGTATTAATTATAACTACCTCATAATGCATTTTTACTGGTCACAAAAATTTAATGTAATATAATTCTAGGTCAGATATGTCAGTCTTCCAGATCTTTATGGGAATATATGGGGTTTTTTGTAGTCCAGGATTACCATGACTTGCTACTCAGGATTCACCTCTTATAAACTTACACCAACAGTATAAGAAAAATAGTATAGAATAAATTTATTTCATTGATTCTCATTTAAAATTCTGAACTCTAGTATGTCTCAACATTAGGGTAGAACCAACCTCATTTAATACTTAATATTAAGAATACTTAATATTCTTGCAAAGGCGTTAATCACTTTTGTTTTCTTACAAAGATAAAACTTTGGAAGTCTATTAAATGTAGAAAATGTACCACTGTTGACTAAGGTTGAATGCCAAATCATGAATGTTCTTGTGACAAACATATTAAGAGAGTCTTATATTTAATATTCTTAAAATCCATAGCTACCCATCGATTGTAGTCAGTCTAGTATAAATGAATCAGATTTTAACTTATAGCTATGAGAAACATTCACCAGGTTAGGAGCCACTGAACAAGATGATTTAAAAAGAAAGAGCCTTTTGTTAAGTGTTATTGACCCTGCATTTGAAGAAAGAGAATTACCAACATGTCATTTGACTCTGCACTTGAGAAGAAGCTCTAAATTTCCATTGTAGGACCAGTGAAACATAAGCCTGGATGTTAGAATTCTACATTACTCACTATGGTAATAGAGGCTCCATCAATTAAACATCCACAGTGTGCTAAGTGAAGCAGAGGGCAATAAAGACAGGTTCCTTGTCAGCGTGGAGAATGAAAGTCATTTCCTCTTGGGAATTCTATTGCTGAGGTAAGTTCTACTCATCAAAGAAAGAAACATGCCTCATCATGCATTAAAAAAAAAAAAAAAAAAGAATATAGCTTCCTCTGTTCTACTTCAAGGATCTTTCCTTGCTATTTACCTGTTCTTGAAGGACAGGGAATATGCACTGAGAACTTTGGAAGTCACACTTCGACTTATGATTTAATGTGCTTTATGATTTAATGAAAACAAAAGCCCCAATGAACAAATAGCTACCTAGCATGCAAATTGGTTCTAACACTGGTTCATTCAGTTCTAACACTGAGTTCCAACAATAGCAAAATTTCACTGCCCACTGTGCTCTACCATGTCTGGCAAAATTCTATTCAATGGTTAAGTCCCAACTCACAAATCACTTCCTACGTGAAGACTTCTCAATTCCCTTAAGAGCTAAGTTGCTTTTGTCTGTAGTCCTAAAAAAAAAAAAACAAAAAAAAAAAAAAAAAAAAAAAAACTTTTCTTACTCCAAGAAAGAGTAAGAGTAAACAATTAAGAGCTCTTTATTGTTTTGGAATTTTTTAATTGCTTTGAATTTTTATTTATCTGTTTACTCTTTTGCTCGCAACTGAACTGTGAATTCCTTGAACAAAGTGACATTTCTTGTTTTCTAGTAACCATCAAAAGTAGAGTATATAAAGAAAATTAAAGAAAGAGTAAAATGGTGTCTAGGAAATATAACATTTTAAAACAGAAAGTACAAATAGAGATTCTGTTTCATACTATCAGTGTTTAAACTTTGGATCTAGTCAATATCTTTTACTCCTTGGTGCTATCACTTAAAGAAGGTTTGAAACTCCCTTTGTCATTTTATCACTTCAAGAAGGTTTGGAACTTAAAGTGAGGGTATAACTTTATTCTATTTAATAATGGTTGTCACCATAGTGCCTGGAAAGCCATTTATTGTCAGTTGCCAAATCACTGATTCTACATACCTCTCTCATTTTTTAGTTTTAAACACAGTGTAGACCTGGAGAGTTCATCATCAGGGAGAGAACTCATTCTCTTTCAAGCTCTGATAGGAAATGCCTATGTCCAAATTTGGAAAAAAAATCACTATTCTATCTCCTTTATTTCATTTTCTCTAAAATGAAGGGTTAGAATGTTTTACCTTTGTTAAATCTCAGCTACTAGAAATCATTTTTCTAAGTTTCTTTTTTTTTTTCCAAAATTTTCATTTTTTTCTGCTTAAACCAAGAAAACACTCAGCGTAGAAGTCACCAAGAAGCATGGTTGACAAAGATAGCATTGTACACTAATCTGAAGTCTTTATTCACATGGAAAGGGGATCTCAAGAAATCACTTTCTCCTTCAGTTACAACCTTTCTTCAATGCTAAGGTGGAACAACATTTTATGAACTTTAATTAGAGTGAAAGAACTTAAACTTTGTGGGAGACACCTATACAAAAATGCTTACCTATGCGTGAATATTTGTGTGTGTTTCTTTTCTTGGCATTTAAATGAAGACTGGTAGATTCTATAGTGTTCAAAAATACCTGAGAGGGTTTTTTTTTCTCTTCCATAGTGCTTCACATGTCAACTGCAAATATTCTTCCTCTCTCAGTAACATTTTATTACAGGTACAGTGATATAACTTTAGCAGTGGTTGTTTAATATATTCAAGTCCAAGGTGAATTTATTATAAAAGTTAAAAAATAGATAGGCCTCTTGCTTATCTGGGATGTTAACATCAGAAATAATGCAGTCTTATTAGCCTTGTTCAGAAACAAATCAATAAAAATTTCAAAAACCTTGTGGATGAAGTAAAACCCTGGGTTTGCTTTTCTTATAATGATTTTGCTTTATCATGAAGTGCTTGCAACTGACATTCTTTCAAGGACATCAAATTGTGAAACGGCTAGAATTCATACTAGACCCTACCTGAGTACTAAAGCTGTGTAATGACACAGTTTTGATCTCATAAACAGGATTTGAAGTGTGGTAAATGTAAAAAAGGTAGGGGGAGTAGAAAGGAAAAAAGAAAAAAGAAATAGCATAGTACACTATGATTTTAGTTAGTGAAACAGAGAAATGAAAGATGATGATTTCAACTCTTGCTTTATGTGCAGATAGAGTAGTTGCCTTCATATAATAATATATTTAAGAGAATCATACAACTGACTCTTAGCCATAGAAGACAAACTGAGGGTGGTTGGGGAAGTGGTTGGGTGGATGGAGTGACTGGGTGCTGGGCATTAAAGAGGGCACTTGTGATGAGCACTGGGTGTTGTATGTAAGTGATGAATCACAAAATTCTACTCCTAAAACTAATCATATGTTATATGTTAACTAACTAGAATTTAGTTAAAAGCTTGAAACAATAACAAAAAAAGAAGATAATGTAAGGATATCTTACTCACACCATAATCTGAAAATTGCCGACAGGGTAAAATGGGTAAAAAATGGTAAAATTGCCAACAAGGTAAAATTTCCTTTTGATCTATAATTAAAATTCCACTAAATAGAAAACTTACACATTACTTTATTTCCTCTTGTAAATGAAAATATATAAGAGTATTGAGGACATAGTAAGGTTCAATCATTTAGGCATTAAAATGAATTTGTTGAATGAATTTTATGCCTGGATGAAATCAGTTGTCATAAAAAAATGGGAATTTGATAGGTTAAAGAGTTGGTCTCAGAATGACATTGAAAAAATTAGCACTTTCCACCATGTTTAGCACTCCTTTGTGATGTGAGAGAGGAACTATAATAGTATAGTTTTTACTGTAGAATATTCCAAAATCAAGCATTTTATAAATGAACTAGGGATCAAATACTTGGCTTTAAGTGCCTGTCTTAATTACTACACTGCAGTAGAATAACCGGCTAGTTTTTCTCATTGATTATCTTGTAAGGACATGATTTATGTCATACGTTTAATGTCAGGAAGGCTTCTGTCACCACAAACCAGTTTCTTTTCCATATTTCCTATCATTTAGTTGCACTTTAAGACTATAAACTGATTTTTAACACCCCCTTAAATGTAGCATTAATAGCAAGCTATAAATGTTGTAAGCATAACTCATAACACATTGAAAAGTCGGTGTATATGGCTTTGATATTTCTTTTGTTCAGGGGCTCTCTGTGCTACTTCTGTCTTCAGTTCAGGCACGTGACTGTGATTGGACTAAATCCCAAATAGGAAAATAATGCTTTCACATACCTATGAAAGAGAATATGGAGGAAGTCATGAATATGTCTTTTTAATTTATATAAAAATATATTTACATATGCTATGAAAAAAGTTGTTTATGCATATAAGGATCAGCATATTACAACTTTTTGGAAAACTAAATGTATATGCTTCTATCAAAGAAACATAAATACCAAATCTATTTATGCTCACACCCTGTTTAAAATGCTTTTACTTTTATTATATTTTGCATTGCTTCCTAAATAACTATCACCATTATCATCATTATAATCATCATTAGTCAATATTTGAAAATCAGTTCATTGGTTGTTTTAAATAAGAATAAAATAACTATGTTGAAACATAGGGACATGTTATTTTACCTCAATTAATTTGTAATTTAATGAAAAAATAAATCAGATGAAATATTAATGATAGATGAGAATTGTGGCAAAATAAAGAGGAAACTGATATTTATACATGATAAAATGAAATTATGCATATTTAACTTCAATGTATCCCTTTTCTAGTGCTTCCTACATAGAAACTTGGATTGTTTCTGACATGAAACTCAGGGAGTCTGGGTTTAGTCATTATCACCTTTAATATTAGTGGGTCCTAAGTTTGTCTTATCACTGAAATTTTTTTTACTGGGGTATCTGGAGACATAGATATCCATGTCTCCAGGAACAACCCAAATTCTGATACAATTTTAGCTTATACAAATAGATTTTGAACAGATTACCCTCTTATCAGTCAACCTGGCTTCAACTATTACTTTGCTCCTGATAAAAGCATATATATATGGGGGGGGTGGATGGATGTTTGTGTGTGTGTATATGTGCGTGTGTGTGAGAGAGAGAGAGACAGATCACAGAGAGCTATCACAGAATTTTGTATTTGCATTCATGTAAATACAAACTCCTGGTCATCACTGATTCATCCTGAACCCAAACATGTGGGGTTTTTTGTTTTGTTTTGTTGTTAAGATTTATTTATTTTTAGAGAGAGAGAGAGAGAGAGAACAAGAGGAGGGACAGAGGGAAAGACAGAGTAGCAGATTCCCCAGTGAGTGTAGAGCCTGACTTGGGTTGATCTCACAACTCTGAGATCATGACCTGAGCCAATATCAAGAGTCAGATGCTTAACTGACTGAACAATTCAGGTACCCCAGAACCTATGTTTTAAATTCCACTCATGCAAATGTCTTCCTGATTGGTGTCTTGTCCATAGACAAATGTATCAACTCTTAATTTCATTTATATAATTTTGAATTTTTTAAAAAATATTTTATATTTCATGGTTACCTGTTAGGAGTATAAATTCAAATTGCTAGGGGCACATAGGTGGCTCAGTGTGTTAAAGCCTCTGCCTTCAGCTCAGGTCATGATCCCAGGGTCCTGGGATCGAGCCCTGCATTGGGTTCTCTGCTCAGCAGGGAGCCTACTTCCCCCTCTCTCTCTGCCTGCCTCTCTGCCTACTTGTGATCTCTGTCAAATAAATAAATAAAATATTTTTAAACAAACAAACAAATAAATAAATAAATAAATAAATTCAAGTTGCTACCTTGATCAGAAGGCTAACAGTTCTTATTTAGTTACATTCATGATTGAGCCGGCCACCAAGATACTGTCTTGATAGTGATTAAAACTGTTCCATAAATACTCATAGAAAAGAATAATTTTTAACACAGCTATAGAGAGATTATATTTTATCTTGTTTATCATTTTGAGTTTTTTATTATTTTATCATAACTTCTTCATTCTATTATTTGGTCTGAGAAAGCCAGAATCCTGAACTGTAGCTGTGTGACCTCGGCAATGTCATATAATGCCTTTGATCCTTTGCTACCAAGGACAAGCACCATTTAAACACTTTATCTACAATGCTATTATGAAAAATACATGATAGAATTAGGTAAAAATACCTGCTGCTTGTCTATAGTAAGTACAAGGTAACTAAAGTTGTCATTGTAACTGAAGTTGTCATTGTAACTACTAGCAAGCTTCAAGATCATAACGGAACAAAGTGATTTTTTTTTCATAGCACAGGCATAATCTTGTTTCTTTTCAGTCAGTTGGTATGGTTCACAGGGGTTACAAACTCATATTCTTAAAGCAAGTAGACACTAACATAAAATGGGTGAAATGGAAGAATGTCAGATTATAGACAACAGTGGAGTTCCACTAAGCAAGAGTGCGTGCTCCAGAGAGCTATTTACTTTTCATATTTATTGGAACATGGCTGTAGGAAAGCCTGTCTTCAGACAGTTAGTTTGAGATCTGGTTTACAGAGGTAGTTTCAAAGTGTGTCCATTTAATAAATGTTTTGCTTTAAAACTATGGTGGTCTATAAACCAACAAAATTGAACTTGTAGAAATTTCAGTTTCCTCACAACACTGATACTTACATTTTCAATACCATTTTTGTACCTTTCTTTTATTTTAGATACTTGCTTTTCTACTCTAAAGATCCACAAAGTGTTCACTATTTATTCTTTGTATTTAATAATTATTGACCTACTCTATCAATGTATTTTGAGGGTGTATTTAGAAGAGTGAAGGGTCAACATTAAAAAACAACATGAGAGAACACAAATTAAAGGACTTGAAAATTTGGCATGGACATGTGCGAAAGAGTTCCTTCTGTGAGCTTGAAAGCCAGAGAATTTAGTGAATGAACCAATGGATTCAATTGTCTGTAAAGGATTTGACATATTTGAAGTTAGAATATAATGACATGTACAAGGAATTTTCAACAGTCATTATCCTTTCATTCCTTGACAGAATAATGAGCCAACAGCTTTAGAAGCATTACATCTCTATTGTAAATTATTACTTAGCTATTGTATATCCTGAAATAATCATGTTGAGTTTATTTATTTATTCTCATTTGAATAAATGTATTTTCATTCCAGTATTATTCTAATTAGTAAAAACCTAGCTTTGTAGTCCTAGGTAAATTGCAAATGCTTCAGAAAAATATTAATTTTTTCAATGGTTGATTTTAGGTGTTTTATAATTATTATAACTTCAAAAACCTTTTCATAAGTATTAACTATTTAGGCATATGCTTATGATTTTTGTTAGAGGAATTATAACTGTACACATAAAATTTTTTAAATGGTCTGTTTAATTTAATTAAAATCATTATCACCAATTGTAGCAAATGATCAAAGCAGATAAAAATCAACCAGATGTGGCTTGTGACCAAGTGGGATAATCACAAGTCTATATTTCAATATTTCAAAATAATCATTTATGTAAATACTTAAGTAATTGTTCTTAATCAACTGTGGTATATTAACATATGTCCATGTCTTTTGATGGTTTCCTTTAACCTTAAATGTAATTGAAAGTTTGGTTTAAAGATCAGAATATGCTGAATCATTATCAAATAATATCCTAATAAATCTTAATACTCATATCTGTCAAATTAATGATTTTATAAACCCTAAATATCCTTTGTCATGCTGTCTTATAGTATAATTGCTGAGGTACCTTTTTTAAAAAACTTCAATAATCAGGTTTGATTCCTAAATATATTTAAGAAATCATTATATAAGCTGAAATAACTACTTAATATCCCAAGAAGTAAGTAGAAAATGGATAAATAAGAAAATTCAAGTAACTACCTTACTTAAAATGTTTATTCTATTTAAGAACACTTAAAATGTTCTTTTGTAATCATATTTTCACTTATTCCTGATTTATGTAAATAACAAGAAAATCAAAACAAAACAAGTACACATCTGCAAAGACACGCTTTCCTAGCAAACTGCAATATAGGATGACACATTTTGAAATCTTTTTTTTAAAGATTTATTTATTTATTTATTTTAGAGAGAGAGAGACAGAGAGAAAGAGAGCATGTGTGTTGGGGGGAAGGGGCTGACAGAGAGGGTGTCTCAAGCAGACACCCCAAGGGCAGAGCCAGGGCTCCATCTCAAGACCCTGAGATCATGGCCTGTGCCAACATCAAGAATCAGATGATCAACTGACTGAACTACCCAGGAACACCTTGAAACTTTATTTTTTGCAGGTATGGGGAGGGAATTAAGACTGCTCCTGTAGGTAAGTGTAGAACTCTTTGTGCCACCCTGTGAGCATACTCCAAGCGAGGAAGGCACAGAAATAATGTGTAATAGAGGTTTGATGAGGATCCTTAGGCTTCACGGGGGAAGGAGCTGGGATGAGAGAGTTGCAGTAATGACATAGTCAATTTTTTTTTTTTTAAATTTATTTTTTATTTTCAGCATAACAGTATTCATTATTTTTGCACCACATCCAGTGCTCCATGCAATCCGTGCCCTCTATAATACCCACCACCTGGTACCCCGACCTCCCACCCCCAACCCCTTCAAAACCCTCAGATTGTTTTTCAGAGTCCATAGTCTCTCATGATTCACCTCCCCTTCCAATTTCCCTCAACTCCCTTCTCCTCTCTAACTCCCCATGTCCTCCATGCTATTTGTTATGCTCCACAAATAAGTGAAACCATATGATAATTGACTCTCTCTCCTTGACTTATTTCACTCAGGATAATCTCTTCCAGTCCCGTCCATGTTGCTACAAAAGTTGGGTATTCGTCCTTTCTGATGGAGGCATAATACTCCATAGTGTATATGCACCACATCTTCCTTATCCATTCATCTGTTGAAGGGCATCTTGGTTCTTTCCACAGTTTGGCGACCATGGCCATTGCTGCTATAAACATTGGGGTACAGATGGCCCTTCTTTTCACTACATCTGTATCTTTGCGGTAAATACGCAGAAGTGCAATGGCAAGGTCATAGGGAAGTTCTATTTTTAATTTCTTGAGGAATCTCCACACTGTTCTCCAAAGAGGCTGTACCAACTTGCATTCCCACCAACAGTGTAAGAGGGATCCCCTTTCTCCACATCCTCTCCAACACATGTTGTTTCCTGTCTTGCTAATTTTGGCCATTCTAACTGGTATAAGGTGATATCTCAATGTAGTTTTAATTTGAATCTCCCTGAGGGCATAGTCAAATTTTTAAAGACGCTTGTTTGAATATATTATCTTTCTTCTCTTTTCCTATGGTGTTCCTTTTTCTTCATTTTTTTAATCTCCAGTTCTTTATTCTTAGAATTTCCCCTGTGCCTTCCTCACCTGGGAACATTTTAGTGAACTATGCTCACATTAAATCGAACCCCTGTGTTTATCCATTTGGGATTGATTCACATTAGCTAGACAATTCTAGGTTGATGAACCTATTCCTCATGGTTGCCAAATATGTGTGTGACCTACTTGGAGCATAACTTCTCTGCTTCTGGACATGCTTCTAGGTCATGCATTCCCTACCTCCATATGCAATATGGCTCGTTGGCTGGGATTATGATTAGCATAATTATCACTTCTTGGAATAAATAGAAATAAATTTAGTTATAACAGCCACATGTAAAGTACACTTCTTATATGATCTCTCCAGTCAAAATAGAAAAATATTTGCTATGATAGGAGTGGAAAAAACAATTTTCCTTTTACCCTTCTGAATTCTCAGGTAGGGTCCCTGTTACAAAAGACAGATTAACAAGAGAAAACGAACAGAAATTTACAAGTATGTATAATTTATGTATACATGGGAGATAACCAAGGAAAAATGAGTAATACTCAGAGGTGGCTTAGAATCTCAGCTTATTAAGTGCCAGAGTAGCTCTGTCGGTTAAGCATCCAGCTCTGATTTCAGCTCAGGTCATGATCTCCAGGTCCTGAGATCAAGTCCTGGCAGGGGGTTCTGAGCTCCATGGGGAGTCTGCCTGAGATTCTCTTCTTCTCCCTTTGCCCCTCCCCCTGCTCCCACTCACACTTGCTCTCTCACTTTCTGTCTCCTATTAAAATAAATAAATAAATAAATCTTAAAAAGCAGTCTATGCCTAAATACCATCTTCAGCTAAAGACAACAGGAATAAGGGAAGGGTATGGGGAGGCCACATAAGCGGAGGCAACCAGGAAAAACAGCAGAAACTAGACTGAGCTCTTTTAAGTGTGAAAGTCCGTGCATTTGCCATAAGATTCTCTTATGATTTGGGTAATCCTTCTCTTCCTGGTACAGAAATGAAGATGGTTTTACAAATAGAAATTTCCTTTGGGTGTAATATAAATTTCCCTTACAAACAGATAACTTCTACTCTGTTTTCAGAATTCCTCCTTTGTCTATGGTTTCTCAAAAAAAATCCTTCTGCCAAAGAGGCATAATTTGGAGTGGCATATTCTGGCTTTGAAACGTCCAGCCAAATTCAAATAAACTATGAGGATAGTTATTAATTTGGAGTTAAATAAAGACAATTACATAATTAATAATAACCACTTTTGTTTATGGCAATATAGCCAACTGTATTTCCTACAATACCTTAAAAAAAGCCCTATTAAATACAACTAAAAATGCTAAACTAAGTAGAACTGACAACGTTTCAAAAGCATAGTTATAGGACACCTGGGTGGCTCAGTAAGTTAAGCGTCCTACTCTTGATTTAGGCTCAGGTCATGATCTCAGGGTCATGATCTCAGGGTCTGGAGATCTGAGTAGAAGAGCCCTCTGTTGGGGCCCCACAGAATGTAAAGCCTCCTTAATATTCTCTCTCTCCCTCTGCCACTGCCTCCTCCAAGCCCCCCCCCCCCCAAAAAAAAACCATAGTTAGGTTTTCAAGGAAATAAGGAAAAACTCTATGGCAATATAGGATTCTACAGTGATAAAGACAGTTGTCCATGGAAAACGCCTGTCCAGTGAGCATTTGTCAATTTCTTTAATCAAGAGACTGAGGATAAGGGGCGCCTGGGTGGATCAGTGGGTTAAGCCTCTGCCTTCGGCTCAGGTCATGATCCCAAAGTCCTGGGATCGAGCTCCGCATCAGGCTCTGTGCTCAGCAGAGCCTCCTTCCTCCTCTCTCTCTGCCTCTCTGCCTAGTTGTGATCTCTGTCTGTCAAATACATAAATAAAATCTTTTTTTTTAATGTATTTTATTTTTTTTTTATTTATGTATTTGACAGACAGAGATCACAAGTAGGCAGAGAGGCAGGCAGAGAGAGAAGGAAGCAGGCTCCCTGCTGAGCAGAGAGCCCAATGTGAGGCTCGATCTCAGGACCTTGGGATCATGACCTGAGCTGAAGGCAGAGGCTTTAACCCACTGAGCCACCCAGGTGCCCCTACATAAATAAAATCTTAAAAAAAAAAAAAAAAAGTCAAAGAGACTGAGGATACAACAATTACACAGAGAATGGAATACATGTTTCAAGGTCCTTGAAAACTTTTTACAGAGCTGAAACAGAAATACCTGCACAAATCTCCTTTGAAAGTTTATAAACTTGGCAAAATTTATAGAAACAATATGCCCACTATCAAAAGTAGTTGACAAAAAAACTTTTCTTTCTCATCTTGAAAGGATAAAAAGAAAGAGTATCCCCTGAGACTTTTTAACTGCAGACTTCCTCTTAGAATGACTGGGGATTTTATTTACACCAACTACCTGACTCAAGTAACTCCAAACTAAGAATTTAATTAGATTGGTCCTTATTGTTAGTTCACCAAGGTGCCTAGTAAAAGCAAAAGCAAAAGCAAAAGCAAATATTCTCTGGAGGAGCACAATACTGACAAATTTCCGAAGAGAAAGTCCAGGCAAATAAGACCATGAAAAAAAAAAAAAAGAAAAAAGAAAAAAAAAACAACAACAAGACTGAGAGAAAGAAAGACATGCATCCTATATGTCACTTAGTAGAACATTGGCCTATAAAAAATTAATAAAAATCATATTATTTCGTATAGATTAGTAAATAGATACATAAGATATTTTAACAAATAAAAGATAGTATAAGATAATGGAAAAGAAAGAAGATACTATTCAAAAATGCAAAACAGGAAAAATAACTAGAGCTTCTAAGAAAAATAGAGTAGTAGTTATTAAAACTCTGTGAATAGATTAAATGGTATAGAAGATGTAGCTAAAAAGATAAATTATAAAATGAAATAACTCTGAAGAAAATTCAGGAGAAGGAAGGAGAGGCTAGTGGATGAAGAGTATGATGGAAGCATTGAGAAGAAAAATAGACATCTTGTCTAATTAGAATTTTATTTAAATTCATCCTAATTACATACAATAATATTTATAATACATGTATGTATATGCATCCACATAAAATTTACTAAATAGAATATATACATATACTCTGAATTTACTGAATAGAATATATACATACATATCAATAGATAGATATGAATTCAATTCAAAATTGAAATGAATACATTTATACACATTGAGTGTATTTTGAGAAATTCATAGAGATGGGTAATCACAACCATGACTGTGATACAGAAGAGTTCCCTTACCATAAAAACATTCTGTCTTCCTTAATTCCTCCCCCCATCTCATTCTACCACTATTTTCCTTCCTGATACCTCTGACCTTTCCAGAATGTCATATAAGTGAAATCACAGAGTGTGATACAGTGTGTAGCCTTTTGATTTTGGCTTCTTTCAGGAAGTGTGATGCATTTGAGACTTATCTACATTGCTGCATGTAACAGTATGTAACAGTATTTCCTTTTTATTGCTAAGTGGCACACCATTGTATGAGTGCTTACCCATAAGGACATCTGTTTGTAGGTTTTGACAATTACGAATTATGCTGCTACGAACATTCATATGCAGGTTATTTTGCAGCAAAAGCTTTTATTTCTCTGAGTAAACACCTGGGAAAGGAGTTGCTGGATATATGGTAAGAGTATGTTTACGTTTATAAAAAAAATATGATTTTGCTTTCCCTCCAACAATATCTGAAAGTCACATTTGCTTAGATCCTCAATGCTTATTGTTGTTATTTTAAAAAAATTTTGTTGTGCAGAGGTTATTGCATTGAGTTTTTAACTTGCACTTTCCATGACTAAGAATGTTGAGCATCTTTTATTGTGCATATTTGCCATCGGTATATCTTCAGTGGTGAATTATTATTCAAATATACAAATTAATTCAAATATTTTACATATTGTACTTCAAAAGATATGGAAAAAGTATTTTCTTCAGTTGTTAGTTTATCTCTGTATTCTATTAACAATATCTTTCCCAAAGCAAAAATTGTTGATTTTGATAAAGCCCAATTATCAGATATTTTTAAAAAATCATGCTTTTGATGTTTTAACAGAGCAACTGGGTTAATCTGAGGTCATAAATATTTTCTCATAAGTTTTCTTTTAAAAAATATTATTTTACATTTACATTTAGATTTATTTTTCATTTTGGATTGATTTTTGTATGAAGTATAAGGTAAGAGGTACCAGACTATGCCATCCCAAAATACACCTCTTTGGCGTATAGATTATTTTGAGCTAAAGGCCACTGAGAACTACCAGACTCAAAAAAAACTCTGAAAACAGGGCACAAAATTCTCCTTTTTAAAGAAATTTAAATTTATGAAGGAAATTTCTATTAAAGATTCCTGCCAGGAAGAGGAGGACTCTTAACTCTTATCAGTGGAGAAAACACTGACCTAAAACTGCAAAACACACCTTACTGAATAAAACTTGTTTATCATTATTTTTGGGGTCACTTTCCCATAACTTGTCTTCTCTACCCAGAAGCCACACATCGCTCGCTCTCTCTCTTTCTTCCCTTTTTTTTAATTTAAAGCCTAAGATGATCTACAAATTCAAGTTCTAACTAGATTTTGAGTTCTGTATCTCTAGGTACTCCCACTTATAAGTGCTATGCACGTGTTATTAAACTTCTGTTTGCTTTTTCTGTTATTAATCTGTCTTTAGTCAGTCTCATGGACAGGGCTCCAGGTGGATAACCTAAAATGGGAAAAAAAAATATTTTCCTCCTCTACAAAGGCAGAAATCATGTTCAATTTTTTATATACTGGTATTCAGTTTTTATGCCACAATCCATTGCAAAGATTATCTTTTCTCCATTGAAGTACCTTTTGCACCTTTGTCAAAATCACTGGATTCTAGGTGTCTATTTCTGCACTCTATTCTCTTTAACACATCCACATGTCTATCCTTTCTCAAAGATTACACCAGTTTTGTTAGGTAGAAGCTAGGTGAGAGGAGTGGAAGGAAGGTCTGAGGTAGAGTCCCAAGTCCTTGAAAGGGAATGATAGGGACATGAGCTGAGAAAACACAGATGGTAAATAAACTACACATTATAAGCCCATAAACTCAACCTCCTGACCTTGTGGCTTCCAAAACCTTGGGGCTGACAGATTAAGAGCCAAGAGTGCAGAACATGCTCCATCTCTGCTCCAAGATAACCCCTAGACTCATTATAATACATTTACATTTTGGGAACAGCCCCACCCCATGGAGAAAGGCTACCTTGAATATTCTGGTATATACCTTGTAGGGTCAAAACTTCTCCTCCCAGGGCACCTGGGTCCCTCAGTCAGTTAAGCATCTGACTATAGATTTCAGGTCAGGTCATGAACTCAGGGTCCTGGGATGGAACCCCAAATTCTGGCTCCAGGCTCAGCAGGGAGTCAGCTTGAGGATTCTCTCCCTTTGCCTTTGCCCCTCCCCCTGCTCTCTTTTGTGCGTTCTCTCTCTCTCTCTCTCAAATAAATAAACAAGTCTTAAAGGAAAATAAAACAAAACAAAACAAAAACAATGCCCTTTCTCAACCCATGGGAGAAGTTTCCTAAAGGAATGGAAACAGCCTCCAGTAGAAACTACCCCACTGTATGTTACATCTCTTCCCAGCCTAGAGAGACCCAATTAAACCTGTTCCAAAACAATCTGGGGCGGGTTCAACCTGCTGGTTCTCTCACCTTCAGAGTGTACTTTCGCCTTAATAAACTGCTTTGTGCTTGTTACTTTCCTTCTGGCTGTCTTTATTCTGAGTGTGGATCCTCACCTAAATCTTCTGAGGAATCCAAGGACCAAGACCTCCATTCACACAGCAGACTCTCTCTCACCCTTAACAGTTTGATTACTGTAGCTTAATATAGTTATACTTAAAATCCAATACTGAGACTTCTAGCTTTGTTCTTTTCAACATCATTTGAGCTATAACAGTAATTTCGTGTTCATAAACAATTCAGATCCAGATTATAGATATCTACACAAGGTCCTGCTGGGGCTTGATTGGGATCTCTTTAATCTATGCAACAATTGAGAGAATTAGCATGGTAATTATATTGAGATTTCAAATCCAAGAGGATGCTATATCTCTCCATTTATTTATGCATTTTATTTCTTTTATTGGTTTTATATAATTTTCAATGTACTAATCCTACACATACTATGTTAGGTTTTTGACCAAAATATCTAATTTTGGAGGAATTTAAAGAAAAGTTTTTATTTCAGCTTTCATTTGGTTTTTAATAATAAATAGAAGAAATATAACCAATTTTGTACACTGATCTTGTATTCTGGTAACTTGACTTTTTCTTTTTATGTCTAGGAACTGGGATACATTTCCTGGTATTTTCTATGTAAACAAGCACATTTTTTGTGATTATAAACAGTTTTAAATTTTCCTTTTAAGTCTGTGTACATTTTATTTTATCATTTATTTTACTTATGGCATTGGCTAGGACTTCCAGTGAAATCTCTAATAAGAAGAGTGAAACTAGATGTGCATGACTTATTCAAATTACAAGGAGGAAACTGTTTAGTTTCTTTTTTTTTAAGTATGAGGTTAGGTGTAAGTTTTTGTTGATGCTTTTTCCCAGGTTAAGAATGTTTTCTTCTATCCTTAAATTGTTGAGAGATTTTTATCATTAATATGTATCAAATTATGTCAAATGTCTTTAAGCATATATTAATATGATCACCTGGTGTTGCTTCTTCTGTAAATATGATTATGTTGATTGATTTTTTAAAAAATAACTTTATTTAAGTATAATTTAGTTACCAAAAGACCCTTCATCTATTTAAGTCTACAATCCATTGTCAGCAAATGTATATAAGTGTGCAACCATCATGACAGTCTGGTTTCAGAATATTACCATCACCTCAAAGAGCTGCCTTAATATTCATTCAAATTATTTCCTTCTTCCATTTTCAGGCTTAGACAACTTTCCCTAATTTTAAGTAATTCATATATTTAACATTTTTGGTGTTCTTCATATCTTCCTAATAACGGCATGGTGTGGGGAGCCTGGGTGGCTCAGTGGGTTAAGCTTCTGCCTTCGGCTCAGGTCATGATCCCAGGGTCCTGAGATCTAGCCCTGCATCAGACTCTCTGCTCAGCAGGGAGCCTGCTTCCTCCCTGCCTCTCTGCCTACTTGTGATCTCTGTATATCAAATAAATAAATAAAATCTTTAAAAAATAATAATAATGGCATGGTGTTATTTCATTTCAATCCAAAGAACTTTCTTTAGTATTTCTTGTAATATAAATATTTTTTCAAGTTTTTATTAAAATTACAGTTAACATACAGTGTAACATCACTCTCAGGTGTAGAATCTAGTGATTCATCACTTGCATACAACACCCAGTGCTCATCACAAGTGCCCTCTTACTTCTGATTTTCCATGGACCCCATCTCTCTGCTTACCTCCTCTCCAGCAACCCTCTGTTTGCTCTCTATAGTTAAGAGTCTATTTTCTGGTTTGCCCCCCCCCTTTCTTTTCCCCCTTATACAGTGTGACTCTAACTTTCTATGTAGGAGTTTTGTGTTTATCCTATTTGGAGTTGATTGAGCTTCTTGGATATGAACAGTGATGTTTTTCATCAAATTAGGGAGTTTTAAGCTTTTCTTTTTTAAAAGATTTTATTTATTTATTTGCGAGAGAGGCACACACTGTGAGGGAGGGAACACAAGCAGGAAAGTGGGAGACGGAGAAGCCCCTTCCTGCTGATAAGGGAGCCTGTTGCAGGGCTCGATCCCAGAACTCTGGGACCATGACCCAAACCAAAGGCAGAAGCTTAATGACTGAGCCATCCAGGAGCCCCTAACATTTTTTTAATCAATGTTTTTCTGTTTCTTCTCCTCTCTTTCTCCAGTCCTTTGGGACTCCCATTACACATGTTTTTGTATTTAATGTTTACCAAGTGTTTTCTGAGACTCTATTTATTCTTTAATCTTATTTTTTTCATTATTGCTAGTTAAAGTTATTAGATATCAAAGGGTGTAGCGTTGGTCCAAATACAGAATAAATAAAGAATGCACAAATATATTGGCACTGATTATATGACAGAAATTATACTCCTGATGAATGGAGAAAGAATGGACAAGTCCAAATGCAAAAATTAGTTAACTAGCCAAAGGGAATTTAAATCAAATTCCACATTAAAATAATCCTAGGTAGATTAAAAATCTTAATGTAAAAGGAAAAACTTCAGAAATGTTAAAGGTATTCATATAAGATAACTTTATGATCTCAAAAGGGGGAAAGGTTTTCTTAAGAAGATGAAAAGCATAAGTCTTCATGAAAAACTAGTAAATTTTATTTTTTATGTTAAAACCTTCTTTGTATCAAAATATGATAAAGTATGTCACTGACAAAGAAAATATTTTGAATGCATGCAAGCAATTAATATCCAAAATATATGAAGGTATTCAATACATCAATGAATATATATTAAAAGTTAATACATAGAAATTATATAAAACTACTTCCAATTATACTAGTAATCAGCAAAAGCTTGAAATTATGAATTATCATTCTATTATTATGACCAAAAGCAAACATGAACAAACAACAAGCAAACAAAACAAATAAAAACAACAGTATCAAATGCTGGCATGAATACAGAATATCAGAATCCCTGGGACACGTGGGTGGCTCCATTGGTTAAGCATCTGCCTTCAGCTCAGGTCTTTCCCAGGGTCCTGGAATCGAGTCCTGCATCGGGCTCCTTGCTCAGCAAGGAGCCTGCTTCCCCCTCTCCCTCTGCGTGCCACTGCCTGCTTGTGTGCTCGCTCTCTCGCTCTCTCTCTCTGACAAATTAATAAATAAAATCTTAAAAAAAAAATATCAGAATCCCTTATCCACTAATATTATAAATGCAAATTGTTACAACCACTCAAATAGCTGTTTGGTGATATTTAATAAAATTAAATATGCTTATACCCTCACAGTTCCACTACCAAGAGCTTAAAGTATTACAGTTTACACATGAGTATAGGAAGATATAACAGTATTATCAGAATGGGATTAAAACACGGAAGTAGAGTAAATGAAAATATTGAGTATGAACAAATCTTTGATTTGCAAAAAGAGGTATATTCGAAAACATGTTTTTTAGATTGGAGAAATAGCTTCATGTTTATATGCTGAGTGAAATGATCTAGTTGGCAGGTATGAGATTCAAATGCTAATAATTAAGTAGGTGTGGCGGGGAATGTCAATAAAAAGTCTATGGAAATAAAGTGTTATGGAAATAAAGTGTTTTAGGAGATCATAGAATATCGTTATAGGCATAAAATCTGACTACTAATCTCCAGCTCTACAACCCTTTAGACTTTGCAAGGCAATGTCTCTATAATAAGTAATAATGACAACATTCTTATACAGTATTTGAGACTTTATTATTTGGCAAGACTTGTGCCCTGTTAAGACCTGTTATCTCAGGACACCTGGGTGGCTCAGTTGTTGAGCATCTGCCTTTGGCTCAGGTCATGATCCCAGGACCCTGGGATCAAGCCCCACACTGGGCTCCTTGCTCTGTAGGAAGCCTGCTTCTCCCTCTCCTACTCCCCTGATTGTGTTCCCTCTCTCACTGTCTCTCTCTCTCTCTCTGTCAAATAAATAAACAAAACAAACAAATAAACAAAAAAGACCTGTTATCTCTATTTTGGACATGTGGAGAATCTATTTTTGAGCAGCCGAGTGATTTGCCCCAGATCATCCAGCTAGGAAAACAAGTGTAAAATTTAAAGCAGCATCTACTAACTACAAAATTCAACTTAAACCACTATCATACTACCCATATGTCTGTCTACATACCAGTTCTTCAATGTGCAGCTACTACTCAAGTATTCTCCATATCTTCACATCTATATCTATATATATATGTGTGTGTGTGTGTGCTTTGCAGTGTGGATTTCTCAATTGTATCGATTTTTTTTTGAGATACCAAGCTCAAGATTCAAATTTTCTATTACATGCAGTAAGTTTTTTGACAACAAAACAAAGAGAAGGAATCTGATGTGAGATAGTTTTAATTGCTTCTTTTATGTTTCTAAATCCATCTTTATGCAAACTATATTTAGCCTGATGTTTTATCTTTGCAGTTATATGAGCCCAAATTATTTTTTCCCATAAAATCATTTGAATTGGACTTCTGACACTTTCACTAAAAAGGACTAGAGTAATCCATTTCCTCACCTTTAGTTAGGTTCGATCTTTTCATTCCTTATATTCTCAGATAAGACATTTAGGAAGCTCTTTATTATTAACTTTTTTTGGTATGGCTTTTCTAGATTTTCCAACTGGAAGGTAAGGATTATGTCTTTTTAACTTCTGGAGCACTGCTTTTCTTGATATTGTGCTTTCTAAATAATTATGGTAGAAAAATTGTTAATATAGTAAAATGAATGAAAAATTGTTAATATAGTAAAATGAATGAAAACGAATACAGAATTGTGGCAGTAATTTGGTGCTTCAATAATTGATTTCTTCAAAGACTGATACACTATGTTTTAATTTTTCCACTGGTATAATAAAAATTAAATGGTCCTAAAGTGTTAAAAGTATTAAAATGTTTAATTAGAGTCTACAATTTTTAGTGTATGCAGATTAATTGTATTGAGGGTTTTTTCTATTTCTGCATGAAAATTTCTATGAGGAAAAGGTTTTCATATTTTATATTAGTACTTAATCTGAGTGGCATATTAGCTGCTAGAACCAGTAACCATACACAGAAATAATTTCCCAGTTTTTTAACCTACCAAAATATATTGCATTTCCATGTTATCCACAGTTTTAAACAACAGAAATACTTTTCCATTTACTCTTAAATTTATATTTATTGTGGAAATATTTATGGTTATGCCAAAAATTGAATATGATTTTCTTCACAAATCAAACTTATTTCTTTTAAACTGGAAACAAAGTTTTATTACCAAAGTGTTGCCACTTAATTGAATATTTCTCTACTTTGTACATAATTATTGTTATTCTCCTCAGGAAAGCCATTTCTTAACTTCTCATTTAGTGATGACAAGTATTAAAACCCTGATTTTAACAGAATAGTTAAATGTAGTAAAACTGCCTCAGTGATTTAAGCTGAAAGCAGTACATTGGAACATGGCTCTTGTACCCTGTTATCAGGAATGTACAAATGTCTTTTTTATTAAAAAATGCAAGATAAATGATTTGCCAGCATGGACAGCGACAGCAGCAAACCATTATTTACTGTCAACTGAAACCAGTAACTTGTGATTATAGTGATTTTCTTAAATATCAGCCAGCCTTTTCTTCAGTCATTTCCTTCAACTGACTTCTCTGCAGTTATTGGTGAGGAGTACTGTCCTGAGCTGCTTCTCATAGTTCATTAATAATGGTAAAGCCCAGTTCTAGAAATCAGAACGGCAACTGCCATTCCACCCATTCCACCTATTCCAGAGTCCTCCTCTTCTTTAAGAATTTCTGTGACTACAATTTCTACTCTACTTAACAGAGTGGCTACTCCAGCAGCATCTAATAAACCAGTTCTTTCAACCATAGCTGGACCCAGGATTCCTTTTCCCGTCCTATTCACATATCTCCAAACATAGGGTCATAACTAATTTCTGAGGAACTTTACATAACTTTCTCAATTATCAGTGATCCTTCAATGCCTGCATTCTTAGCAATGACCACTGCAGGGATTTCAAGTGTTCTTTTAATCATTTCTATATTGATTTTTGATCTTCATTAGCTGGAGTTATTAAGTCCAAGCTGGAATGCACTGGCATAGAGCACAAACCACTCCAAGAACTATGTCTTCTTCAACAGCAGCTCATATCACTGGGGACATCCCTAAATTTCTTTTCATTCATTTCAACACCATTTATCCCACCAAACTGGGCATACCTACTGCATCTCAGATTTTTGCCAGATGATCATTTATTTTTCCTTTTCATTTTTAATAGCTGTGATATCTAAGTGCTTGATGATTTATTGAATATAGTTTTCAGTTTGAGCCTTCCCACATTTCCTTTTAAGAGCATGGCATCACCCTTGGTACAATGAATTCTCCATCTTTTCCTCAGTCATGAGGTTGAACATTTTCAAGATTTAGAGTCTATCTCTCTCCAAACATGGTACTACCAGTAGCAATAGCAATAGCCATGTCTTTAATCTGGTTCTATTCTCACCAAAACCGAGAGCTTTGACCACTATAACCTGAAGACCAGATTTTAGTGTATTCAAAATTAATGTACTTAGACCATCTCCATCAACATCTTCAGCAGTTATGACCAAGGGCTTATGGCAAGCATGGGCAATTTCAGAAACAGATACAATATGCTGGATGCTAGAAATTTTCTTTTCATTCAATAGAAAATAGGCATCTTGGAATTCACATTTCTGACCTGATTTATTAAAGTATGGAGAAATAGAACCTCAATCAAACTTCATGCCTTCAAGAATTTCTAATTCCTCGTGTAGTATTTATCCATCCTTTGCTCTATTAACACCCTTTGTTCTAGCCTTCTTCATTGCATCAGAAATGACCTTGCCGATTCTTTTGTCTCCACTTGCAGAAATCACTGAAACCTAAGCAGTTTCTGTAGGGGTTGTTGCAAGTTTAGACTGCTTCTTAAGTTCAGCAATTACAACATCAAGAGATAACATCACACCTCTTCTGATTTCCACTGGATTAGCATTTTTGCTAATCCTCCCAAAGCCACCTTTGGCAATAGAGTGGTCAGAACAATAGCAGTAGGGGTACCATCCTCAGCTTCTTCATTTATGTTATTGGCAACATCTTGAACAAGTTTAGCAACAACGTTTTTATATTTATCCTTTAAGTCAATGGATTTTGCAAAGTCACACCATCTTTTGTTACTTTAGGACTTCCACAGCGCTGCTGTGCAATATTGGTTGCTTTTCCTTTGGCCCATAGTATGGCATAGCATGGAATAAAAGGTATATACACTCTGAAGCATCAGAAGTTGGAAATCTGCACCAAATTTTATATCCTTAGTATATGCCCCAGTGAGATGAAGAACTAGTGCCTTGGACACTGACCTTATCTGGCAAAGGTCAAAGGTCTATGGGTAATAGTTTGTTATACATATAATAAAATGTCCATGGTGTGCAGGCAGCCACTCAACCCCTTTGTGGAGAGAAAAGGGAAACTTTATTTTTTACCTTGTTATCCATTTGATCCTGAGATATCCTCATTTAAATTTAAACATACGTAAAGAGAAGGCCTAGATGAGTAAAATTCATCTCATATTTATATTATAAACATTATTTCATGCCCTTAGAGTAGATACATTTGAACAGTTTTCTAATGAGTAAAATAGAGTCAATATTTATAGTTGCAATTTAAGAGCTGATGAAGACTACAGATAAAATATATAAGTTATATGTTAGGCATTATCCCTGATCTATCAAGAAGTCAGTTTTTTTCCTACTGTCAGTTTTCTTAGAACTGAATTGAAACCATTAAAAAGTGGATCAAAGAGCCTTCTGTGCACTCAAAGCTTAAGATATAAACTCACTTAAATAATATTCATTAGGGGCACCTGGGTGGCTCAGTGGGTTAAAGCCTCTGCCTTCGGCTCAGGTCATGATCCCAGGGTCCTGGGATCGAGCCCCGCATCGGGCTCTCTGCTCAGCAGGGAGCCTGCTTCCTCCTCTGTCTCTCTGCCTGCCTCTCTGCCTACTTGTGATCTCTGTCTGTCAAATAAATAAATAAAATCTTTAAAAAAAATAATATTCATTAAATTAACTTAATCAAGAGATCCTTTGAGCTTACCTCAGTCTACTGCTTTTTAGTGTACGAGCAGTGTCCTTGTTCAACAACCTTATGAAGCCCTCTGTATTTTATTTCAAACAATACAGTTATTAAGAATTAATTCTGTTTTAACAAGCTTTTCCTAAGGCAGAAAGACATGCAATGTTTAAAAAAAAAAGTTTAAAATGGCTTTATTTACCTTATGTTATAGTAAAACTTAGTTTCCTAAATAATTGTTGTGTGAATGTTGTATATTTTTCTAATACTTATCTAATCAGTGACATTAAAGCCTGTTTCCTAAAGTTCGAAGTGTCAATATTTTATAAATCTGTTAATAAATGTGAATATTTGTATGTGTATGTGTAAATTATATATATGTGTATTTTAAGAAACATCAAAATACTTCTCCCATAATTTAGATTTCATTTCTTTTTCTCAAATCATATGTAATCCTAAAAGGAAGACAAGGGTATTTTTGTTTTTGTTTGTTACCTCCTCTCTATGCTTAGATCCATGCCTTACACATGAAAGTTTGATCAGAATATATGTTACATTGTATGAATAAAATATTATCCATTAAAGATTATCTTATACTGCCAATTTAAGTGAGCAAACAAACAAAAAAACACTTGTCCGAGAAATGCTCATTGCTGGGGTGCCTGGGTGGTTCAGTGGGTAAAAGCCTTTGCCTTAGGCTCAGGACATGATCTCAGGTCCTGGAATCAAGCCCGGTATCAGGCTCTCTGCTCAGTAGGAACCTGCTTCCCTCCCTCTCTCTCTCTGTCTGCCTCTCTGCCTACTTGTGATCTCTGTCTGTCAAATAAATAAATAAAATCTTGAAAAAGAAAAAAAAATGCTCATTGCTCATTCATACCATTTTACCCAATGAAGTTGGTTTTTGGGGTGGAATGTTAGTAGTGAGATAAAATCCATGCCCATCTCCCTGCTCAGTAGGGAGTCTGCTTCTCCCTCTCCCTTTACTCCTTCCCTGCTTATGCTTGCTCTCTCTCTCTCACTCATTCTATGTCTCAAATAAATTCTTAAAAAAAAAAAAAAATCCATGCCCATCTCTTCATTCAACTGTGGGCCAGAAGAACCCTCAGCTTTTGCAGCAAATTGGCCTACAACAGGAACAGTTCATCTAGTAGCTGAATGAGATCCCTGGGGAACTGGCAGACATCTCAAATGTGGAAGGTGAGATAGATCCATAGACAAGGAGGCCCTACAGATCAACTACATTTAGGTGAAGTCACAGTGGAAGGAATTTATAAGGTGGTTGAAGGCCCTGGGCTTCTCAGAAAACCTGGTGATCCAGGCCTACTTCTCTGAGTGGGTGGTGGTGGTGGTGGTGGTGGTGGTGCAGTGAGGGGTTAGAAAATTTGGCTGTCAACTTCCTCCTGAGTCAGAACTTTGATAGGGAGTGATACTGGGAAGCCAGGCTGCCTACAGGTCTACCCTTCCCAACTCTATAAAAAACATATATATATATATATATATATATATATATATATATATATATATATATAAAATAAACATATATATATGTTTATTTGAGAAGTGAAAGAAAATAAACCTTAAAACAAAAACACTCCAACTTCCCATCTTTCTGAAGTAGCCCTATTCCCATCTTGGCCTGAGACCAGGGCCAGATAGCTGTCTCCCATCTCTTGCCCCAGCCCAGCCACCTCAAAGGAGCTGGCAGAATCATGGGTGACAGATGAGCTCCTCTTGGTCTCTGTCCCTGCTTTCTGCAGCCAGGAGAGGTGGGTGCTTTCTCCCTCCTCCCTCAAAGAGCCTCTGACGCCTCCCTGGTGCTCTTGCAGGGTAAAAGAAAGCTGGGGAGCTCCAGACTTTAATCCTTCATTATAGTGGCCCAAATCTTTCCTTCTGGAGTGAGCATTTGGTGGCCAAAGCCCCCTCGACCTTGACCTCCAGTTTGTATCCCCTGCTGGGTTGAAGGGGGTCTGGTTTATCCTGCCTGGGGAGGAGGTAAGATCAGAGCCACGCTGGAGGTTGAAGTACCCCCCCAAACCAGAATTGTGTCTCTAAGGTTTTGAAGTGACTAAAGCTGTAAAAGCCAAAAAACACCAAAAAAGAAACAAACAAAAGGTGAAGGAGTCAGCTCCCCCATGGTAGGTTGCTGCTGGGCTGAGCCCAAAATGGAGAATAATGCCCTGCAGCTGCTCTTCAAGGAAAAGGTCCCAGAAACAGGCAATCATGGTGTCCTGGGCCAAATTTTAGACACTTCACAGCTGCTGGAGCAGATGTCCCCGGGGACGTGCAGTTGGGACGGCACTAGCGTCGCTGCTGGGCTTGGACCTTGGCAGACCTCAGGTTGGGGCCCCAGGCAGGGTTCTGCGCCCGGAAGCCCCCGACCTCTCCCCGAGACCTGGGCTCTAGGCTCCAGGTGGCTTACGGCTTGGCATCCTACGCATGCGCAGTTCCTCTCCTCTTCCCGCCTCAGGCGCTGCGGTTTGGGACGCAAGCTTCCTTGCGGGACTAAAAGGGCGATGAGCTGCTGCACTGTGAGTCTGATGGTGGGGTTTTGTGTGGAGGGGTGGGGGTCGGCGACAGGAGGATTGGTGTTGCCCGATGGGTGGCTTGAGCCAGACTCCTCACAAAGGAGCCTGGAAGGAGCGGCCTCAGCACCACGGGGCAAACAGAAGGTTCTCGTCTCCGGACTCTGCAGATCCTGTAGAACTCCCAGTATCCCCGAGCTTTTTCTGGGAAGAGTGTTGAGACTGTAGGGACTTGGGCCTGATTTTGCCCTTTTCTTAGCTGCCTTCCAGGCCCAGGGCGCCCCTGTTCCAGGTTGCTTGCGCCACGCTGCTGCCCACAGCACACCCAGCAGGCTCCAGCTGTGCCCTGTTCGCCTTCCTGGGGAACCCCACGCTCTACCACTCACGGGCACCAGGCTTTTGGCCCAGAAGATTAATTCAAACTAGAGAAAATGGCATTCATTACCGTGAGTGAATGAATGATGCCATCTATCTCGTGTCCGGAAACAAAGGAGTTGGAATTAAAAAGCCTTTTAGATTTTCCTGGTTCAAAGGATCATTCTGACTCTTAATTAAAAGGCTTGAAGAAAGAAAATGGGAAGGTCAGTGAAGAAGGAAAGCCAAGGAGAGGAACTCCTAGGGGGAGAATAAAGTTTCCTTCTGCTTTGATCTCTATAACCTGTGGTCTAGATCAAATTTTATGGTAGGGCACAGGGTAAGGAAGAATTATTGCATTTTCCTTCACCACTAGATGTGCTGTGGCAAACAAGTAGTTTGGTTATCGAGCCGTGACTATGTTTTCCAAACAAATCTACCAATTTAGAAATAGTAGAAGTTTCTGCTATTGTATTGATTAATTAAGCAGCAGCTCCCAGAGATATTCTTTCAAACTTTTGAAAAAGAAATTGCTCTGGAAAACTATTGTGTATCATCATGTTCTAGAAGCTCCAGGAAACAAGAATGGAAGCCAAATAGCAGCATATAGGGTGTAATGACTCAGGACACATATGCAGCAAGTCATTTTCACCAAATTAACCAAGGAAATTGACCTTTACTGCTTTACTGGGGGCAGGAGTGAAGGGAGTAGATAACACGTTAGAACCAATACCACATAGCTATTATGTGGAATGGGTCTTGAGTCATTTTATTTTTCTGTTAAATAAAATAGTAACCACAGGATGGTGGGAGACTTTGGGCTGTCTAGGTTACAGGAATTTACATTACATATGCCTCCTGGTAGAATAAAAATACCTTATCATTTTATCTCCCACCACCACCATTCCTTTAACATCTGTTCAGTGTGAATCACTTCCTGTTGTCCATGTGAAAATTCAAGCAAGGGAATGACCTTCATGATTATAAAAATGTGTCCTTCAGATCTGTTACTGTGGCCTGCAGCTTAATTTTCTGATGGTTGCCAGCTGTAGTCCTTTTGAATCCACCGCTGAATTCCATAGGCTGCTCATAGCCAATGACTTCACACAACAGGTATCTTATCCTTATGCAAATATAGGACTCCCCTAATGGGTGACTTTGACTCAAAGATTTTCCATCGGCCTGGAAAAAATTTTCTCAGAGATGTTCTGCAGGCTGAGACACTTCACCCCAGCCCCTTTTAGGAAGACAGGCCTGGCTTTCAAGTCTGAAGCCTCTCCCAGCCTTCTCTGGCTCTAGTCCTACTTCTTTATAGAAATTTGTCCAAATATATGTATAATCTTGGTGTCCACTTCCTTGAATACCCAAATAATGTCTTTCCTAAAAATTACAAACATAATCTCAGTTAAGAAATTGGAATTTGGGTACCAATTATTAGTGCAAGCTCAGAACCCATTTTAATGGCAAACTTCCTCTCAAGTAGCTCAAGCCTTACTTGGAATAAAGGCTAGGGCTCCATTGTTGTCTCTGTCTCCTTAGGTTGCTTCTCATTTTTCTTCTCTTATTCTCTAATCCTTTTTTTTTTTTTAGACGTATTTATTTATTTGAGAGAAAGTGAGGATGCGGGGGTTGGGGGGAGGTGGTGGTTGCTGAGCCAAAGGCAGACAGTTAACCAACTGAGCCACCCAGGAGCCCCTGTTCTCTAATTTTATTAGCCAGTTTCTGTCAAGGGCATATGGAAAAGAAATGGTGAAAGAATAGGAAAGGAGCAGGAGAAGATTTTCCATAGGAAGCTCGATCTCACTCTCTGGGTGTGACAGATACGTAAAGCTGACTGTATTAACTTCCTCCAGACATTCAAAGGTTCTCTTTAGTCTCCTTTGTCTACAATTTCTTTGACCTAGACAGATGCAGTTTATCCCAGTCTTTAGAAATCGGCTGTCATCCCAATTCCTTTCTGCTGGAATTTCTCCATCCTTTGATAGACATGCACTGTGATAATGTGATTTAAAGTAAGAAATATATATGTGGTCTTTGTTCCCATTTCTGGCACAGAGCTCCTAAAACCATTGGAATTTCCTAAGTGATAAGAGCAATAAAGTTGTCTCAGTATTCAAAACCTCTTTCAACTACATCTGAGTTTGTGTTAATGAGTTATGTTAATACTAAGGGGGAACGCTAAGGTTGAGAGGGTCCTAACCATGTCATTAGAGTGTTGGAAATTGCTGTCTTACCCAGGAGGGTAGAGGGGCTGGAGTTTGATACAGTTAATGTCAATGATTAATTAATCATGTCTAGACTCCATAAAAAACCCAAACAATGGGGTTTAGATTGCTTGGTTGGTAAACACACAGAGATCCAGGGGGAAAGTGCTCCCAGGGAGCAAGGAGGCTCTATGTCCCTTTTCACATACCTTGTCCTACACATTTCTTCCATCTGGCTGCTCCTAAGTTTTATTCTTTTACAATAAATTGGTAATCTGGGGCGCCTGGGTGGCTCAGTGGGTTAAGCCTCTGCCTTTGGCTCAGGTCATGATCTCAAGGTCCTGGGATCGAGCCGGGCATTGGGCTCTCTGCTCAGCGGGAAACCTGCTTCCTCCTCTCTCTGCCTGCCTCTCTGTCTACTTGTGATCTCTCTCTCTGTCAAATAAAATAAAAATTGTTAAAAAAAATTGGTAATCTACCAAGTAAAATGTTTCTCTGAGTTTTATGAGTCACTCTGCAAATTAATCAAACCTAAGAAGGGGGTGATGAGAACTCCTGCTTTATACACGCACTGTTTCTTGTGCAGCTGAATCAGGTTTAGAGGAAATACTGGCCTAAGCCTTGTCCTGATGAATGCCAGAAATGCAGGCCTGTCCTAATGCAGCCATCTCTCTCAGGCTGCTACAGCCCACTTTAGCTTTTGCCAGCCTGAGTCAAGGACAGGTTCTCTCTGTCTTCCTGGGCAGAATGACAGGGAAATCATTTCAGCCATCCCTCTGAGTTTGAGGTAAAGAGGCGGCAGACTCTATTCTTTGTGAAGCTCACAGATTGGAAGAGCTCTTATCAAAGAGTTCTTATCAATAGATCTTTCTCCCCCATCAGCCTATTTTCTATCTGTATCAAATTTAGGAAATCTGATAGTTATGGAAATAGTTTTTAAAGAGTTTCTTTGAAAATTTCCAGAAGGTGATTTTTTTCCCCTCACCTTCGAATTTAATATTGTTTATAGTTCTTGATATGCACTTATAGTAAATACACAATTATATTACTTGCAAAAGATTAAAACTCACCCGGAAATAGAGGATGAGCAGCAGATTAAAGACCTAGTACTTGGAGTTTCTTACTTCTGTCATCTTCATAGAAAATTGCTGGAATGACTTAGCAATATTTTGTTGTTAGGTAAGTAGGCTTTAGAAATAAATGCACAGTGACGAGTAAATACCTGAGTCAAATAGTTTTTAAAATGTAATTGGATAATTATATTCCCATTGAAATGAATATTTTAACCATGCTAGTTAATCATAATTAAAATTACATTTAATAATTTGGGAGTTTCACAAGCAGAGTATTTTGGGGTTATTTGTATCCCAGTAGGTATTTGGATATTAAGAAAAAAGACAAAATGAGAGGAAAATAAAATTAAGTTGATTTAAAGGAAAAGATAATTAAGTAAGATGGTGATAATGGTTGCTCATTATTAATAATAACACGGGAATTCCTATACCTCAAGGAGTAATCCTTTTGCAGTTCTGAATAAAATGTTTTGAATAAAACTGCTAAGTAAATTTTTAAGATTTTTAATCTCTTTTCATGCGATGCTATCATTTAAGACTTGTAAATGTTATGATATATGGGCATATGTTTGCTTGAGGAATTCTGAAGTACAAACCCCTACTCACTTCTGTATTCAATTGTTTTATATTGAGGAAAAAAATTGAAATGCAGTATTTCCCAGGTTATGTTTATATGTAAAAGTTGTATTCTGAACACATGTGGAAACCTTCAAATTATTGCTTGAAAATCCTATGTACTCTAAGGTTACATGTTCTAGAAGCACTGTACAGAATGCACATTTGGCACAGTGAACTTAGCACAAGATTATTGTTTGAAAGTATTTCATGGTTTTTTTTTTTTTATTGTACTTGAGAGACTAGACAAGTATTTTTCCAGAATGTAGCTCTATCATGCTACTTAACCTGGTCTTCTCATCTATTGAAGTTAAACTCAGTTTTTCATAGTTCTCATTATCCAACTGAAATAGGTTATTGACTTAGTAACATTTACTCAGTAAACGTACTTAGTAACATTTACAGTCTATAAAGCTTCTTTCCAAAACTATGCATCTTTTACATTAATTAATTATACATATTCTTACCGAACATTTTTTTATGTTCTTCCTCTGGGTAAACAATGGTCAATAAAACAACTCTTTTCTTAATGGAGTTTTTATCTGATCAGTAAAAGAAATTGTCCAGTGCATCACTAATTTTTAAAAAGTGGGATAATTGGTATACTGGGAATAGGCCCCTACCCTTAGAAGAGTACATGAGAGGAGTGAGGATTCTCTCCTATTTTTATATGTGAACAATATAGATGAGAAAGTATATATGATGTAGGTACTTACCGATCTGAGGACAATTTCCCCTCAGATATATTACCTGTAAATAACAATCAGATTTTGTTTCATAGATATGGATGTTGATTTGTGAGCTTACTTAGGGCCTTACGTCCTTAAGTAAACTAAAAAATTATTTCATTTACAGTGCACCTTCAGTATAATGACAACAATGTGATGTGCTTTTGATAGGACCTGTTAGTAGAAGGACAGTCAAATTGAGCAAGCGAATAAAATAAATATAAGTATGCTTATCTTAAACGCTAGCAAGTAAAATATAAAAAAACTTACAGGGAGAAGGGTGTCTGGGGAATGTAATTTAAACAAATACATAAAGAGGCAGTATAAAATAGTGTTTAAGTGTTCAGGCTCTGGAGACATTCTAAACCTTCAAATCCTATCCCTGTACTTGTTAGCTTTTTGACTTTAGAGAAGTATTTTATATTCCAGTTATCTTGGTCCTTTTTCTGTGAAATGGAGACAATAACAGATTGAACCACATGAAATGATTATGATTGGCTATTTTTTTAATGGTTTTACTGAGGTATAAGTGATTTACAATAAACTACACGTATTTAAAGTATATAATTTAATGATTTTTCCTTAATACGTATATGCATAAGAAACCATTGCGATAATCAAGATACACATAATCAAGATATACAGAATCAGAAAGTTTTCTTGTGCCTCTTTGAAAGCCATATCTCCTTACTTCCCATCTCTAGGAAGCACTGATTTGCTCTCTGTCTTTATGGATTAGTTTGCCTTTTCAAGATTTTTTTTTTTTAATGAATGGAATCATTGTAGTATGTACACTTTTAGTCTGACTCTCATTCAGTATAATTATTTTGGGATTCATTCATGTTTTTGCATGTATCAAGAATAATTGCTGGCTAAGTATTTCATTGTATAGATAGTCCATATTTGGTTTATTAATTCAAGGGTTGGTTGATATTTGGATTGCCTTCTGTCTTAGGTGATTATATACAGTTGTTATAAACCTTTGCCTACAGAAAACAGGGAAAAATAGTTGTTCTTTGAAATAATCAATAAAATTAGGAAATAGAGAAGACACAAATCTCTAATGTCAAGAATGACACAGATGACATTACTCCAAATCCTATACACAAAATAAGAATAATAAGAGAATATTATTAACACCTTCCTCCTAAGAAATTGGTTAATTAAAATACAGTGGAAAAATTTCTTGAAAGACAAAAATTACCAAAGCTCACTCAAGAAAAAATGAGGGGCACTTTGGTGACTCAGTGGGTTAAGCCTCTGCCTTTGGCTCCAGTCATGATCTCAGGGTCCTGGGATGGAGCCCAGAATCAGGCTTTCTGCTCAGCAGGGAGCCTGCTTCCCCCCTCCCCCACCCCCCAACCTGCTGCTCTGGGTACTTGTGATCTCTCTCTCTCTCTCTGTCAAATAAATAAAATCTTAAAAAAAAAAAAGAAAAAAGAAAAAATGAGTAATATGAGTAGCCATATATCTCTTGATGAAATTCACAACAATGAAAACAAAACTTTTTATAAAAAGAACTTTATCCCTAGATGGTTTCATAAATGCTTATACCAGGTAATTGTTAAATAATAACAGTACTCCATAAATACTTATAGAAAACTGGGGAGGAAAGCATACTGTGAATTGCATTTTATGAGACTAGTATTACTCTGAAACCCTAACTAAATGAAGACATTACAAGACAGAAGACTGGGTAAGAACAAAATTTTTTACAAAAAGCCTATCAAATCCAGTAATATATTTAAAGATTAATACATCACAAGTGAGGATTATCCTGCTAAAGCAGTAATTAGTTCAATATTAAAAATAAGTGTAATTCACTGTAGCCAAAGACTTTAGAAGAAAAACATTATAATTGCCTTGGTAGAAAGATAAAAAGCATTTGGCAAAACTTAACCTCCTTTCAGGATAAAAACTCTCAACCTGATAAAGGGTATCTGTGTAAAACCCATAGCTAACATCAAACTCAGTGGTAAAAGACTGCATGTCTTCCCTTGACATTGAGAATGAGACATGGATATCTACTCTAACCATTTCTATTCAACATTTTACTGAAGGTCTTAGACAATATGATATGTTAAAAAAAAAGAGAAGAAAGAAAGAAAGAAAGAAAGAAAGAAAGAAAAGAAATACATATTAGAAAGTTGGGATTAAAAATTTTTTATTTTCAGGCCACCTGATTTTCTAAGTATTACATCTACCAAAAGGGTACCATTTGACAGTTGTAGACTCCCCAAAGAGCAAGTCTCTTGTTTTATCTTTATAATAATACAACGTAATTCAAAGGTTATGGTGATTAATTGACATGTTTGGATATGTTAATATACATAAGACATTTATGTGTCTGTTTGGGAGGAAGTTTCTGCAGCCATTAACTAATGCTTTTTGTAATGCATAAAGTTGTTTGTTATCAGCAAAACTTGGAAACAGCAATACAATGCAATTTAAAATTGAAAAAAAGATAGAAATAATGAGTAGACTCATAAATATCGGAACTGAAATGTTGTAGCAGGTAGTGTTAGCTTAAAAAAAAAAATGACATTTGAGAGATGAGTAAAAACTTTCGTTCTGAAAGTTTCGTTCTGAAAGCAGTTAAAACTAAAAAATAAACACCTAATATCATCACGTTTATTAACGTCCATACCATACATTTTTTTATTTTTTATTATTTTTTAAAGATTTTCTTTATTTATTTGACAGAGAAAGATCACAGGCAGAGAAGCAGGCAGAGAGAGAGGAGGAAACAGGCTCCTGGCTGAGCAAAGAGCGTAATGTGGGGCTCAATCTCAGGGCCCTCGGATCATGACCTGAGCCGAAGGCAGCAGCTTAACCCACTGAGTCACCCAGGTGCCCTAAAAACATTTTTAAAAACAGATTATTTTGTTACTGTGACCAAATATAATATGTGTCTTATTAAGACAAATTGCAACTTAGCTCTCTTACTAAGGACAAATTGCAACTTAGCAAACACAACCCAAGCATTTTTTAATAATAAATAAAATGACAAAATTTTAAGTTTATTATATGACGTTTATATGTTTTTTCCATTTTACAAAGTGAATCTCCGCTATTTCTACATTGAGTGATAATGTATCCTGAGCAATAATGAGTAGTAATGATGTCAATAATTATAATTCAGATAGTATTATTTACTAGGCATATATACCTTCCATATTTTAATTCATTTACTATGTATGATCATATCATGAAGTAATTATTATTGCCTGTAGTTTAAAAATAAATTGATGCACAGAGAGCTTGAGTGGTTTGGTTAAGGTAACACGGTTTGCAGATAGCAGAGAGAGAATTCAAAGGCCAGGTTGTTTCTAGTTCCAAAGGCCACTGTCTATCTTTACTGCCTGACCTTTCCTTTTTTGTGATCTTGTAGGTACAATATAGAGCAATAGTTTTTGCATTGTTGATGTGATTACATGTCTCCAATATTCTCATGTAGACTTATTTACCTGTTCTGATCATTCAGGATGGAGAAACTTGCTTCTCTGAATTTTCTACCCTAAGTCCATGTAGGTAAAATAGACGAAATCTGACAATTTGAGTCCGAGACAGTGTAATGTTAAGCACACAGAATCTTGAGCTAGACTTTCTAAATATATGTTCTTATTCAACTACTTACTAACTCAGTTACATTAGATGAAACAATGTCTCAAAACCTTATTTTCTAAATTTGTAATTTTTGAAATAATAATAACAACTATCATAAGAGATTTACATGAATCAAGAGACAAGATAATTAGGTAAATGTTAGTTGGGATCAATAGAGGGATGGGGTTGCTGCTCAACTTTACTGGAGATAAATAAATAGGAAAAAAAAACCATAAAAATAATTCCTGTTCTCTTACTTGTATTATTTCCCTTGTAATTAAGGAAAATTAATTTTTTGCATCTTTGTTTAGGGTAAGAATTAAATTATTTTAAAATACTAATATTTTGTTTTTCAGTTTTCTCCTTTACCAAGTGATTCCTAAAATATATGCAATGGGACATTTTAATGTAAGATTATCCATTTTATCAATGCATTGATAACATCAAAAACAATGGAAAAATGTAGCAATTACTTACGAATAGCACTTAATATGCTTTATTGTATTTTACCTGTCATAGGACAGTCACCTTAACTAGAACAATTGTTACAAATAAATGCCATGAGTTATAATAGGTAGAATTTAGAACTGTGTCTGCAACCTGTTAGGCAAGGAGTAGTTTGTGGTAGTAGCAATAGTACAACAGCAATAGCGACAGTTGTTTCATTGGACTTCAGGGGGCATTAAAGATAAGATTATGGTTTGTCTCCCTCCTGATTCCATCTCGTTTCATTTTTTCCTTCCCTGACAATTCACAAACCTGTACCCCTGGGGCTAATAATACATTATATGTTAATAATTTAAAAAAATGCGATTTACCCTGGAGTCTACATAGTAGCTCCTTGAAAACATTGGTTAAATGAATGGAGAACTTAGCTAATGAGTGGATGAAGGAATATTTAAACACATAAAAAATGGTAGACTACCGTTCTTCCATACCCCCTTCTGTGGAACATGCCAATTTGAAGAGAAGTAGAAATATAATCAGGTTCCATTTTCACCTAGTCTTCAAGAACATCATTTTTATGTCAATAAAAGTGGAAGCAGTACAAATAACAGCATCCATGTCCATGCATGAGGTTAGGGAATATATAAAATAACTCAATATTGTCTTGTTAAAAGACTCAGAACTGGGAAAAGCTAGGAAAAGTTTAAAAAGTTATGAGCGAAGATAGATTCTGATTCATCCTGTTTGTGATACAGGGACTCAAAAAAGTAAAGGAAAAGAGCATCATTTTTTAAAGTAAAGATTCATATCTTTATCATAAATTCATATTTAAAGTAAAGATTCATATCTATTCTGGTTATTAATTTTATGTTAGAAATGGCCCTTAATTTCTTTATGAAACTAGTGTTGCATGACCATTATTTAAATCAAGTTATCATTGACAAGTGACGGCATTTGTATTTTCTCAGAATCTATATAATAGAAAATGTACTATTTTTTCCCCTCTGTGGTCTTGAACAAATTATTCAAAGAACAGAAAGTATTTTAGTAGCATGTTTTTCAAGTGTTGTGTGTAGCAAAACATTCTAATGTTATAAAAAGCATGTTGAAATAGTTCTTCTGAGGTACAATTGAAGGCTACTCTGATTTTTTTTTTAATAATTTATTAATTTATTTGACAGAGAGAGACACAGCGAGAGAGGGAACACAAGCTGGGGGAGTGGGAGAGGGAGAAGCATGCTTCCAGCTGAGCAGGGAGCTGATGAGGGGCTCTATCCAAGGGGTCCGGGATTACTACCTGAGCAAAAGGCAGACACTTAATGACTGAGCCACCCAAGCATCTGAAGATTACTCTGATTTCAAAAAAGTACCTTAGTGGAGCACCTGGGGGTGCAGTTCATTAAGCACTGACTCTTGGTTTTGGCTCAGGTCCTGATCTCAGGGTCCTGATCTCAGGATCTCTGCCTCATGTGGAGTCTGCTTAGGACTTTCACTCCCTCTCCTTCTGCCTCGGCCTGCCATGTTCTCTCTCTTTCTAAAATAAATAAACAAATCTCTCTCTCTCTCTTTTTTTTTTTTAAAGGTACTTTATCTACTATTGTTTTTATATTACCAATGACACAATAATCAAACATTTGATAAAATGTAACCTGAAATCTCTTCAATTATTTGTTTTGTAACACTAATGTCCAGATAATCTTGTAAAATTCACGGAAGGGCAGTAAAATCTGGAAGGCCATTGTCAATGACTGAAAGTTCACAGAGATAGTAATTTGTTATATTGCTGAGATAATCATAATGGGCACCTAGTGTTCATCTTTGGAGAATACCTCTTTAAGGGTCAAAACATGGTCAGGTAATGGACTTTTGTATAAGGGCAAATCAATGAATAACTGTCTCTTAATATTTACAGATGGATACAAAATGGTAGTTAAATAGAAATCATGAACTCTATACAGTCTCTCTACTAGTTTTTAGTAGAGACGTTGAAAGATGCCAGAACAGACACACTGAAGAGTCTAACAATTTTAAGTGCTTATTCTATAAATCACAGGAAGTATTTTCTTTGCTAGAAACTTACTTAGGTAAAAAGGTACTATCATAAAAATCATACAGTTTTAGAAAGTTAATCAATATTGTATAGAGTCATTCAAGATAAGGCACCTGGGAGGGCAGATTCAAGGACATTGACACATACATTCTTAAAACGGTGTGTGCCTACACGACCTAAATATGCTTTTTAAAAATATAATTAAAAATAGGTAAACAACAGGAGAGTCTGGTTGGCTCAGTCAGTGCAGCATGTAACTCTTGAACTTGGGATTATGTGTTCAGATCCCATATTGGATGTAGAGATTACTTAAAAATAAAAATCTTTAAAAGGGGGTGCCTGGGTTGCTCAGTCCGTTAAGCTTCTGCCTTTACCTCAGGTCATGATCTCGGAGTCCTGCGATCATGCCTGGTGTAGGTCTCCCTGCTCCGCGGAGACTGTTTGTCCCTCTCTCATGCTCTCTCTTGCTCTCTATCTCAAATAAATAAAGTCTTTAAAAAATCTTTGAAAAATAGGTCAACAACAATAAAACAATTGATTATCCATTGCATGCTAGAAATTGTATCATATTTAGATTGGCATCATTTTATCTAATCCTCATGAATTTCATTCTTCATTATTGTTTCTCAGTGAACAACCATTTAAATGTTTGATGAACTAAGAGAGGCTGGGACTTTGGAAAACAAAAAAAAAAGAAAAGTAGCTTATCAAAGATAATCAGGGAGGTCAATGATTGAAAGGCCTTTCATATCAACCCTAAGTGCCAGAGGAAGTCTTTGGAGTGTTGAGGAGTTATATGATCTGATTTATGTTTTGACAGGATTATACTGGCTGTTGTCCTGAGCACTGAAACCCTCTAATTCATTATCCAGATTAAGAATGATGGTGGCTTGCAACAGGCGAATAGCAGTAGATAATGTAGGAAGGGACTGGATGTTTTATTTTTCTAAAACAAAGGCAAAAGAATGTACTGAAACAGCACGTGTAAGCTCTAAGAAGTAACTGGATTGGAGTATGCTGCTAAAGGTTTTAGTTGGTGGGGTTTTGTTATAACCGAGAAAGGAAAAGTTGTTGAAAAGCAAGTTGAAAAGATGGAGAAGAACAATAGTTTAGTTCTAAGCATGTTGAGTTTCTGTCAAGTAGGAAATTGAGTAAATTTGAACTTAACTAGGAGGTAATTGGATAGATTAACCTGCTCAAAACTCAAGAGGTGGTTCTGACTTTGCACTTGAAATGCGCAAAAATATACATAACAAAACAGCACATAGATAAAGGCATATGAGAAGAATTGAAGAGGCAGAACTCCGGGGAATTGAAATGTTAAGGAAATAGAGAATCTAGGGAAGGAGACGGAGGAAGGAAGAGGCTTTGCTGTAGGTGCATAATCATGGAGGAATTAAATGGTCTGATAACCATGTGGAGAACATGTTTCAACGAGAGTGATCAACAGTTCATAGTTAAATCAAATGCTAAATGGTGTGCCCACCTTTATCCAAAAATGTTAGATTATAATCATGTTCTCAGGTAATTAGAGATCTCTTCAGGGAGTCAAAGGCAATATACAGTCTTTTGATAATGGTAAACTAATAATGAGAGTCAACCATTCACTAGAAAAAGTATATGACACATATGCTTGAGGGTGCCAGATGCCTAACAAGAGAGTGGAGAAATAAATACAGGCCAGATGGACAGGATGGAAGTCCAATTGAGATGAGACTAGCAATTCTTGCCCCTTTGCCCTGTTTCTTAACTCACATTTTTTGAGGTGAGTAAATAGGCTAAGAAGCTAAGTAAAGGTGTAATTTAGTTGTTGGGCTCAGGCAGCAGAAATCTGTGTCAAGAACACAAGAGGGAACCCTGGAGAACCCATTTGCTCAAATCTCAGTTCCTGAAATTGGGTTAAGTGATTGCAAACTAAATGTGCCCCTTGTACAGGGGGAAAGCAAAGATAAAGTTCCTCAAAGGTTAATATGATTTTTATATCTCAAAAAAATAGACCACCCAGAAGAGGAGAAAGAACAACAGGATCAAAAACAAAGAAAATTACAGAAAATAAAAATAGATTAAAGGACTTCTAGGTAATGAGTCATCAGATTCCCATATAAAATAACTGTATTTAGTATTTTAGACATATAAAAAAATTAAACATGTGGTAGAAAACTAGGAACTTCACATGTATAATAACCAAACTTAAAAACTCAGTGGATGTATTTAATGACCCATTTCCTACAAGCAAAGAGATAATGAACAGGAAGAGTGAGAAAGAGAGAAGGAGGGAGAAGTACTCACATGGGACAGGCTGTATCTAGATACTAGAGAAGAGAAGCAAATTCAATGCATAGAAACAGAAAGCTGGAAGAGAAGAAACAGAAATTTATGAGGAAGAAAATATAATGAGAAGAATGAAAATCAAATTCTAAGAATTTGGGGGGGAAGTTCTGGTAAAACTAATAAATCTCTGGCAAATTGCATCAAGAAAATAAGACAACAGCTAACTAATACCAGAAATGGAAAAGGAACATCATTAAATATCATTATAAGAGGATATAAATAAATTTATTAAGTAGATGAATTTAAATAAATTATAATTTATATAATCTTACATATAAAGAAGTAAAATATCTGGATAGTTCTATAAACAATAAAGGGATTGAATATATAATATATATTTTTCAATCTCACTAAGTAAGATTTAGGTCCAGAAGACTTCATTAATGAATTCTACAAGCATGAATGGAAAAATCAAAGAGATACTAGCCAGCACAATAAGGAAGAAAAGTTAACAAAAATATAAATACTATAAATGAAGAAGTAAAATTTCATCCTAGCCAAAATTTGTTATTTTTTATCTAGAATACGTAAATGAATATAGGATTAAATAAAAGATTTTAGAAGCTTGGTAGATGCAGGCCTAAAATATGAAAATAAACTGACCAGAAACAAAAAGCTAATATATGAACAGTTATTATAATTACTCAAAATAACAAATATTTAGAAATAGATTGCATATAAATTATTAATAGGTGTACAAAACAAAATATAAAATACTGTTAAGAGTAAACCAAAATAAATGGAGGTATATATCCTGTCTATTAGGAGAATATATATATAGAAAATTTATTTAAAGGACTTAACCCGATTGTGAGGTCTGGCAAGTACAAAATCTGTAGAGAGGATGGCAGGGTGGAAATTCATGCAGGAGTTTCTGTTACAGCATTGAAGCAGAATTTCTTCTTCACTGGGAAAGTTCAGTTTTTGCTTTTAAGCCCCTTTGACTGATTGGATGAGGCCCACCAACATCGTTAAGAGTAGTCTGCTTTATTTAAAGTCAACTGATTTGTAAATCTTAACCACATCTGCAAGATACCTTTACAGCAACCCCTAGATTATTGTTTGATGAAATTTATGGGACTATACCATAACCAAATTGACACTTAAAAGTAATCATCAGGGTAGAGCAATTGACAAGTTAGCTGTTACCTTTCCCATTTACCTATGAGAAAACAGAATCATTGATTTTATACCAGATCCCCAGTTTCACTAAACTTACTTGTAGCTGAGCTAAGATTTTCATTCAGATCTAGTAGGCTCTGAAATTTGAAATTTTAACTAATATATTATAAAACCAAGAACACAGAAATATTTTTTAAACTACGTTGGGAATAAAATGGTATTTCTCTGGTTTCCATTTGTCTCTTTTTTCACATGTGTGGGAGGTTGAGTAATAGTCGGATACAGTCAGGATGGAGAACTAACTCTTCTCATCATAAAGCAGGTAGAGGAAATGATTCTGGATAAGCATGTAGAGGTGATCCTGTCAACATTCCATATACAACAATCCTATATTTCCTTTGGTAATTGAAATAACTGGCTTAGTGCTATTAACATTTTTTTCTTTAGAGTATGAAATATAAATATTTGATCTGAATTTTCTTTGATGAATGCTTAATGTTTAGGGCCAATTGCATGTTAAGCTACTAAATGTCAAGTCATTTGGAGACATAATGAGATGACAAAAAAGGCGTTTTACTTTATTGATAAAAAAGGTTGAAGAGCACATTTTTCATACTCTTTTTCACAAAGTAAACAGCTCCTTCTGACTCATTTCAGCTTTTTCAAATAAAATATTGCATTATATTGTAGGTAGTGAGGTCAATTAGTACATCCTTCTGCAAAGTGTTCTGTTCTTAGCATCAAAGGAGATACTAGTAAAAGGTTATTCTTGTCAACTTCATTCATATTCAAGTTGTCTAAATTATAAACATTCTGTCTTAAAAGCTTTTATATTTTCTGAATTGTTCAATTACATTACTTCTTTATCAAACTGTCAAATTTATATTACTTCAATCATATATCTTTTTTTTTCTTCAATCTATCTTTGGCAATCCTTCTCAAACATGACTTTAAAGAAATTTATCTATTTTCAGTTCTCTAAATGGCAAAATGTATAGTTTAAGCTTTGTATTATTTGAAAGGGTGTTTACATTTCTGAAAATATTATGAAACATTGAGTTTGAGCAATGATCTCTGATATGGGTAAATTCTTATTGTTATGCAGTCAATGATATTTCTTTGTCTTCTTTTCCAGATATATTATAAAGTGAATGTTATAGTTCCATGTTATTTACCATGAGGCAAATATTATAATCCTATAATCCTCAATTAGGGAACACATGCAAAGGGGAAAAAGTCAAATTTTGTCCAGGCCCATCCTTTCCTCCTGATCTACCTTCAACATTAGAAAACAGAAATGTTGAAAGTAAAAGGAAAGGAAAAACTAATCCATACACTGTAAAAATAATAAAGCCAATTTATATAAGTAAGAACAACATCATATAAGAGTTTCAGAAAAAAATCATGGCTGAACTTAAAGAGGGACATCTCATAGTAATAAAATGTTAAGTTAAACATCCGTATATGATAACACTATGCTTGTATGCATGTAATAACAAGATTTAAATATATCTGAGGCAAAACTGACAAATAAATGGAGACATGGACAAATTCAGTCATCTTTGGAAACTTTGAAGAAACATCTCAGTAAATCATAGAGGCCCCTATAATCCCTCCAATATATATATATATACACACACACACACATATATCTATGTATATATCTATATACACATACATATACACATACATATATACATACATATACATATACATATACATATATATACACACATACACATATATATATATATACACATACACATATACATAAACACACTAATTGAACAGCCTGAAAAACAAACAAAATGACATCTAAAGCACATCCACCAATATCTCCCCAATGGAAAGTATTTCCAAATGCACTTGGAGAACTTGCCAAAATGGGTCACGTGCTGCTCAATAAGAACAAGCCTACACAAATTTCAAAAGACAAATTAAAACCCAAAAGCATTATGTTCATTAACAACAGTGAGTTTAAGCTAGAATTGAGTAATCGAACGATAAGTGGAAAATCCCTTTAAGCAAGCAAACAATATATTTCCAAACAACCCATAGGTTAAAGGAGAAATAAAACTAGAAATTTGAATATTCCAAACTGGAAAATGGAAATAGGACAACAATGGTGAGGGAGCTGAAGATATGTGTAGAGGGAAATTTATAGCCTAAATGTTTGTTAGAAAAGGAGAAAAGCTTAAAAAAAATCAACTAGTAGAATTTTCTTAATTATCTAAAAAAAGGATATTAAACATAAATGCAAGTAGAAGAAAAAAAAGAGTAAAAGGACATTAAGTTAAGCATAAATGCAAGTAGAAGAAAGGAAATAGAGAATACCAGAAATCAATAAAATGAAAAAGGAATATGCAAAGACAGGTTTAGCAAACCAAAACTTAAGCTCTTTGAAAACTATGTGAAATTACTAAACCACTAGCAGGTTTTATTATGAAGAATAAAAGAGAAGAATACAAACTGCCAATCCTGGGAATGAAAAAAAGAAGAGATTACCACTTCAGATTTTTAAAACATAAAAATAATATGAACAACTCTAGGAAAATGAAAAAATTTGGATGGATGGACATATTTCTTGAAAAATATAACCTGACAAAAACAGAAAAGGGTTAAACCTCTGTGTGGTCCTATAGTTATTAAAGAAATATGAAATGTAAATCAAGATTTTCCTACAAAGGATATTCAGTGATAAATTATTTGAAATATTTAAGTAATAAATAGCATCAATTTTAAATGAAATCTTACAGAGAGTCAAAACAAACTTATAAAGGACCTTTTCCTAATTCATTTTAGGAAGTCATCAAACCTTTCTGAAGCCAAGACAAGACAGACAATAAGATCAACTTCTTTAATAAGTAAAATTTTCAATATTATCAAAGATAAGATGAACAAATAAAATTCAACAATAAGTCAAAAGGACATTGCATCACAAATACCAGAATGCAAATTTAGTTTAACATTTGCTAGTATTAACAGAAAATATAATAATCTCCATAAAAACCATAAAAACATTTAATAAATTCCAACATTTATAAACAATAAAGAAATTTCAGCATTCTAGGATTAAAAAAGATTTTATTGTATATTCTGTATATAGCTATCATGACACTTTGAGGATAGCCATGCATCAAATTCAATATGATCTAGGGGTTTTTCTTCCTTTTTTCTTTCTCTTTTTTTTTCTTTCTTTTTTACCAAAATCGATATTATAGACATTTTGCTGAGTATTCCACAGATGATTCTCCTTCTAGCAAATGTCATTAGTCCTTTTATCAGGAGGTAAGCTATCAGCATATTTACAAAGAAATTGGTCCAGGCCATCTGCTTTCTTTCCTAGGAAGAATATTCAGTAAAATGAGAGAAACAGGTTGCAAACCAGATAAATTTGCTCTAACCCTTTCTTTCCACAGAAAAACACATAAGTGAATTTTATTTTTATTTTGATTCTCGGGAAGTTCATTTATATTTCCTGTGTCATGGATATAAAAAGTTTTTTTTTTTAATTTCATTTAGATTAGTAAATGCGTCTATTACCCAGTTTTATTTTGCAGCCCTTCTTTGCTCACTTGGACTGAAAACAAGATTGTTTCATTACACTGCTTCCTTTTGTCAAAACTGTAGAAACAGCTAATTGCAGACATCATTAATTATTTCAAGTCCTGACTTCACTGGTGACAAAAATTCTTTGCTTGATCAAACTTTTAGTCAGACTCCTAAATTTTCTTCTCAGCTCATCTGTGTGTGTGTGTATATATATATATATATATATTATAAATTCCAGTTTTAGCGAGAATCTTGCTAAGTCAGTTTAATAAAAACCCTCCACTTTCAGTGTCTGATCACCCTTGATATCTAATCAGATTCCTTATCTTCCACCTTCTGTCAGGTCATGTCTGACCGTATTAAGTCAGATTAGCGAAATCTCCCCTTACTCTTTTGTTACCTCTTAGTCATTTCCTATCCACTGTCCCCTACCTTTCTCCATGACTATAAATTTCTACTTACCCAGGCTCTCTTTGGGGTTGACCCCAATCTCTTCCCCCACTGCAAAATCCCATTGCAGGTGTCAACATACCTATTGTGATGGTCTTGAATAAAGTCTTCTTTACCATCTTTAACAAATATTCATATACACACACACCCTGATCCTACCTGTCAGTGATTAGTGGAGTCAGTGCAACAATTCACTAGATCAGGAAATATGTGAGGGGCATTGATAATTTTGAGTAACAGTTCTCAGTTCACCAGAATTTTTTTAATTAATATTTTTTCCTGGTTAAGGCAGGAAAAACAGGAACAAGAAAGAAGAATCAGGTGTTCTATGGTAGTTGTAGGATTGACAGCTAAATTCTGGATTTTCCTACAAGCATAAGACTGATACTTCCTTCCCTGCTTGCACACCTAAGAGTTCTGATTTCCAGAAGTCAGGTGCAAGTGGGAAATATTCTTGTAGCAGTTATAAAGGCATAATTGCTCGAGTTAGCCAATGCAGTCAAAAGGCCAACTAGGAACAAATTTTAGCCAGCAGGTTAGCTAAGCTAATAGAGAATTTTTGTAGTGTACTGTTATTTTTTATTGTTGTTAAATCTTAAAAAAAAAAAAATGTCATTTAGAGACAGGGAGATTAGTGGTTTTGCTTTTTATTTTTTTTTTTGCAGCATCCAGCCAGGAAAAGTTCAGTTGAGTTCAAATCATATATTCAGAGAAGCATATTAATCCTGCTTTGATTTAAGAGAGAGTTGCTTATTCAAGTGTTGATAGAGCCTGGATGTACCTCATGAAGCACTAGAACATAGAGATTAAAGAAAGACGGTTAATAAACTGAAAGTCTTGATTTGAATTCTCAGTTGTGACATTGGTTTAGAACAAGCTAAATTGACCATATATAGATGAAGATAATTAGAACGGCATGTGGTGGTATGAGGATTGAATGATATACCTATGGTGTTTAGGAATAGTTCCAGAACACTGCACACAGTAAAGGTAAGCTATCACTATATAGACAACACGATGATAGCAGAAGTGTCTAGGCAGGAGTGACTTTTGGCTGTCAGGCAGAGAGCTGTGCGAGGATCTAGCAGGGCTCATAAAAAGCAAATACATATTGTAAGTGGTGCCTGAGGGTACAGTTAAATAGGTTCTAAATATGTAGGAAGTGAGACTGGTCCCTGTATTTTAAATTTCTGTTATTTCTGATTTTAAATTAGAGTTATTTCTGCTCTTTCCTTTTGGAAATCTTCCCCCAAATTAAAAAGAACAAATACAAGTTTTTTAAAAATCAGGAGATATCTATAGCCCTAAATTAAAATATATGAAGGAGGACTACTAAATGCGGGTGAGCTCAAAATGGGGTGATTAAGATCAAGTCACCTACAAATAAAACTGATAGAAAACTACAGTTCGCTAAAGCAGAATTTTGTTCTCTAAGGAAGAAAGCTAACATCCCCTTATGTGGGTCGATTAGGAATATTCACAGGTTGGTATTGCGAACTTTTTTGGACCACATATGTTATCACAAATTAGTGTGAGAAACAATTCTGAACCAAGGATGCAAAAAAAAAAAAAAATCCATATTTATGGGCAGATAACTATTTATAAGACAAATTGAGGAAAGAGTCTCAATTTCAAAAGTCCAATGCATCAATTTCATAGTTGTTAATGCATGTATACTTGGAGAAGAAACAATTTTTTAAAGAAATAGTATTTTGCAATGCGTATGTACCACCTTAACTGGGTCAAACTGATATTAGGTATTTGTCAGTATGATGCAACGGGAAGTAAATAATATCACCTCTATATTTTTGTTAAGAACAGTTTTAAACTGACTCTAATCATGAAAAAAATGATCAGACAATCCATAAGAAAACTGGTCTGGGAACTTGAACATTGTCAATTTGATGAAAGACAAAAGTGTCAGAGGACTCTTCTGAGTTAAAGGAGATTAAAGAAACAGGATAACAAGGGGCAGTCAATGAGCAGTCACTGGATTTTGGAAAGAAAATTGCTACAAATGACATTTTGAGGAAAATTGGGGCACTTTGAATATGGGCTGAATAGTAGATACTATTAGAGCATTAATGTGAAATTTCTTATGTCTAATAATGGTAGTTTTTTAAAAAATTATATGGTGGTAAGAGCTTAACATGCCATTCTTCATGGATTTTTAAGTGTACAGTACAATATTGTTATCGATAGGCACAATGTCATACAGCAGATCTCTAGAACTTACTCATCTTTCATCACTGGAATTGTATGCCTCCTCATTAGCCGTCCTTTATTTTCCCCTCTCCAGAGTGCCTGGCAACCACAATTCTATTCTTTGTTTCAATGAGTTGGACTGGATGTGAGGGCGATCTGGCTGCGACATCTGTCACCCCATTGGTCGCCAGGGTTGATTCGGCTGATCTGGCTGGCTAGGCGGGTGTCCCCTTCCTCCCTCACCGCTCCATGTGCGTCCCTCCCGAAGCTGCGCGCTCGGTCGAAGAGGACGACCTTCCCCGATAGAGGAGAGGACCGTTCTTCGGTCAAGGGTATACGAGTAGCTGCGCTCCCCTGCTAGAACCTCCAAACAAGCTCTCGATGAGTTGGACTGTTTTAGACACCTTATAGAAGTGGAATCATGTTTTATCTTTCTGTGACTGGTTTATTTCACTTATCATAATGTTCTCCAGGTTCATTGAAATTGTTAAGTATTGCAGGATTTCCTCTCTCTCTCCTCTCTCTCTCTTTCTTTATGGCAGAGTAATAGTTCACTGAATGAATATTGCATTTTTTAAAATCCATTCATTCATCAATGGACATTTAGTTTATTTCTACATTTTGGCTATTATGAATAGTTGTGCTAAACATGGGAGTGTTACTATCTCTTTGAGACTGGGATTTCAATTCCTTTGGATACTTGGAAGTGTATTGCTGGATTTTATGGTAATTCCATTTTTAATTTTTTTAAAGAATCTCTATACCGTTTTCCATAGTAGCTGTACCATTTTGCATCCCCAATTGTCCTTATACAGGAATTCCCATTTCTCTATAGCCTTGCCAACGCTTGTCCTTTGTTTTTTGATAATATCCATCCTAAGAGGTATGAGGTGATACCTCATTGTGGTTTTGATTTTGCATTTCTTAATGATTAGGGATGTTGTGCATCCTTTCATATACATGTTAGCCTTTCATATGTCTTCTTTAGAAAAAAGTCTGTTCAGGCTTTAGCCCATGTTTTAATTGCCCTGTTAGTTATTTTTGCTATTGAGGTGTAGGAGTTCCTGATACATTTTGGGCATTAACCTCTTATCAGATATGTGGTTTGCAAATATTTTCTCCCATTCCTTGTTTTTCTGTCCATTTGTTTCCTTTTTTAGTCTCTTATAAAGTCCCACTTTTCTATTTTTGCTTTTGTTGCCTGTGATATTCATGAAATAATTTCCAAGACCAATCTCAAGAAGATTTTCCTCTGTTTCCTTCTAGGAATTTTATGGTTTCAGATCTCATATTTAAATTTTTAATCCATTTTGAGTTGACTTTAGTGCATGGCATAAGATAAGGATCCAACTTCATTCTTCTGCATGTGGATATCCATTTTCCCACTATTTGTTGACAAGAGTATTCTTTTCCCATTGGTATTCTGGTACCCTCATTGAAGAGCAGTTGACAGTGTATGTCTGGATTTACTTCTAGGCTTTCTGTTCTGTCCCACTGGTTTACTTTTCTGTCTTTATGCTAGGAATTGGTATTATGTACGTAAAACACTGAAATATTTAGCATGAAGTATGAAAATACCTGTGACTTATTTTCTTGTGTGGCAGTAAACAATATCAATAACAGGATGGAGTGTGTGTGTATGTGTGTGTGTGTGTGTGTGTGTGTGTGATATGTTATTACTGAAGTCTGAGAATTTTATCTCAGTGTCAAGCATGGCATCTCCTTTTACTTAGCCTCATCTCTGTTTTATGTTAGGACAAATGATTTATCACTGAGTCTCTTCCATCAATCGTCATAAGTTTTGACTAGTATTAGGTAAATTGCCAAAAGTCTAGACAAATCGGTAATCTATCAGAGGTTACCTGATATTTGAGTAACAATGCCAAACCCCAAATTGAAGATGAGGGACTCTCTTACAATTAAAATTAATTTGTACAACAGAAATCCCTAGTGGGTGGTTGTTTGATTCAGGAGTGACCAGAGGAATTGTACAGGAAGCTTTAACAGTCCAGCCATCACCATTTCTTAGGTAAAAGATTTCAGTTAGTGCTTTGTTGGTAACAATGGACTATCTTCCAAGAACCAATAAAATTTTCATTGTTTTATTTACTTTTGTCTTATTTATCAAATAAATTGTTCACAGTTACTATGCTAGAGACCCTATTTTTTGTTTTGTTTTGTTCTTAGAGAGAGAGATGGGATGGGCAAAGGGAGAGGGAGAGAGGGAATCCCAAACAGCCTCCATGCCCAGCACCAAGCCGAGGCAGGGCTGGCTCCCATTACCCTGAGACCAGGATCGGAGCAGAGCTGAAATTAAGAGCCCTTAGCTTAACCTTAACCAACAGAGCCATCTGGGCATCCCCTAGAGGCCCTTTTTTAAGAGCTTTACAAATATTTGATTATTTGGTTGAATTTTATAACATTATGTACTAGGTTGATTATTACCTTATTTTAAGGAAGAAACATCTGAGGCACAGAGAAATTAATTGTCTGTAGTAAGTGAGAAAACAAGGATTTAGACTAGGTACTTTTAGACCTTATGGACAATATGGGTAGTATGCTTTGGATCTGTATGCAAATTAGGTGCTTTGTAATAGATTCCACATTATGGACAATGATACCTTCCAGCTTAGTAACTTCCTTCAAACTTTAAAAAGCTCCTAAATGCTTGCCATAAAACTTCTCCTTCTTTAGTTTGGCCCTAAAAGTCTTTAATATATATGCTTTAAATACTTAAGTCTCATCTCTAATCATTTCATTCCTTATATTCTCTGTCATAATCATTTCTTTTTTTCTTTCATATATATGTATATATGCCATTTTATTAATTATAATGCACTAAATCAATTATTTACATTAATAATACGGATTGCTTTAATATTGGACTTAACATGTCCCAACTTACTCTTTTCTCGTTTTATGTACTTGAACCTCTTGCAAAGTCTAACTTGTTTCTTTTTTTTTTTTAATTTTTTAAACTACGAGAGACTAAAAAAAAAAAAAATATTTGACAGAGCACACAAGCAGGGTGGAGCAGCAGAGGGAGAAGCAGGCTCCCTGCTGAGCTGGGACCCCCCCCCCCCCTGGACTCCATCCCAGGACCCTGGGATCATGACCTGAATCAAAGGCAGCTAGCTGCTTAACCTACTGAGACACCCAGGCACCCCTAACTTATTTCTGGCACTTTATACCTCCCGACCTCCTCTTACTCTATGAACCTGAGCTCTCTTTAGCATTCTGGTTCAGTCTTGACTTCTACCCTAACCCCATGTGTTGCCCAAGGTTAGTCTCTCTTTCTAAAGTATAATATCTTCATCAAGTTTTCACTTTTCCTGTTAGCTTTGCCCCAGTATGACACAATTAGTGATTTTTATTAGAGTATAGGAAATACAATGAGAGATTATAATAAAACTGAACTGTCACGGGACTATAGGAATCAAAATAGTTCCATGGACCAAATATTTGTATATTCATTTACTAACCATTATCTGTAATCACTCAGCAATAATGAAATAATTTCAGAAATTCTACTTATTTCCTATTAGAGATTTGGGTTTTTTCATTATCATTTTTTTGTTGTTGGTTTTGAAAGTACTGTGCCATTAAAAATTTCAACTTTTGGGGCACCTGGGTGGCTCAGTGGGTTAAAGCCTCTGCCTTCAGCTCAGGTCATGATCCCAGGGTCCTGGGATTGAGCCCCGCATCGGGCTCTCTGCTCTGTGGAGAGCCCGCTTCCTCCTCTCTCTTTGCCTGCCTCTGTGCCTAATTGTGATCTCTCTCTGTCAAATAAATAAAAAAAATGTTTAAAAAAAAAAATTCAACTTTTGCTGAAGTGTTAACTGCTAACTAAAATTTGGTCAACTCATAATATATGATTAAGTACATTGCAGATTACCTATTATGTTATACACCATATGATATAAATTAGCACTCAAAGTAATTATTACAACTAGCATTTTTCATTAGAGGGAAAATTGTATGCATTTTGAGAATATTTATTTTATGCAAATTAGAAATGGTCAGCCTGAAAATTATTCATAAATGAATATTGATTAATAGTGTATGATAAACAAGATATGTTGTTTATCTAATACTAACAAGATATGTTGTTTCACAGATATTATTTTTATGAAATTTGCATTTTGATTAAAACTTTTTCCCTTAAGTTATATATATACTTTTTTTTTAAAAAAAGCCCTTTGTTGTTTCATATTTTTTATTCTTAAATTAACAAAATATGGACGGGACTGGAAGAGATTATGCTGAGTGAAATAAGTCAAGCAGAGAGAGTCAATTATCATATGGTTTCACTTATTTGTGGAGCATAACAAATAGCATGGAGGGCATGGGGACTTAGAGTGGAGAAGGGAGTTGGGGGAAATTGGAAGGGGAGGTGAACCATGAGAGACTATGGACTCTGAAAAACAACCTGAGGGTTTTGAAGGGACGGGGGGTGGGAGGTTGGGGTACCAGGTGGTGGGTATTATAGAGGGCACGGATTGCATGGAGCACGGGGTGTGGTGCAAAAATAATGAATACTGTTATGCTGGAAATAAATTAAAAATAAATAAATAAATAAATAAAATATTGAAAAAAAAAATTAACAAAATATGTGGAGAGCCAAACATATTTAGAGTCTATTCTTATTAGGATAAAGTACTCTAAATTTGGAACTTTCTACTCCATTTTGATTGCACTTTTTATATAATGTGATCTTGAAGAGGTCTATAAAAAAATACTTTTCAAAGATGTGTTTTATGCATTGGAGTCATAAACTTTAGTGGCAGTCAATATCAAGGGGTGAAATAATGCATAATATTCAATAATTTCTAGCCATTGTAGCAGCATAACTCCTTTGCAAGTGATTTTTTTCACATACACACAAACATCACTAATTGCATGTATGTTATCTATTAATTCACACAAATTACAAACCTTGACAAATACATGCATGTCAAATATATCATGTTGAATTTTTCTTACAAAAAGAATTTTTCTTAGAAGAAGAATTTATCTTAGAGAAGCTAAGACACCTAGAAAAAACCAGAAGGGTGAAACAACAATACAACTACAGACCAAATTCTTTGTGTCCCTACAAATTTCATGTTGAAATGCTAACCAAATGCTAATCTAAGACAATAGTATTAGAAGGTGGGGTCCTTAGTAGGTGATTAGGTCATGAGGGCGGAATCCTTAAGAATGGGATTAGCCTTCAGCTCATGTTATGATCCCAGAGTCCTGGGATAGAAGCACTTCATCAGGCTCTTTGCTCAGCAGGGAACGTGCTTCTCCCTCTGCCTCTGCCTGCTGCTTCCCCTGGTTGTGCTCTCTCCCTGTGTCAAATAAATAAAATCTTAAAAAAAAAAAAAGAATTGGGATTAACAAGACACCCCCCCCCCCCACTGTGGAACACTACTCAGCCATGAGAAAAAGATGAAATCTTACCATTTGCAATGACATGGATGGAACTAGGGGGTATTATGCTAAGTGAAATAAGTCAACCAGAGAAGGACAATTATCATATGATCTCACTCATATGTGGAACTTAAGAAACAAAACAGAGGATCATAGGGGAAGAGAGGAAAAAATAAACTAAGTCGAAATCATAGAGGGAGATAAACTATAAGAGACTCTTAATCATAAGAAACAAACTGAGGGTTCCTAGAGGGGTAGGTGGTTGGGGTGATAGACATTAAAGAGGTCCTGTGATGTAATGAGCACTGGGTATTACATAAGACTGATCAATCACTGAACTCTACCTCAGAAACCATTAATATATTTTAATTAATTGAATTTAAATTTAAAAAAATAGAAACAATAAAAAAGACCCTAGAGAAATCCCTTACACTCTGCACCATGTGAGGACACACAGTGTAAAAGATGGTTAGCTATGAACCAGGAAGCAGGTTCTAACCAGACACTGAATTTGTCAGTGTCTTGGTCTTGGGCTTCTCACCTTCAGAACTACAGAACAAAGTATTGCCTATAAGTGACTCAGTCTTTTGTTATAGTAGCCTGAATGGACTAGGACATATAAATAATATAAGCCTCTTCCAAATGATTTTTATAAAATACTAAGTATTCCAATATGTATTTTCCTTTAAAAGAATTTAGTTTGTAGAGAAAAATGATAAAGCATAACATTCTACTGCAACTTAATGTTTTTTACTTGATTAGATATAAGCATGACTTTAAGGTTTGTTTATGGAGCACTTTGGGTGGCTCAGTTGGTTAAGCATCTGCCTTCAAAGGTTTATTTTTTAAGATTTTTATTAATTTATTTTAGAGCATGGTTGGGGGGGGTGGCTGGTGAGGAAAGGGGGAGAGAGTCTTAAGCAGAAGATGTGCTGAGTGCAGAGCCCAATGCAAGGTTTGATCTCCCCACGCTGAGATCACCACCTGAACGAAAACCAAGAGTCCATGGCTTCACTGACTGCATGACTCAGGCACCCAAGGTTGGTTGGTTGGTTGGTTTATTTATTTATTTAATATATTTGACACATAATATTACATTAGTTTCAGGTGTACAACACAGTGATTTGACAAATTCATACATGATGCTGTACTCACCCCAAATGTAGCTACCCCTGTGTCACCATCTAACACTATGACAGCATCACTGATTATCTTTCTTATGCTGCGTCTTTCATCCCTGTGATTTATTCATTCCACAACAGGAAGCCTGTACGTCCTACTCCCCTTCACCCATTTTGCCCATCCCCTTATTCTCCTCTCCTCTGACGACCATCAGTTCTGTATTGGCCAGCCTGATTCTGCATTTTATTTATTAATTTTGTTCTTTTTTGATTCCACATCAGAGTAAAATCATATGGTATTTGTCTTAGGAAGGTAAATTTTAAGTGCTTATGTGTGAGATATGCCTTATGATCTACTAGTTATGAACTACATTTACAAGAAATTCCATTCAGGTAAAACAAATTTGATCTACTTAATGGATTCCCTTTGGCAGAGTCTTGGAAGCATCAATTAGTACAACATTTAAAAGATAAATCCTTAATCTTTCAGAATTGGAATGATTAACTTAAAAGATTTTGCTGTTTCAAGTTTTAAAACATATTTGTCTGCCAAATATATTTTAGAAATTAGGACATAATCTTTATCAATGAAGATGCATACATATAATGCATACATTATATGATGCAATATTTGGAGGGAAAAAGCAAAACTAAGCAACCAAAATACTGACAACTGGTGCAGCAGGTTGGTGGTTTTAAACTTTGTCTTTGTTATCTTGGAAAGATGTGGGATAGATATTTCCATTTTCTAAAGAGAAGTGCTAGACTTATTCAGGAAAGATGTACCAAAAAAAAAAAAAAAAAATCCAGATACTATCTTCCTGATTATCCACTTCCAGGCTATATAAAAGAAAATGGAAAAGGACTAGTCTAGAATCTAAGATGTGTTGACCTAGTGGGTTATGACTACATATCCTTCCTCTTCCCTTATTTCTGCCCCACTTTAAATTAAACAAAGCTGGATAGTAAAGATGGTATCTTCATAAAGAGAAAACTGGTATCTTCCTGCCTGGCTAGGACTTTGCTGAATGAGCAATAGAAATTTGTATAAGCACGTCAATGTAATGGAGAAAGAGAGAGAATTAGTGAGTGAGTTCTTTGGAGAAGTCACCATCTGTTCTCTGAAATTGGATGTCATGTGAAAACTAAACAACATGAAACAAAGCAAACCTGGAGAATTTTTGAGTAGTGACCAGAGGGAACTTTCTATGGTGGCTGTAATGAAGACAAAGAAATGTTAGAGAAGTTTGTACCACCTGTAATTCTGTTAAGAAGGCATGATCATCTGGTAGGCAATGTGTGCATTCAGAAAAGGAGCTCAGTCTCAGTCACCTTGATGAAGACCCAGAGAAGGTGGTGTATTGGAACAGAATATACAGCATAAGCGGTTGCAGAGTGTGTCATTGGGTGGGGGCAGGCAAGAGCTGAGGAGGTTGGAAGACTTTAGCCAGGAAGTGTATCACAGAGTCTGAAAGCTGGACTGTTCAGACTGTCCAGCAGGGCCAATAAATGACCCACACATGACCTAAAGGCCACTGAGACAAGGCAGCATGTGACGACGGAAAAATACAAAGACGGTGGTAAAAATGTGGTTGTACCAATTCATGCAGTTGTTTTTTATACATACCCTTGCTGAATTTGGCCCACTCAAGAAGGTTACACTAGACATTGATGTGAAGGACTCATAGAGATATTTTCAAGTGGAAATAAATGTATCTACAGTGAAAATTCCATATGCTGATTTCAGTGGTCCCTCACATACCTCCATTGACTTGAACCAAATTTTATGGTTTGGAAAATAATCTGGGATGGTTGTACTTGAATGACTAATACTAGGAATTTATATTATCTTCCCAGTTGCACATAAGACATTTTTAGCCTCTGTACAGTAATGTAGTAGAAATCTAGATCTATGAAAGTGTAAAGGGATCAAATTACTGTGGCTATTGTAACATGTTTTAATTCTTCATTTCCAATGAAACTGACTTTATTATGCTAATAACCACAAAAAGACTACCATCCCAAAAGAAAATATTTTGGATCCTTCATATATTTGCATAATTCATGGACTTGAAACATTTTTTAAAATGGGGAGATTTTATTGAATTTGTCCTAGTGTAATATTATAATCAATTTGTTTCAAAGTGGGAAATGTATACTCTTGCACAAATGAAATAATATAAGTATATATACATATTTCATATATGTATGTATAAATATTGAATGATCTGGTATTAAATCTATTGTCACCAATTAGTCAAAGCCCAGTGAATATTTATTCCCTGCTGTATGTACATGTGTGAATATATATATACATAATATTATACATATATATATAATATATTATTTACAAACATAATGACATACCCAAGAAGAAGCTAATGAACGTCAGTGGGCTACTAGTTTGCTGTCTGTGAGACTCATTTTAGTTAAAATCATATTATTATTATTATATTCTAACATATGTAAGATCTCTTTTTCCATAAAGGAAGTCAAGGATAAAAACTGAATTTCTTATCATGCTGTATCTTGTCATTTTACAGAGTATGATTTCTTACTAGGCTCACAGCTTCCATTATTCTTTCTTCTTTTAGATAGGGTGAGTACACTACAGTCACATTCTGTTTAAAGTCAGACTCACGACATGGCAAGTGTGGCTAAAGTGGCCATTTAACCCAATATATTTTAATGCAGTAAATAAATTGGTGTATTGAATGAATAACTTGTAGTGTGAGATCACTTAGCACAGTAGTTTATATTAAAGGAAATATCATTTTAACTCTTCACCATATGTTTTGTACTGTAATTTAAAAAGACCACAATTTACAATTGCAAAAGTAGGGAAGAGAGTAATAATTGAAATGCATATTTATGCACTGTATTCAGAATGTGCACCTGTTTTGTTTACCTTGGAATATTAGATGCTAATTGGGACAGTCTCCTCTCTTCACTTATGAAAATAGTTTGGGGGAGGGTTAAAAGTAGAAATTATTTTTAAAGCATCAGATACAAAATTGTAACACTAATATAATTGGAGCCTAATTAATAATAAATAGAATAATAATTATAATAAAGTATTATATTTTATAAAAAATACTAGATCCAGAAGAGCTTGTCAAAATTACTCTGTAAGAAAGACCATTATTTTAATTACATTGTATTTAGATTGACCCAAATGAAATCACCAATATTAAGCCATTTTTTTCTTACATAAAAGGGAATTTCTTATGGTTCTAATAAATAAAGGAAATTCAAGCAGTCCCAAATTTAGTGCAATGACCAAAGCCTTTTACATTAGACAGTGAAACGAATGGGGTAATTGCATAATTTATTCATGATAGTTTAATATTCATGTGGATTTTTAGATGTTGAATCACTCCTGGAGAAAATTTGATTCTGTAAAGATAAGTAGAGTTTCACAGTGCTTTTATATATACTATGTGATCTACTTACAGTCCTACTAACTCCCTTTTATATACTGAGGATCATGGAAATTATTTTATGTTCTCAAGTTTTATGGCCATTTAATCATCCTCCTCCCCTTCTCCCTCTCCTTGTTACTCTCATGCTCTTACATATGCACAAACACACACACACATACACAGGCAAGACTGCAGTAGCAAAGAGAGGTCAGAATTCAGTCTGATCTTGACTCAGCTGAAACAAATAAGGGTAAGAAGACTTTTAAGCAGTGGAGTGAGAGGGGAAACACAGGCCATTTGGGTTTGCGATATGGCTTTGCACAAAAGAAGAGTCGAATTTCTCTTTGTGAAAGAAGGTAGTTTTACAGTTTGGAACAAGGCACTACTGAAGTATGGTCCCTGTCCTCCCACCTAGTCTGGGAGATGGGGTGCTAGCTCCCTTAAAGATTACATTTCAAAGGGATACTCCAAGCTCCTTAAAAAAGACATTCTGGAATGTGAAAGTAACAAGAGGTTTTTAAAATGATTTACATATCCGAGGGACAAAGGAAAAATTTACAATGAGCTAAAACAAAGCCACTTTTTTTCTTTTTTTTAAAGATTTTATTTATTTATTTGACAGAGAGAGATCACAAGTAGGCAGAGAGAGAGGAGAAAGCTGGCTCCCTGCTGAGCAGAGAGCCCAACGCAGGACTCTACCCCAGGACCCTGGGATCATGACCTGAGCTGAAGGCAGAGGCTTTAACCCACTGAGCCACCCAGGTGCCGTAAAACAAAGCCTCTTAGTAAAAAGGAAGATCAGGGGACTAGAGTCTTGAAATCAGCCAGTCAAAAGTTTAGTCAAGGTGAGGGGAACTTTAAGGCCTATTTGTCACTAGCTTTAAAAAAGGTTTCTAGAGTTTCTAAAAGTATACGAGACCTATATTCCAAACATGAATTTTGCAGACAATATTGATCTGCGTATTCCTTTACCACATGCGCTTTCTTCTGAGAAAAGAGGGGAAAACAGTTGTTATTAAAACTACATTTGAAAGATTTCTGAATCCCACTTGAACATGTAAAGAACTTGTAAGTCATCACTTCAGCCTCCACAACAGGAAAAAAAGCTGAACAAACCGAAAATCAACAGCATTTCGTAGATCCATAAGAGAATTGGGGTCACAGTATAAACCACCACCCTGGAAAGTGGAGAGAAGGTGAATGCAGAGAATTATAGATCAGTTTAGTTGAAGCAGAAATTTCTGGAGCCAGCACAGAAAACTTAGAGGAACTTCAGTAAAATTCTGGAAGCTGAGTATAGATCGAGTTGATGGGTTAAAAACTCCTTGGGGACCCCTACCCCCCATTTGGTAGGTTTTAGCTCCAGGAGCCCCACCAGTTTTTCATGGTCAGAGAAAAATTACCTTGTGCCTGGCTAAGAGGAGGGGAAGGGTAACCATTTTGACATATACCTAAAGGAAATACATTATGAAAAAACCCTCTAGCAACTTCTACAAGGAATGCTTACCAGATAAAGGAAAGTGCCTCACTAATGTCTGTCTGACTTAGGGGAGAGGAAATTACCTAATTCCAGGCCCTTCTAGACTTTCTTCCTCAACTAAGGGAGAAAAAATGCTGAGAAGCTCTTGTATGGTCATAACCCAGGTCCACTATAAGATTGGAACCTAAGCATAGAAGTATAGAATGCTGCCTCTCCCACTCAGACTATACTTTTACTACCATATTAAGAGGCCTCCTAAGATATTTATTCAATTGAGATGAAAATTTATATCCACACAATATTTTACACGTGAATTTTTTTTTAATTTTTTTATTTTTTATAAACATGTATTTTTATCCCCAGGGGTACAGGTCTGTGAATCAGCACTCACCAAAGCACATACCCTCCCCAATGTCCATAACCCCACCCCTTCTTCTCCCAACCCCCCTCTCCCCAGCAACCCTCAGTTTGTTTTTTAATATTAAGAGTCACTTATGGTTTGTCTCCCTCCCAATCCCATCTTGTTTCATTGATTCTTCTCCTACCCACTTAAGCCCCCATGTTGCATCACCACTTCCTCATATCAGGGAGATCATATGATAGTTGTCTTTCTCTGCTTGACTTATTTCGCTAAGCATGATATGCTCTAGTTCCATCCATGTTGTTGCAAATGGCAAGTTTTATTTCTTATGATGGCTGCATAGTATTCCATTGTGTATATATACCACATCTTCTTTATCCATTCATCTGTTGATGTTTTTAACCACTTTATCCATAGTTAAAACTGGAAAGCAAGATGTCTTTCAATAGCTGAAAGGGTAAACTATGGTATATTCATAATGAGATATCATTCATCAGTAAAAAGGAGTGCGCTATCAAGCCATGACAAGACATGCAGGAATGTTAAATGTATGTTACTAAGTGAAAGAAGTCATTCTGATAAGGCTACATAATATACATGAGTCCAACTGTATAACATTATGAAAAAGGCAAAACCACGGAGCCTGTAAAAAGATGCGTGATTGCCAGGTATTCTCTGGAAAGAAGTGTAGAAGTGGAAAAATAATTTTCCCTCTCCCCATCTGGGTTCTTGGTTGGGACCCCTCCATTCTCCCAATAATAAGGCAGCTTAACAGGAAAAACAAAAAACAGAAGTTTAATAGCATGTATACCACCTGTATCCATGGGAGATATGCAAGAAAACCAAGTAACTCCCTAAAATGACCTAAGCCATCACCTTGTACATCATCTCCAGCTAATTACAGAGGCTGCTAGAGAAAACACAGTGAACAAGGGTAAGGTTGTTATGCAGATCTAAGTCTCTGTCTTCTCCATTGATAAAAATTTCTAAAGATTCACAGTCTTTCTCTTCTGGTATGGACAGGTAGACACCCCTACAAATGGACATTTCCTTTGTAAATATAAATGTCTCTTACAAAAGTGTAACTTCTACTCAGTTTTCAGAGCTTGTCCTTAGCTACTGCTGTTTCTTAAAAATAACTAGCTGAAAATAATCAGTATGCCAAAGAGGTATATTTTTGGTGGTATATTTTACTCCTCTTCAGAAGGGAAGATAGGTGAAGCACAGGGAATTTTAGCGTGGTGAAATCATTCTGTAGGAAACTGTAATGATGGCTACCTGGCAGTATGCATTTGTCATAGAGGTATATAGTACAGAATGAGGCCTAATGTAAACAATGTATTTAATAATAATGTTTGAATATTGATTCTTTAGGTGTAGCAAGTATACCACACTAATGCAAGATACTGAACATAAAGAAAAGTATATGAAGGCATGGGGTAGATATGTGAAATTCTATCCTCTAAATCTAGAGATGTGCTAAAATATAAAATACATTTATTATAAAGATATATACATACAAGAAAATTTGCTATATAATTTGAATGTAACCATTTCTTTTATTTGTATTTTAATTGCAGTTAGTTAACCTTCAGTATTATATTAGTTTCAGGTATAAAATACAGCAATTCAACAATTCCATGTATCACCCTATGCTCATCACATATTTTATCTTGAGTAGAGGTGGCATTTGGTTTTGAAAATACTTTCTCAATTGTGTTTGAGTATAAAATCCAAAGTTCATAGGACATAGCTTTCAAGAGAGCAGTATAACAAAGAGGTGGCTAAAATGTTTTGTATATGTAAAGAACAGAATTTGGAATGTAACAAAAACATGATGAATTTGAGAAATAAAAACAAATGGGTGAATCTGTAAAATGAGAGTTGAGGATAGAGAGAAGTTTTGGGGTGAGATTTGCAAAGTTATTAGTAGATAAAAGAAACCCCAAAGCAGAGATGGTTAAGTTATTTGCTCTATGGTGCTATAAAGAACCACTTCTCATTCCCTCAAATTTTTAGCCGAATCTAGATGTAAAAATACAGCTGACTGAGAGCCACACTTGAGAGTTACCTGTCTGTTTTAGGCTATAGTTTGTTCTATTCAGTTATAGCAAATCCATCCCATTCCATTTAGTGTATCACCACTAAAGATAATCTGTTTTGCTCTGTGATAGCTTTATAGATATTGGAATAATCTGATATGAAAAGTAAAGTTCTCAGTATCATAAGGTTAAAATCTTGTAAGTATAATGGCTTATTTTTTCATATAGGGTGGCTTGCATTTGTAAACATTGCCTAAAGCTAACTTAGTACAATGTCCATGTTCTTGTGCAACTTACTAATAATATTTCTGTGTTTTATTATGTAGGAAAATCTAAATCTACTTTAAATTACAAGTACAAAACTTTTTGGGAATTTAATGAAATATTCTGAAATTATTCCAGAGATAACTGATTTGGAAATAAGCAAATAGGGGAGGAGTCAAGATGGCGGAGAAGTAGCAGGCTGAGACTGCTTCAGCTAGCCGGAGATCAGCTAGATAGCTTATCTAAAGATTGCAAACACCTGAAAATCCATCGGCAGATCGAAGAGAAGAAGAACAGCAATTCTGGAAACAGAAAAACAGCCACTTTCTGAAAGGTGTTTCCCTTTTTTTTTTTTTAATTCTTTTCTTTTCTTTTTTCTTTATCTTTTTTTTTTTTCTTTTTTCTTTTTTTTCTTTATTCCTTTTTGAACCTCTTTTTATCCCCTTTCTCCCCCCTCACGATTTTGGATCTCTTCTAATTTGGTTAAAGCATTTTTTCCTGGGGTTGTTGCCACCCTTTTAGTATTTTACTTGCCCCTTCATATACTCTTATCTGGACAAAATGACAAGACGGAAAAATTCAACACAAAAAAAAGAACAAGAGGCAGTACCGAAGGCTAGGGACCTAATCAATACAGACATTGGTAATATGTCAGATCTAGAGTTCAGAATGACAATTCTCAAGGTTCTAGCCGGGCTCGAAAAAGGCATGGAAGATATTAGAGAAAACCTCTCGAGAGATATAAAAGCCCTTTCTGGAGAAATAAAAGAACTAAAATCTAACCAAGTTGAAATAAAAAAAGCTATTAATGAAGTGCAATCAAAAATGGAGGCTCTCACTGCTAGGATAAATGAGGCAGAAGAAAGAATTAGTGATATAGAAGACCAAATGACAGAGAATAAAGAAGCTGAGCAAAAGAGGGACAAACAGCTACTGGACCACGAGGGGAGAATTCGAGAGATAAGTGACACCATAAGACGAAACAACATTAGAATAATTGGGATTCCAGAAGAAGAAGAAAGAGAGAGGGGAGCAGAAGGTATACTGGAGAGAATTATTGGGGAGAATTTCCCCAATATGGCAAAGGGAACGAGCATCAAAATTCAGGAGGTTCAGAGAATGCCCCTCAAAATCAATAGGAATAGGCCCACACCCCGTCACCTAATAGTAAAATTTACAAGCCTCAGTGACAAAGAGAAAATCCTGAAAGCAGCCCGGGAAAAGAAGTCTGTAACATACAATGGTAAAAATATTAGATTGGCAGCTGACTTATCCACAGAGACCTGGCAGGCCAGAAAGAGCTGGCATGATATTTTCAGAGCACTAAACGAGAAAAACATGCAGCCAAGAATACTATATCCAGCTAGGCTATCATTGAAAATAGAAGGAGAGATTAAAAGCTTCCAGGACAAACAAAAACTGAAAGAATTTGCAAATACCAAACCACCTCTACAGGAAATATTGAAAGGGGTCCTCTAAGCAAAGAGAGAGCCTACAAGTGGTAGATCAGAAAGGAACAGAGACCATATACTGTAACAGTCAACTTACAGGCAATACAATGTCACTAAATTCATATCTCTTAATAGTTACCCTGAATGTTAATGGGCTAAATGCCCCTGTCAAAAGACACAGGGTATCAGAATGGATAAAAAAACAAAACCCATCTATATGTTGCCTCCAAGAAACTCATTTTAAGCCCGAAGACACCTCCAGATTTAAAGTGAGGGGGTGGAAAAGAATTTACCATGCTAATGGACATCAGAAGAAAGCAGGAGTGGCAATCCTTATATCAGATCAATTAGATTTTAAGCCAAAGACTATAATAAGAGATGAGGAAGGACACTATATCATACTCAAAGGGTCTGTCCAACAAGAAGATTTAACAATTTTAAATATCTATGCCCCCAACGTGGGAGCAGCCAACTATATAAACCAATTAATAACAAAATCAAAGAAACACATCAACAATAATACAATAATAGTAGGGGACTTTAACACTCCCCTCACTGAAATGGACAGATCATCCAAGCAAAAGATCAGCAAGGAAATAAAGGCCTTAAACGACACACTGGACCAGATGGACATCACAGATATATTCAGAATATTTCATCCCAAAGCAACAGAATACACATTCTTCTCTAGTGCACATGGAACATTCTCCAGAATAGATCACATCCTCGGTCCTAAATCAGGACTCAACCGGTATCAAAAGATTGGGATCATTCCCTGCATATTTTCAGACCACAATGCTCTAAAGCTAGAACTCAACCACAAAAGGAAGTTTGGAAAGAACCCAAATACATGGAGACTAAACAGCATCCTTCTAAAGAATGAATGGGTCAACCGGGAAATTAAAGAAGAATTGAAAAAAATCATGGAAACAAATGATAATGAAAATACAACGGTTCAAAATCTATGGGACACAACAAAGGCAGTCCTGAGAGGAAAATATATAGCGGTACAAGCCTTTCTCAAGAAACAAGAAAGGTCTCAGGTACACAACCTAACCCTACACCTAAAGGAGCTGGAGAAAGAACAAGAAAGAAACCCTAAGCCCAGCAGGAGAAGAGAAATCATAAAGATCAGAGCAGAAATCAATGAAATAGAAACCAAAAAAACAATAGAACAAATCAACGAAACTAGGAGCTGGTTCTTTGAAAGAATTAATAAAATTGATAAACCCCTGGCCCGACTTATCAAAAAGAAAAGAGAAAGGACCCAAATAAATAAAATCATGAATGAAAGAGGAGAGATCACAACTAACACCAAAGAAATACAAACTATTATAAGAACATACTATGAGCAACTCTACGCCAATAAATTTGACAATCTGGAAGAAATGGATGCATTCCTAGAAACATATAAACTACCAGAACTGAACCAGGAAGAAATAGAAAGCCTGAACAGACCCATAACCAGTAAGGAGATTGAAACAGTCATTAAAAATCTCCAAACAAACAAAAGCCCAGGGCCAGACGGCTTCCCGGGGGAATTCTACCAAACATTTAAAGAAGAACTAATTCCTATTCTCCTGAAACTGTTCCAAAAAATAGAAATGGAAGGAAAACTTCCAAACTCATTTTATGAGGCCAGCATCACCTTGATCCTAAAACCAGAAAGATCCCACCAAAAAAGAGAGCTATAGACCGATATCCTTGATGAACACAGATGCGAAAATACTCAACAAAATACTAGCCAATAGGATTCAACAGTACATTAAAAAGATTATTCACCACGACCAAGTGGGATTTATTCCAGGGCTGCAAGGTTGGTTCAACATCCGCAAATCAGTCAATGTGATACAACACATCAATAAAAGAAAGAACAAGAACCATATGATACTCTCAATAGATGCTGAAAAAGCATTTGACAAAGTACAGCATCCCTTCCTGATCAAAACTCTTCAAAGTGTAGGGATAGAGGGCACATACCTCAATATCATCAAAGCCATCTATGAAAAACCCACCGCAAATATCATTCTCAATGGAGAAAAACTGAAAGCTTTTCCGCTAAGGTCAGGAACACGGCAGGGATGTCCATTATCACCACTGCTATTCAACATAGTACTAGAGGTCCTAGCCTCAGCAATCAGACAACAAAAGGAAATTAAAGGCATCCAAATCGGCAAAGAAGAAGTCAAATTATCACTCTTCGCAGATGATATGATACTATATGTGGAAAACCCAAAAGACTCCACTCCAAAACTGCTAGAACTTATACAGGAATTCAGTAAAGTGTCAGGATATAAAATCAATGCACAGAAATCAGTTGCATTTCTCTACACCAACAGCAAGACAGAAGAAAGAGAAATTAAGGAGTCAATCCCATTTACAATTGCACCCAAAACCATAAGATACCTAGGAATAAACCTAACCAAAGAGACACAGAATCTATACTCAGAAAACTATAAAGTACTCATGAAAGAAATTGAGGAAGACACAACGAAATGGAAAAATGTTCCATGCTCCTGGATTGAAAGAATAAATATTGTGAAAATGTCTATGATACCTAAAGCAATCTACACATTCAATGCAATTCCTATCAAAGTACCATCCATCTTTTTCAAAGAAATGGAACAAATAATGCTAAAATTTATATGGAACCAGAAAAGACCTCGAATAGCCAAAGGGATATTGAAAAAGAAAGCCAACGTTGGTGGCATCACAATTCCGGACTTCAAGCTCTATTACAAAGCTGTCGTCATCAAGACAGCATGGTACTGGCACAAAAACAGACACATAGATCAATGGAACAGAATAGAGAGCCCAGAAATAGACCCTCAACTCTATGGTCAACTAATCTTCGACAAAGCAGGAAAGAATGTCCAATGGCAAAAAGACAGCCTCTTCAATAAATGGTGCTGGGAAAATTGGACAGCCACATGCAGAAAAATGAAATTGGACCATTTCCTTACACCACACACAAAAATAGACTCAAAATGGATGAAGGACCTCAATGTGCGAAAGGAGTCCATCAAAATCCTTGAGGAGAACACAGGCAGCAACCTCTTTGACCTCAACCGCAGCAACATCTTCCTAGGAACAACGCAAAAGGCAAGGGAAGCAAGGGCAAAAATGAACTATTGGGATTTCATCAAGATCAAAAGCTTTTGCACAGCAAAGGAAACAGTTAACAAAATCAAAAGACAACTGACAGAATGGGAGAAGATATTTGCAAACAACATATCAGATAAAGGACTAGTGTCCAGAATCTATAAAGAACTTTGCAAACTCAACACCCAAAGAACAAATAATCCAATCAAGAAATGGGCAGAAGACATGAACAGACATTTCTGCAAAGAAGACATCCAGATGGCCAACAGACACATGAAAAAGTGCTCCATATCACTCGGCATCAGGGAAATACAAATCAAAACCACAATGAGATATCACCTCACACCAGTCAGAATGGCTAAAATCAACAAGTCAGGAAATGACAGATGCTGGCGAGGATGCGGAGAAAGGGGAACCCTCCTACACTGTTGGTGGGAATGCAAGCTGGTGCAGCCACTCTGGAAAACAGCATGGAGGTTCCTCAAAATGTTGAAAATAGAACTGCCCTATGACCCAGCAATTGCACTATTGGGTATTTACCCTGAGGATACAAACGTAGTGATCCAAAGGGGCACATGCACCCGAATGTTTATAGCAGCAATGTCCACAATAGCCAAACTATGGAAAGAACCTAGATGTCCATCAACAGATGAATGGATCAAGAAGATGTGGTATATATACACAATGGAATACTATGCAGCCATCAAAAGAAATGAAATCTTGCCATTTGCGACAACCTGGATGGAACTAGAGCTTATCATGCTTAGCGAAATAAGTCAAGCAGAGAAAGACAACTATCATATGATCTCCTTGATATGAGGAAGTGGTGATGCAACATGGGGGCTTAAGTGGGTAGGAGAAGAATAAAGGAAACAAGATGGGATTGGGAGGGAGACAAACCATAAGTGACTTTTAATCTCACAAAACAAACTGAGGGTTGCTGGGGGGAGGGGGTTTGGGAGAAGGGGGTGGGATTATGGACATTGGGGAGGGTATGTGCTTTGGTGAGTGCTGTGAAGTGTGTAAACCTGGTGATTCACAGACCTGTACCCCTGGGGATAGAGTATTATGCCTCCATCAGAAAGGATGAATACCCAACTTTGTAGCAACATGGACGGGACTGGAAGAGATTATGCTGAGTGAAATATGTCAAGCAGAGAGAGTCAATTATCATATGGTTTCACTTATTTGTGGAGCATAACAAATAGCATGGAGGACATGGGGACTTAGAGTGGAGAAGGGAGTTGGGGGAAATTGGAAGGGGAGGTGAACCATGAGAGACTATGGACTCTGAAAAACAATCTGAGGGTTTTGAAGGGACGGGGGGTGGGAGGTTGGGGTACCAGGTGGTGGGTATTATAGAGGGCACGGATTGCATGGAGCACGGGGTGTGGTGCAAAAATAATGAATACTGTTATGCTGGAAATAAAAAAAATAAATAAATATATAAAAAAAAAAAAAAAAGAAAGAAGCAAATATAAGTAGTTTATTTTCTGTTCAGGTAAACTAGAACATTTTATTTCATTTGCCAGCTTTAAGACTTAGACATCATGAAGTGAAACTAGTGAGCATCATGTGGGAAAATAACATTAAGAACATTATTTACTCAGTGAAATCTTCAAGGTTCTTTCTTGCCCCAAAAAGAATTGATTTTTTTTTTCCATTTCATTTGTCACTTATACTATATTTCCTTTTCATTTAAACCCTGTTGTGGGGGCACCTGGGTGGCTCAGTCGTTGGGTGGCTGCCTTCGGCTCGGTCATGATCTCAGGGTCCTGGGATCGAGCCCCACATCGGGCTCTCTGTTCAGCAGGGAGCCTGCTTCCCCCTCTCTCTCTGCCTGCCTCTCCATCTACTTGTGATCTCTCTCTGTGTCAAATAAGTAAATAAAATATTAAACAAACAAACAAAAAACCCTGTTGTATATGAAACCAAGTAAGAAATGAAACTGCAGACCTTAGGATTTATACAAAATAATTTCTAGGGTGCCTGGGTGGCTCAGTTAGTTAAGCATCTGCCTTCAGCTCAGATTCTGATTTCAGGGTCCTGGGATCAAGCCCCATATCAGGCACCATGCTCAGTAGGGAGCCTGCTTCTTTGTCTCTTTCTGCCCCTCCCTCTCTGCTCCTGTGCTTGTGCTCTCTCTAATTGTATCTCAAATAAATAAATAAAATTTTTAAAATAATAATAATAATTATTACTATCATTATTATTATTATTTCACTTATGCTTATGAGGAGTTTTCAATGCAGAGTAAAACCTCCTAAAATATTTTTAGGTTTTCTAGGTGATAGTTGGTTTGTGAAGTATCCAATGCCAATTAGCAGATAAAACTTTCATAATAGAACAATTGTAATATATCTTGTTATTTTCAAGAGGATTTGCTATACTTACCTCCAAAAAATGAAAAACACTCTTTTATTCATTTCAACTATAGGTTGATATGTTTAGGATACAAGGATTCTTTTTTCCTTGATTAAGCTGAATTATTATTATTTTTTAAAGATTTTATTTATTTGATAGAGATCAGAAGTAGGCAGAGAGGCAGGCAGAGATGGGGGGGCGGAAGCATGTTCCCCACTGAGCAGAGATCCCGATGCAGGGCTCACTCCCAGGACCGTAGGATCATGACCTGAGCTGAAGGCAGAGGCTTTAATCCACTGAGCCACCCAGGTGCTTGATTAAGCTGAATTATTAACACATCCCACACATGTGTACATGTATGTATTTATATGTGTATATGTATGTATATGTGGGTTAATAAAAATTTTAATTTTAATGTATGCATATGGAGTTAATAAAATTTTAAGCTTAATCAGGTAAAGAGGCTTCCATGTATATTCTCTATGTATATGTGTATGTGTATGTATGTATTTGTGTGTATGAGTTTGTAATCTTTTAATTTTCAAGTATATACTCTATGGCTGAGTTTCATTAGCATGCAGTCCCATCCATTATGTGGATGTGTACAGTATAAGTTATTTTCTCTTTTCTCAAGAAAATTGTAAATTCTCTTGTGAGAATACCTAAGTGACTATGGGAAAAAGAAGAGAAGGTCAGTATATCTGTATCCTAGAAAGAAATAGGGGGAACAGTGGAACCAAGTGTGTATGGAGAGATTGGCAGAACCTTCTAGGCCATGCTAAGTGTTAAGTACTTGTGACTTCTAATTTAATTTTAAAATCTAAAGGATTTAAAATTTTTTGGTGCTTAGACTTTGAAGCATTTGTGAAATTTCCATGTAATGATTTTGGTAGGAAGCTGGATATGAGGATGAGTGCTCAGAAGGGATAACTTAGCTGGAGATAATATTTTCTGGGTTCCTGAGAGTAATTAGTGATGCCCAAGGAGTAGTATAAAAAGTTAAAATACCTCTCAATTGAATTAGGCATGAATTTTTATTTTAAATTATTTTAAATTTATCAATGGAGTTGCTATAGGTATCTTATATATCCATCCTTTTAATTAAAAAAGTTCTTATACATCTCAGAGTTCTAATTGCCATAAAGCAGTCTCTCTGCACTGTCTGTCCTGTGTCTGTATAGTTTTTTTTTTATAATTTTCTCAAGTTTTTTTCCCAAAATAATTATAGTTTACATGGAGGGATATTATACTTTATGATGGAAAAACAGCTTAACGGAAGTAAAATTCACATCATAGAGCTCATAACAGTGGGTGTATGACAAGTTCTTCAACTTTGGTAAGTTAGAGATCTTGATTTGAGGATAGAATAAGCAATTATAGGCAGGTAGTAATCTCCAAAGAATACCATCTATTGGGGTGCCTGGGTGGCTCAGTGGGTTAAAGCCTCTGCCTTCAGCTCAGGTCATGATCCCAAGGTCCTGGGATTGAGCCCTGCATTGGGCTCTCTGCTCAGCAGGGAGCCTGCTTCCCCCCTTTCTCTCTGCCTACTTGTGATCTCTGTCTGTTAAATAAATAAATAAATAAAATCTTTAAAAAAATATAAAAAAGAATACCATCTACGGTGCAAATTCTTATAGATCAGGGATATATGCAGCTTACGTTACTCCTTCAAATTTCTTAAGTCAAGAGAGTGCATTTTCTTTTAAGTTTTGAATATTGGGTTTAATTTAAAAATCAGTGGGTTTAAAAAAACAGATGATAAATAATGTATTATGCTTTAAGGTACCTCCCTAAAACCAGTTAAGCACCAATTGGCCAAAAAGTGGATCACAGGGTAATAGTGGTATGATAGGCAGCACCTGAAATGGCCACCAGTCATTTGTACTTGGTGGTATTTACCCCTTTGTTTAAGCCCCTCCTCTTAAGTGTAGACTAGACCTAATGATTGATATCTGACAATTTAAATACAGCAGAGGGGTGCCTGGGTGGCTCAGTGGGTTAAAGCTTCTGCTTTCGGCTCAGATCATGATCCCAGGGTTCTGGGATCGAGCCCCGCATCAGGCTCTCTGCTCAGCTCTCTGCTCTCCTCCTTCCTCTCTCTGCCTGCCTCTCTGCCTACTTGCGATCTCTGTCTGTCAAATAAAAAAAAAAAAAAATTTAAATACAGCAGAAATATGTCACTTCTGAGATTAGGTTACAAAATGTGACTTTTAATCCCATTGTCTCTCTTGCTTGCTCCAAAGGAAAGGAAGTTGCCATGTTGTGAGCTGCCCTACAGAGGGACCCATGAGGCAAGGAACAGATGCTTCTTGCCAACAGCCACATGAATTATCATAGAGGTGGATCTTCCCCAAGTCAGATCTTGAGATGGCTACAGCCCTTGATCACAGCCCAGAGACAGAGGACAACGAGTCTACTGCTGAATTCCCAGGCCACGGAAACTGTAAGATCACATATTATTGCCATTTTAAATTGCTAAATTTTGAAGAGTTTGTTATGCAGGAATATATAACAGGTACAATAAGAAAAAAACAGTTGATTTACAAAAATAATTTGGTTATCAAAAAATAAAGGCAATTGAAGAATGATTTCATCTGCCCTGTTTAAAAACAAAACAAAACAAAACAAAACACAGATACATCTGTATTAAGAGATGTGGCTGTTTTCTTGGCTTCCCCTTATTCAGAATAAGCTTGGTGTGGAGGTAGAAATAGAGATGAGGATATAGAAACATAGAGAGATGTGTATAAATAGGTATTTGTTTTCCTTCTATCATGCTACTTGTTAGTACAGACTGAGGTTGAATATCTATCTATCATCATCAGGAATAAACCATAGTTTGCAATGAAACATCTGAGCCTACAGTGCTGTCCAGCACATACCTGTTTTGTTGAATTGTTTTTTTTCTTAAGCAGTTCCCAAAGCAGTGTGTGTGGTAGGTGGTGGAGAAGGTGTGGCCACTAACAGCAAACTAGTCCTTCTTTTTTTTTTTCCTTTTTATTTCCCTTCATCTATGTGGGTTTTCCAGAACTTATCATTGTCTTTTTGTTTGTTCATTTTGGTTTGGTTTACTGATGATTCTCTAGACTTACCATACTGCGTTGTTCCATTTGGATACTTAAGGCACCTGCCTATTTTGTTTTTAATTAATTAATTCAACAAGTATGTATTGAGTCTATCTGCTTTGGCAGCATTTTTCTAAGGTATATAACAGTGAAAAACTTTATAAAAATTCCCTGCCGTCACAGTACACATCCTCATGAGGAAGATAGAGAGTAAACTAATGAAAAGAAAAATGTACATTATGTTATGTGGTAATGAATCCTGTGAAGAAAAATTGAATAAGGAAGCATATAGGTAGCAGTGAAGACTTCACTAGTATGCTGACATTTAAGCAGAAACCTAGAAAGATGAGGCAATGATTGGGTCATGGATACAAGAAGAAAGGACGTTTAAGTCTGAGAGAATGGCAAGTGCAAAGACCCTTTGGTGGAAACATCTTCATTATATTATTACTATTTTATGGAAGTTAGAATACGAAACAATGTGCCAGGGAGAGAGTGGTAGTAGTTAATATCTGACAGCCACTGTTCTGTTTAAATACTACGTTGTATTTAACAGTATTCATTTTTAAAAAATATTTTATGAAAACTCTTGAGGATGTTGGGTGGTCTGACATGCTTACACTTATATTTTAAAAGTAATAGTATTACTGTAGCATTGAGAATAGGTCCTGAGGGTATGATGGTAGCTGGAGCACATGGATAGACATAGTGGAAGTATTGTGTTGTTATATGATGGACTTATTATGAAAGCAGATTTATTCTGAAAGATTGGTGTAGACTGAGAGAGATAGGAAGGAGAGGAAATACTTCAATTTTTTTTTGCAAATAAAAGATTATTTTTTGAAAGAATTACAATAGACTGAGAAGGAAGACTAGGTTTGGATAAAAAGTGAAAGTTTGGATTTTGGTGTTTTCGTTTTAAGAGGCCAATTCGACATACAAGTGGAGATATTGGAAGCTTTGGATAAATGTTCCTGAAGTATAGGGGAGAAGTATAGCTAGAGACCTGTATTTGGGAGTCATTATTAATGTATATTAATGTACATTAATAATGACTGTATATTAATGATTTTTAAAGCCATAAGACTAGATATCATAACTAAAGAATGAATTGAGTGAAGTCAGGGAAGTTAAGAGGTCTAAAACTTGAGCCTCAGGGTATTCCACCATTTAAAAAGCAAGGAGAAAAGAAGGAACTAGCAAAAGGCACTGAGGAGAATGATTAATGATTCTGGAATAAAATCAAAGTAGAATGTCCCTTAGCCAAATAAAAAAAAAAAAATCATGTAATCAATTGTGTTAATTGCTGCTGACCAAGTAAGATGAAGACTGAGAATAGACAATTAGATATAACAATGTTGAGATCACTGGTAACCTTGACAAGAATGATTTCATTAAAGTTGTGGGTTAAGGGTCAGATTCAAATTGTTGATGCAAGAGTGGGAAGAGAAGAACAGGAGGGGTGAAGGAAAAGTGATGTAGTAGTTAGATGAGTACTGGTCCTGGTCCTGGGTCCAGAGAAAAGAATTACAATGAAAGAGATCACACATACACAGACTGGCTGGAGAGATTCTTCAGTGATGGAAAATGTTGGTGTTTATCGCAAAGACGCACATACTTTATGGAGCAGTAACAGGAGAGAAGGAGGAAGATCCTGTCATAGATGCAGTGGGAGAGCAGAGTGAGTGTGGAGTGCAAGGTGGACAGCTGACAGTCAAAAGACCTTAGAAGTTTGAAAAGAGGTGAGGAAAGGTGACATGTGATTTAGTAGGCTGGGAAAATACAGAATGATTACTATGGCAGCACTTAGGAAAATTTGAAGTTTTTATAAATCTACAGTGAGGAGAGTTGGCATGTGTGTGAGTGCCACAGCTTCCCTTTAGTGGTGGGTTTTGATTTTGTTAGCTTGGTAGAGGAATGTCGAGTGTGATACATAGGCAGATGCAGGAAAATGATAGTGATTCAGTGGTTTTGAGGTGTGGCAGGTAGATAGGATGCAAGCAGACAATGGCAAAGGAATTGAAGATCTCCTGAGTGGAGTAATTTGACAATGGGATTTCAGCTTGCAAGAAAGGGCAGTCATGATTTGGAAGAGTGAAGCAATCCTGAAACTTTGGTAGAATAAATGTAGTTTTGGTCCCAGAAGGTCACATAAATTTTGGATACAGGATACTCTCAAGAGCAAGCTGTAACATTAAGAGGTACTGGTTGGAGAGTGTGATGCTTGTAATGAAGATGGTGGAGTTAGAGGTAAAAATACCTCTAGTGAATGCACATGGAAGCAGAGCAGAGAGCAGGATTCATGGAGCAGAAGAGGTCAAGATCCAGAGATGACATTTCCAAATGTGACTACAAAAGCAGTGAGAGAGATCTGATTCAGTTCTGTCCTTAAGTGTAAGGTTTTGTTTAAAGGTACCATGACGGTATAATCACCATGTGGGCAGGCTTTAAAGTAAATGACATAAGTCAGAGGCACATGGGTCAGCCACTTAATCTCTCTGTATCTAACTTTTTTCATCTGTAAAATTGAGTTAAAAAAATTACACCTAATTCTAGGGTGCCTGGATAACTTAGTTAGTTAAGTGTCCAACTCTTGATTTCAGCTCAGGTCTTGATGTCAGGGTCATGAGACTGAGCCCCACATGAGGGTCCATGCTGAGCATAGAGTCCACTAGAGATGCTCTCCTTCTGCCCTTCCCACTTGTTCTCTCCCTCTCTCTCTCTCTCTTTCAAATAAATAAATAAATCTTAAAAAATGAAAAACATCTAACTCGGGATGAGGATAAAAAATGAAAACATTAATGCCACTGAGCTGCCCAAGCCACCCACCCCCTGAGAGCACAGAGCTCTCAGGAAATAACAATTATATTTTTAGCACTGTTAGGATTTCTCAAATGAGTTCAGTTCATGTAGCAGACATTCTGAAAGGAAAAGTTTTATCCACAATGAGATAAAGCCTCCTGGTGATATTTTTACATTCTCAAATTCAAGCCCTTTCTAATGATCTTCAGTGTGAACAATTAGAAATATAGTAACTTCATAAAGATTTTAGTATTACTCTCATTGGCAAATGTTGAATAAACCAGTACTCTAGATTTGTTAGTTTTTTGCATATGCTACAGGTAACTTTGGAGCAAAGTAAATAGTAATAATGGGAAAAGTTGGGTTTGGGAGTAAAGAATTTTGGCTTTAAAATGAGATAAAAAAGAATCTGCAATGGGGTTTGGGATAGAAGACAAATTTAGTGTCCAACCTGTATGGGTTTCTTCAGTGTTCTAGGGTTAAAGAATAGCTAGCTAGAGGCACACCAAGGTAAGTTTTCCATAGTTGACTATACTGCTTTATATAATAATAGATAAAAATTCAGTGGTTAGTAAATCTATTAAATACCATAGGCTTAATTTTTCTAAAATAAATGTTCTATTGTGTTCATAAAGACACAGTTTCTTCAGTTACATTAAAGGATTAGCACATATTTAAAAGGTATCCATATCCTAAATTGCATATTACCTAACAAAGACATCCAATTCCAAAAATGCATTGAAGTAGTCTAATTTGAATAAACAAGAAATTATATTTACATATTAAATTTTAGTGTATGTTACATTGATACATAAATTATAAGCATGTAAGAAATTTTTCTTCTATTATATTTCCTGAGGGATCCCATAACTTAAGCCCCTTAAGGACTGACACCAAAATCATATATAGTTTACTATTGTACTTTCTATTAATTGAAAAGTTTGAGGTGTTTCTAAAAATATATTTCATCCTCTCAGAGGGGAAATATATTGTAATAATGAGAGTTTCCCTCCTGGAGAATCCCAAGCCTCTAGCATATTTTATATTAAATCTCAAGACCATGAAAAGGAAGGATCTGATTAATTTTAATTATTGTGAACAGCAAAAAGATATGGATGATTCCTAAGGCAAACAGTGTTCTAATCAAACTGAAATAATCATATTAAATCTAATGCCTAGGAAACCAGAAAGCATTCAACACAGTTTGAGAAGTATGGAGGTAACTTTTGACAGTACCTCCAGGTATGATTTAATAGAGGATACAAAGTAAATCAAGTTCTAAAACTCTTTGAGTGGGAAAACACAATCTGAGTTAAGATATGGAAATTTATTGGTAAAAGTAAACACTAAATGTTCAGATTCTTTAAGTGCCAAAGGAAAATGAAAGGCATGAATATCTCAAAAGGTGCTGTATCTATTATTACCCAAGGTAGTTGATGTTATAAATCAATATATGTATTGATCATTTGAAAACTGTTTTCGTTTCCATTAACCTGTTAACAGATCAATCAGCTGATATTATTATTCCTGTTCCTGGGACACTAAAATTAATCTCCTTACCTATCTAATGTTTTTGCTTACTAAGTATTAAATCCAAAGTTTAGCTCAATAGGAGCTTGGCTAGAATGAACAGCTAGAAGCCATTTTCATAATAATAATGCTGTTCAAATCATCATCATTGTTATATAAATCATATATAAATTATATATGTTATATAAATTATATATAAATTATATATCCGATTATATAAATATAATTGGAGAATCACTGATTTTTTCACCAATTTTTTCTTGATCTATTACATCTTTTACATTTTCTACTCTATAGTTATAAATTCTTTATATTACTCTTTTTATTTTAATTAATTAAATAAAGGTTATGCATATACATATATAAAAGTTTTATGGTGCTAAAAGGCATATAGTAATAGGAGTGATTTCTTGTATTTTCCATTCCTACCCATAATACTATTCTCAGAATCAATGACTGTCAATCACATTAGATATTTACCATAGAATTCATCACATGATTCTAAAAATGTGCTTATTTTTCTAATCTACTGTGATTTGCGGGTATTTATTGTATTTTTATTATGACAGATAATGAATTAACTTAAGTATACTACTACTATTACCTTTTTCTTCCTTCATTCCCTTTATTTATTGCATAATATTTAGATAAATAAATGGTGAGTGTTTCATTTTATAATTATGGAAATATTTTATCATTTCTGAGCCCATTAGTGTTAGATGAGTTAATAATTCCTTGTTTTCTACATATTTGAAATTATGAGTATATATTTCCATATAATCAAATACAATTTTTTTCCCCAGAATAGTTGCCTTATGGTCTCTTTCATTTTATATTCCAAACTAAACTAATTTATTAAAGCCTGTGGCATGGCTCTTGTCCAAGGACTTTGAGCTGGATTAACTTTCCAGATTCTTTGCTCTATGGCCTAATTTTGCTGAAGCTTATTTCTCAATTGTTTTCTTCAAAATAGTTTATGACTTAGATATCTTTTGAGATTTTTTATGTTCGAAGATAAATTTACTGTGTCCTCACCCTTGATGGATATTGGCTGGGTATTGTTCACTCAGTTTTCTAGCATATGGTGGTGATGCAGAGAAATTAGATACCACACTGAACTCTATACTTTTGTAAATTTATTTTTTTGGTAACATATTCCAATATATTTTCATTAGTATGCAAGAACGTTTTTGGAATTTTGAATAGTTTATGTTTCTTGTTTTTAAAAGGCATTTGTTAAATATTGGACTTTCAGGATTTATCTATTACATTATACAATTTAATTTTCTTATTTTTGGTATATTAGTGATTTGATTTGTTTTCCAACAGCAAAACAAAACATGCACAGCTATCTAGGAGAAAACTACATGACAAAAAACTACATGACAAAATGGAATTGAGAACAGGGCATCCAATAGATTTGAGAAACAAGTACTAAATTCTCCACTAAGGGTTTACTGGAAAGTACCATGGGCCAATTTGCAAACAGCAGTGGAAACTGGGAGATGTTTTTGCAAACCACATTGCACACACAGGTGCAAACAGTGTAAAGTAGTCTCCAGTAAATGAATCAGATCCAGCCCTGTAAACTCAAAATTAACAAATCAGAGTATCTTTCTGATAACTTACATTCTAAATGACTGCAAAAATAAGATCAAAGCAAAACAAAGATCTAAATGAAAGTGGGTAATAGAGGGGCACCTGGGTGGCTCAGTCTTTAAGCGTCTGCCTTTGGCTTAGGTCATGATCCCATGGTCCTGGGATCGAGCCCTGCATCGGGCTCCCTGTTCCCTGGAAAACCTGCTTCTCCCTCTCCCACTCCCCCTGCTTGTGTTTCCTCTCTTGCTATGTCTCTCTCTGTCAAATAAATAAATAAAATCTTTAAAAAAAAAAAAAAAAGGATGGGCTTGGAGGAGCCTGGCTAGAGATTGGTCAAGATAAGAATCTTTGTTAATATATGTAGGAAGTTAGTATTTGAAACAGAGAGCAAAATACAGCAATGAGGAAAGAATGAAAAATTCCACAGGAGTTATTAGAAAGAGTGGATATTTTTAAAAAGAAGAAAAGAAGAGACTAACATCCTCATCTCCACTGAGGAAAATTATGAAAATTCTAATATAAATGAATATATATTAAAATCAGAGAAAAATATAGGAAAATAATTATTTGTAGGAATATAGGAAGATTCTCTTATTATAAATTCAAGGAAGAAAAATTGTATCAAAATATGAAGAAAGAAGACATGAAGAAAGAAGCTCAAATATATAATGTATTATGCCAAAAAAAAATGAATCCTAGATTATAAAAATGCAAGAAAGCGAACTGATTTTTTACTGTATAAATAACAACTTAGGAAAATTTCAAAACATAGATAACTTACAAAAATAAACCAATTAACATTATTAGTAATCAGAAAAATGCAGAATTTTCCATTTTCTACCATTCATATCAGTGCCTGTTTAAAGCAAAAAAAAAAAAAAAAAAAAAAGTATTCAGTAATCATCAAAACTGAATAAAATTCAGTGAAATAAAGAGCCAAACAATGATAGTGAAGGCATAAGTTGTTTCAGTTTTCTTTAAAACCATTTTTTGGTGGGGAGCGGCAGGGTGGCTCAGTTGGTTAAGTGTGTGACTCTTGATTTTGGTTCAGGTCATGATCTCAGCGTCGTGAGATCAAGCCCATGTTCCGCTCCACACTCAGTGGGGCATCTACTTGACATTCTTCCCCTCTGTCTCTTCATCCCCTGCTTGTGCATGCCTGCTCACACACACTTTCCCTCTCCCTCTCTAAAAATAAAATAAATCTTAAGAAAAATCAACTTTTCTTTTTTAATTTTAATTTTTCTCTATTGATGGGGAAACATTTACTTTTCATAATCCACTTCTCAAAATCTAGTTTGAGGAAATAATCACAGATGATTTTTTCAAAGATGATCATTATAACATTCTTCTTTACTGAGAAAATAGAAGCACTTTAAATACACATGTTTTTATGTAACAAAACTGCCATATAATGTCTTATACCCTCATTTAGTGCTATTTCTGTCATTGAAGACCATCCATTACTTTTCTCTGTATGCCTTTCCTCATGGCCGCATGTTGTTCTCACTTCCTTCTTGTCTCCACTAAAGAGCCCGTTAACAGAATGACCTTTCTTGACCTCTCTTTGTGTGAAAAGCATCACCCTTTTTACAGTCTTCAGGCCTTTTACAGTGTCCTTACCCATTTTTTTTTTTTTACACAGAAAATGGAACTTAACATTATACATCAAGTTATTTTATATACTTACTGTTTATTGTCTGTCTTCTCCAGTAGAATGTAAACTGCTTGAAAGTAAAGATAGTTTTTTTTTTTTTTTTTTTTAGTTTTAGGCTTTGATTTTTTTTTTTTTAATTAATTTTTTATTTTTTATAAACATATATTTTTATCCCCAGGGGTACAGGTCTGTGAATCACCAGGTTTACACACTTCACAGCACTCACCAAAGCACATACCCTCCCCAATGTCCATAATCCCACCCCCTTTTCCCACACCCCCTCCCCCCAGCAACCCTCAGTTTGCTTTTATTCGAAGTCGTGATCCCATGCCAGTGATTATGCCAATACCTGGTAGTTGTTCACTAAATATTAGTGAATGGATACAGAAGAATTTTTTAAAAATAAAGATTCTATTTATTTATTTGAGAGACAGAGAGAATACAGGCAGGGAGGAGGCACAGAAGGAGAGGGAGAAGCAGACTCCCTGCTGAGCAGGGAGCCTGATATAGGGCTTGATCGCAGGACCCTGGGATCATGACCGGAACTGACGGCAGATGCTAATGACTGAGCAACACAGGTGTCCCTCTTTTTTTTTTTTTTTTTAAAGATTTCTTTATTTTTTAAGAGATAGAGAGAGAGAGAGCATGCAAGTAGGACTAGGGACAGAGGGAGAGGGAGGCAAGCAGACTCCCACTGAACAGGGAGCCTGACTCGGTCCTCAGTCCTAAAACCCCGAGATCATGACCTGAGCTGAAATCAAGAGTGGGACACTTAACTGACTGCACCACACAGGCCCCTTAGAATGTCTTATTAATGAAACTCCTCCAGCTTACTGTGCTTAAAACATCTGATAAACACTAAAAATGTTATTATTTCTCTAAATTGACACTAAAATCTCAAATATATCTTATCAACTAAAATTTAGGAAAACATGTAAGTGACCCTTGTTTGTTATAGTTTACAATGTGAACATATTGTTATCTCTTATGGATAAGAGAATACTAAAAAACAAAATAAGCCATTACTACCTCAACTTCTAGGAAAATTGTGAATAATTGAGTCTTTTTGATAGTTCTCTTTCTCATTTAAGTACAGGAAGTTGATACTCTCGATAATTTTCAGTCTTATGTAAGTTTGACTTATATGAGTTATTCTTTCTGAATTTAGGCATTTCCAAGTTCCAAGAAACTTACCTTTTTTCAGATAAGGTACAATTGAAGACAGATCAAGGAGGGCTGAATTCTAGTAAATAAGTTCATATTCATATGCACAAAGGGCTAAGAATTACAAAGGATTCTGAGCAATGTATAATATTAATAACATATAGCACATATCTTTCAAGTAGTACACCCTCAAATATTTGTGCAAGATTTATATTTGAAATTAAGAATTTATATTTTTGCAATGTTCCTTTAGTGGGTCTACTGTATTTAACTTGAAAAAGAAGTTATAATCACTATTCGTAGTGTTGTATGTGTGTGTGTGTATCCATGCATGTTTGTTCTTCTTTTAATATATTTACCTAATATATAAACAAATGTATTAGAAAAAACTGTTGGATTCCCCCCCTGAATTATAGTTGTTCCTGCCAACAACCCAAGAAATAGATAGATTTAAGTTCCCTTGAATAAATAAATTGTATCCCCTGAATAGACTCACCTGAAACCCAGGTATAGAGCTGAGAGTGAGTTGACTAAAGCACAGAGATACTGTTTCTCTTTCTAAACTCCTTCAAGTTCAGCAAACTTCACATTCACTTGTTTTGCAAAACGTCATTTCACAGACCAAACTTGCAAGCGATACGGGTTTGACTTAATAGGGATATTATAATTGATTAACTTATAAATTGTCCTCTTGTATCCAGAGTCAGTCTCGATTACTCCATACCTGCTATGTGAATTGGGCAACCCTTACTTTTTTCGGCATGGCAGAATTATTGCATCATGCAATTTACAGTCATAAAAACTCTTTGTTATTTGTAATAACAAATTACAAATATTTTGAGAGAAGTCATTTTCATTTATTCTTTAAATCATTGGGATCTGTATTCATTTCTATCAAAGACCTATGTACCAAAAATGCCTTTTAAAAAATAGAAAACTAACTTACCAACCAGTTATTTTACTAGCTTAAAGAAGACAGGCAGGATCAGGTTTGTACTTCCATTAGTCTAAAAGGCCTGTGATTGGGCCTGGAATAAATTGTACAATAAATGGTCAGAGAACATCGGATACCTGGATAATACATTGATCTTGCACACAATTAGTCATTTTGATGAATATATATAAATCCCTGTGTATTTAACATTAGTATATTATATTTTGAGTGGAAAATAGCTGTGTGTTTCAGATGGCAAAGTTGCGTGTGTCAGTGGAGGTCCCTGGGTGCTTGTAAGTCCTTGCACTAGAAATGCATCTGGAGTGCAGTTGTTTGTTATGTAAAACTCTTGAGAGCGTGAATTTGTGACTACAGCATTTCCTAGCCTCTTCTGAAATATATAAATCTCTCAAAGGCAAATTGTCATCTACTCTTAAATGAATATGCAAGGTTACCGGTGCAAGCAGTCCTCCTAAGATGATGAAGATTTTAGAATACATAACGAGTTTCTGCCGTGCATTCCTGTTTGTTGCATCTGAGCAAGTTTATCTGGCCTCCTTCTGTGAAGGACTTTCGATTTTGATTTCTGAGTCTAAAATATATCCTCATCTTTGGAAATCTACTTATTATTGAGATTATTTTAATAATGCCATCTGTCTTCCTTTTCCATTGAAAAATTAAATCTATATTCAATTACATGTGGTATTTTTCATTGTTTAACTGTGTCATTATCTATTTCCTCTTACTTATCTACTTGAAAATAAATATAGATCTTCTTATCTTAGGTCTGTAGTGATCTCATCATGCTCAAATGAATTTCAGAAAGCTGGTGGTGATCCTTTTCCTCGCATCAATAAGCTGATACTTTTCAAAAAATCACATTATTAAAGAATATAGTTCACTTTAACTTTTCATTACTCAAAGTTTTCATCCTACCTTCTTTCAGCATCTGCTAATAACTTTTAATGTCCTGTGGCTATTTTTTAAAAGTTTAGAATTGAGGATTTCTCACTCTTTCTCTCTCTCCTATTTCTGTAGCATAAAATTATTATTATACCACAGTAATCAAAGATCTTATATCTCTTAGAGTCATGTTATTCAAGTCATAATATTATTTTTATGGACCTATCCATATGCTAAAAACATATGGTTTCTTCATTTCTCTCCACATATATGTTTCTTTGTTATAAAAATTATTATATGCATATATATTTATAAATAGAGATATATAGATAATACACTAAATTTATATGTCTTGCTTTCTGCCTAATACTGCAAATAGCACTTAATTCAGAACAACTGTTAAAGTAGCTACATGATGCTTTTATTTTTCAAATATACTAGAAAGGTTTCTTACTGACTTAAGGCACTAATGCTATCTCTACCATAAAACTCAGCATTGTGCTCAAGTGAGATTCTGTTGTCTCCTTTGCCACTTGGCTTAATGAAATATTTAAGGGGACATGCAGAGTATTTCAGAATTTCCCTTATGATTTTCCTTGAATCCACCCCAGTGTATTCATAATCAGACTAATAGTGCTTTTCTGCTCGAAACATTGCGAGAACTTCATATCATCCTTGGAATAATATCCAAAATCCTTATAATGGTTTTATTTGGTAGGTCTTATAGGATATTATCTCTGCCAATTTTTCAAATTCCCAACCATGTTTCCCTGGTATATTTCTGATGTATTACATCTAAAATCTTGACCAGACTTCTTTGTGCAACTTTTTAATCTTTTAATCTTTGTCAAACATACCAACCTGATTCATGGTTCATTATTGTTTTCTTTACATGAAATTCTGCCTAACTTCCCTATCTCTTAACTTGCTCATTTCTTCACATTATTTTTATCTTTGCTCATGTAAAAAGCATATATAATTTTTTCTGAGAAAGAGATCTTTACCTCGTGTCTTTGTCTGCTTGGGGTGCTGTAACTACATCATATCATAAGACTGGGTGGGTTAACCAACTAAATGCCTTTTCTCATGGTTCTAGATGATGGGAAATTCAAGTTCAAATGCTGCTGGCAAATGTGGTTCCTGGTGGACAATTTATTCATGGCTTATAGATAATTGCCTTCTTGCTAAGACCATTCTCAGATGGTCTTTCCTTAGTGCCTTGGCACAAAGAAGGAGAGCAAACTCTGTTTTCTCTTTTTATAAGGACACTCACTAATCATTGTATCAAGGCTCCACACTCATGACTACATTTAACCTGAATTAATTCCCTGGAGTCCCCACCTGCAAATATAGCCACACTGGAGGTTAAGACTTCAACATCTGGATTTGGGAGGGATGCAAATGTCATACTATTACTAAAATAGTATGGTTCTTCTTCTACTGTTCTGTATCCCCTATTCTTCTGTGATTCTCGTACTGAATTCAAAACTATTTAAAATGCTACTACAGGACGCCTGGATGGCTCAGTCTGCTAAGCATCTGACTCTTGATTTCAGCTCAGGTCATGATCTCAGGGTCTCATGACCCTAGGAATGAGCCCCGCATCAGGCTCTGCACTCAGTAGGGAGTTGGCTTGAGAGTCTCTCTCCCCCTCTGTTCCTTCCACCCCCACTCCCCTCTCTAAAATAAATAAATCTTTAAAAAAACAAAATGGTAGTATATATTTGTTTTCTTGTTTATGAAATCTCAATGAATTCAGACATTTTGTCATATTTTTAAAATTCATTTTCCTAGGATCTGGTACTTGTTAAGCATTTATTATTTTGGAATAACTAAATGTTTCAAGAACAAATGAATCCATTATGGAATAATAATAGAGTCAATAAAATTTAGGAAACAGAGACATGTTTGAAACATGCCATGAAACATCAGAATGTCATGGCTCTAGTTGAACTTGGGCACTTCTTAAGCCTATGACTTTCCTCTTAATTCAAATTTGTGTTAATAATATCTAGGGCAACCTGGGTGGCTCAGTTGGTTAAGGAGCTAACTATTGATTGCAGCTCAGGTCATGATCTCTAGGTCCTGATAGAGTGGGGAGTCTGCTGTAGGATTTTCTCTTTCCCTCTGCTGTTCCCCTACCCAACTTGTACCCTCAAACTTTCTTTCTCTCTCTCTCTAAAATAAATAAATCTTTAAAAATAATAATAATATCTAAGTCTCTGTTGGATTTCCCAAGTAGAACAGAGGGTTGGAGATGTCATTATATGATTTGTATTTATCAAAATTTTTTTTTTGTATTGAAGTAGTTAGTATTCAAAGCAGCATGGAGATTTTCTTCATTTTTTACTTACAAATGAGATCTTGTAAGAATAAGTGAGTCATGAAAGCTCCCATCACTCCTATTTCAGACAATTTGTGTTACTCATATTTCTTTTAGGAAACTCTTCCAACTCTTTAAGAATTGTTTCTACGTAACTCTATTTCAGGGAGTGAACAATATATCCACCTTGATGATTATAGGATGCAAACATATCCTTATATAATTATAGAGCACTTAAAGTGTAAGTACCCATTGGACAGAGGTAACTGAGTAAAATTACATAAGAAACTGTTTGTTAAACAATTTCTGTAGAGTTTTATCTACCAGAATATTGGTGTTTACAAAGAATGCATTTTTATTTAGACACTTTTGTTTGTTTTGTCTTGTCTCAGCACTGGTTTTGTATTTGTTCTCATTGCTCTGTATTGCCTGCATGCCTAAAGAATAATGGTGTCCCTTCTTCACTTTTGCCCTCATATAATATGAGCCAAATTAACCAATCCAAAATACACATAATGCATATGTGAATCTATTTTTTCCTCCAGGATCCTACAGTGCACTCACTAGAGGGAGAAGTTGTTTGGGAACAACCATTAGGATAAAATAATTAGATCTTATATGATTATGGACCCCTTAAATCTGTGACAGTTTCATCTCTTAGTCCATTGATTTCAGAGAACAGCTTCTGGTACTTAAAAAAAAGCTACATTTTCAGTGGATATTGGAAATGATGTCAAGGAAAGCCACTCCTCTAAACATCACTTCTAACCTTCAATACCTCATTATTGACCAGATGCTGGCTCATTCATTCAAATTACTTAATTGAACAATTCAAGTCCAAGCATAATGTAGACAAATTAATTTAGTGACTGTCAATGGCTGACATTCCCTGTGAAACTTTAGAAACTTTCTGTATAATTTGTAATAATACTCAGTTGACCCATTTTAAAAACTCATTATTTGAGTGAACATTACCTTGAATTCCGCTTTCAAATACCATTATGTTTTATAGTCGTTTATGTTTTCTTTTCCTTATTGACATAGGGTTTTACTCTTCTTTTCATATCTTGAATCTATTCATCTCATGAAATTTATTTTGCCTTTATTGTTTAATAATATGGGTTCAGCTTCACCTTCTAAACCAACATTTTTACAAAAGTATTTGGTATCAGAATTTCAGAGGAGAGACAGGGCATACAATACTTCCCATGTAAGAAATTATGGAAAAAGAAAGAAAATTTTTATTGCACACCCAACTGAAAGATAAAGTGCCCTCCAGTCTCCCAATTATAAATGATACAATCTCAGCTACAACAGTAGATTTGCAATCAAATCCACACTGAAAACTGAGTGTTGAGATCATCATCCATTTCCAAATTCCTTTTAGATTGTATTTATAGAGAATTCACAAAGAATTAAAAACTTAAAAAAAAGGACCACCTAGGGAGCACAGTTGGTTAAGTGCTGGACTCTTGATGTGGGCTCAGGACGTGATCCTCAGGGTCATAAGGTCAAGCTGGCATGAGATTCTGCACTGAGTGGGGAGTCTCCTTGAGATTCTCTTTTCTCCATACCCCTCATCTCTCTAAAATAAATAAATGAATCTTAAGAAAAATACTTAGAAAAATTTTTCTTATTCAAAATACATCATTCTTTAGAAAAGTGCTTAAAGCTAAAGGAAAATAATCCATCTTTTTTTTCTTTCAGATTTAACTTGTCTTTTAACTCTCAGAGACATAAATGATATGACCATTCTTTTATAAAATCAACAATTTCCTAAGAATATCCTGCATAAATAAAATACTTTATGTAAAGTATATGTGCACCATATTTAAGAAAGTTCTTTGAGCTTTTAGTAGGACAATTTATAGCAAATTAAGTTTGAAGTTATAAGATAAAGAAATATGCCTAAAATAAAAGTATATTGATAAAATAACAATAAAAGAGAATCCTAGCAAATAACTAAAATAAAAATGGCATAATTTTAAGGTTGTTTGATTCAGTAAATTTTAAACTCTTTATAATACTGTATGAGAAAATTTATGTAAATCCCTAGTAATGCAAAGAAATCTATAGTGGCAAAAGGAGAGAGACTGCTTGCAGAACTGGATTGGGGAGCTGAGGATAGGTGGGAAGGAGAAATTAGAAAGGGTATAAAGAAACTTGGGGCATAAGCTACATGTTTGTGATTTTGGTGATGGTTTTGCAGATACATGCATATGTCAGATTGTCAAATTGTACCCTTTAAATTAGTGCAATTAATTGTCTATAAATTATACCTCAATGAAGCTGGAAAAATAAATGCACAGCAAAATTGGCACAACTAAAAGGAGAAATAAATCTATAAATAGATTGGGAGGCTTTAATCTCTCTCAGTAGTTACTAAAACAAGCAGATGATACACGAGTAAAAGATAGATGATTTGAAAACCATTTAATCAAAATGACCTCATGAAAATACAAAGGACATTGTATTTTAGGGAATAAAAAATAAAAAAGAATACATTCTTAATTACACATAAAAGATTTATCAAAATTAACCATAAACTGGCCTGCATGGCATCAATGGTGAGTTCCTTTAAGTATTTAAGAAAATTTTATATCAATTTTACATAGAGTATTTCAGGAAAATAGAAAGTAAACACGAAAGAACTAATTAAATGAAGCAGCTATAACTAAATCAAAATCTGGTGATTTTTTTTTTTTGCCAGAATTCTACCACAGAGAATTATTAAACATCCATTTTTCCATGAACATACAGTTACAAAAATGCTGATCAAAATAGGATCAAAACAAATTAATATAAAACAACAGGGGTTTGAACAAGATTTATTTGCAAAGTGAACAATCTTCAAAAATCATATCTTATGTATTTATCACATTAACATGGAAAAAAGGTGAAAACTTAGGTTGTTATCTTGATAGAGTCAGTAAAAAACTTTTAACAAATTTTAACACTGATTTGTAGTTAAAAAATTGGAACTTAAAAAAATTAAACGTTTTAAAAATTGGAAAAATTAGAATAAAAGACAGTTTTGTTAGTGATTTTCAAATACAGTAAAAACCTAGAACATATATATTAACATGGTTTATTGGATAAATATATCTGAGGTCATCAATTTTTATAATAATGTTTTAAAGGTCCCAGATATTGTAATAAGGTGATAAAATTTTTTAAATATCAAATTTTTAGATGAAATGACTGTGTAAAAAATGAAACTTCAGATAAATATCTATCTATTGCCAGAAACCATAAACTATTTAAGAATAATCTTAGGAAAAATGTCTTCTGAATCTGTACATTTTAAAGTACAAAATGTTGAGAGAAATGTTATTGAAGAATAATTAAATATACTAAAGGCATTTATTCCTCTTGAATTAAAAACCTGATTTAAAGATGGCATCTAACTACTAGTCGTCCTTGTATTTTTCACATCAGGCCCACATAGAAAAAAAACAAAGGAATAATTGCCAGTTTTACAAAAGAAAGTTCTTAGTGAATGATGAAATAGGAAATATACATAAAACATACTAAAAATTATTCAGCCTTAAAAAAGAAAAAATCCTGCCATTTGCAAGAACATGGATAAAACTGGAGAGCATTATGCTCAGTGAAATAACAAGGAACAGAATGACAAATATTACTTGCTACAACTTACGTGAGGAATCTAAAAAAGTCAAAGTAAAAGCAGAATGTTGCTTAGGGCTGGAGGAGGTAGGCAGGGGAAATAGGAAGTTACTAGTCAAAGGGTACAAAGTTTTGATAAAGGCAAGAATGAGGCCCAGAAATCTACTGTACCCCATAAGGCCTGTAGTTAATAATATTGCATTATATAATTTAAAACATTGCTAAGCATATAGGTCTTACATTGAATGGTTTTTATTGGATAAAAAATAATAAAGAGGACAAGAAGAAACTTTAGAAATGATGGATATGATTATGGCATAGATTGTAGTTATGATTTTACATATGTATATTATCTACAAACTTGGGATAATTGTTCTATGTTCTGGAACTTTACAGTCTTGAGTTCTCTTTCAGGACAAAGATTTTTGAAACTTAATCAGTTTGGTTTGTTTTTTTAATGATAGCACTCCTTTTATGATGTACTAAATATTAAACAGTCTAACCACTGTAATATATGTGAAGAGTGCACCTGGAAGAAGACAGAGATTGGTAGGCAGTGGGAAATAATAGAAGAATATACCTTTTTGTTGATGCATCTAAAATACTGTACACACATACACAAGCCATATGCAAAGTACTCTATGTATTTATTCTATTGAAAATTATTAAATCACTTCTGAGTGTTAGATGTCAACAATGCAGGAAGATTATAATTTAGTAGTTGTATTTACATACAATATATGGATGCTGAGTATGAGGGATGTCTGTCACAGATTGGTCAGAATATTTTTCGCCCCACATTCTATTTTGAGATATAACTAGCCCATCAAATGAAGGTGAGTATTTCTTTCCTCCTTAAGCTGATCTTTTAACATATTTGACAGCATATTGAGGAGTGATACCGTGTCACTCTTAAGGTTGGATTTTAGGAGAACCACAGTTCCTGCCTTAGCATCTTGAGATTTTCCTTCTTGGAGACTACATTCACACAAAGGGGCTGACATGTTAGAGAACAGAAGCTTCTGGCTGTCTCAGTTGAGACCCAGTGGACAGCTAGCACCAGCTACACAAGTGAATTCATTTTCAAACCTCTAGATATGCAGAATCCCAGCTGAAACCAAGCGAAGATTAAGAACTGCTTGGTCAACTCACAGAATCATGAGAAGAAATAAATATTTATTATTTGTGCTCCTAAATTTGGAGTGATTTGTTATACATCAAGAGATAACCAAACAAGTCCTGAAGTCATAGCTCTGTCTTAAAAAAGTGCAATGAAATATTTTCATGGAGAAAGTATTTTAGGGGGACCTGGGTGGCTCAGTCAGTTAAACATCTGCTTTCGGCTCAGGTCATGATCCCAGGGTCCTGGGATCAAGCCCTGCATTGGGTTCCCTGCTCAGCAGGAAGCCTACTTCTCCCTCTCCCACTTCCCCTGCTTGTGTCTCTTTGTCAAATAAAATCTTTTAAAAAATTAAATTTAAAAAATTTAAATAAAAAAAAGAAAGTATTTTAGAAAACTGTTTTGTATATTTGTCTTCCTCTGCTATTTTCTATCTTTTACCACCCATTTTAAAATCTGTATTATTTAAACCAGGGGTCAGGAGACCATAGCTCACAAAATTGTTATGGGTTGAACTGTGTCTCCTAAAGATATGCTGGAGTCCTAACGCACAGAACCCATGAATATGACCTTATTTAGAAATAGGGTATCCAGTTGAGATGAGTTCTGGATTAGTGGTATCTTTATGAGAAGAGAAAAGACACAAGGAGCACACCATGTAACAGTGGATACAGATTGGAGAGATATTTCAAGAAGCAAAGAAATGCCAGAGATTGTTGGCAACTGCCAGAAGCTAGGAGAGAGGCATGGAAGTGATTCTTCTTCAGAGTGCCTAAAAGAAACCAACCCAGCTGAAACCTTGATGTCAGACCTATAGGCCACCAAACTGTGAGAGCATAAGCCACCAGAGGTGTAGTGATTTGTTATGATACAGAGCCAAATGCAGCCTACCACCTGTTTTTATAAATCATGTTTTATTGTAGTCCAGCCAGTTAATTCATTTGTATACTGTTTGTGGCTGCTTTCAAGCTACAATGGCAGAGTTGAATAGTTGCCATAGAAATCATATGACCTGCGAGTGTGTGTGTGTGTGTGTCTATCACCTATTATGTCATGGATCTTTTCTGAACACAATGGCATAAAACTAGAAATCAGCCACAAGAAAAATCTGGCAGAAAGAAATACATGGACGTCAAATAACATGCTACTAAACAATGAATGAGTCAACCAAATCATCAGAGGAGATAAAAAAAAAAAAAATACATGGAGACAAATGGAAATGAAACCTTAACAGTCCCAAATCTTTGGAATGCGGCAAAAGCAATTCTTAGAGAGATTACAGGCCTACTTCAGGAAGCAAGAAAAATCTCAAACAAGCTAACCTTTTACTTAAAGGAGCTTCAAAAAGAAGAACAAAGCCAATAGAAGGAAGGAAATAATAGAGATTAGAGCAGAAATGAAATAGAGGCAAAAACACAATAGAACAGATCAGTGAAACCAGGAGCTAGTCCTTCAAAAAGAGCAACAAAATTGATAAAGTTCTAGCCAGACTCATCAAGAAAAAAAGATAAATAAGTAAAATTAGAAATGAAAGAGGAGAAATAAGAACTGACATCACAGAAATACAAAGGATTATAAGGGAATATTATGAAAAATTATATGCTAATAAATTTCTATATGCTAATAAAGAAATGGGTAAATTCCTAGAAACATATAACCTTTCCATACTGAATCAGGAACAAATAGAAAATTTGAACAGACTGATTACCAGAAGTGAACATGAATCAGTAATCAAAAAAACTTCCAACAAATGAAAGTCTAGGACCAGATGGCTTCACAAGTGAATTCTACCAAACATCTAAAGAAAAGTTAAAACCCATTTTTCTCAAACTGTTCCAAGAAATAGAAGAGGAAAGAATACTTCCAAATTAATTCTACAAGGCCAACATTACCCTGATCCTAAAACCAGACAAAGACACAGCAAAAACTCTACAGGCCAATGTCTCTGATGAATATAGATGCATAAATCCTCAGCAAAATATTAACAAGCCAAATTGAACAATACATTAAAAAAAAATCATTCTCCACAATCAAGTGGGATTTATTCCAGAGATACAAGTGTTGTTCAGTATTCACAAATCAGAGAGTATGATACATCTTTTTTTTTTTCTTTTTTCTTTTTTTTTTTTAGAAAAGATTTTATTTATTTATTTGGCTCAGAGAGAGAGATCACAAGTAGGCAGAGAGGCAGGCAGAAAGAGAGAGGGGGAAGCAGACTCCCTGCTGAGCAGGGAGCCCAGTGCAGGGCTCCATCCCAACCCTGAGACCATAACCTGAGCTAAAGGCAGAGGCTTAATTCTCTGAGCCCCAAGCATGATACATTTTATTAACAAGAGAAAGGATAAAAAAAAAAAAATCATCTCAATAGATGCAGAAGAAAAGCCTTTGACAAAGTACAACATCCATTCATAATAAAAACTCTCAAGAAAGTGAGTTTAGAGGTAAAATACCTCAACATAATAAAGGCCTTATATGAAAAACCCATAGCTAACATCATAACTCAATGATGAAATACTCAGAGCTTTTCCTTGAAGGTCAGGAACAAGGCAAGGATGTCCACTCTTACCTCTTTTATTCAAGATAGTATGGAAGTCTTAGGAGCAGCAATCAGACAAGCAAAAGAAGTATAATGCATCCATATTGGTAAGGAAGAAGTAAAACTTTCGCTTGTGTAAAATATGGTAATATACATAGGAAACCCTAAGGGCTCCACCAAAAAACTACTTAACTAGTAAGTGAATTCAGTAAAGTCACAGTATACAAAACTGCGCCACATACAGAAATCTGTTGCAATTCTATACACTAATAATGAAGTAGCAGAAGGACAAATGAAGAAAACAGTAACATTTACATGAATGTATACATATACACAGGTGTATGCATATATACATGCATTTACACATAAATATATAGATATGTAAAATTTAAATTTATTTTTATTTGAAATGTGATGTTTGAGATAAAAACAAAATATATTTGCAGTATCTTCCTCTATAACAAATACTAAAGTTATAATGCTCTACGGTAAAGGGGATACTTACCAGTCAAATAAGTCATCTAACAGTTAAAGTATTTGCTTGGTTCCCATAGAGATTCTGAGATGAATAAATAGGATTTTTTAATATGACTTTGTCCTGAATTATATTCAAATTATAGTCTTTATTTATGAGGATAGTTTGAGTATATTGTTTTGATTAAATAAATAAAAGGATCAGTTGTTTTTATAATATCTATTTATACATAGTCAAAAAAGAGCTAAAACCCTGAGTTACTTTTAAATCCTATTTAGAGTCAGTAAAATTTGAGTTAAATTTATAAAATGGTGGATTTCACTTGGTTCTAACTTAGTAGTTCTAGGTAATTAGAGAAAGTATTTTAACACAAAATTTGAAACTCTCATCAGAATTTCCTAAATATATGTAATATTAAAGGAAATATGCTATGTAATCTTAAAGCTCGTCTTCATAAGATCAAAGTGACCTCCACACTAATGAAACATGGAAATTCCAACCAAAACATAAATTTTAGATTTATGGAAACTCGTATCAACATTTATAAGCTTTATATCTTCTGCATCTATATTCTCTTTGTACACCTCCAGATTTAAAAGTATTCTTGGGAATTAATGCTTTCTTACTAGTATAACTGCTGTTAAAATATGTCTCTGGAGCAATCATGTCTACAGAAATAGTTCTTTGGCGATATATTTTCCTTTGTGTCCTTTGACAATTTTTTTTTTTTTGTCAAAAAAGTAGAAAACAGCTTTATCTCCTGTATTTGGAATAGTTTACTTTTTTAAAGATTTATTTATTTTAGAGAGAGAAGGAGGGAGAGAGCATGCATGTGAGTGAGGGGAGAGGGAGAGAGAGAGAGAGAATCTCAAGCAGACTTGCTGCTGAGCACAGAGCTCTGACATGGGGCTTGATCTTACAATCCAGGACCACAATCTGTGCTGAAATGGAGTCAGAAGCTTAACTGACTGAGCCACCCAGGTGCCCCTGGAATAATTTAAAGTGTGTATGTCTGTCTGTGTGAGGAAATGTGGGTGGCTAGCACCGAAACAGGAAAAGAAAGAGGAAAATTCTCTAAGAGACATTTTGGCTATTGTTATCTTTTAAAATGGTAATATTTTCCAAAATGTTGTAATATTTACTACATCATAGGTTTCATGACTATTTGATAGCAACTGAGTTATATACATACTGTCTGTGGGCCATATTTAAAATAACGGTCGGTGAATTGTTTGCAGAATACTCTATCAAAAAGTTGCAGTATATATACACAATGGAATACTATGCAGCCATCAAAAGAAATGAAATCTTGCCATTTGTGACGACATGGATGGAACTAGAGGGTATCATGCTTAGCGAAATAAGTCATGCAGAGAAAGACAACTATCATATGATCTCCCTGATATGAGGAAGTGGAGATGCAACATGGGGGGTTAGGAGGGTAGGAGAAGAATAAATGAAACAAGATGGGATTGGGAGGGAAACAAACCATAAATGACTCTTAATCTAACAAAACAAACTGAGGGTTGCTGGGGGGAGGGGGGTTGGGAGAAGCGGGGTGGGATTATGGACATTGGGGAGGGTATGTGCTATGGTGAGTGCTGTGAAGTGTGTAAACCTGGTGATTCACAGACCTGTACCCCTGGGGATAAAAACGTATGTTTATAAAAAATAAAAAATTAAAAAAAAAAAGTTTGCAGTTTCCTTAGAAAGCAAGAGTAAGATACTGGAGTGGGACTTTCACTGTTCCCCAGCATTGGCAACTGGAAATGCAAGTATAAGGTTAAGAGGAATCAGGAGAGCTTCATTAGAAAGGAATCCTGAAAAGAGGGAGCAAGCATATTGGTAGGTGAATGAGTCAGCTCCTCACCTCTGTCACCCTAGCCATCTCGGCTTCTGCACTGCCATAAATCCAGGAGTGAGGAGGAGAGATTTCTTTGGATCATGAAGGAATCCCGGGGTTTTCTTTCTTCCACCAGGAGAGAATTATGACTGTGCAATCCTTTCAGTGAGGGTGATCATGTTTAAGACATAAACTCCTAGAGATTTTTCCTAAAAGAAAGGGAGACCGCCTTTCTTTGGGTGTTTGCTTACGCAGTGCACTTAAGGAATGTGGTTCTGTGCAAAATGTCTCTATAACCTGTAACAGCCTTAGTCTAAATAAAACAATGATAAAATAAGTACATTATCTTTAGTGGATCAATATAAACAAAGCTGTCAAAATGTAAATAGAGAGTTGAGAGACTGTTGTATATTATTTAAACCATAATTATTAGACACAAAAACAAACTTTATTTGATTAATAATACTTCTGTAACTCCTTTATTACTCTCATAGAGTTTTTTTCCTTGCTGTTTTTAAAAGCATATCCCACTCTAAAAAGTATTTTGGATTGGGCGCCTGGGTGACTCAGTGGGTTGAGCATCTAACTTCAGCTCGGGTCATGATCCCAGAGTCCTGGGAGCAGGACCCACATCAGGCTCCCTGCTCAGTGGGGAGAATGCTTCTCTTTTTCCCGCTCCCCCTGCTCATGCTTTCTCTCTCTCTCTCTCTCTGTGTGTGTTAAATAAATAAATAAATAAATAAAATCTTTTAAAAGAAAAGTATTTTGAATAAAAAAGGAAGAATACTTTGACGCAGTAAATTCTAGTGCCCTTTGGAAGCAAAAGACAGTTGAACTAATTATCAATATCTAGTTTGGCTTAGAGTTCTCAATTTTTAAAACACCTTGGAAAATAGTTTTAAGACAAATAAGTCATGCACTTACAACCAGATACCAGTGAAGGTCTCTTTCTCCCTTAGTATTTAAAATAAATATTTTAAAATCCGTGAAGAACAGTGTTCTCTCAAGGATTGTTGCTCTTTCCTTGCAGCAAGCATTTTCATGGTTACTGCTGGCTCTGAGCTCCTACTTTGCTAAATTTAGAAATCCTGTAGTATTTCACTTGGATTGTCCTGTTTATACCTTAGTGAAATTCAGGCCTTTTACTTAATTTCTTTCCCAACAGAACTTTCACCTGGTATTAGATTGCATTAAAGATTCTAGGGGAAAAAAATAGAAATTAAAGTTAAATATTCTAACTCTAGGCAGTGCTTCATCCTTTTTCTTTTTAAAAAAAAAAAATTTAAAGATTGTATTTATTCATGAGAGAGAGAGAGAGAGAGGGAGAAGCAAACTTTCTGCTGAGCAGGGAACCCAATGCAGGCCTGGATCCCAGGACCCTGGGATCATGACCTGATGCTTAACCATCTGAGTCACCCAGGTGCCCCAATTCTTCATCCTTTTTAGAGCTGTGAAACTTGAGTTGGTGTCATACTCCACATCTTCCCAATCACTTAAGAATCCATTCAGATTCTTGTGTATAGAGCTTTCTCCTACTTGGTAGATTTTTTTTTTTAATTTTTATATTTAGTTAATGGCTTACCTTTTCTCTAAAATATACAGAACTAATGGGTCCAATAATAGTCTCTCTCCATGACCTAATGAAACATCATCTAGGTAGAGAGCTCATTCTCCATTTTGATAAAACAAACAGAAAACACTCAGCTTTCTCAAGAAGGGAGGAGGTATAAAAGACTTTTATCCAGGTTTAGTGTTACCTTGAGTATATTCTGTTGAAATGCTTCTTTACTATTCTAGTTATTAACACATGCACAGCACTGAGAGATTTACTCTAATTTTAACATATAGTCCAAGTTTCTCTGTGAAGGAAAGAGAATCCATTAGAACACAGTAGTTTAGGAAGCCATATGAAAATGACAGAAGGAAGCCAGGGAATGAAGAAGACTCAAGCCATGCACTTTGGGAGGAAATCAATATTGTGGTATGAATATAAAACACATGAAACTAAATTTATTCTTGGACTGAATTATATCACTTAATGATATAATTGCATCTTAATGATGTATTTCATAATCACATAATGAGAGAATTATGACTGGATATTTTAAGCAAATCTCTAGATAAATCCAGTACTTCTTTTTTTTTTTAATACATATTTTTTAAAGCTTTTGTTTGTTTGACAGAGATCACAAGTAGGCAGAGAGGCAGGCAGAGAGAGAGGAGGAAGCAGGTTCCCCACTGAGCAGACAGCCCCATGTGTGGCTCAACCCCAGGACCCTGAGATCATGACCTGAGCTGAAGGCAGAGGCTTTAACCCACTGAGCCACCCAGGCGTCCCTAAATCCAGTACTTCTAACACTCTTATCATCCTCATTTATACTCACACTAGTCATCTGAAACTTTCAAAACATGATAGATACATGGAGTGTGGGTTTTATAAGGACATTAAGAGGATATATATCCTCTGGACCTCTTATTATACAATTAATAACTTGAACATAAATGATGATGTATCTTTAACAAAACTACAGAAAAATGGCAAAGTTAAGAAGAATCTTGATTGTAAGTTTATTTTAGTTTTTTTTTGTTTGTTTTTATAGCCAAGGTTTAAAATAATATACTATTTGCTTACTCATACTGGAAAATGTACACTTTATATTTATATTTATGTTTAGCACAAGTTATGCATGTCTTCAGAAAGTTGTTTGTCTTTGTTCTGGCTTCTGTGACAAAACTATGGACTGAGTGGCTTAAACAACAAATAACTTTCTCACAATTCTGGAGGCTAGAAGTCCAAGATCAAGGTTCTGCCAGCTTCTATATCCGGTGAGACCTTGTCTTCTCCCTGTGTCCTCATGTGGCAGAAGGGGGAGGGAGCTCTCTGATATCCCTTTTAATAAGGCACTAATCCCATTCATTAAGTCATCCTCATCACTCAGCCACTTCCTAAAAAATTCCACTGTCAGATAACATCATACTGAGGATTGAGTTTGAATATATGAATTTGGCGGGGGGAGGGTAGGGACACAAATATTTAGTCTACAACATTATATATGAAAGCAAAATATTTTTAATTTTTTTGAGATATAAATATTTTAAATTAAATTTAAAGAAACATTTGAAGGTATTTTCTTGTAAAACAAAGTACTTTAGGAAAAGTGAATTTTCTTGTTTATCTGCTTAGTTGTTAAATGTATTCATATCAATCTATGTTTACATATCACTGTATCTACCTATATACCGGTATACATAGATGTATAGGTACATTTTAGTATGCCTAAATAAAGTAATTCCTTCCAAATTAATTTTGTCTTCATTCAGTAGGAATAAAATTTGAGGTATTCTCTAAAACAAATGTAAAATTAACTTTTTAAAAAAATCTATTTTCATAAACTCTGTGTGGCAGAGGTATTATGTTTCTAAACGCAAACATGTATAAAAACAAATGCTTAGATGTTCTTTAAAACTAAGTTTCTGATCTTGTAAAGGCTTACTTCTTACCAAATTAAAGTTAAGATGGTGGTATTTTTCTTATATATACCTAACGTTTAAAAAGAAATTTTCTGTACACAACATTAAAATATGAATATTAGTTATATTTTAAATAATTTTATTCCAGAATTTTAATATGCTCTCTTACTAAATAAGTAATATTAGCTAGATTTATTTAGAATATACAAAAATAACTACTTGCAGAGAAGATAGATAATAGATAATTTAAATAGATTTTATTTCATCACTATTCGTGACACTAAGGTAAACATGCAAAGTACAAAATTTCATATCTTTTTGTTCAAATTTCTCGTACAATTCAGAAAGAATTTGGCTTAAACATACATATATTGAATTGGCATAGTGTAAAGGATTAGGTTTTTTTTGTTTTGTTTTGTTTTGTTTTCCAGTTAAACTTGTACTGTGTCTGATTTGGGTATTAGTTTTAAGACAATACCTTTCTCATACAAATCCATAGGAAATTTAGGAAAGTAAAATATCGGTTGTCATTACATATGCATATAAGACCAACTTGAGCATTAAGCATTCATCATTATTTTGAAATAAATTTTCTTGATCATTTTATAATTAAGCTGTATTAATTCACTGATTTAATTGACTGCGTTTGATGATCTGCCCTTTCTGGAACTGTTTTCCTGCTCTGTCATAATTTTAAAGCTGAATGCATGAAGAAAACTGCAAAATTTCTTGGGTAAATATTTATATTTAATTTTCATGGAAAATAATTTATTTCAAGCTGATATTCTATTTCCTAAATAAAATTGGTCTTTTCAGCCAAAAAGAATGACGTAGGAAATACAGCGTATCATTTTTTTAAGAAGGAACAATGAGATTTAATGTGATTAAGAGTGAATGAAAACCATGGTAAACTTAAGTAAGGTAATGTATGGATTCATATGTAACTTAACACCAAGACACCAAAATGAGTAAATTTAAGTATATTCTTAAGTTTTGAGAAATCAATGGAAGTAGGGTCAGGATTTCAACAATGATTTTAGGTTTTATCAACAAAAGGAAAATATAGCTTTAAACTGGAAAGCATGATGGTGAATTGGAAGGTATAACACTAGGTTTTGTAATATTTAGAAGTTTACACAATATGTTTGTTTTTTTCTCATCAGATCTTCCCAACCTGCCTTGTATACAGTGTAAAGAATGCTTGTTGCATAGTAGATTAGACAGAAGTTTACCTCTGCTTTCATACTGATACTTTGCTAATGTGATAGCATCAAAAAGGAAATGTATAAACCTTATAAACAGAGATTCATGGGGGAATAAAGAGCCAACGATGAATAAATATTAATAGGTAGTAGAACAAAATAGAAGGATTTAGCATGGTTGAAGGAGCTAAACACCAAGAGCCTGCAAAGGGGGATACTTATAGAAAGAAAGATAATTCAAGCCACATATTCCTAGAAATCCTCAAGGATCCAGCAGGTGCAATGATAAAGGCAAGATGAGTGGGACTGGCTAAAAACAAGGGAAATAGGTGAGGGCATTTATAAGAAGTAATGAGATCCTCAAGTCCTTTCCTTGTCCACACATCTGTGTAAGAACTTGTCCCACAAAGATTCTGTATTTTCTGTACATAAGTTAGAATAAAAAGATTGTAGTCCTGGAGAATTAAGATGGTGAAAGCTGGGGAAAGGTGATATATGGAAACAGGAAAATGAGTCTTCATTTCTCCACCCTCTTACACTGTGAAGCTTTAAGATTACTGAAATCCAGATAAATGTGTATCCCTCTGGAGAGGGATGGGGAGATCCCTTGGAGAACCTGAGGAAACTGTATGGCAGAACAACAAAGATTGCCAGACATTTGTACCCAACACAAAGGTCACAGAAACCAAAACCAAAATCAGAGAAAGAGAGAATATAGGTCACTTACCAAAGTTCAGGAATTCAGATGGGAAAGATTCTCTCATTAACAACACTGCATACTAGAAGAAAATGTAAAACTACTTTGAAATCCTGAGCAAAAATGTTACCTAAAAATCTACACCCAGCCCTCCCCGCTAAGAAAAAGTGAGTATAAAAGAAACAGGTCATTTGTAAGCAGGATTTCCTAAAACATCTACTTATCTTCCTTAGGATACTTAGGGAGAATGTGATGCATTAAATAATAGAGTCAACCAGAAAAGAAATTGTCAAGGAATGAACCTGAGAAACAGGACTTAATACAGAATTAGGACACAGTCTCAGGAAGAAAATCATCTGTTTAGGCAGTAAACAGTACAGATTGTAGAAGGAAGATCATTTCATAAGGGCTTCATGATGGCAGAGTAGGAAGGAAGGAATGACTGATTACCTCTTGTGTAACATAATATGGAGACTATTCTGTACAGAGGTTTATAATTTCATTGGAAAGAATTATGATAGAGACAGAAAAAAACAAAAGATATAAAATCATTTTCATTATTGACTCTAGAAGTATAAAAAAGCTATTACATATAGGAAAAGTGATCATGATTCACTATTTGAATCAGCAGCGATCAGTACATAACTATTAAGAGTAAATGTTAAAAGGTAAGTTAATTTAGTGTAACACACACACACACACATCCAATGTTTTGAGAAAAATGGAGAAAAAAAAGTGTGAGCTTGAGTCAGTTCGAGTAAGAATTTGGGGATTTAGGCTTGAAGAATTCCTTTTTTTTCCCCAAATTTTAATTGTGGCACAAAAAAAAACTTAGCTTAAAATTTACCATCTTAATTATTTGTTATGTGTGTAGTTCAGTAATGTTAAGTTCATTCACACTGTTATGCAACCAATCTCCAGAACTCTTTTGTCTTATGACTCCATATCCTTTAAACAATACCCATATCTCCCTTTCCTCAGTCATTGGCAACCACTACTCTATTCTACTTTCCGTCCTTATGAATTTGACTACTCTAAGTACTTTATGTAAATTTAATTATATTTGTCTTTTTGTAACCGGATTATTTTATTTAGCATAATGTCCTCAAGGTTTATCCATGTTGTAGCCTGCTTCAGAATTCTCTTCCTTTCTTAAAATTAAGGATATATTAAAAAAAATTAAGGCTATATAATATTGCACTGAATATACATAATCACATTTTGCTAATTTGTTCATCTGCCTGTGGACATTTGGATTGTTTCTACCTTTTGGTTATTGGGAATGATGCTACTATGAAAGTAGTTGTACAAATATTTCTTCTGGTTTCTGCTTTTAGTTCTTTTGGGCACAGATCCCAAAGTGGAACTACTGGATCATACGGTAATTTTTCCTCAAATTTTTTGAGGGACCTCCATACTGTTTTCCATAGTGGGTACACCATTTTACGCTCCCATTAATAGTGTGCAAGTGTTCCGGTGTCTCCATATCCTCACCAACACTTTATTATTATTTTAAGATTGATTTGAGAATGAGAGACTGTGCGCATGTGTGTAAGGGCAAGGGGGAGGGGCCAAAGGAGAGGAAGAAGAAGACCCTCCTGAGTGGGAAGCCCTTGGCAGAGGCTGGAGACCAGTCTCATGAGGGGCTCATTCCCAGGATCCTGAGATCATGGCCTGAGCTGAAGTCAGACACTTAACCAACTGAGCCACCCAGCGCTCCTGGTTTTTTGATAGGAAGTACCCTGATGGATGTAAGGACTGACTCATCTCTTAAAACTTTTATTGTTGGTGAGGATGTGGAGACACCGGAACACTTGCACATATGCTTTTATTGTTTGATTAACTATTTTAAAATAATGTTCAAAAATAATAGTTTCAAATGGCACTATGACCAAGTCTAGCAAGTATGAGTCTGAGTTGTATGTGCTTATAAATTGTTTAACAATTTTACATTGGCTGTGCTGAATAATAAGTTCCCAGTCTAAAGAATGGTCTTAACATCCATACCATAGAATTTGTTAATATTCACATATGGTTTAATATTGATATTACTTGGACTAAGACATAAGTGGCACATTGCTATTTAGTCTGGAGTGTGATTAATTGCAATAACAAAACACATTTAAAAAAATGGGAGCTTATTTTTCTTGTGAGAAATTTGGAGTTACACATTTCCTAGAGTGGTTTTTTTTTTTTTTCGTGTTTAAACTATTCATCTTTACTCCCATATCATGCAAAGGAAAATCCAATAATTAAGCCCAGAGAGGTAATACAACTTAAAATTACAGATCATGCAGAAAATGATTTTGGCAATTGAACATGCCAAAGTTTGCCTTATTTATTCCCATTCTAAAACTGAAGAGTTCATTTCTGGGTACAGACACAGGAAGTTAGGTTTATACCCTTTCCACTTTTCTACATATAGTCGAAACCACATTGCAGTATATAATGACAGTTCTAGCTGTCTTTGCCACAAAATAATGCATATTTTGATGCTCATGATACTTTTTGGCACTAATTCCCCACAAAATCTGGAAGAACCTTGGAATTTTAGTCTTTAAAATAATATGATGATACTCTCATTAAATTGGTGGAAAAGAGGATTATTTTTTCAGCTTTATTGAGGTATAATTGACAAAATTGTGAGATATTTAAAGTGTACAACATAATTTAATACATGCATACATTGATCATAATAGGATTCCCTAGTTGAGTTAATGCATTCTTCATGTAACATTTTTACCTTAAGTTCTACTTTCTTAGAAATTCCAATTATACAATAGAGTATTATCAATTACAGTCACAATACAATGCATTACTCAGGTCTTATATACATTCTTCATCTAACATTTTTACCTTAAGTTCTACTTTCTTAGAAATTCCAATTATACAATAGAGTGTTATCAATTACAGTCACAATGCTATGTATTACTCAGGTCTTATTCAATCTTATAATTGAAAAGTTGGACCCTTTTGCCAAACTCTTTCAATTTCCTCTAACCCCAGCTCCTGCCAAACACTTTTCTACTCTCTGTTTCTATGAGTAATACTTTTTCTTAGGTCACACATATAAATTTTAACATGTGGTAATTGTCTTTGGCTAATTTTACTTAGCATAGTGCCCGCCAGGTTCATTTACACTGTTGGGAATCACAGGATTTCCTTCTTTATTCAGGCTGAATAATATTCCATATAAATATCACATTTGCAATGTGCCTGGGTGGCTCAGCCATTAGGCATCTGCCTTCAGCTCAGGTCATGATCCAGGGTCCTGGGATCGAGCCCCGCATCCAGCTCCTTGCTCTGCGGGAGGCCTGCTCCTAGCATATTTAATATACCTGTTAGTATAACTTCTTTAGAAAAGTGTTTATTCAATCTTTTGCCCAGTTTTCAATTGGGTTATTATTATTTGCTATTGAGTTATATGAATTCCTTATATATTATGAATATTAATCTTATATCAGAAATGTGCTTTGCAAATATTTTGTCCTATTCCATAAGTTGTCTTCATTTTGTTGATGGCTTCCTTTGCTGAGCAGAAGCTTGTTAAGCTTGATGTAGTTCTGTTTGTTTATGTTTTCTTTTATTGACTTTGCTTTTGGTATCAAATCCAAAAAATCATTTCTAGGACCATTGTCTAGGAATTTATTCCCTCTTATTTCATATAGGAGTTTTATGATTTCAGATCTCATGTGCAAGGCTTTAAAATATTTTGAAGTTTTTTTTTTTTTTTTTTTTTTTTTTTTGCTTTTTGAGAGGGAGAAGAAGGAGAAGGAGCAGGGAGAAAGGGAGAAAGAGAATCTTAAGCAGGCTCTACACCCAGCATGGAGCCCAATGTGGGGTTTGATCTTACCATCCTGAGATCAGGACCTGAGCCAAAATCAAGAGTCAAATGCTTAACTGACTGAGCCACCCAGACTCTCCTGATTTTTATGTGTAGTGTAAGATGGGATCCAATTTTATTCTTTTGTATCTGGCTGTCCAGTTTTCCCTGCTTGCTTTACTGAAGAGAATTTCCATTCTCCATTGTGTATTCTTGGCTCCTTTGTCAAAAATTATTTGGGCATATATGCATGGATTTATTTCTGGACTTTCTATTCACTTTCATTGATCTGTATGTCTAGTTTTTTTTTTAAGATTTTATTTATTTATTTGACAGAGAGATCTCAAGTAAGCAGAGAGGTAGGCAGAGAGAGAGGAGGAAACAGGCTTCCCACGGAGCAGAGTGCCCAATGCAGGGCTCGATCCCAGGACCCCGAGATCATGACCTGAGCCGAAGGCAGAAGCTTTAACCCACTGAGCCACCAGGCATCCTATATGTCTGTTTTTATCCCAATTCCATACTGTTTTGATTACTGTAGCTTTGTAATATAGTTTGAAATCATGAGGTGTCGTGTCTTTAGCCTTGTTCTTTCTCAAGATTGTTTTGGGTTCTTTTGTGTTCCATACAAATTTTAGGATTTTTTTCCTATTTCTGTAAAAATATACTAGAATTAATTAATTGTTCAGCTGGGTTATTAAGAACCCAGACTCTGCCTGTCTTTCCATTCCACTTCCTGAAAATGTAATCTTGTCACCTACGGCATGGTCAAAAGATGGCTGTCATAGCTTCAGATACCAAATCTGTGTTCAGTACAGGAAGTAGAAGTAGAAAGGGAGCCAGTAGCAACACTAACCACAGTGCCTTCCTTAATCAGGAAAGCAAAAACCTATCAAAACCCCACATGCCTCTAAAAAGACTGCTCAGTGTCATGTGCTCATTCATTGCTATGAGGGAGACTGTGAATGTGACAATTAAGATGGGGCTGCCTAGAAACCATTTTAGCATTCTATCTTCAAGGGAAAATTGAAGAAATTAATAATGAGTAAACAAAACACTGATCATCTGCACTTATTACTTTTACAGATTTTAGAGACTAAGAACAAAAATCAAAAATTTTCAAATATAGGTGATAATAACATCAAATTTAATATGGCATGAAGAATGGAAAGGAGGTATTAAAACAATACGAAGTTGTCCAAGATAATTTACATACATTTCTTTCTTTAGGTAACCAATTGGGATTCAAACTCCGTTTTGTTGAGTTTTAATTACCATGTAATTTCCATGACCCACCATGTAGAGTTTTTTGTTTGTTCATTTTTATGGGTGGAGGGGGAAATCTAAGCTCACATACTTATGTTTCTAACAGTAGACGAATACATGTAGAAGTTCGTGTTAAAAATCATTTGAAGAAAGTTTGGAAGCTTAGTGTACTGTAAGCTCACTATAAGCCAGGGGCAATAAGATTATCAGAAATTCTATACATACTCATGCTACCTTAATAGAATAACTTCAACTCAAAAGGGATTCATCATATCGCAACTAGCCAAGTCACACACAAGGCTCAGTGGTTATGATTTTCATAAGCCACACATTCTGATGTGCAAAAATCAGAACTGTCTGTTTTGATTTATACTGGACTTCATATTTATCTCACATTTCTATTTCAGCCTGCTGCCAAAAACTTAATTTAGTAATTTCCAGGAAAACTAAATCAAATTCCAGGATTCTTTTCAATTGTTTTAGGTTTAAAACTTCCCAGCCCACTCTACTTTCTCCTCCCAGGGGTTATTTCTGAGTGCTTGGCTTATGCATTCTATGATGTGGTGGGAGGTGTTGTGAAATCGTTAGATTTAGATCAGTCTGTTCTCTGAGACATAAATTACTGGTTTGATTTTCAGGACTGCCTCCCCCTGGTGTCTACTTAGAGAACAAATATCCTGCTGGCTTCTGGTCTCAAATTCTAGTGAATTGTTTACAGTTCTGTCCCTAGTCATTTTTGTGGGCCAACTCTTATCACCTTCAGACCATGCTTCTTTTCTTTAACTACTTTTAACTCACTTGTCTGCCCTATCTGGAGGAGTAGGGAAAGTTACACCCCCAATAAATCCTTAAATTTCAGGGGAAATTCAGAAATCCTCATCTTATGTAGGAATTCTTTGCTTCTGATCATCTATTCTCCATTGTGAGATTGGTGATACCAGAGTATAAGATATACTAGAGCACATCTCTGCTTTCTGTTCTACTTATAATGAGAAATTGTTGCTAAAGGTACATTTCAATGAAGGCTATGAAAGCTTTCTCTCTTGCTGGACTCGCCACACTGTCTATAATCTTAAAAAAAAAAAAAAATCTTAGCAATGAGAATGGAGATATTTACCTTCAGGGGTGGGGTAGGTATTCCCAGAATTATCAAGTGTGAATCTTTAATGTTAATTAGTATATTAACCTTTAGGAATGTGAAAGCCAGCCAAAATCAGCCTTTAGTGTTTTGAGGAAGGAGAAAAAACCAAGAACATTTGCACAAAATGGCTTAGGAGAAACAAGAGTAGTAATAATGCTATGGAAGACCTAAAATATGGTTTTGGTAGATAACATGGTACTGAATCAAAAACAAGCTTTCTGTCTCTCTCTGTCTCTCTCTCTCTCTTTTTTTTTTTTTTCAGTCCTTGCAACAAATTAATAGTCTCCCACTGTTTTAAATGTTCTTATTTTATTTTTTTTTATTTATTTTTTTTTTAAAGATTTTATTTATTTGACAGAGAGAGATCACAAGTAGGCAGAGAGGCAGGCAGAGAGAGAGAGAGAGAGGAGGAAGCAGGCTCCCTGCTAAGCAGAGAGCCCGATGTGGGACTCGATCCCAGGACCCTGAGATCATGACCTGAGCCGAAGGCAGCGGCTTAACCCACTGAGCCACCCAGGCGCCCCAAATGTTCTTATTTTCAAATGGAAATAATAGGTAGTAAATTCAGTCTTATACCTCCATTTAATGCTGGTTTCTAGAATGCTTAAGCTAAATTGTATATATCCCTATGAATTAATTTAATGAATCCCCACTCATGTTTTTGAAAAGTGCATTCAAGTCTGCACCATGTTTGCCTAAGGAAATGAGATTTGAAAATTTCTGTCCCCAAACTGTCAGTTTTGTGCTGATATAACACTCATGTCACCCACTCTCAGAAATATTCTATATAATGCCTTTCGTGAACACTGCTTGGGCTGTGAAGTTCTATTTACTCCAAGAAATCTCTTTAAGCTTTTGTAAATGGTGCATTGTAGTATGCAAGAAGCAGACCTCCAAGGAAAAGATAAAATTTCTCTATTTGGTTGTCTAACAAAGACTAGGAACCTGCATTCTTCGAAAAGAAATACAATCATGAGATAGATCAGCTATAGCTGTAATGAACACCTGAGACCTGTAACTTTTTAATCATGAAAGTTATTGATCTCTTCTTATAAGACTGTGAGAAATATGGCTTTTTTGGATACACTGTCTTGAACTTAATTTGATAACTTCTAGGACATTTTAGCACACTAGAAAATAGTATAAATTCTCTATTTTGTTTTCCTGACATTTTAGAATAATTTTCTCACAATCCTTAGGTGATTATTAAAAAATTACTTTAACCCAGTATGTTAATTCTCACCTCCTCTCACCCAGCCACGTAAGGACTATATTAAATTTGGCAGTATAGTAGTTTCAAATATAAATGCTCAGTTTTATAAATTTAAATATGTACTTTTCTTTATGCACAGTAGCCATATTCCTATTTTAAAGACAGTGTTGATTTTTAGAATTTAGTCATTTTTGTTTTCTTTAATTTTTATTTTCTTAAAACTTAGAATTTAAAATATATATTAAAAGATCTTTAAATTTAGACAGATTATTGACTTATATCATTTTTATGCATATATAGAAAGAAAAATCTAGTGAAATAATTTTGGGTAAGGTATTTCTGAGGCAAAAACAAATACATCACAACTGCTACATGGCTAATAGTGATTGTAAGACCATCCTGACTTTAGAGTTGTCAAAATGTGAAAAAAAAGTAAGCATCATCATCCCCATGACCTTGCTTAGGAGATAATTCCAATATTGTTGATGTCCCTATTGCATACCTTCATGATCACACCTTCCTACTATCCACCCTATAAGAAATCACTATTCTGAATTTTGTGTTCCTCATTCCCTTGTTTTTCTCTTCAATTTTCCCAATATTTATTCTTATAAGACCATTGTCTGGTCTTGTTTAACTGGTATAATAAGAGAACCTTATTACATGTATTCTTCTGTGATCTTTTCACTCAACTTAGCATTATGTGATATTCATCCATACTCACGTGTAGATCTACTATTTATTTTCAGTGTTGTACAGTATCTGACTGTATGCATGTCATGGAGTTTGTAAATTCTCTTGATGAACATTTGGGCAGCTTCTAGTATTTTTCCATTACAAATGCATCTGCTATAAACATTCTTTTTATTATTATTATTTTTTTATGCTATAAACATTCTTAATAGTTGTACCCTGAAACATGTATGAGAGTTTTTCCAAAGTATCAGATGTCTGGAAATGGAATTGCTATATCTAGATGATATTACTCAATAGAATTTTCTGCAATTATATAAATATTCTATGTATCTGGGCTAATAGGTAGCTACAAGCTGCTTGTACTGTTGAATACACTTGACTCTTTAACAACTTGGGTTCGAACTATGTAGGTCCACTCATGCACAGATTTTTTTCAATATACATAGTACAGCACTATTAAGTGTATTTTCTCTTTCCAGTGATTTTCATAAAAACATTTTTCTCTAGCTTCTTTATTGTAAAAATACATATATAATACATATAACAAAAATATGTGTTAATTGGTTATGTCATTGGTAAGGGTTCTTGTCAGTAGTTGACTATTAGTAATTCAGTTTGGGGGGAGTGAAGAAGTTATATGTGGATTTTTGATTCCTTACGGGTATTAACCCCTAAGGGTCAAGTGTACCTGAAATAGACCTAATTCATACTGAGGACCTCCTGTGATGTCAGGTGCCTGGTCCTTGCTTCCCAACCTAAACTCTTGGGGAACTAGCACCATAAAGGGGATGAGGCAAAAGCCAATTCTCTTGAATCTTTCACTTGCAAAATTTGAACTAGTTGTACATGTGTTTCTACTGTTTCTACTCATTATCAAGCTGCCCTAGATTCTTATATAGGGGAATGTGCGAGGCACATTTTTAAGTGAAGGACCTCTGTCTGCTACCCCCTCAGCTGTTCTGTTTTTTATTTCTTTTCCATCAACTCTACTAGTTGCATGTTTGGCTAAGGACCAATGAGAGAATAATTTAAGTTTGTTGTGGTGTCAGTTTATACTCTAGTCCCTGCTACTGCCCCTTTATCAGGCTTTGGACTTTTCCTGACTGCAAACACAAAAGAACATATGCTTGGAGTGAGTACACTGGGAATTTTATGAACACCGTGTATGTGGGAGACAGGTTGGATTCCCTTGCCTCTTCTCCAAGTATAAGCAGAAAAGGTGAACTAAGATAGCCTGGAAACCACATAGAGGCTTTGATGCTAACCTTATCATCATTCCCTTTTTCATGAAGCCCCCTGATCCCTGAGCTCTTCTTGTTCTTTACTACTAACATAGAATGCCCATGGTGTCCCCATCTGTTGCTCTTAAGAAATAGGTAAATTTTGCCAATTAGATAAACCCATCTTTAGGCATGCTGTTCTTTCTTACAATTCTTAGGTGGAGATAGTTACAAACTTTAAAGGAAGTATCTTGGTTAGCTCCAAGACATTTGAAGACTCATATGCAATCTCTTTCTTTGGTGGCCTGACCACGATCAAGCAAAGAACCACAGGAGAAACTTAACTGCCCAAGTGTACACAGCTCATAAGTGCCAAATCTGGCATTTAAATCTAAATCATATGGTTCCAGAGTTTTGCTCTGTGAGGTTTGCTATACGTCTTACTTCACTACACATCACATTACTTTATAGTGATGCTCATTCTTATCACTTGTCACAATTGCTGTTTTACATATATAGTGGCAGGTGGTATTAAAAGTAGACAGGCATGTGCATATCACTGTAATGGGTTGCCATGTATAGAGGATATTAAGACCCTGCTACATAGGCGATAAGTCACTGCAAGTGAAATTGGGCAAAAAATGATGTCATTTCTGCCATGGATCTGGAGTTAAGAGTAGAATTTCATTTTCTAGGAGGTCAGTAAGACTGACTAAAATTTGAAAGTAACTAAAGTAGCTGAAAGTATATGAAGATAAATACTTAGACTTAATGAAAACTATCAAGGATTTAATTGTGAAATGAGCTCATCAAAACAGAACCAGAAAAAAAGGAATTTATGCCTGTTTCTGAGTTTCCAGTACTCTTGGTATTTATCTGCTGAGGAAATACTTGTTCTGAAAGCTTAAAGGGCAGGAAATTGGGACTGGACATCAGTAATTTGTTAATGTACCATTTCAATATTGCATTTTTGATGATTCTTAAATTCAGTACTTATGGAATGGAGGGTTCTGGTGACTTGAGTTTCTGTTTAATTGCAAACACTTGCCACAAACATTGTTGAACAACTTCCTAGATTATATTACAGAAACTAATTCCTAACATCTCATGTTTTAATAAATTAGTATAATGCAATTTATTTCATTTTTTAAAAATATAGCTTATAAAAAATAACTGGGCTGAATCCTCATTATTTATTTTATTTGATATTCAATTTATTCATTGTTGAATAAAGAAGGATTTTTTTCACTTTTTTGGCACAAGATAATGAAAAATGTAGTTGGTATTGCTATCTTTCCAACATGTTTTACTTATTGAGATAGGATAGAATGTTGGAGTAAAGTGTGAAAATCACTGAAAGAAGACCATTTTTTGGGTGGTATAAGAATGTATAACAAGACCACATGCCTCGGTCAAAGGTAGTGATATAAAAGTTTCAAAAGATATTAACATTTAATGTACAGTATGAAAGATGAATAGAAATTTGCTAAACAGAAACAGAATATTCATGATTAGGAGGGCAGTATAAATCATTGTCTAGAAATGAGAACGATCCTCAGGAGCTTGGGATTCTAAAGGAAGCTCACCACAGGGACACCTGGCTAGCTCAGCTGGTAGAGCATGCTACTCTTGATGTCAGGGTCATAAGTTCAAGTCCCACCTTGGTAGTAGAGTTTACTTAAGATGAAATGAAAATCTTAAACCAAAAAAAAAAAAAAAAAAAAAAAGGAAAAAGAAGAAGAAAAATTTCTCTATAAATAAACTATAGGTTTGCAAAGAAGGCGGCAAGTTAGGGAGAGTGGTGAAAGCTGAGGCTGTATGGATAAAAAAGAGCAGATGAAAATCACTAACTAATTACATATCAATTTTACTGAAGATGATCTAAATGTCAAAGGATGCTACTGAAGAGGTTAAGCAAGTGAATGGTGTCGTTCCATTTACATTTTATAAAACTGATTCACACTTCAGTGTTGAAAAATCAAAAGATAAAATGTGCTATAAACATACAATGAAATATTATTCATCCTTAAAAAAGAAAGGATGTCCTGTCACATTCTACAATATGAGTGAACCCTGAGGACATCATGCTAAGTGAAATAAGAGTCACAAAAAGACAAATACTGTATGGTTCTACTTATGTGAATTATCCACAGTAGTCAAATTTATAGACCAGTAGAATGGGGGTTACAAGGGCCTGGGGGAGGGAGAAATGAGAATTATATACTTAACAGTAGTTAATATCATAAAGTTAATGTTATGTGATTTAAAACTTTAGTTTTTTAGAGCAGTTTTATTTTCACAGCAAAATTGAGAGAGGTAGAGGGATTCCTCATATGCCCCTGCCCTGACACACGCATAGCCTTCCCTGTTATGAACATCTCTGCCAGAAAGTATTTGTTATAGCTGATGAACCTGTCGCTAGTTTACATTATGTTTCACGCTTAACTTTGTATGTTCTATGAACTTGAACAAATGTATGACACGTATCCATTGTTATCATATAGAATATTTTCCCTATCCTAAAACTCCTCTGCGCTCTACCTATTCCTTCCTCAAGCATAGAATGTCATGTAGTGGGGCACCTTTTCAAGATGTCATGTAGTGGGGCACGTGGGTGGCTCAGTTGGTTAAACATCTGACTCTTGGTTTCGGCTTAGGTCGTGATCCCAGGGTCATGAGATCGAGCCCTGCATCAGGCTCCCTGCTCAGTGTGGAGTCTGCATGAGATTCACTCCCTCTACCTGCCCCCCACCCCTCCTTGACTCACACGTATGCATGTGCCATCTCTCTCTCTCTCTCTCTCTCAAATAAATAAATAAATAAATCTTTTTAAAAGTGTCATATAATTATGATCATATAGCATGTAGCCTTTTCAGATTGGCTTTTTTCACCTAGTAATACGAATTTAAGTTTCCTCTGTGTTTTGCCGTGGCTTGATAGCTCATTTCTTTTCATTGTGGAGCAATATTCCTTTGCCTAGATGAACCATAGTTTATTTATCCAGTCACCTAGTGAAGGACATCTTGGTTGCTTCCAAGTTTGGGCAATGATGAACAAAACTGCTATAAACTTTTGTGGGAAGATTTTTGTGTAGAATGTTAACATGTTTTTTACCACAATTAAAATAATTTAATATTTAAGGACTGATACGGGGCACCTGAGTGGCTTAGCTGGTTAAGCATCTGACCTGGTTTTGTCTCAGGTTATGGTCTTGGGGTCCTGGAATTAAGCCTCGTGTCAGGCTCCCCATTCAGTGGGGAGACTTCTTGTCTCCCTCTCCCTTTACCCTTCCTCCTGCTCATACTTGCTCTCTCTCTCTCTGTGTCTCTAATAAATAAATCTTTTTTTTTAAAAATAAATACTGATAGAATAGTCAGACTTATAAAAATCCAAATGAGAAACCTAGTGACCTGACCTTGAGTAGCAGTACTGCACATGAAGATAGGTAATTATATGCAATTTTTTTAGGGGATAGAATCAAATTGACCCATTCTGTTCATTTTTCTAGAGATATAACATCCAGAATATTTGGGTAAGAAAACAATTTCACTTTTGACGTGTTGAATTTGAAGGATACATCAAATGTCCACAGACAATTAGAAATATATGTTTGGACTTTGGGAAGAGTTTTAGGCATAAAAATATATTTGAGGGTCACCAGAATTCAGCAGTTACTAATATTCTTTTTAAAACTTCCCTCTCCATGACATTCACTCACAATGAAAATGATCCTCAATTAGAAAGCAAGAATCTGGGGCGCCTGGGTGGCTCAGTGGGTTAAGCCGCTGCCTTCGGCTCAGGTCATGATCTCAGGGTCCTGGGACTGAGCCCCACATCGGGCTCTCTGCTCAGCGGGGAGCCTGCTTCCTCCTCTCTCTCTCTACCTGCCTCTCTGCCTACTTGTGATCTCTGTCTGTGAAATAAATAAATAAAATCTTTAAAAAAAAAAAAAAAGCAAGAATCCCCTTTACATGGGGCACCTGGGTGACTCATATTGCATCTGCCTTTAGCTCAAGTTATATCCCAGGACCCTGGGATCGAGTCCCACATGGGGCTCCCTGCTCCTCAGGAGGCCTTCTTCTTCCTCTCCCACTCCCCTGCTTATATTCCCTCTCTCACTGTGTCTCTCTGTCAAATAAATAAGTAAAAGCTTAAAAAAAATCCCCTTTAGGGGAATATATTGGATATTGGGCAGTGGGAAGGAGCATATAATTTGGAAATGCTCCTTAAGGATTTGAGACAAGCTTTCCCCTTCCCAGTGGAAGCTGCATCATCCTCCCCCTTTTGAAATGATAGTAATTGAAGGTATGGCAGTGTATGAAATAGTTTAGAGAGATGTTCTTGGGTGAGAAATGAACCAACGAGAGAATCCTGAGGCATAGTACAGTTTAAGAAATGGGTAGAAGAAAAAAATGTCCTTTATTTTGAGTAGCATTCTAAAGTCCCACTTATATTCCCTTTCTTCTATAGCAGTTTGTTTTAAAACCGAGGTTAGGTGAGGTAAAATTTGGGCGAAGAACAGGGACGGGAATGGGGATGGAGGTATTCTATAAAGGGTATTCTTCTTTTTTGGTTTGTTTTACTATTCTTCCATCTTCTTACTTCCTAGATTCCTGATTAGATTAGAATGATGATTTCCCAAGGTACACTGAGGTGTCCTCAAAGCACCGTGGCAAACTCTTAGGGGTGCTGCCAAAGAAAAATTGCATCCAAAAGTCTAAGGAAGACTTTATTCATTACTGCTGCAACAGGGGGAGAGATGCTGAACTCAAGTCCGCTGAAGCAAAATGCAGGAGAGTTTCTAAGTGTTATGGAAGGCTAGCGGAAAAGTACTGAAGGACATTAGGGGGATGGTTGGCCAATGTGATTAGGCCATCCATGTTTTCTAACTGATGGATAATGAAGTTAGGTTCTCATCCCCCAACAGAGACTGGGAGATAGGGGCACTGTCTTTCTGGTGATTACATTTTAAAAGGATGGCTCCCAGCTACTTGAGAAAGACATTTCTGGCTTATAAAACTGACAAGAGGCTGGGAGAAGATTTACATCTCAAAGGGGCAAAAAAACTTGAAATTGTAAGTTTTCTAAAGTAAATGCTCTGAATAAAGGGAAGTCAGATTCTATAGCCAGAAAGAATCTTGCCTAACATTTAGTCAACCTAAGGGGCATTCTTTGTCAGTACCTCATAATATATTTTTATATGCAAGAAAAGAACAGCAGTATCTCCCAGATAGCACACTGACTACAACTATTATATTGTTTTTACATAATTACTTTTGACTTAGGGCATGACATGGAAAAATTACTAATACTTTAAAGGCCGCATAAAATGAGAATTTATGAATCTCCAGATTTGAACAAATAATGAAAGGGTATATAATCAGATGTTTTGTATTTAGCATGAGGGGACTACTACAATGTTGGCAAGATACCAGGATAACACACTCTTTTTTAAAAAATTGGAGTTTAAAGGGTAACATATTTATAGAACTAATTCTTTTTTTTCCCCCATTTAACTTGTTTTAATGTTTCTTCAGAAATAGTGAAAAATACTAAAGTATAGACAAGGAAAAATCATAACGTTGTGGCCAACATTATAAATATGGAATTATAAATTTAAAACATTTTTGGTTTAAAAAATAAATCTGGTAGTTAGTGCAGCTTTCTGGGGGCTGTGCATCTAGTAGGGCCAGTTTCTGGGTTCCTGATGGTGCTCACCTTTATCCATTTTCCCAGGTCCTCCGGGCCCGCCTTTTCTTCCTTTCATCTGCTTCATCAAAGGTCCAGGGGGTCCGCCAGGGCCACGCCATCTTCCTCTATGACAGCCACCTAGATCTATGCCCTGGCCACCATGGAAGCCCCCTCTGGCTCCACCACGGCCATCTTTGAACACCCCACTGGGACCACAACGATCCATGAGGCTGTCTCTTTCGCCCCATATATCACCAGGGCCACCGCTGCCACGGTCACTACCCGGAGGTGGAAAGGGTGGTGGAAGGAAGCCTTCAGGCTTTGGGGCCTTTCACTGGCTGCATTCTGTTCTCTAGGTGAACAGAATGATTTCCACAACCCGATTGGGGCACTGCCAATCTCCAGCTGGTTTCCACAATCTGGATTGGGGCACTGCCAGTCTCCAGCTCAGTGCTGGACATTTCCTCCTCCAGGTGGGTTCCCTTGGGAACACTGGGGCCCTTTGGGGGGGAAGCCACCTCTATCTCCTCCATGGTCTCCCATGTGACCCATGGGGCCCCCAGGATCTCCTGGGCCCCTGGGCCTGCACGAAGTGATGGCAGCATTCATCTGCCCTCACAGGGTGGCATGCCACCCTGCAGACTGTTCCTTGGAGGCTTCTTCCGAGCAAGAGAAAACTTCAGCTTGCTCCCTTGAAAATCTTTCCCTTCAAACCACTCCATGGAAGCCTTGGCAGTTGGTGGGTCTTCATGGGATATTGTAGCATCACCTTTGGGCTTTCCTGTTTCCTTGTCCAAGTAGATATGGATCATAGGTTGTCTGATTCTCTTGTTCATCTTAACAACTCCACACTGCTTAAAGATGTTGGCCAGATCATCTAGAGCCACATTGTCATTTAAGCCTTGCACAGAAATTGTACTGTTGTCAAGAGTCTTCATCTGGATGTACAGGTGGGCCTAGACCAAGATCTGGTCCTTCATCCAAGGTTCCACCAGGTTAATTGAAGTCACCTTGCTCTCCAGCACCCATTCCACCACATCCTCCTCCCTGCCCACCTATGCTCATGCCTCCATGATAAAATCCCCCTCTTCCCCGGCCCCGGTTATCAGGGCCACTCATGCTTCAGTTTTCTCCTGGTCCAGAAAATCCTCCAGACCCCTGCCCATAAACACCCATGCTACTGGGGTGGTCCTGTTGGAATGGACTCTGCTGCCTGTAGCTGCTGCTCTGTTAGCTATATTGAATTGGTGCCTGCCTGTAGGATCCAGTTTTGAGGGAGATAACTAGTGGGTGGTTGCTGTCCATAGCTGCTTTGTTGACCATAGCTACTCTGCTGTCCATAGCAGCGTGGCTGCCCATAGATGTTCTGCTGAGAATAACTTCTCTGATCATAACTAGCCGACTGTGTAGAGGAGTAGCTGGTGGGAGGGTAAGATGGTGGTGCTGTGACTAGCTGCATGGAGAAGGTCCCAGCTACCTGGGGATAACTGTAGTTACTTTGTCCATATCCTAGGCTGGGCCGGTTGTAACCCCCTGTCCTAGATTGAGGTTGACTAGTCTCAGCAGGTTTGTTACTATCCTGTGGTCTTGCAAGTGTGGTGGCTGCCGGCTGCTGCCCATAGCCTGGGTGAGCAGGCTGAGTGCCATAAGCAGACTGAGCTGCATAGAAGGCCTGGGTAGTAGTGACCATAGCAGTGGTGATATCATAAGCACCAGTGCCATACCCCTGGACAGGCTGACTGTATGCCTGGGGGGTAGTTGGAGTAGTATAACCAGCAGGAGGCTGTCCATAAGAAGTTGCATAGGCCGTCTGCCCATAGGTAGCAGTGGTCTGAGCCTGGGTGTAGCTGACATCAGTGGGCTGTCCATAGGTTCCATAACTTTGATGCCCATATGCCTGGGTGGTCTGTGCATATCCTTGAGTGGGATGGACTGTGTATGCACTGTAGCCCTGGTAGGCTGCAGCTTGGCTGTATGTTCTGTAATCCATGGACACCATTTTCTCTCCTTTCTTCTCGTTCTCTCAATGTCTGTCTCCCTCTCACTTTCCCTCTTATAGAACTAATTCCTAAGACAAAGTTGCATGAGAAGCTTTTCTGTCTTTTTTTGTTGTTGTTGACTGAGTCTCTTACAATGAGGATAAAAGACAATGATAGAAACTTTTCTGCCAGTCTATATAGACGGTTCATTGGAGGATCCTATTTCCTCACATATTCTATGCACCCACTCTGTTCACTTCCTCTTATTTGTCTTTTCCCTTGGCTGGTTTTTAAATTTAAGTGTATGGATAATTTTACTGAGTGTCATCTCTGCTTTCAAAGTAGTCTTAGCTTCAAAACACTTTCTGGAAATAATCTTTATGCCCAAATGTTTGTTTACTTATATTAACTAAGGTAAATGACTTTCTAATTTAAGTTTTCAATAATAATCCATGAAAGATACATTTCTAAAGTGCTCAAGGACTACTGAAGGGGTCTTTATAAACTATGTTTTAATTGCATACATAATGAAGTATATTTACATTACATACCTAAAAGGACTCCAACAAAAGGAAATTTTCTACCAAGTATTTATTTTATGAAAGGGATCAGCAAAGGATATAGAGAATCTAAGTTCAGAGAATTAAATGGAAAAATATATCTATAGTATGACATTATGGAATTAGTGGAAGAAATCAAGTTAAATGAGATTGCAAAGGATATATGCTTATCATCTATTAAAAAAATAATCAACCGATGATTGTGATGAGAAAAATTTAATGGGATACTAGGAACAGAAACCAAATTGTCATTGGTGAGGAATAATGTGAGAAGAGGAAATAATGAGAGAAAAGTATGAATAGTTCTTCCCAGAAATTTGACTTGAAAGGTCAACTATTAACTAAAGCTTTAACTGAATGAAGAATTAGAGTTAAAGGAAGCTGTGGGGTATTAGGTGGGCATAATTAAATGTTAACTGGAAGAAACCAAAAGAAAGGAAAAAGTTGAAAGATCGATATAGACATATATGTAGCTTAGTCTCTATAATGTGTAGCTCTATCTTCAATAACAGAAACTTGAAAAAAGCTATATTTAATATATTTTATACATCTTACTGAGATTTGTAGGGTAATAGAATAGTCTAAGGTATTTATAAGATAATAAGGGAGGTAGAACTTAGAGATTTGATAAGAGTGGAGAAATTTAAGAAAATATACTGGAGACACTAGATAGAGAATGGATTAAGAAAACAGTACTGAAACAGAGTGGATATTAAGGACACAAGAATTTAACACCAGTCTTCATAATTTTTTAGAGATTTTATTTATTGATCTGAGAAAGGGAGAGAGCGGGGGCATGTACACATGAGTTGTGGGGCAGGGGCAGAGAGAGAAGAAGAAGCAGACTCTGTTGAGCAAGGAGCCAGACTGGGAGCTAGATCCCAGGACCAAAACCCGAGTTAAAGGAGACACTTAACTGACTTAATCCGTCTTCATAATTATCTGATTTTTCTCTAGCAGGGCTCAGCAACTCTGTTATCTATTGCTATGTAACAAATTACCCTAATACTTAGTAGCTTCAAATAACAAGCTATTATAATGGATCAGGTATCTGTGAGCGGGTTAGCTCTACAGTTCTTGCTCAACATGTCTCGTGAAGTTACAGTCAAACTATAGTTCCTAAAGACATGATGAGGGCTGAAGGATTCACTTCCAAGTTCACTCACATGGCTGTTAAAAGAGTCTCCATATAGTTACTCACAACATGGCTTCCCCTAAAGTAAGTCATGAGAGATAGAGCCAGAGAGAATCAGAGGTTAACAGTGCCTTTATAACCTAATCTTGGAGTTACATACTACCACTTTTGCAATATACTGTTTTTCACACTGACCGATCTTAGTCCAGTGTAGAAGGAGGCTTCATGCCAACAGCTACAGATCATTCAGGGTCAGTTTGAGATTGGCTACTACAGTAGGGGCAGAAAAGAGAATGCTGTCAAATTCACAGATGAATGATTTTTGTCAAGTGGTAGAATAGAAGGATATTGGAAAAGTGAGTTAAGAATATTGAAAAATTATTGGGTAAGCTGTTGGGATATGAAATTTGATCTGTAAATGAAAGAAAGTGAAGGATCTAGTAAGTAGGAAGGACGTAGAAGAAAACTGGGATTGGATAATAACAGAGTTAGATAACTAAATAACAGCATTACATAATCTCAGTAGGAGCCTGAAATCATTTTCAGTTATTATTTCAAGTCCCAGAATGAGAAGGAAGAAACAGTGTTGGTCAAAATGATATGAAGAGAAGATATTTGGAGATGATTGGTAAAGGAACTGCTAAGTCAGGATGGCAGGTGTCAAGTGTGGAAAGAAAGACCATAAGTTCTAAAATATTTATTATATTAGAGGAAGTGACCAAGAGTTCAAGACAAAGATGGGGAGGGAGTGTTTTTAACCCAGTGGACTAAGTCTCAGAAAACCAGCGTTTAGCCATTCCCTACCCAAGTGAATAAGTGAATAAGCTGAGAAAGCATTAAGGTACAGAAGTCTAGGTCACAAATTAAGTGTTCATTGGATGTAGGACCTGAAAAGACTTCATGGAAAGTCATTTCCTCATCAAGAAGCTATTTTTTCAACTAAAAACAAGAATGAAGAGCCAGAGGAGTTAGGGAAAATTTCAGAGAGCGTGAATTCTAGGACAGGGCGGAAAAATAGGACTAAGTGTAGAAGAGAGGAGGTAGGTGGAATATGACAATGATCTGAAGACTGTCAGATTGGGGGATGCTCAAAGGTTGCTTAAGATGCAAGATACATTGTACTTAACTGACTATAAAATTAATAAGAAAATTAATTCTAGCATCCCACCAGTCCACTGGTGTCTGAGAACAGGCTTTGTGGTAATCTATGTAGCCTACAGATCTCTCTCTGAAGTTTAACCCTGTCAGGCTTCAGCTACAACCCTGGAGTACTGGAGTGTTCTAAAGAGGTTCCTCTTGGTACTGAATCAAAAACTCTGATGTTTCAGGAAATAAATGAAGATACCATACAGTGTTTGATGGTTTACACAACCAGTATTTCTGCAACAATGGATGAGCTGGTAGCGTGTGGTAATATTGTTTGAATGGATGTGAAGCTGAGTAGAACGACATATTCTACACAATAGATGTTTGGAATGGAGGAACTCTTATATACCAGTACTATGACATGATGATTCATTTATGAAAGCTGTAAGATTTATTGATTCTACCTGTGCAATTTGAAGCAATTGCAGAAATTTTATAAAGCAACTAACATCCATTGAGCTTAGTTTCTTGCTGTCCGCTCTATTATTAAATTTTTGCTAGAGGTGATGGAAATGGAGACATGAAGAGAAGGAATTGACTAATTTTCTTCATTTAAAGGATTTTTCAGTGTTCTATTTCTATTATAACACCAGTTCTTTAGAAAGCCATTCAGTAACTGACATGTTTATAAACAGTGAATTTCTTTTCTGTTGACTTTTTTAAAAACTTTATTTTTTCAGTGTTCTAAGATTCATTGTTTATGCATCACACCCAGTGCTCCATGCAATACATGCCCTCCATAATAACCACCAACAGTGAATTTCTTAAGAAAATATATTTAATTCATATTTGTATTTTCTTAAGAAATCCTTAAGAAAATATATTTAATTCATATTTGTATTTTCTTAAGAAATCCTTAAGAAAATATATTTAATTCATATTTGTATTTTCAGTGCCTAATATAGCATCTATCCCACAGTAGGTGCAGAAGGGATATTCTTTTTATTGTAGGACTTAAGAAACAAAAACTGAAGTGAATGTTGCCCAAAGTTACAGTAGTCACTTTAAAAGCAAGAGAAAGAGAGATAAAAACTTTATTGCAGATTTTGCTGACTTGGTATTTATCCACTGTACTTATATTTTTCTATGTATGCGTTTTTCTGTCAATTTAGCTTTATTTTGCTTTGAAGATTCAGTTCTACCAAAGCAATTGAAAACTGTTCCCACTTAATTAGGAAAGAGCTATCTGAATCCTGATCCCCACCTTGAAAATTGTCTCCCAATTTCTTTCAAAGATAAATACAAACACACTGAAGATTTTATTACTATCATTTTGCTATTATCAGTAATTACTTACATTAGTAAAATAACTGAGTTCAGGTAAACTTGTATGAAAAAGTTTGGCAGTTCCCTGGGTTTATCTCTCTTCTATTAATTTTCCTCATTTCATGAAAATTTCTAGTGTTGCAAACATAATAGTGATGTAAATTAAATGAAAATAAGTTGCTGATTGTTTGGGGACTTGTATTTTTCAAATCTTAATGGTCACTAAAACAAATGCACACTTATGAATTTCTCTTTACAAACTGTTTTCCATGCATCAGTATTTCTATCCTTCTGACCACCCTCAATCCCCAGCTTGGAATTTCAATAGGAAAATAAAACCTACAAAATGAAAACGAAAATCAATCTTCTTTTATTTAGGAACAAATTAAATTCCCCTTCTAAAGTAATGATTTTTACCTTAAAGCAGTGATAAGTATCTTGTTGCTCTGTCAAGGTTTCTCACCTCCTTATCTTGCAACAGTTAACCTTAATAATCCCCTCACTTTCAAGCTCTTCCTGACTTATGGCTCTTTAAGCACTTCTGTTAAGCTTGATCGTTTACTTACACTTGGCCTCTAATGGAGTCAGTGTCACTTTGAGGATTGTAAATGGATTCTGCTGAAAATCAAGTTCTTCAGACACTCTAGAATTAATGTTTTTTTTTTTTTTTTAACCTTCTGGTAATTGATATCTATGTTAAATGGATTTTCACCCTGTGTTTGTAGCTTCCTTTGAGGAAAATGAAAGGATACTGAATTCTGATTTCTTTTTGGTCTCCCAATATTTGATAACATCTAATAAACATCTTTATAAATATATAAGTAAGAAGATATGGTTCCATAATGGCAAACTTAAAATGTATTTCAAAATAGAAATTATATTTTTAGAATCTCAAGGCAAATTCTATCGTTAGTCATTTTATGTAGGTCAATAGGTCAGCCTCTATCCTAATCCTCTGTAATATTTCCAATATTCTATAATAAGTCTAAACATTAAAAAAATAGTACTACTTATGTGAATGACATGTATTTTAGAATATTCACATTTTTTTTGCAAACAATAACACCTTCATTTTCATATTAGAAGATAAGGAAAACTTTTCTAGGTTAACTTAAAACTTTATCATTGGCTATTTATTTATTTATGACTCTATATTTATAAATGATTCCTCTAATTGTCTTGTTTGGAAAAGGAATTATCTTTCTTATTTTATCCCTCAGGAAGTTTCTGAGCAGGTCTTTAGGTAACCAAATCAAAGGAAGTATGGTTCTAATAAACTAAGAATTGTTTTGATTTTATTTTTTCCTTTGGACTTCCCACTCATTAAAGGCATTTGAGACCATACTATGTCAAAAGCAAATACAGCAGCACTTGCTATTATAGAAAATAAGTACTATATGAGCTAAATACTCTACCAAATATTTTTAGTATTCTAACTTGCTTTCTCTTCACAACAATTCTGTGAAAAAGGTAGTATAAACCTTATTAAGAGAAGAGGAAATAAATTCTCAGAATGGTTAATAATTTTCTCAGTATTACCATGACTAATAAATGCTAGAACAGGACTTCTGACTCAGATGCACTGCATGTTATATTTATAAATACTGTTCAAATAGGCAAGGTGATGATGAGGAAAAATACAAATCCTAAATACAGTGAGAATCTCCAAAGTAGGCAAAGGCTTCTTTCCATCAAGCTCAAGGAGATTGTTACCTTGCTTTTAAATAATGAATCAGGGCAAGTTGAAAGCACAGCTTCTCTTAAAGATTGAGTAAATATTTGCTTTATAGCACATCACCATTCTTTTATGTTAGGAAAAAATATAGCTTTATCAGTGTATAATGACTTCTAACTTTCATTATATTGCATATTTCTTAAAAATACCCATTACTACTACAGATTTATGAAAGAGATAGCAAAATGGCACAATTATTGTATTGGAAATGAAGATGGCAGGATGTGAGAGAGGTCTGCAATGGAAAATAATATATATTCATCTGCCTGTCCTTTTTTTTTTTTTGGCCTGTGCTCTTACACAAATACAGAAAAGGCACCCTGATTTCGTAAATGATTTAAAGTGATCTTTAAGTGTCTGTGACATCACGGTTGATGTTACAGATAAAAAATATTATGAAGCTATCAGTTGTATTCTAAATCAAGGCTAGGAAATGAGAGTCAATGAAATATATTTAGAATCTGTTTCCTATGGAGGACAGAGAACAAAGGAGTAAAACTGAAGAATGAAGGTTGACTAAGCACTCTTCTACCCGTTTATTTCCTATAACCTTACACACAGTCTAAATTACAGTCATACTATACTTTACGACAGAATCTAATGTAAGGGAATAAGATATATTTACAATGAGTAGAAGTAGACTGAGTATTACCTTGTTTTATATTCTACAGTGTTGTCTTCAAGATGTGTATTCTATCACAATTCTCATCTCTGCTTTATGATGATAGAGCAAATAGGCCAACTGGTATCAGCCTTTCAGCTATGAATGAAAGTAACATTGACTTGTCTCTCATTCATCTTTCTGTAAGAACACAAAAAAGCTGCATGAAAACTCTGCAGTGGCTCTTCCCATGACTAAAAGTGGGGAAAATTTCCTCAAAATTTGAAATTATATTCAGTACTCTCTACATGGCAGTAAACTTTTATCTTTTCTGAGAGATTTAGTAAAAATGAATATAATACATTATAAATATATACCTAAATATGCATACTAATACAATATAAATTATTTCACTGATATCATTGTAACTTCAACTTTATTCAAAACTATCTTTATTCATTCTAAGTTGAAATTCATTAGTTATGATGAACCTGAAACTTTATGTAAATTTTATACTTGTTTATAGTTGTTATTTATACCTAAGATGTTTCCTCCATAGATCAGTAAAATCAAATTATATTTTCTGAATTATGTCATGGTATAATATACTGTTCAAGAGGGAAATGCTGGAGTCAAATTTTCCTGAAGTTGAATCTTAGCACCATAATTTATTTACTGAGAGACTTTGGCCAATTTCCTTAATCTCCCTATTCTTAAAATTTCCCCAATTTTTATCGAAGTATGATAATAAGAATACCTGCCTTATAGAGTTTTTATTAGCATTAAGTTTCCAAATATATATAAAGAACTTAAAATAAGACTGGGCTAAAGTAAACACTCTAGACAGATTCTAATTCTGCAATTATTTCCATCTTATTCTATGCTATATACATTGACATGCATTTAACTATGTGCTATACTCATTTATACACATTCAGTTATATACTAGACATTCCTATATATCTGGTTATACTATCAATAGTCTATACTTTTATAAATTCAATTACATGACATGAGAGAGACTGAGAATTTCTAAATCTGTCTTTACTATTAGAAAAGAGACTAAGAACTAAAAGCATGCCTAGCATCTTTATGGTTATGGTAGATTTAGGCTAAAAGAATGATTCTGTTATTGAATTAATAAATTCCATTATTAAGACATACAGAAGATATTCAAAATGAATTCCTAAGTTGATCAACTATATGTGGTTACTGACTGTTTAATTTGTTAATCACAACCATGTCCCCATCCCTATAAACATAGGGAAACATAACCTTTACACAGCATATTAAAAAAAAGTGAATTAAAAGGAAAAGTTGAGATAGTTACTACATAGAAGATATTTGTCCCCAAACAAGTAGATGTTAGATAAATCTAGATTTTAAAGAGGTAAATGTAGGCCAGAAATCTAAGGTAGATTAAGATGAAGGTTATAAAATAAATGAGCTATTGGAAATTGATATGGACAGGACAGTACAGATAAAAAGAAACATAGGAGATTACATTAAAAATTTGAGTTGTTAGGGGCGCCTGGGTGGCTCAGTGGGTTAAGCCGCTGCCTTTGGCTCGGGTCATGATCTGCCTGGGATCGAGTCCCGCATCGGGCTCTCTGCTCTGCGGGGAACCTGCTTCCCTCTCTCTCTGCCTGCCTCTCTGCCTACTTGTGATCTCTCTCTGTCAAATAAATAAAATCTTTAAAAAAAAAAATTTGAGTTGTTAAAACAAATAACTAATTTTAAACATTAAAAAAGAAAATAGGGGGTGCCTGAGTGGCTCAGACCTTAAGCGTCTGCCTTAGGCTCAGGTCCTGATCCCAGGGTGCAGGGATCAAGCCCTACATCAGACTCCCTGCTCTGCGGGAAGCCTCCTCCACTCCCCCTGCTTGTATTCCCTCTCTCTTTGTGTCTCTCTCTGTCAAATAAATAAATAAAATATTTTTTTAAAAATGAAAAAAGAATGGATTTCACTTGCCCAGGAAATATTTTTTTTTAAGATTTTTATTTATTTATTTGACAGACAGAGATCACAAGTGGACAGGGAGGCAGGCAGAGGGATAGGAGCCCAGTGAGGGGCTCGATTCCAGGACCCTGGGATCATGACCTGAGTCGAAGGCAGAGACTTTAACCCACTGAGCCACTCAGGTACCCCTATCCAGGAAGCAATTTTAAATGAAGAGTGACAATAATCTCTTTAGCATAAATGAGGATCATAGATTTAATTTTTGTATTTATGGATTCATCTATTAGGATAGAGAAATAAGGAATATCAATTAACAAGGGTAAAATTCATAGTTAATTAGTATATAAATAAGGTTTGTTGACCTTGAAAATAAAAAAGCCAGTTACTTTACCATGAAAATGGGTTTATTTAGGAATAGCAGAGGAATTACAACTTGAGACAAGCCATAGCAAAAAGCCATAAGCCAGTCTAGAGAGCAGAGGACAGGACCACTCTTTTATAGAAGAAAGGGGCTGTTATAAACAAAAAGTCCACTGGAGAAAGGGTAAGTTCAAAGGGCAGTGGCTTTTCATTGACTGAGTTGTGACAATCTCTCATTGGCTGGGCTCTTGCTAGGCAACAAGAAAATCTCCCTTCCTTCTGCGGGTAGTAAAGTAATCTCTTCCTGGTGGGAATGCAAAGTACTACTCTTCCTGTGCCTCTGCAGAGCTGCAAGGAGTGGTACAGTGTGAGCACTTCCCTTCTGACTCCTGGACTCCATTTTATTTAATTAATTTATTTATTTTAAATTATTATTTCTTTTCTTTTTTTTTTTAAATTTCTTTTCAGCATAACAGAATTCATTGTTTTTGCACAAAACCCAGTGCTCCATGCAATGTGTGCCCTCCATAATACCCACCACCTGTCTCCCCCAACCTCCCACCCCCTGCCCCTTCCGATGGACTCCATTTTAAATAAGGTTTCCTTTGTTCACTTTCACAAGTTATATTTCTTATGTTTTTTTACTAGTATATTTTTATGTTACTATATAAATGAGAGCATTATTTGATATGCAAAAGCACTTTGTAGAATAAGCATATACATAAACTGCTATTTTGAAGATCTTATCTTTGAAAGCATTGAGTTCCAATATTTTGGAATAGGGCAAAAATGAAGAGGAATGGCAAGATTAAGAGGGGTGAGATAATCCACAGTGTGAAAAGATTATTAAAATGAGAGTTGGAAGTAGACTGATACATTTTACAGGTTTAGAAAATTATTAAATATTGGTCATTATAGCATTTTCCAAGAATAAAACCATTGAAAATTTTAATGTTATTTTAGTACTAAGGATTTGATTTTTTTCTTTCTTTTAATACCTGAAATTCAATTTATAACCTGGATATAAGTATAATGACTGTAGAATATGTATTTTTGGTAGTTTGTATTTGGGTGGGTGGGTGTGGCTGTGTATAATTCAGTTTCAGTAGAACATCAACCAAAAATGGAGTCTCTGTTTAGATGATATGTATTTTTTTCATAGATTTTTGCTAATATATCAATAATCATGACCAGAATCTACTATTTACTTTGTCTCAAATAGTCTTTCAAAACATCT